>NC_072892.1:182408497-183043448 GCF_027943255.1 Anastrepha obliqua | reverse complement strand
GTTGGAGCGGCTGCGAGCACTCACTTTGCGTGTACGAGCCAAACTCGCTGAAATTATAGGATCTCTTTCATGCGAAAAGCGTTTGGCAAAAAAATACATTTCTAGTTCCCGCGCTCACCGAGCCCTGCTCCTCTTACTTATTTCCCACGATAAAGTGGCACCTCAAGGAAACTCAGAAGGTCAAGGAAGCTGTGACCGAGGTGCTGAACGTGCTCAATTCTGAGTATTACCAAGTCTACTTCCAATCGGGAAGTGGGATAAGTTTGAGTCATTGAGCAGTATTAGATGGTGGCAATGCTGTAGGTCGCTAGTAAACTTAATTGCTCGTTATTTAATTTGCTTTTACTTAACAACTTTCAGAACTTTCCGGACCTATTGCCACACCTCGTAAATATGCATTTATACATACATACATACATATGTGAAAGTGTATGCTCACCAAATTGTTTGGATTTAGTTTGTCTCTATGCTGATTCAATTATTATGTTTCACTTAGCGATAATGATTTGTAAATACTTCATGCGGGAAACCGTAATTGACTATACGAGTTAGCAATTTGTTGTTTTTTTGTTAGAAATGCCAGTAGTGCGTCCAAGAATATGATTCACCAGTTAGTGGTAAAATGCGTGCTCATGTACAATGCCAGAATAGAGTTGAATACATGTATACATACATACATATATGTTTTACAAGTAGATATTTAGGCTACAAAGAATTATTCGATATGAAATACTACTTCGTGTAAAAAAATTTGCTTGAGGATGAATTTAGTTTTTTAATTTTATATAATACTTTATTTCTCTGTCGCAAAAGTGAGATGAAATTGAATATCTCGGCGTTATTTCTTCGAGTAGCTTTTCTTTTATTAGACACTCATATAAGTCATATTATTTTGAAAGGGTTTGTGAGGCGAAATATATTCTCAAATTATTATATACGGCTTTCGCTTCTTTCCAATTTGGAATCCGCTACTTTCATTTTGAGACCAAGCCACAAAATCTATATAACAGAATTGAACAGATCCAAAAATTTTTTCTAAAATACGCTCTACGTTCATTGAGTTTTGTTGAACCAATTCCGACATATAAATCTTTTTTGCTTTTGATTAACCTAAAGTCTTTGAAACTAAGAAAATCAGCCCTCTCGCTTTCATTTGTTTATTAATATACATCACCAATTGTAGTATTGAGTGCTCATTTCCTTTGAAAATAATTCATTTCAATATAAGTATAGTACCGCAGTGTATATAATATACAGCGCCCGCCATCTATCGTTACGGATTTGAACTAGGTATTATTTGAAGAATGGTAACACTTAGCTTTCATCTGATTTGACAGAAAATTAGTTTTATTCTTCCGCTGAACGAAAATGGTTGTGTATACGTTCAAAGAATGCTGGGAAATATTGCGACATTACTTTGAAAATCATGGTAGTGTTTCAGAATGTGTACGAAAATGACGTACAGGAATAGGAAGAAGAAAAGCACCGAATGAAGCGTATGTGTGTTACTTTGCGAAAAAAGGAAGAGAAACTGGGTTGGATTATTATCTTTGGGGTGCCGTCAAAAACCAGTGTTATGCCAACAAACCAGCAACAATTGACAGCCGCATACAATCCAAAATGTGTTGGGATGGTGCATGGCGAGCCGAGGCAGCCATATGAATGCAATTGTATTCCATCATTAACCGGAAGGATTGTGCTTCAAAATAAAAGACACAGTTTGGAAAAATATTGAGTAGTTTCTTTTTTATAGCATTTTTAATTCCGTAAAGTTATATGGCGGACCCTATATTAGAGAGGAAGAAATAGGCCAGCAACGCACTATACGCATGTGAAAAGGTGCTGGGAGTTATTTGGGGTCTATCTCCTGCTATAATGTATTGTTGCTACTCAGCTATAGTAAAGCCAATATTACTATACGGTGCTCTGGTGTGGTGGACTGCGCTAAGAAAACCGACATATAAAAAAGCCTGTGGAAAGTATTCAACGTCTTGGTGCACTCTGTACAACAGGTGCATTGAGAACTACTCCAACGGCAGAGCTTGAAAGAATACTCAACTTGTCACCGATTGATATTCCGATGGAATGTCCAGCAGCTAAATCTGTCGTAAGACTCAGCGCGACAGGCGAATTTACCTCTAAAACATTCGCACATAGCTCAATAGGCATTAGTTGTAGGGTCTAAACGGATATATGACTCCGAAATGCAATTGGGTGAAGAAATTCCGAACAACAATAGAATAAGAGGGATGGAAAAAGGAAAGATGGCTCGAAAATGTTAGACGGAGTAGGGGCAGGGATCTATTGCGCAGAGTTAAGGCATCAGGCACCCATTTAAGCTTCCTGACCACTGTAGTATCTTTCAAGCAGAAGTCTTTGCTGTAGGTAAGGCTGCGGAAATAGCATTCGCGAAGACATCAAGCAACTCCAAAATAAATATATACTTTGACAGCCAAGCTGCGATAAAAGCAATAAACTCATATGGAATTTTATCTAAAAATGTTCTAAAAAGCAGGGAGGTCTAGAGAGATTAGCCGCAGACAGACGGTTGCATATCTATTGGGTACCCGGACATCTGGGCATTTCAGGAAACGAAATTGTAGATGAAATTGCCAAAAGCGCTGTTTACATAATATACAATTCCAACAAGAAAACGACATACTGAAACCTTTGAAAAAGATATACAATGACAGAACACCTTCTATGTTCGTGCCCTGCATTAGCTAGAACCAGATTAAAATGCTTAAAAGCTTCACGATATGAGAAGGTAGAATACCTCTCGGTGATAGAGCTCCAAAGTTTACTTAGATTCGCAAAAGACGCAGACGTATTACAAGATGTATGTATACTACAAAGAAACGTAAGGGTCTAGCTCCATCTGGTCACACTAAGAATCAATAGGCCTATGTGATGGCTTTCAGCCAGCCAGGTCAACCTAACCTAACCTAGTACCGCAGTGTAATCTTCGCAGCTTTTTACCTTTCTATGGAAATCAATGTAAAACGGAGTACTTTCGTAATGCTCCTCTTGTTCGAGCCTCAGGTGAATTTAATTAAATCTTGGCTTCTGTCCAACTAGATTTTTCATCGTCGAAAAGTGTATAAATTATAATTATTAATTATAAAATAATCTCAGATTATAAATATACTTTTTGCTGTACAAGACCGTGTTTTCTCTGTTATCGATAATTATTGTTACGAATGTAAGCAGAAACGTAAAAATAAAATCTAAATAAAATGAACGCCGGCAAAGAAAAGGGGTTTGTAGACATAATTCTAATGAATTTTAAAAAGATAATATTAATTATGTATCACAGAAAAAACGGGTGCCCATAGTGGATTCGGCTTGTTATAGCTTATTATAAAATGTAATATCGAATTTCCCATGTGTATTGCAACCATACTTTTCTGCAATCTCCTCCAGCTGCCAATACCAGCAGAAAATTGCGCAATCATTAACCATTCCTTCTCTTTGCCTTTTTCATATCATTATTAATAATTAAACAAACCAAATACACTAAAATACTCCACTAAACCAATTTCTATGAAGAAAAACCTTTCAAACATTTTTCTTGACTATCAGCTGCAATTTTGCAGCTAATCTGTAATGTAATGGGTAGATTCATTTTTGTGGATTTATTACTAGTCACTGCATATGTGAACGTACTTTTATTCTACTTTTTATTGTAATTAGTCTGTATGAAGCTTGTGTTCTTAGACTACATAAATAATAGTAAATAAATGAATAAATAACTAGCACGGATGAGTGTACAAATTTCGAAATCTGTAACTAGAAGCATATTTTCAAATATTTCAAAATAATTTTACCAAAATAGCAGAATCAGGCTGAATTTAACAATCAGCTGATTTGTCTCAGTACTATCGCAGTGACTTACGGCAATTGGTACAGCCATAACTATGACAGAGGGAGGGGCGAATTGGATGTGGATGGACGATAGCCATGAATTTTTATCGAGGGACGAAAGAATAGAAAAAAATGCTAAAAATGTACCAAATTGAAGTGGTTTTAAAAGAGTGCAATTTTAATTCAAAATAGGATAATTGCGCAAACAAAATTATGGTCACATATTTCGCCTAAAATAAACCAAGTTCGAACAAAAATAAATATAAAGTAAATAATAAAAATAAGTAAAATAAATAAAAATAATAATAAAGAACCAACGACAAACCGCTCGTGTGGCTTGAGCGCGCTGAACAAATAGGTTCGTTAAAATCCATACCCACACGTGGCTGTTGAACTAATCAGAATATGTTGACGGCTTTGGAAATGTAAATAGTACAGAAAAAACGAAATGGAAACAGGAAGTAGAGTAATACAAAGAGGCGCAAAATGAAGCATCGAATTTTGTTTTCTGAAACTTTTTTTACTAAATCAAAATAAAAATGATTTTGAGTGATGGAAATCTTTATTTTGACCTTCATGCGCTCCAGTGCTTGTCTTTTTGTATATTGCAGTTGCCTAGTTTGAAAGTGTCAAATGTGACTGACGTACGCTGCTGTTTGCAAAAATTATAATTTATCATATTATATATGTATATTCAGTTATAGAGCGATTAATTTTGCGCCACCTTGTAACATATAATATTTCTACGAAACGGTTGTGTTTATTGGTTACTTGCATTTCGAAATATTCAATATTATTATGATCAATTTAGAGGTATCGGAATTTAAATTGAAAAAAAAAAAAAATTGCAATTGGTTGGGCAATGTTTAGTATTTTTGTGTAGAACCGTTCATGACATTTATTTTTTAAAGATAAATGTTGCCGGCCGCAACTGTGCCGCAATTCTGCCATCCGTAAACACTAATTTAGAATGTCTCGCTATAAGACTCCGGTCGGTATCTCGTGATTAACTTTAGTAAGTTAATGCCAAAGCTGGTTTATCTACAAAGCATTTAGACTTTACATGCCCCTTAAATAAAAGTCCAAAGGTGTGATATAACACGATCTTAGTGGCCAATCCACAGGTCTGTCACGAGTGATAAATTGGTCACCGAAACGACAACACAGTAAATCCATTATTTCACGGGCTGTAATGGCAAGTATCGCCATCTTTCTGGCGCCAAATATTAGGATGATCGTCTCGTCTTTCAAGGAATATGGGCCCATGATTCCTCCAGGCCGCATCAAACGGTTATTTTCAATGGAAGTATGGGCTGTTTTTGAATGGCTTCGGGCTGCTCTTCAGCCCAAATATGGGAATTTCGCTTATTGATGTAGCCGTTAAGCTAAAAATGGGTCACATTGCTGTACACCTTAAGTTGACCTGAGCGCGCGATGAACACTTTTCACAGAGTGTTGGTTTTCATAATACAATTGTACGATGTGTAAACGTTGCCTTTGCATGATCAAATCGCAATGAATAATAAAAAAACAATTTTTTTCAGTTTGCCATTAGTCACGCGTGATCTGTCAAAACACCCTCTGGGAAAAGGTACTTCCAATCTTTTCACCCTCTATAACTTTTTATAAAAATCGCTCGCTCAATTCAAACACACTTCATACACGCTTTGTAACTAATCATCAGTAAACTTAAAGCTGGATTTCATGCTACTTTACACCAAGGATAAGTACCGTCACGAATTGGGCACTGTATAGCATTTCTTCTTTCTGCACATCAACTCAGCCTGTCTTGGTGTGGTTTTTCACATTCTGGGCCGTTGCTTTAAATTTTTTGCATTACCACATTTCGGAATATGTTTGTCAGTTGTCATTGTAAACCACCTTTTTATGGTAGATCATCGAATATGCTTCAATTGTGCTTCCAGGTGATTTCCTATGCCGAATAAGATTTATAACTAAATTTGTGTTATTATTCTGAGCTAGTAGAAGTAATCCTACGATAGATTAGATAAGAAATATAATCAGCTGAATTAAGTTACAGGGAAGAAAGTCCAGCTCTAACAGGTAGTATTTGCATATAAACGAGTTTTATTAGAATAAATGACTGTAACATACGAGTATACCGACTACAGCGGCACTTAAGCAACTCTCCAAGAAAATTTTTAGTAGTAGATATTTTAATTTTGCTATAAAAGCTATGAAATAATGTATTTGTGACATAGAGTGGTAAGTTTGTGACCGCCACTGTATATTCACACCAATTTTCTTCAGACATTCTAGGCGGTTCGCCTAGTGGGATTTGTTTGTATAGAATTTCCGTCTAATTCGATGTCTTTAGTACGCTAATAACAATACTCGTATGCAACAACGAAAGGAGTTTCCGATCTCAGTGATTTCAAATGCATGCGTATGAAAATTTCCTTTAGTTTTTATTCTCAAATAC
The DNA here is from genome assembly GCF_027943255.1 of Anastrepha obliqua. NCBI lineage: Eukaryota > Metazoa > Arthropoda > Insecta > Diptera > Tephritidae > Anastrepha > Anastrepha obliqua. The sequence continues at coordinate 183,037,141 of NC_072892.1, read as the reverse complement.
ATTGGTTAATATTATGATATTTCAATGCTTACACATAATATATGCCTATACCTATGTATACATACATAAAAACACTCATGAATATGTAAAGGGTGTTTTTTAAGAGATTAAGAACTTAAAAAGATAATGCAAAACAGAACTATTGTTGGGATACACTTTTTAACATATATTTCTACCAGATTAGATAATTTCATCAGATTTATTTTTTCAGTATAATATCCGGCATATGCCTGTCGAGGCTACGAGTTACATGGCCCATTCGATCAGTCCAATTTTTGACTACTTTTTCCAATAAAATTCAATAATAAATCTAACTGAGCCTAATCAGCAAAAATGCCACTCAAATGATGGTCACTTCAGATCTATGTTTGCGAGCCCACGTTCAGGTCCCGCTTTTTCATCCGGAGAGTTTTTTCTGCGAAACCACTGATGATTTCCCACGTTTCCTCGCTGGTTAGCATCTTGTCGATTACATTTTCAGTGGTTATGTGACCGACTGCTTTACCAACACTCGGCGTTCTTGTTCCCAACGCATGCATTGGAAAAAAGTGGGTTCAGCACCATCTTCAGCAGCATCACCCTATGTTCGCCTGTACCGATGCTAGGAGCTTACACTCCTGATTTGCCCTTAGCACATTTGCCAACAGTTCAGCTCCGTATTAGAAAACAGAGAGCGTGGTAGGCATCATTATTTCCCGTTTTATTTGGGTTGGTCCCCCAATGTTTGCATCAGTCTGCAAAGTAGGGATGCCATCTTGGCGGCTTTCTCTGTTGCGTGTTGCACAGAGTTTGCCATTTTTACATTTCGTGCATCCAACTTTCGCAGCGCTAGACCGCATTAGCAATGCGTCTTATTTGTGTATAAATGGATACGGGAATAAATAAAATGACCGACTCTCAAGATCCCGTTAGACACCGGAGCCACCAGTGAGCAAATGCTTTTTGTTCTTAACCGAGTTAGAGGCAAAGCTACCGTCAATGGCAAATGATTCTCTTTGGTTCCAATACAAATCCTATTAGCGAGATAAGGCCGACTAAGCTGACAACAGTGGTACTGAATTGAAGCGAATGATTGGTTTTCATGAGACGCAGTTGAGACTAGCCGTTGCTAGAAATTATTGTATAATAACTAATGAGTATTTCTCTCGACCGCCGTAGCCGAATGGGCTGGTGCGTGATTACCATTCGGAATTCATAGAGAGAACGTTGGTTCGAATGTCGGTGAAACACCAAAATTAAGAAAACCATTTTTCTAATAGCGGTCGCCCCTCGGCAGGCAATGGCAAACCTCCGAGTGTATTTCTGCCATGAAAAAGCTCCTCATAAAAATATCTGCCGTTCGGAGTCGGCTTGAAACTGTAGGTCCCTCCATTTGTGGAACAACATCAAGACGCACAAATAGGAGGAGGAGCTCGGCCAAATACCCAAAAAGGGTGTACGCGCCAATTATATATATATACAGGGCCCGTCATCTAGCGTTACGGATTTGAACTAGAAAATTAGTTTTATTCTTCCGCTGAACGAAAATGGTTGTGTATACGCTCAAAGAACGCTGGGAAATATTGCGACATTACTTTGAAAATCATGGTAATGTTGCAGAATGTGTACGAAAATTACGTACGTCAATGGGAAGAAGAAAAGAACCGAATGAAGCGTATGTGCGTTACTTTGCGAAAAAAGTAAGAGAAACTGGGTTGCTTATTGACAAACCAACGCGTGACCGACCAAAAACCGTGCGTACACCCGAAAATATTGCTGCTGTGGCCGAGAGTGTTCGTGAATCACCAGGAACATCAGTTCACCGTCGTTCTCAACAATACAATCGAAAACGTGTTGAAAAATTGGACCGATCGTATGGGATGGTGCATGGCTAGCTGAGGCAGCCATATGAATGAAGTTGTGTTTCATCATTAACCGGAAGGATTTTACTTCAAAATAAAAAAACAGTTTGGAAAAATATTGAGTAGTTTCTTTTTTATAGCATTTTTAATTCCGTAAAGTTATATGGCGGACCCTTTATATGTATGAGTATTTCTAAAAACAAAAAATACAACAGTCAATTGGTTATTTGTGTTTTATTTCTAAAAAAGAAGCATACTTCTAAAGAGTTCCCGTTACGTTGTATATGTATAAGTATAATTCAATTTTAATAAATGTAGTTGTACTAAAAACTTGAAGTCAGTAGATTTCGCCTGGAGACAGAAGCAAAAGTATCGCAGCAGGAAACTCTTGAGATAAAAAAACATAAATAAAATAACAGAAGTAAAATACATAACAGAAATTATTACAGTATTTTAAAATGTTCCCATACATAAATGGCTAAATGCGTATTTGCTTTGCACTTGAGAAGAATTTTGAAGAGCCACCAACAACTCGGAGGGTAATAAGGTGGGAAGGCATCTTTGAACTTTGAACTTTCAGTAGAACCAGCATATTGAAGTAGATACTCATGTGTGTGCAATAGCTGCGCCTTAAAATATGCAATCGATGCACAGAAGAAACAAAAAGCTTCATAAATACGGATAAGGCTTTTTATTCACTTATGCAGGTACACATGGAAAACGAGCAGCATGAGTGCTTCCATGAGTGCTTCCATGCTGCTGCTTCTTGATCAATGTGAAGCCGTGAGAAAAGTTGCATTTACAAGCTGCTGTCTGCATACCTGGACGTTCAAGTGATGTTAGCATATTTATTATAATATTTTCAAGAAGGTTAAAACTTTTAATGGCTTGTCCTAATAGAGTCTCCTAAGTGAAGTTCTACGTTGGAAAAACGACTTTAATTGAATTAGCCTGTGTGTATGTAGCGGCAAGCGTTGGTGTAACAAATGACTTACCTGAAATTACATGAACGTCAGCGAGTGCATTGTTGGGATAAAACTCGAAGGACTTCTTTACCATGGGCCATGCCTGTAAGAAAGCAAAAGGAGGGCAGAGTAAATATTAAAATTTTCAAAAATCAGATTAAGAGATTTTGCTTATACTTCTGCTCAAATATGAACGAGACGGTATCAATAAAACGGTCCGCGGATGACATATGGCAAAAATAAATTTTTTTTTTTGGTAGGACTGTTATAAGCTTACATGGCAAATTTCAGCGTGATATGTCACCTAGGTTGTTTTCTGTGCTACTGTAAACAAGTCAAGCTCACGGATTTTTAAAAAAGTGAAACAGCTATGCTTTAAAATAAAAAAACAAAACTTGACCCTCCCTTCATACAATTCCTTTTAGTACATTTGGTTTTCAAAAAGCCTTTAACACATTTAAAAACGCTATGCAGTAGCCCTCTTGTGCAGAGCTCCTGTGTATATGGATGTAGGTGTGCGTATGTAAGTGTGAGTGCTGTGCTGCTGCAAGTTATTTGCTTTAAAAGTCAAGTTTATTGCTGCCAAATTTGAAAGTAGGTAATAAAAAAATCATAAGCAACTCGCGAAATATTTGGTTACACGTCTTTCTACGTCATATTTTCGTCTACGAGTGGGTTGGTCAGGGTGATTGAGTTGGGAATATTGAACTTTTGGCTGTTGTGTATTTACGAGTATTTTTCATACAAACATATATTCTTTCTGTGGGCGATCCATGATTCGAGCTCGAAATATTTCCGCTTCATACACATTTTTATGCTTGCATATACACTCGTGGCCACGTAAACCTTACCAGTAAACCAGTCTTTGTTTCGCGCAAATATACATTTCAATTGGTTTGGTCTAAGCAAGTGCTTTTTTTTTAAGCGCAAAATATTGTCAAGTGTATTTTAGGGCGGTCGCCGTAGCCGAATGGGTTGGTGCTTGACTACCATTAGGGAGTGCGTGGCTTGAATCTCCGTGCATGAAATAGAAAAATTATAGAAACAGTTTTTTCTAATAGCATTTACATCAAGATGTAAGAGCTCGGCCAAACACTTGATAGAAGTGTACGCACCAATTCTTTATTTAAGTAAATAACTCCTGATCAAAATTTTTACTGACGGCTCGAAAATGATGGATGGAGTAGGTGCAGGGATTTATCGCGCAGAGCTGAGTATCAGACGGCCAATTAAGCTCCCTGACCATTGCAGTATTTTTCAAGCAGAAGCCCTTGCGGTAGGAAAGGCTGCAGAAATAGCACTAGCAAGGACGTCGAGGAAATCAAACATAAATATATACGTTGACAGTTAAGCGGCAATAAAAGCAATAAAGTCATTTGAAATTTCATCTAAAAACGTTCTTAGGACGAGGGAAGCCATAGAGAGACTAGCCGCAGACGGACGGTTGCATATCTATTGGGGACCCGGACATAAGGGCATTGCAGGAAACGAAATTTTAGATGAAATTGCCAAAAGCGCTGTTTACATACAATTCGAACAAGAAAACGACATACTGAAACCTTTGAAAAAGATATAAAATGACATCGCTGCGACATGAAAACACGGATAGACAGGAGGTGGAATAATCTAGCCACTTGCAAAACCACGAAAATCATGTGTACACAGAATGCAGATAAGTACGCCAGATTCGTACTAGCCCTGTCTAGAAAGGAAAGCAGGACTATCGTAGTTATACTGACAGGCCACAAGCATACGAGATGGGAATTGTAAACAACGATAGCTGCAGATTTTGCAAAGAACTAGAAGAGAGTGAAACTCTTGAACACCTTCTATGTTCTTGCCCTGAATTAGCTAGAACCCGAATGAAATGCTTAGGAGCTCAACAATATGAGAGATTAGAATGTCTCTCGGGGTTAGAGCTTCAGAACTTACTTAGATTCGCAAAAGACGCAGGCTTATTACAAGAAGTCTACTACAAGGAAACGTAAGGGTCAAGTTCCTTCTTGGAACAGCCAGCCAGGTCAACCTAACCTAACCTAACCTACTTTAGAAAAAGAACGAGTCCCTATTCGTGGGATAGCGAGAAAACGTGGATGTAGCCATCCAGTAGTAATAAAATTACTCAAAAAAATGAACCAGGATGATCGTTCAGGGCGTCAGAGTTGGAACTAGTCAAGACATCTTTCCGAATCTATGGTCGATCTAGGATTTGTTTAACGGATCGCTTTAAAATTCCTTAAAAATTAGTAAAGACCTGGAGGAGCAATATAATTTAGGCCGGCTCATATTTCTGACGACTTCCACGGAGCTGAGTGAACTATTCCGTCTGTATTCTTTCGCAATGAGTGTCTAATCCATTTGTATTTTGTGCGCATGATCTGTTTTTCAATTGGCTTTTGCTTAGCTAATCACCATAGACGACGGTTAGAGATGGGTCGTGGCCACCAGTACGGATAATACGGATATACAAAGGAATGTAGTTTTCTAGTCGAATCTTGCTTTAAATGCCAAGTTTGAATAACGTAGATTTTACGTAGGCATCAAATATTCTAATTTTCGTTATTCTTTTAAGCGCTTTATTCCACCTTCCACCACACACGTGATAGCCCAGCAAATGTATATTTTGCTTTATAGATCCTTCGCTGAATGTCCGACGCTGTACCACCGCCAGGCGTGAGGATTCTCCCGAGATGGTCAAATTCGTTTATATCTTCTACTATTTCTGCACCTAAATCGAATTGTGTACTGTTGCTTACATTGATTCGCAAAGACTTGGTCTTATTTGTGTTAACCTTAATTTTTCTCTTTGTTGATGAAATGATGAACGCCCAACAGTATGGAGTAGTTGTAGCCAATTGTAGCGTTCCCGTCGTAGATGAACAATATTGGCATACTTCTGAGACCTACTCTCAGGACGACTCTGGACAAAATCGGTAAGTTTTTATTTAATCCAAAACATATTCCCATGTTTATGGTTAAAAAAAGTGTCATCTGTCACAATTTTGTTTCTTACAGGTGCCGAAAATGTTTGCAAATTTCAGAATATCGCATATGGCGTGGTCAGGAATTTCTCCCGACTTGAACCCGACTGAGCTTCTATGACACTCGATGGAAAAGAAAGTGGCTTAACTCAGACCGAACTTTAAGGCTGAACTGAAAATTAAGGTATTGGAACAGGAAATTCCAAACGAAATTCTTGAAAGCCTCATTGCTTCAATGCCTGCCAGCGTCCAAGCAGTTGAGCATATTAATTAGAGCATTTACTCAAATATTTATAAATTTTTTATATATAAAACAAATGCAAATCTTACTCAGATATTCAAGGAATTTGAATACAAAACATCTCGAATATGCTTATAACAGAAAAATGATCTTCATAGTTAAAACTTAATCATTTTTACTCAAGAAAGGCAGTTAGTTCTATTTTGTATGTTTTAAGCTTCAGAAAGATTTGGTAAATTAAACCGCAATAATTGGGAAACAAGTAAAAAAGTGAGGTGGTAAGGTTTGCGTGGCCGCGAGTGTATATACATATGTATGTATGTATGGCGTTTACATATACATATATGCCGTCTTCTTCTTGATTAAGCGGCTATTTCGCTCAAATGCGTTTTACAAGTTTTCTATTGACCCCGTAAAGAGGCGAACGATAATTTTTCATGCTCAATACTAAAAATTAAATAACAATGTGGAGCATTTTCATCAATTTGTTATTTGCTACTGTAAAACTTTATTTTCTAAGCGCCTGCAAAATTTGAAATAAGAAAGTGAAATTTAAACGAATCGTTGCAAAACCAAGTTCAAATTCTTTTAGAACTCAATTTGCGTAGTTTTAATAATATAGTGACTTTGCATTTGCGTTCGTATGTATGTATTCTAGTAAAACTCCATCGCTGTTCCTTCTTGCAAAGCCAGCTAAATGAGAAGTCACGAGTATAAATAAATTGGATCTTCCTTAAGTGAATTATTTAATAAATTACCAAGAAGCAACCTCAGCTTTGTAAGCTGCATTAATGCTTATAAAAATATCTGCATCAAAGAAATTATTAACTCTGAAATCATTGGCTGAGAACTCCCAGCTGTATCTAAGCAAGATACAACGGGTGCTTGTTTAGCTCCATGAGATCTATCGATATTGATAACTAGAGTTTGACAGCTGGGAATGGCAAGTTGTGTCACTTACGTTCAGTAAGGTTATGAAAGTCATCATGATTCGCTTAACACCAGAACAACGATTACAAATCGTGACAATCTACTTCAAAAAAAAAACAGAAATCTGATCGGGAAGTTCTTAGAACGAAATATTGAAGAAGAGGGGGCAATGACAGTTCGTCGTTGCTCTCAACTTGTTGGCCTTTTCTTTTCGACTACGTGGAAAATTTTGCAGAAGCATCTTGGCTTAGGTGGGCAGATGAAATCGTTGAAATACCAGACCGGCATTTCCCATGTAGCACTAAACTGCTGTTTTGATACCATTATGAGACCTCTAACGGGCATATATCTACAGTCAACCAGAGCTGTTGATGTAGTGGAGAAAGTTGATGGGATCTATGTTTGAGCACTGTCCCTGCTTTCGAAGAAAAGAGCACCCAGCGACCTTAATCGCTTAGCTGCCAAGCCCGGATTTTTATAGAGAAAGGGCTCGAAGACTGAAAGGTCCCCATAGCTTCTGCTATGGAGATTAAATGATAAACCTAGCTTTTCCGTGTGAATGCCGATTGCCCAATGACCTGTAAGCTACGAATTTGGAAATTGAGTGGCGTGGAGTTCCCAGGACTTTCTGCGTTTTGGGGCCAAAGAGTTTTCGGAAAAGCACTTGACGGAATGGAGCTCCATCTGGCTTGCGCTTTCCTGAGAAATAAGTTGTCCAACTCCCCTTTAACAGCAGGCAGGGAGATGCCGTTGGCCGGGTGGGTAGCTTCTGAGACGAATTCAGCCGACCCCTTTCTGGCAAGCTCATCACAAATTTCATTTTCCTCTATGTTCCTGTGTCCTGGAATCCAGATTAGAGAAATTTCACCTGCACATCTAAGAGATTTGATCTCCTCTTTACAGGAGTTGACCAATTTTGATCTGCCACATGGCGTCGTAAGAGCCTTGTCCGGAAAAAATGTTAATGTCTCCCTCGCTCCCGCGTTCCCTAAGTATTTTGCATGCTTGCAGGATTGTAAAGAGTTCTGCCTGGAAAACACCAGCAGTATTAGGTAGTTTTAAGAAATACCTCTTGGAGCCGTCATGAAGATAGAGGTAACAGTCTCGGTACAGATTTTCCCCTTGTTCCAATTCTGCCTACTTGGAAAAAATGCCCTGGCACGACCCTAAAAACTCCAGTCTGCAGGTAGAAAGGAAGGGAAGTTCAGCGAAATATCTTGTTAACTGCCCAAAATGGCCACTTCGTCTCTTGAGAGATTACCTGTAGAGGCCAACCTCCTTTAACCTGATTGCACTTTAAGCAACGATGGAAATAACGTGAAATGTGCTCTATATGTTCCTTTGCATGCTCCCCAGTGTAGAGATATTATCGCCCTTCCGAAGAGCTGCCTTTCAAACCAGGCAGAATTGGTAGAACAACTACGTTGCATGCCCACAGTACAGATTTGCAGGAATTGAATATATTTCAATTTTGTATTATTATTATCAGTTCTCATGTCCTTAAAAAGCACCCGATACTCGTCTGTATACATGCAGACTATCGTCTATGTATCAATGTGTGTATTTATGTATCTATGCGTGGATGTATAGATTTAGATGTATTTAAAGTTGTACGATTGTGTGCTTAATTGTGGCGAATTTGTAATTTACAGTTACCCAAGGCTCATAACCACACAAAGTTGCCATAACAATTTAATTATAGAATTATTATCATTGCTGAGAAATGAGCCAAGACGCCGCACTGGCTAAGAATTTAGGGTAAATGCAAATGAAATGAATAAGAATCACCAAATTTGAATTGTTCTACACAAAGCACATGTTTTGGCTGTTGTTTACGTTAGCGGAACTTAGCGAAAGGTAGGGGGCGTTTATTAACTTAAGCCATATCAGAGGTATCCTGTTATTTATATACCAATTGAAAAACAAGTAAACAGTTCTTTGACTCATGAATTATAAATGTGAATTGAAATAATGTAAGCATAACACCAACTGCGGTAATTTTGGTCTTAACGACCTGTTTTGACATAGCAAACGCGTGTGGCTTGCGGAGTAAATAATTTCGCTGCAATTTTCTAGCGAAAGTGAAAAGTGATTTTCTCTAAAAAAATGTACCTTGTGCACGTGGAAAGTAAAAGAAATATGGGTGCATGCAATTACTCAAATTCGCAAACTTCAGACTTACCCGTTAACCCTCATCGTAATTAAGTTAGGGTGGCTGCTATGAGAGTTCACGAAATTATACGCGCTGGTTGTTATAAATCACACCAAAGTCGCGAACTTTTGTCAAAAACACAAAAAGCAACAAAAAATACACTTGAGCTACAAAAAGTATTGGGAAAGAATGTAAATTGGTTGTAAGTGAGGTTGATTTTCTTAGCAGACAATTTTTGAAGTGAATAAAGGTCGTTGCAAGAATTTAACCGGCCCCAGATCGGAAAACAATATGTGCGGGGAAAACATGAGCTGAAAATATAATGTTTAACAAATTGAAAAGTTAAATGAACCATAGCCTCAAAACCTTTGTCTACCGCGTTAATCATAGATTGCGAAGGGTTTGAGTAGAAAAAAACCAAAAATGCCACGAAATTCCATTTGGGGGTATGAGTCTAAAGTATAATGATGGGTTTATTATAATTAGATTATTTATTTAAATTGAACTGGGTACATCTATAGACAAACTCAGAAGTTAATTTACTTGTTGACATTTTAATAATCGCCTGGAAAGTATTTGCAGTTACATAAAGAGAAATTGAACGAAATATAAAGAATTTTTTAAATGAAGCGGAAAATTGTATTTGAAATAACAAAAACAAACTCATGTCAACAATCTCATTTCCAAGCATCTGTTATTGTTTTGTTATGCATTTGTGAAAATTGATATTTGAAAACGATTATAGCCGTTACAAACCCCATAAATTTACCTACACTTGGCCTGCGGCCATAACAATGCAATCGTAATTCAATTACAGCTTCTAAATACGAATAAATACATCGAACTAATACATGGGTCTGTGCACTCGTCTATTCAGCGGTGGAACAAAAGCTGGAACCATACAAACTCTCTTATCGCCACACCAGGGGAGCATAGCAATGAAATGAAAGCCTCACCCACACCATCAATCAGCCATTCAATCAAATGAAAGCTTGTTTACATCAGTGGAGTATTTTTTCAACCCCGATATGGTGCCTGGCAATTAACTGCTAGACACACACATATGTAGATTTATTTGTTTGTTTTTTGTAGTGCCTCTTCTCACATCCAGCTTCCTTTTTGATGGTTTGATTGCTTGATCTTTTGCTTTTGACTCTTGCAATTGTGGCGTCGAGAATGATAACAACAATTCGAGCCTTGACAGTGATTCTAGACCCACCGGCTGAGCTACTGGCCGCAATCGGTTCGTATGTGTTGGCATAGCGACTTCAAATTATGCAAGCAAAAGGTGTATTTGTGGATTTCAATAACGTTCACAGGCAAAAACTCTTGATGACGTAAAAGTTTACACACGTCCACGCGTCTACGGACAGAAAAACACAATGGTTGCCTTTTGTAACTTCCTAGGCAGTTACAGTTTATTTATAAAAGAAAATAAGTACTTAGATACAATAATAAAATATTGATTACAAGTCAGAAAATCGTTAGCATCACGCAAATATTTATACCCGGTTAGAAATTTTGCAATACAATTTAAAGCCTTTTGGACTGTGTTTTCAACTTCAGAAAGGATAAACAGGGCCTTTCAAAAGACGCGCCTAGATGTTTTAAAATAAAATATGTAAAAATTTAAATTCCTTCAGATTTCACTGGTTTATTCAAAATAAGACTCTTAATAATTATATGTGAAGAATGACATCATTTAAACGCCCACCAAGAGCAGGTCTACAGGTAAAATTCGCCGAACAAATTCGATTCATGAATATCTAACTGTTGAGAACGTCGAGATATCGATGTTGAATGTTGTTCAACGGCACTTTGCGCTACAGTAGCAATATTCTCGACAGAATGCCCAGTTTTTTGTCTACCAGTCAGTTTTCTATCCTCGTCAGAACCAATTTCTTGACATTTTTTCAACGAACGCGTTTCTCGACCTCATTCGCAGGATTATTTTTACCAAAAAAATTACGAAGTTGTTTGTTACGATTTGTTGTTTTAAAAGATCGACAATTTTCAAAATAAATTGCAATAATTTTAACGCGTGTTCTAGGTGTAAAATTGTACATTGTAAATGTTAAAGATGATATAAAAAGGGGGTTTCGGAATTATTAACTACTGACATCTATTTACTACAAAAGTGTCATGCTATTGGCAAGTGCTGACGATATTGATATTGTCAGCCTGAACAACCGCGCCGTATGTTCAGCGTCCTCCAGTCTGGAGAAGGAAGCAGAAAAAGTGGGTCTTATGATTACCGAGAGTAAGACAAGGTACCTGCTGTCAACATACAAATAGTCACTGCGTCTTGGGCAACACGTCACTATTGGCAACCACCAATTTGAAGTGGTGAAGGGCTTTGTTTATTTAGGAACCAATGTAAACAGCCAGAACGACGCCAGCCTTGAGATTAAACGAAGGATAATTTTTGCCAACAAGTGTTTAGATTAGATTAGATTAGATTTGTGGGGGGTTGGACAAGTCCAAGCACTCAGTCAGTAGACCATTGTACTACACCCGGATAGAAATCAGTAGAAAGAATAGAGATAGGAAAGATAGAAGGTGGATGGTAAAAACGGATAGATTAGTTTGAGGTCACTCTTCCACAAATCTCTTGGATTCATTGATGAATTTTAAGAGATCCGGCAGAAGAAGAGTATGAACTTCGGCCATACTCAGTGTATCGCAACCCAATATCCTAAGTCTGATTCTGGCAAATGCAGGGCAGCTACAGAGAAAATGCTCTGCAGTGTCGTCATTCTCAAGAGAGGATAGGCATATCGGGCTGTCCACGACCCCCATGGTAGCCATAACAAGTGTTACTTTGGGCTCAGAAGGCAATTGAGAAGTAGAGCCCTCTCCCGAAAAATTAAAACAACGCTAATCATCTCCGTCCTTGTATATGGCGCAGAAGCTTAGACGACGACGGTCACTGATGAGAGAGCACTGGGAGCGTTTGAGAGAAAAATTCTCCGAAAACTCTTTGGCCCTCTTCGCGTAGGCGAGGTTAAGTTCCGTATTCGATGGAACAGCGACCTGTATGAGCTATGCCGAGATGTGGACATAGTTGGCAAGCGGCTGCGCTGGCTTGACCATGTCTCGATGATGAACGAAAGTGCTCCGACACGGCAGTCCTTCGAGAGGGAACCCATTGGGGGACGACGACGAAGAGGAAGATCCAATCTCCGGTGGGGAGATCAAGTGAGGCATAACCTGGCAGCACTTAGTGTCACCAACTGGCGACAGCGAGCAACGAACCGAGCTAGATGGCGTAATGTTTTGGATTCGGCCAAAGAAGAAGATATCTAGGCATCACTTTTGAACACACATCTTAAATCTTTTGGGTTTCAAATTTTAAATCAATATTTGGCCATTTTTAAATCATTGATTGGTTGAACTCGAGGATAAAATGCAGTAAAATATGTCTATAAAACACAGCTCGTGCAAGAATTGAAATTACTATCGTTTGCGTCGCATTTTCGCTGATTGATCTCATTTAGATTTTTTATTCACATTTATTGGAAAAAGTAGACGAAAATTGAACTGATCGAATATACCTTGTAACTCGTAAGTGCGGCGGACATATGCCGGTTATCATATTCAAAAAACACATGCCATGAAATTATCTATAAAAAAATAATCATTCCAACAATATTCCTGTTTTGCATTACCATTTAGCCCCCTTTATTATTGTAAACTTGGTTAGAATGCAACGCTCCCCAGATTTTGATAATTCATTTTAAAAAACTCATATAATAAAAAACTCAATAATTATGTTTTTTTATGTTTTTGGTTTGGTTTTTCAATAGCTGGGCTCGAATTTTGATATTGTCTCAATGCGTTGTTGGAAGAGTACACCATGATTAATGGTCAAACCTTTAAAAGATTTGTTTGCATTCCACCACCATTAAGAGTCCCACGACATTTGCGAGCAATGATAGAATTGGAGATTTAATCGCCGTTTGGCTATCGGCGTTAATATAGATTTCTCTGAAGGTACATAGTTCAAAGGTAAGCCACGAAGCGCTTACTTTGTCTTTTTACAGTAGACACCAAAGCCAACTTTGTCGTCAAGCTTTCAGCCATCAGTAATATTACGGTAACGAATTGCAATTAAAGAAGAGAAGATGGTTGTCAGAAGAGTTGGAGAGATATTCACGAGCCACGACAAACGGGGCACTCCCTAAACGTCCACGGTGGCGCTCTTATGACCTGGGATGCTTTTAGCTACCGTGGCAAGTTCCCAATTTCTTTCATTTCGCATAAAATGAACGCAGAAAATTATGTAGAGGTCTTGGATATTGGTTTTATTTTCACCAAAGGATTTCACGGCGAGTCTTGAACGTATCAACAGAACAATGTTCCAATTCACGGCGCTAAGCGTACAAGGGAGTTTTTCGTGTCGAAAAATATTCTTGTTCTCAAGTGGCCTGCAGTTAGTCCAGACCAAAATGCAATAGAGATCCGCTGGAGCATTCTTAGCAAGCAAATTTGTGAAGGCGAACGCGAGTTTAATAGCCTATTGCACCTTAAAAATGCTGGTGAAGAGGAATGAGCAAAAATCGACCTTAGTTTATTTCAGTCACTCGTGAATTCGATGCCAAGACGACTGGAATCATTTGCAATAAATAAAGGAGGGCATGCAAACTAAAGGGTGATTTTTTAAGAGCTATAGGAAAGCTTTTCAAAAAAACACACGTAAAATTCAGAAAAATGCATGAAATTTTTATTTAAATCGATAGTACAGTCCATATAATTTAATATTTGAAGATTATTTCATGCAAATGTTGACCGCGACTACGCTTCAAATGGTTCGCTTAGCCCAATTTTGGCATACTCTTTCCAATGTTTCGGCCGATATCTCACATATAAATGCTTTAATGTTGTCTCCCAATGCGTTAATTGAGGCAGGCTTGCCTGAATAGACATGAGCCACAAGAAATAATCTAAAGGCGTTATATCGCACGATCTGGGGGGCCAATTGACAGGTCCCGAACGTGAAATAAAATGTTCACCGAACTCACCTCTCAATAAGCCCATTGTTACGCGTGCTGTGTGGCATATGGCATCGTCTTGCTGAAACCACATGTCATGCAAGTCAAGCTCTTGCATTTCGGGCAAAAAAAAGTTCGATATCATTTAGCGCTAGCGGTAGCGCTCACCATTCAAAGTTACGTTACGACTCGCAGCATCTTTGAAGAAGTACGGTCCACTGATACCTCCAGCCCATAAACCGCACCAAACTGTGACCTTTTGTGGATACATTGGTAGCTCTTGCAATTCTTCTGGCTGATCTTCACTCCAAAAACGACAATTCTGCTCATTTACGTACCCATTTATCCAAAAATGAGCTTCGTCGCTGAACACAATTTTTCGATAAAAAAGTGGATCGTCGGCCAACTTTCCAAGAGCCCATTCACCAAAAATTCTGTGTTGCGGTAGGTCGTTTGGCTTCAATTCTTGCATCAACTGTATTTTGAAAGGCTTCACACCTAAATCCTTTCGCAAATTTTCCACGTTGTTGAGTAACAGAGGCCCAATTGCTGCGAACGGCGACGAATCGATAATTGATGGTCATCATTAACACTGGCCGATACAGCTGCGGTATTTTCTTCAGCTCGCACGCTACGTAAGCGTGTTGGTGGTTTGATGTCCAATAATGTAAATTTGGTTCTAAATTTAGTCACAATAGCTTGAATAGCCGCTTCAGTGGGTCGATTAAACTGACCAAGAAATGGAAGAAGCGCGCGATAAACTTTCTTAACAGAACACGCATTTCTATAATAAAATTCAATGATTTGCAAGCGATGTTCGTTTGTAAGACGATTCATGGTTAAATTATAGGCCAAACAAAAGATGTTTGACGGTGAAACAAAACACGAAACGTGCATCAGCTGTTTAAACTAACTGTTTAAAAAGATAAAAGCTAAAAAATCACCCTTTATAAGACTTAAAATTAAGCATTTATTTTATACTGCTTGCTTAAGATTTAATTGAATCTTAGTTCCGTCTCATACATATATTTTCTTTTCGCACTTTTAGATTATTAAATTTTGACAATAGAAGGCCGAAATAAATCCGTGAACATTTTTACTCTTACTTTTGCTTTCTACGCTTATGCCGAAGGGTAAAAAGATTTTATTTCTGATTATTTTATTACAAAAAAGATTTTTTAGCTATTTCGCTTGGCGTATATATATAAAATATACAAATACTCTAAATTTTTTAAAATTATAAGTTTTTTTTACTAAATGTGTGCAGAAATTTAGATTTTTCTTTGTTTGGTAGTTATTACGACTCCGAAGTTAAATCTGTCTATGCGAGATAGAGTTAACTCTTGATAAAATAATAATGGTGCTTGTTTTTATATATTTGCATAAGTGTTTGTATTTATAGGTACGCCTCCACTGCTTTAATAAAATAAAATTTGTAAACACTGTAGATGACAGCTCAACCGCATAACAATTTTTACGCGCACACAATATTAAATTATTCGTGAAAAATAAAGAAACAAAAGACTAAGGATACTAACACAAAGAAAATGAACAAGAGAATTCGAAAATAAAATCACGGCAAATTTCCTCTAAGCATATGGACACCGGTTAAAAGGGCATTTGAAGTATTGCTGAAAGTTGAATGTTGCATTTACGGTGATGAGTTCTGTGGACATATTGGGTAAATTTATTCATTAAGGCCCCTGGTTGGTGTTACAGTTATCAACTAAAACACCACCGAATGCGATGGGAGGTAAGCTGCGGTTGTGATGAATACTATTACGAAAATTAAATCGCAATCGTTTGCCATTCCAACATCATTCACATAAATTCAGTATTTTTTCATTTCGTCATTATTATTTAAATTTTTTATTTGATGAGCGACATCCGCTGACAGCTGACGTCATTCGGCTTGTTTGATAGATGTTGATGATGGTGATTCAATGCCCAAAAAAAGCTAATGACAATCTGATAGTGTCACTTTGATGGTGCCGGTTTTGATTACTGGAATCTCATATTTCATAAATGGGCAATTGAATGTGCAAGGTCATTACACCTACATACATACACCCATGCAACTGAACAAATACGCAATTCCCACATGTCTACGCATTTATATATATAATATGTACGTCTGTATATATGAATAGAAATTCTAATGCGAAATTTCCCTTCCGACGAAAGCTGGAATTCATAACGCTCCTCGCTATTCCTGTATGTGGTGATAACCGCTCCGCCATCGGATGTTTCTATGTATGTACATATCTGCTAACTACAAATTTGCAGCTTCACCTTGGGTCATACAGAGTCTCATATGTATTGATAATTGCCCAACATAATTACACTCGTGTGTGTGCATATGTAAATAGCAAAGTAATTAATGAAGCTTGAAATGCCAATGCAAATGAGGATAAGGAAATTTGCACAGGTTATGGAAATTTAGGAATTTGGCAAATTAATATAGATTGAGGCCTTAATATTAACGGAATTATTTGACTACACTGTGCCATACAAAAAAAAAAAAAACAAGGCTCCGTCAATGGCTGAATCTGAATTTTACTTTTTATTTTCCCCCACATTTTTTATTTTATGGTAAATCGGCATCCGAGGCTATGGGATCCTTACATCTTAGATGTATGAAGTGTTTAACAGTTCTATGTAAAAATTATCAATATATGCGTCTTTTTGGTCTCTTTTATCGAGAAAGGGGAAAAAGTACTCTTAATATAGGTATATAGCGGGTTAAAATGAACCACGAAAATATATGTCATAAAATTCTACTATAAGTCTCTTAATATAGCTCATTCGACGCAAAATTAAATTTACTATTATATATCAGTAGTGTACTAAAAAACCCTCAAAAAAAATTCCAAATACTTCCGTCTACAGTCTCGTCAGTTGTCATTTCAGAAAAATTGTCAACACACTGTCAAAAAGGCTTGTTCTTGTTCTTTCGAACTAAAAAAACAAATTCGAAATCGGATGCAAATTGGCAAAGTTAGGAGTGATTCTTCACATCAACCTACTGAAAAACGGTTTTATGGCCATAAAATGAGATTTTCGGGGTGTATTGAAAATTTCTCCTACACCATTTTTCTTAGTTTTACTATGCCTACAAGTTGTACTAGGTCTCCATAAAAGTATAATATCATTGTCGCACAGTGTAATATATATTTTAAAAAATGTTTATAACTGAAATAAAAAAAAATTCTTATAAAAGTTTTTGTTTTTTTTACTCCAAGGCAATAAACTCAAAAAAGGTTATATAAAAATAAGTTTACTAAGTTAAGTTTTTAAGTTATGTAATTTTTTTATTTTTTT
The DNA here is from genome assembly GCF_027943255.1 of Anastrepha obliqua. Taxonomy (NCBI): domain Eukaryota; kingdom Metazoa; phylum Arthropoda; class Insecta; order Diptera; family Tephritidae; genus Anastrepha; species Anastrepha obliqua. The sequence goes on along the minus strand of NC_072892.1, from coordinate 183,019,719 downwards.
ACGTTAAGTTTTTTTACGGTTTTAAGTTGGAAGTGTCCTTAAAAAAGAGAATAAAATGACTTAGACAACATGTCACAACAACATTGAAACTTTTTTACAAAACACTACCGGCGCGCAAGCAACTGATGTTCAGATGATATTTTGCCATTTTTAAGTATAAAATATAAAGTGAAATAAATGCTTTTAAAACACCGTAACACCTATATCCTATGCATTTTAAAGCTTTTTTCACGTTGTATTCCCAGTCAGTCTGAACCTCTTGTCCGTCCTAACTAACAAAAACAGGTCACGTTCAAAATTACAAAATAATTTTATCGAAAACTGCTATATTACAAAATCGGAAATAAGGAAGATAAGTTAACGTTAAAGGTAGAAGCATTTCGAAAATTAACTTTATTATTTTCATAAGAAGGAAAACTATGCCTACCATCGATTGTTTTACAGGTTTCGCTAAAATTGCCTTTATTTTGCTCTGCTCATCACGGAAACTAAATTCAACCGTTATGGTATTAAATACACCCTAAATACAACAAAATAACCAAATAGCAACAAAATCTCAAATTTAAAAGTTCGCAGACATATGGAACGCCTCTTCCTTTGACTCTCCCTCTGTCTTTTTTCGTTTTAAAGCTCGAACTGTGAACCCAATATCCTGAGGATAAAACCATACACTTTTACACGATTTTAATTTTATAATATATTTTTAATTTCCCAGTGCAGCAAAATAGTTGCCCAATTCGCAGTCTGTGACTGTTTTTGTTTCACCTGTACTTAATATAATCAAAGTTTTGTTTTCCTACTTAGCAGAATCAGCTTAGTAAAGCAGCACGTATTTACCTGAATCGCTAATAAAGCGCTTAAGTATCCAAACATAGCCACGCTACACACAAACACACATAAGTGTACAAGTGCATATGTATGCGTGTGTACTTTACAGTTTGTGATTCTCCGTGAGTTTATTTCTGCTTGTCTATTTAAGAAACACCTCGACTTCGCTGTTGGCGGATATGGCATCGCTGCTTCAGCAAAATAGAGTAAGCAAAAAGGCAAAGTCAACGAACGGTAAGTAAATGCAGCTGAAATTTGGAAATTTGGATGATTTTCGGTGTGTTAAGGAGATTAAAAATTATGCTTGGAGTTAAATAATTTTTCATGACTTTTCAACGATTTCGAGGTAAATTCAGTTAAAATTTTCTTCTCTTCACCTTAAAACTTCTTTATACATATATTCCTGCATATTATATATATAAGTACATGTGGAATAGCATTTAATTCACACGAATAAATTTATTTCCTGTTTTCACTTGCATATAATGTATAAGCCTGTCTAGAAAAAAATGTAAATGCTGCTAAATATGCGTATCCTTTTCGCAATACGGAAAGTGTGCGTTGTTTCTTCAAAATGAGTTCAGCGTATGAAAAGCGATTTAAAGCAGTGTTCCTATGTACACACCCTAAAGGTCCAAAGAAGTCGAAGAGACTCATAAATATATGCGTGCAACGGTATATTGGTGTTACAAACGTTTACGGCTTCGTCGGACCCGGCCCTAAAAGAATACCTTAAGCAAAATCAGAAGATCATTGATTTGTTTGCGACAAAGTCGAACTTATCGTTGCGTGAAGCTGAAGACGTTTTAAGGAAAAGTGAAGATAATGTATTCAAAGGCACTATTCGAGGACGTTTACTTGCAGACGAGCTCAGATTCCTGAGCTCATTGAAAAAATAGTGTAAGCGGCTATGGCGCCAGTCAAGAAGAAAAGGAATATTAACGGAGGAATCTTCATTTTGGGCGAATAGTGGCATACGTCGTTCCTGGTGCACTACTGATAATCGACAACTTCAACGAGCATCCAGTTTAGTTTCATCTTCGGCGTTACTTCTCCGGAAAAGTATTTGACCGTTTATTTTAGTTTACCGCCAATTTGAAAGTAGTTTTGATGAATAAATTTTACCAAAAAAGCATCATTGCCATCAGCTGCGAAGTTGTTTGGAAGAATAAGCCAACCTTGGATTTTACAAGATTGGACTGGCCTGATGCCATTCGTCTGATGGCAACCCTATTGAAAATGTTTGGCAATAGTTAGGGAAAACTTCAAACAACTCAAAGGAAATCAAATATGGATGGTCAAACAGTTATCAAGGCAAATTCAAGTGATTTGGAGCCGATTACCTCCACAACCTGCGCAGAAATTAACACAAACCATTTGCCGATCAAAGTTGGCTTAAAACTGTAGGTCCCTGCATTTCTGGAACAGCATCAAGACGTACGCCACAAGTAATAGGAGGAGCTCGGCCAAACATCTAACAGAAGTGTACGTGCCAATTATTTACTTGTTTGTTTATGACTGGAAGATGTGAAGTCATTATGGCTAATGGTGGGACTATACATTTTATTGAATATATTGCACACGCATGATATAAGAAAAACGAGTATTAAAAGCACAAACAATGCAGTTTATTAGGATCGAATTGGTCAAATAGTGTCTGAGTTATGGCGGGCACGTTTTTATTAGACAGACTGTATGTATTAGGTTGAGGTTATAAGGTATGGGGTAATAAGGTCGGAGCATTTTTACCGAAAACTTTTATTTAAACAGAAAACAATAATTATATCAATACGAGTAATTATATCGTCATTTACAACCTCTTCCCACCTCTCGACCAATTTTTTCATGCTGTTCCGCCAAAAATTGACTTGTTGAGCCAGATTTTAAGGATCTCTTTGTTAGCGAAGGTTACGTCCTTCATATGGTTTGACAGGGAGCGGAAAAGATGGTAGTCGGTCCGGAGACTACGGCGAATGCTGAAGGACCTCCTATTCGAGCTCTTGGTGTGCAGTTTTGACAACTTTTGCAACATTGGGTCTGGCGTTGTCATGTAGGAATATGGTTTGACCATGTCGATCAGTCGAATAGCCTCATTCACTCGGTGTGGCTGGGCAATGTAGAGCTCCTTTTTGACCATGGCATTCTTTGACATATTTATGTATAGGCCCCATTTCTCATCTTCCGTGACGATTCGGTACAAAAAGCGCTGTTTGTGACCGCGTGTTGCTAGATGGCGGGCTGAAGAACGATTTGAAGGCGACTTTCTTTGATTTTTCGTTGAGCTCGTTAGGCACCCAGGCTCCTAAATTTTCTGTAAATCCCATTGAATGAAGGTGATTGAGAATCGTTTTATGCTCGCAGTTCTTTTTTCCGCCAATTCAGGACTGCTTTGGCAACCGTTCTCCTTCGAAAGTGATTTGAGACATTCTTCATCGAATTCAGAAGGCCTCCCGTTGCGGGACGTGTCATCTACAGGGTTTGATTGAAAAGTATGAGCCGTCCCGCGCGGAGCGTCTGCCAAGCGATTAACCGAATCGGATGGTGAGGGAAAATGATCTTTGGACCTTCCCCTTCCACAGTCAACATCGCTCTGCGCGTGAAAGCTGTTTTAAAAGTGTGTTAGGATTTTGCAGTGGCGAAAATGCAGCGATCGTTGGAGCAACGTTACTCGATCAAATTTTGCGTAAAGCTAAACAAAACGAGTACCGAAACCATTGGGCTACTCAAGGAGGCTTACTGGGACCCATCTCTGTCCAGTGCCCAGGTAAAACGGTGGCACAAGTCGTTTAAGAAAGACCGGGAGGACGTCGAAGACGAACAGCGATCTGGGAGGCCTTCGACGACGCAAACAGTTCACAATCGTCCACAAGGATTTTGTACCTCCAGGAAGCACTGTAAACGCGGCATTTTACAAAGAAGTGCTCCTTCGGCTGAAAAACCGCGTCGCCCGGGTTCGGCCGGCGCACACCGCCTTCCTCTGCACCTCTGCATTGGCCAAGATGGGGATTCCGGTGCTTCCCCACCCTCCCTACAGCCCAGACCTGTCCCCTCCGGACTTCTTCTTGTTCCCGCGCCTGAAAAGAAAGCTGAAGGGGAGGCGTTTCGAGGCGATCCAAAAAACTGTGACAGCCGAATTGAACGCGATTCCGGCGGATGAGCTTAACAAATGTTTCCTGTATTGGAAGGACCGCTACCAGCGGTGTATTGACGCTCAAGGGTCCTATTTTGAAGAATATTAGTTCTATAAGCCAAAAGGTTTAATAAAACTGCTTAAAAAAATAAGGCTCATTACTTTTCAATCAAACCCTGTACGTCAAAGTCACAATTTTTGAACTTTGCAAACTATCTATTTTCGTGCTTAGACTTGCCTATGACACCTTCTCCATACATGACGCAAATGTTCCGGGATGCTTCGGCAGCTTTTTGCCGTCGATGAAAAGCTAAGAAGAGCAGGTGTCGAAAATGTCGATTTTTACCGCACGGATATTCCATTTCTAAGCCTCAAAACTAATAAATCATTAAAGAACTCAAAAATTACATGCATACTTCCCTTGCCAAACAACAAACAAATCGTTATAAAATAAAAGGAAATATAATAATCAAACAAAAATTTTAAATTGCGGGCAATACAAAAATAGTGAGCTTTATATGTTAATTTTAACTAATTTGAAAGTGCGAGTTATCATTTCGTCTTCAAGTTTTGCTTTTCTCCTTTTCCCCGCTTTTTTTCATAGTGCTAATACTTATTCACTGCGCCTGTAAGTATGCAGCAAGTTGGACTTTTTGTTTATCATTTCATTTATCAAGAAAAGTGCTTCACCTATGCACAAGCGGCTTTGAATAAAATCCTCCCATATATATAAGTAATAAGTAATAAATAAATAAATATATAAAATAAGTGAATACTATTTTTAAAGCATTTTGTTGTTGGAAAATTAAAAATGTCAGAAAAACCGATGCTAACGCTTTCAATTTAGGATTACTGTGGCTCATTTTCTTCTAATGAAATACCGGTATGCATTTTTATGCAGCATGAAAGAAGAGCTGCTAGTCATTTCTGCATACTTCTCTTCAAAACGGCATTCTTTTAGAAAGGAGACTGTGTGTATATGTCTCAAATGCTAGTGTGTATGTCGACGCAATTATTCATCCTTTATTTGGTTGGATAAAACTTCAATTCGTATACAAATATGCAATTGGGCAGTAAATATATAGGCCTGTATACAACAGAGTAAAATGAATTAGTTGCACGTGTATGCATATACATATATGTGTACATATGTATACACATACTTATATAGTTTGTTTATGATTTATTTTTCTCATCTGCTGTCTGATAAACCTTATTTGATGACCTTTCTTTGAATTTTTGCTTTCGCTTCTTAAGAATGAATATCGAAAGAGGACATACATACAGATACATATTGTGACAGTTAAGAGTATTTATAGCGACATATAGGCGTGCCAGCCAGGTCTCTGCATGCAATTTGTATTCAATAATAAGCCATCCAATCTGTTTACCTATCCGTGAACTAAAGAATTCATATCTGATCATACCAATTTGACCATTTTTTGGGAGCAAATCTAAGAAATTGAAATAAATAAGTATGTGGAAATATTTGAGAGAAAATACAGGTATCGTACGAGGGGTGCCTTTGATATGTCGGGAATAGAGAACAAAAAGAAATTTTAATCATCGAAAATCACTTTATTGTTTTTCAAAATATTCTCCATGAAGATCTATACACTTTTGCATGCGTTTGAACCAATTGTCGAAGCACTTTTGCCACTCTGAATGAGGTACCTCCAAAACATGCATTCTGAATGCCGCAACCGCTTCTTCAGGTGTCGAAAAACGTTGACCTTTCAGTTTGTTTTTTATGTACGGGAATAAAAAGAAGTCATTCGGTGCCAAGTCAGGATTACACGGCGGATGACCCATTAATTCGATGTTTTGGGTGCTCAAAAATGCAGTTGTTTGAGCCGATGTGTGAGAGGTCGCATTGTCCTGGTGAAGAGTGATCCGTCTTTGGTGATTGGTTTTCCTAATTTCATGGAAGAGAACTGGCAAACAAATGGTTGTGAACCACTCAGAATTTACTGTCCTGCGTTGTTCTAGTGGTACGGTTGCGACATGTCCAGTTTTTCCGAAAAAACAGGCGACCATTTGCTTGGAAGTGCTTCGTGCGCGAACAACTTTTGTTCGATTTGGCTCATCTTGAAACACCGATACAGTCGACTGCTGTTTACTTTCGGGCTCATACGCGTAAATCCATGATTCATCACCTGTCACGATGTCATAGACGTGTTTCGAAGCCCCGCGATCGTATTTTTTGAGCATTTCCTTCGACCAATCGGCACGAGCCTTTTTTTGAGTGATTGACAAATTGTGTGGGATCCAACGCGAACAAATTTTTTTGACAGTCAAATGTTTATGCAATATTGAATGTATGCTGGTCCCACTAATGCCTAAGATTGTCTCAATCTCACGATAGTTCACATGACGATCTTGCAATATCAGTTCGCGCACAGCATCAATGGTTTTCGGAACAACAACTGATTTTGGACGACCTTCACGAAATTCGTCTTGGAGTGAACTACGACCACGATTGAATTCACCATACCATCGATAAACACTGGTCCTTGATGGAGCTTCATCGCCAAAAAATGAATTAAGTTCATCCATGCAATGTTGCTGAGTTAATCCACGTCGAAAGTTGTAAAAAATAATCGCACGAAAATGTTCACGATTTAATTCCATTTTTGGACCGAGATGAATATTTACTTTTACTGTTACTGTAAACAACACAAATAGCGCTGGTATTTCAAAACTTTCTGAGTACGTAAGAGCCAAAAAATGTCAAACTTTACGATACAGCTGTCAGTTGCCAGATTGCAACACCAGGGTTGCCAAATCCCGACATATAAAAGGCACCCCTCGTATGTGGTGCGCAGGCGGTTGCGAGCAAACCACAACTGCAAATGGTGAATTGTCGATGTGTGTGTTGCCTGAAACTTTGCATGAGTTTATTTGTATGAATATGCGCGCTTTAGGAAAATATATGAAAATTTTTTATTGTATTTTACTTTGGTGGCATTGTAAATTAAAATGAATCACTGATTCTATCCCAATTAATTTCGTCTTCATAATGAAATGTACATATGTGCATATACGATTTGTCTCATAAATATTTTCATTTGTCAAATATTTGACAAGAAAAAATGTTTGAAGGGGAGTTCGAAAGTAATGCAGGCATTTTTTTATTTATTTTTATAATGAAAAAAAGAAAAATTGTTATATTCGCCACCTTCTCAACATGTCCTTCACATATCAACAAAATAAAAGATGAAATAAATGTAAATGAAATAAATGACTAAAGCTTTTCCCTTTTTGTTTGTATATTTTACTTTCTGCTTACTTATCATTTCATTTATTAATACATTTTAGTATCCCTTCTCGAGAAAACGAGTATTTTCCTTCGCTAATTTAATTCGTTAGTTTTTGGATGTGATATATATTAATTAAAAAAAAAATATGCAAAACTTGGTGTATGTAAGCGCTGGATCAAAAATAAACCGTACAGGTCACTAATATTTGGTGTAACCACCTGCAACATCTTTTACCGATTGTAACCTTCATCAATGGTTAGTTTAGTTTTTTTATATTCCTCTGGAATCTTTTCCATTCCTCTTTGATGCCCCGTATTAAGTTGTTTTTGTTTGAAGGACTCCTTTGTGTCACTTTATTTTTCAAATGCGGCAATAAATTTTAAATTCGGTAAATATCTGAGCTTTGAGCAGGAGTATCTAGCATTTTTGAGCAGCCAAAATCCGCGGTGTTATGTAAAATGTTTAAATCGATCGGAGTATTTTAACTAAAGGGTGGTTAAGTTTTAAGGGCTGGTGCTGATTTTGAATAAAATACAATTTTTTTAGGAAATTATTGCCATTTCTCTTTATTATGATAATATTGGTATGGCTCAATTACGTGTAAAAGAAAATATCGGCCAAATCAAATTTTTCGCGCAAAAGAGCCATTGTTTCGTTAGCTGCGTGACAAGTGGCACCGTCCTGTTGAAACCACATATCGTCCGTTTCCGATTCGGGCCATAAAAAGTTCGTTATCATCTCACGATAGCGAACACTTTTCACAGTAACTACCTGACCGGCCTCATTTTGGGAAAAATACGGCCCAATGATGCCGCCGGCCCATAAACCGCTCCAAACAGTCACTCTATGTGGGTGCATTGGTTTTTCGGCAATCACTCTTGGATTATCATTCGCCCAAACGCGGCAATTCTGCTTATTGACGAATACACTAAGGTGAAAATGTACCTCATCACTGAAGATGAAGTGCGCGATATGCATTTTGATTTGAACGCCCGTTTTCATAATAAGCCTGAATAATTTTAACGCGTTGCTTGATTATATATCTTTCCATGGTTCAAATTGAATTAGTCTGAAATTGAAAAATCTTTAATCAAATGCAGAAGAAAGCTGGAGGTTTTGGGGTGGTTTACATTCAACATAGGCCCTTAAAATTTAACCACCCTTTATAAACAATTTTCGTTTTCTGTGCGATTCATAATGTGTTAGACTGTCCTTACATTAATAGAAAGCATTTCATTCAATTTGCTCATTTACCTTTATGGTGGTTATAATAAACAAATTGCACGTTATTTTCACTCGCGCGATAGCCCGGCATTGTTGGAAAACCTTTTCTTTTTTGATGATATGTTATGAACATCATGAATCACCCATCAACTCTAAGTGCAGCAACAATCAAAAAGTTTCCGGTTTTTGTTTATGTTTCTTCGAGTTGAGAAAACAATTTTGAGTCAACGCTAAATACGCCACATTTTGGTTTTCGTTTTTGTTTATGATCAAATAAAAGACGTTAGCAAAGTGTCCTGCTACAAAAAAACAGGAATTCTAAAAAAAAATATGTCTTAATCGAATCCACAATTATGAGACAAACTGTATATGCATAAAGTACAGGAGCGCCTTACTTAAAGCATCCAGAAACTCTTGCAAAAGTTAAGGCTGATGAAAGCAAAGACGTACAATTCAAGTTGTCACGTGGGTTCGTTAGCATCAGCCCCAACACACAAAAATCGAAAAGAAAACATTAAAAAGGCGAATTGAATTAAGAAAAGGCGATTTTTTTTCTAAACTTTGGGACTTTCTACACATACAAATGTCTCTACGGATAGTTTTTGGTCCGTCAACACATCTCACAGACAGGGCATGCCAGGTTTTATTGAAACTTCCTTCCTTAGGCCCTGAACCGTCAATCGGAATGCTTTTTACATATTTCTAGCACAGTTTGAAAATTGTTAATACACCTTTGATCAAAATAGTTTGCACATGTATTGTGTGAGTAAAATGAGCTGTTTTTCTACAAAAATTTAGTTTGAGAAAATTTTGAGCAGAGTTGCCATAAAATATTTTAGGATTAATAGTTAACTTATTTATTCATTCATTTTATTAAAAAACAAAATTAAAAAGAGGTTAATGCTAAACAATTCAATTAAAAATGAATTAATCTTATTAATTAATTTACTTATGTCATTTAATGAAGAAAATGTAACATTTCTTATAGTTTAAGGAGAAAGAATATTAAAGAATACCTAAGATCAGGTTAAGCAATTCATTTAGTAACACTTTGAAGTAGTACTGGAAGAAAAATCTAGTCCAATAGGATTTGAAAGCGAGTTAAATTCTCTATGAGTTCTAGAAATCCAAAAATTGGAAGCATAATTAGTTCTAACCATCCATAATATCATGATTTCGTAAGCTTCTCTGAGGAATATTGAAATCAATTCCTCCGAGTAGTGATGGGAAGTCAATCGCCCCACTTATCAAATCGAAAACGAAAGTGAGGGAGAGAATAGTCCTTCTAATACGAGGGGTACCTTTTATATTTCGGGATTTGGCAACCCTGGTGTTGCAATCTGGCAACTGACAGCTGTATCGCAAAGTTTGACATTTTTTGGCTTTTACACACTCAGAACGTTTTGAAATACCAACGCTATTTGTGTTGTTTACAGTAACTTAAAAGATTCATCTCGGTCCAAAAATGGAATTAAATCGTAAACATTTTCGTGCGATTATTTTTTACAACTTTTGACGTCGATTAACTCAGCAACATTGCATGGATGAACTTAATTCATTTTTTGGCGATGAAGCTCCATCAAGGACCGGTGTTTATCGATGGTATGGTGAATTCAATCGTGGTCGTAGTTCACTCCAAGACGAATTTCGTGAAGGTCGTCCAAAATCAGTTGTTGTTCCGAAAACCATTGATGCTGTGCGCGAACTGATATTGCAAGATCGTCATGTGACCTATCGTGAGATTGAGACAATCTTAGGCATTAGTGGGACCAGCATACATTCAATATTGCATAAACATTTGACTGTCAAAAAAATTTGTTCGCGTTGGATCCCACACAATTTGTCAATCCCTCAAAAAAAGGCTCGTGCCGATTGGTCGAAGGAAATGCTCAAAAAATACGATCGCGGGGCTTCGAAACACGTCTATGACATCGCGACAGGTGATTTATGCGTATGACCCCGAAAGTAAACAGCAGTCGACTGTATGGGTGTTTCAAGATGAGCCAAATCCAACGAAGCACTTCCAAGCAAATGGTCGCCTGTTTTTTCGGAAAAACTGGACATTTCGCAACCGTACCACTAGAACAACGCAGGACAGTAAATTCTGAGTGGTCCACAGCCATTTGTTTGCCAGTTCTCTTCCAAGAAATTAGGAAAACCAATCGCCAAAGACGGATCACTCTTCACCAGGACAATGCGACCTCTCACACATCGGCTCAAACAACTGCATTTTTGAGCACCCAAAACATCGAATTAATGGGTCATCCGCCGTGTAATCCTGACTTGGCACCGAATGACTTCTTTTTATTCCCGTACATAAAAAACAAACTGAAAGGTCAACGTTTTTCGACACCTGAAGAAGCGGTTGCGGCATTCAGAATGCATGTTTTGGAGGTACCTCATTCAGAGTGGCAAAAGTGCTTCGACAATTGGTTCAAACGCATTCAAAAGTGTATAGATCTTCATGGAGAATATTTTGAAAAACAATAAAGTGATTTTCGATGGTTAAAGTTTGTTTTTGTTCTCTAATCCCGAAATATAAAAGGCACTCCTCGTATTTAGTGTTTTTAAATTAATAAGCAAACAGGATGGATTTGGATCAGTGAAATGCAAAATTTAGTTGAGTGTAACCGCTTCGTCGTCAATTTTGCTGTTCAAACTAAAGGGATTGCTTTCATATATTAATCAAAATGAGGAATATTGATAAAAAGGTTGAAGCTGAAGCTGTTTCATTGTACTTAATGTTCTTAAGCGACAGAATATAAAGGCTCCAAAGGTTATAAAAAGGCGCCTCAATCTACTTTCAACAGAGATGTGAGAGGAATGGAGCGATTTTTGACTTATCAAGTAACTAAAACACCAAACGAAGTCGCACAAAAGATTGGAAAGCCCGTCAGTGGGTAGACATCACCTAGAACGCTATTAAAATCGAGATGAAGGCTGTCATCATGACAAAAAAACAAGCATTACATGACAAAAACGTGAAAGCGAGGTTGAAATTCTGCGAAAAGTACAAACACTGGAGTGTGACGCCCGGAAAAGAGTGATATGGTCTGATGAGGCCCGTATTAACCATTTTCAGTCGGATTCGAAACTGTATTACTACGAAAAGTTGCACACGATTAAGCATGGCGGTTGAAGCCTTATTTTGTGGGACTGCATCCCGTGGTGGCATATTGGCCATACTGGCCAATGTATATGTATAACGGATCAAACAAGTCGAACTAAAACCTCGAATAAAAGCAAGTGCATAATAAGACTTTGCAATGGTGTAATTTAAATGTCTTTGAAAAAAGAATCTGGACTAAAAATACCACACCAAGATTAATAATTTCCCTCGTATTGGATAATGTAGACACATAAATGTGATAGGTATAGAAACTAGAATAGAACAAGAGGCGTAAAAACGCTTGCTTATATTTAAATTCAATTCATTTCTTTCGCACCAGGCAACGACATTATCTGAATCAGATTGAAGATTTATAGAGTCTGCTGTACTTGTAATCGCCGAGAATATCTTTAAATTATCAGCATGTAAAATAATATTTGCGTTATTAAAACAATTGGAAATGTCATTAACTAAAATTAGTAGGTAGATATTTTAAACTGCCTATAAAATGAATGTTTTTTCAAAAAATTATTTAAAAATTAGTTATTAATGAGGTTATTATAACAATTCACAATTAAAACAAAATTTAATTTATTAAACAGTATTACCAGCAGACCTGGTCAATTATAAGAAAATACAAAAATAAAAGAGTATTACATAAATTATTTCCCAAGTGTCCCCTGTGGTGTATTGCGCGTCATCCGATTCTGCTTTGTAATTTGAAATATCATTGAGCCCAGCTATATTTACATATAGCCCTTGCCCCCCGCCTGCTCACTCACACTTTGTAAATAAAATTGTACAGGGTGCGCCATATAGCGTTTGCTTTTTGAACCACCTATTTTTTTGAGAATAGTAACACAAATGACATGTCAAATGTGTTCATAATTTGCTTAAAGGTTTGAAATTTACGAAATGGGGCACTATACGCTTGAACAAATTTGGAAATATTGAAAACCTATTTCCAAAGTGGTGAGTCTTCTTCTTCTTTTCTGATTTTCACATCGGTGGCTACGTCAATAAGCAAAATTGTCGGATTTAGGGCTCAGAAAATCCACACGTTACTGTAGAGAAGCAAATGCATCCACAACGAGTCACTGTTTGGTGCGGTTTTTGGGTCTGGCGGCATCATCGGGCCATTTTTTTTCGAAATTGATCGAGGAGCCGCGGTTACAGTAAATGCCGAGCGTTACCGTGACATGCTCAACGAGTTGTGTCCAAAAATTGAAGAGGATGACATGGACGACATTTGGTTTCAACAGGACGGTGCAACTTGTCACACTGCCAAAGTTACACTCGAAGTTTTGGCTACCGTGTTTGAAAACCGAATAATCAGCCGAAATTCCGATATAAATTGGCCGCCTCTGAGCTGTGATTTAAGCCCGTTGGAATATTTTTTGTGGGGAGCCGTTAAGGACAAATGCTATGCGAACCATCCAGAGACGATTGATGCTTTAAAACATGAAATCGAAGTTGCCATTCCTGAAATTGGAGCCCAAACAATCGAAAATGTGCTTAAAAATTGGGTTGATCGAATTGCCTACTGTAAAGGCAGTCGTGGCAGCCATTTGAACTATATTATTTTTCATTCATAAATGACAATGTTCAATCTTCAAAATAAAAAAAAAAAGTTTGAAAAAATATTATTACATTTCTTTTATTAATACATTTAGTTGATTCAAAAAGCAAAATTTTACATGGCCCACCCTATACTTAACGCTAGGCATCACTCATACGCTCTGTCGGCCGTCGGCATACTTATTTATGTATGTACAGTTATAGTATTGACCGGGCTTCTTTGGCACTTGTAAAATAATACGGAGCTTGATTGTGTAAAGTGTTAACATTTCAAGCATTCTCTTATTTGCTTAATTGTCATTCACAATTGCCATACGGTCGCTGTTGACTTGAAGCGTAGAATTACTTAACGTGTGAAACAAGGAAGGAGAAGACTTTGATGAAATAGGATGTCATGTACAATACCTCATAAAAAGAGCAATGCAATAATAAAGTGGCAATATTATTTATATGTTATTAAAAAAATTCGTTATGGAATGCAATAATTTATTTTGTTTGGTATGTTTTCTCAAACTTCTTTATTACACACACATTTCAGCTTTGCACACATACAAACTTATATAAATATTTGCTTTACCCTCGAGAAATATATTGACGTTGATTTAATTTCCGGCATTTATTTCAGACTTATTAGCCCTACTCGGTAAAACGTAGCCGTTGTGTGATTATTCAGCATTTTTACAGTTATTTTGTATTTTTATACAGAGCCAAATATTTATACACACATTGTACTCTCTCTTAAGCGAATACCTAAGGGACTGAAAAAAGTGTCCGCTTATGAGAGGTGTCTGCGTAAGAGAGGTGCCCGTTAGGAGAGAGTACACTGTACTTGCTACGAATTCCACCTTCACAACGAATGCGACCTTCGGACAACACCTAATCTGTTAGTGAAATCCAAGTTAGGACAATCAAAAGCGGTATTCACTCTTTGCGGCTGAGTTTAATCTACAGGGTGGCTGATGAAAGCCGCTATCAAAAAAAAAAATTGAATAACTTTTTTTCTTTTTAAGTTATCTGTTCCATTTTTGTTTTAATTTGCAGATTGATATTTAAAATTTATTAAAATGGATAACTGGGACACGCAAACAAGAATTTGGATAGTCCGCCGCTATCACGCACTGGAGTCCGTAGTTTTGGTACAGAGAGAGTACAGGCGGATGTTTGGCGGCGATCCCCCGAGCAGATGGACCATAATGAGACTGGTGAATAATTTTGCTGAGCAAGGAACAGTCGCAAGAAGGCCTTATCATCGAAACCCACCAGTTCGGACGGAGAAAACGATCGCTGCTGTAGCTGCAGCTATACAAAGCAATCCAAGGGTTTCAACAAGAAGCTTATCTGCTCAACTTGGTGTCAGCCGACAGTCTTTGCAAACAATAATGTACAAAGATTTAGACTTATTTCCCTACAAAATTCAAATGGTTAACAAACTGAATGCAGCAGACTTGCCGATTCGCTTGGAATTTTGCCAGAAGATCCTGCAAATGGTGGAAGAAGACCAAAACATGTTAAACTGCCTTTTCATGTCTGATGAGGCCCATTTCGATTTAAACGGCAATGTGAACAAACAAAATTGTCGAATATGGAGTACTTCTAACCCACAGATACTCCACGAGACGGAATTGCATCCTCTTCGCGTGACAGTGTGGTGTGCGGTTTCTTCACGCTGTATTGTCGGGCCTTATTTTTTTGAAGAAAATGGTCACACCGTTACGGTTACTGGAGACCGTTATTTGAAAATGCGGAAAGAATTTTTCTATCCAGAACTACGCCGAAAGAGAATTCCTTTCAACTCTGTGTGGTTTCAACAAGATGGGGCAACGTCTCACATAGCCCAGACTGTTATGACAGAGTTGCGACGAAAATTTCCCAATAAACTGATTTCAAGAAACTCCGAATTTCGTTGGCCCCCCAGGTCGCCTGACCTTACTGCACCTGACTTTTTCTTGTAGGGTTTATGTAAACAAGAAGTTTAAAAAACAAAGCCAACAAATTTGGATGCACTAAAACAATCCATTCGGGCAACAATTGCGGCTATTCCTGTCGCAACTCTCAAAGCAGCAATGAACAACTTTTTACTAAGCTGCCGCACTTGTGTCAACGAGCATGGGGGGCATTTAAATTCAATTATTTTTAAAACTAGTTAAGCTACATTTAATAAAATTTAATGACCTTCGACTTGAAAAAAAAAAATAAATGAATTCCATACACTAAAAAAAAGTTATTTGAGTTTCTTAATGTAGCAAAATTCATCAGCCACCCTGTACAATGATTACTCAGCAGCTGCTGGCAAGAGTAGGAGACCTTTAAAACATTCTATGCAGATTTTCAACTTTAATAAAAAAGAAGAGGGTCACTTTGGGGGCACAGTTATCCAAAGTTGCACTTAGTTATGATATCAAAATTGAACTAAGGTGCTACAGGTCCATTAAATTATTTGCCGCCGCCTTAATTGAACTTTCACAAATGTACACATTTTTATGGATGTTTATATGAAGCTGCTAGTATTGTTAGTGTCCGAACTCGTAATTAAAAAAAGGTGCAGGAAATTAAGTGCATCAAATTAGTTGCCGTTACGACCATCCATTGCCATCCCCTGTGTTCGCTTTAGGTACTTTAGGTGTTTGCTTATATTTTTAATTGAAATGCATATTAAAGCTCGCCTATATTTATTTGAGTAATGAACTCTGTATGAACAACAAATATTATATTTATAAGAGTATGAGTGGAAGTCGAGTGTATTGGCGAAGGTGTAATTCGTGAAATTTTTTTCTTTTTTTTCTTCTTTTTTTAATATCAGAAGAGGAGTGCGCGTAAGAAAATACAAGTTTATTCCTCAAAAGTGACTGCAACAAGCACTTATGTCGGCGTTTGATGGACCTCTCGAAATATTTCTGGAACTCTATTCTCAGTATAGTCATCAGAGCCATCTTTGATTCTCCCATTACTTCCTTTCAGTTGTTAAAACTTGTTCCCCGTAGTGCTTTTTTGACTCAATCGCTGGCTGTCGTTTAATGATGTCACTATGCGACGGTCCCTATTCATGGTGAAAATCCAAGAGTTCTTTTCCCACAAATCCTTTTTTTTGGAGAATCCCTTCACGGAATGTTCGAATAATAATCCATATTAACTGCCAGCTCTCTGTTGGTTAATTTGCGGTTACTGATCAACTTTTCTTTCACTGTATTGATGTTTTCATCAATTGGCCATGTCGATGGCCTGTCATCCTCGATGGACTCACGATCTCTTCTGAAGCATTCGTGCCACTCGTAAGCGGTTGTTTTCTTTAGAGTATCATTACCGAAACAGCAAAACAGTTTCCCAACATTATTAAAGTTTTAGCACCATTGAATCCATTTTTCAAACAAAATTTAATACAAACTCGTTTGTATACCATTAAGAGACTTTCAACGGGCAGATATCTATACCCAACCAGAGCTATTGATATAACAGAGATGATTGATGGGACTTAGTTTGGAGCACTGCCCAAGTCTGTTCAAGAAAAACCACCCAGTAACCTTAATCATCTGGCTGCCAAGCCCGGTAAATTACAGAGAATGCGCTCAGTAGTGAGTTGAGTCCTCAGAACTATCTGCCTCCTGCATCTATTGTACTGGCCGATACTGTCAAGCAATGGGGATACAATTTTGATAGGTATGTTAACCACAGATGTGGTAACCTAACAAAAAAACAGAACTCAATCCAGTTGACTTAGAGCGCCACTTTTGCTCAAGGTGGTAGTACAGATAGGTTGAAAAGTAAATTAGAAAAAAATGCGAATTTCTATGTAGTAGCTTTTTCTCTCTACATAATCTACCTCAATTTCAATGCCCTTATTATATACCACTTCTCTGATGATTTTCCGGAAGTGCCGCAAAATTTTATCCACTGCTTTTTGTTGAATTATTTGATGTAGGCACTTACTTTCCGAGCAGCTTTTTTAATATATAATTTTCTATATAAAGTATAGATTACTTGTTCATATGAGAGGTCTATGGTATCAGCAATTTCACGCTATGAATGTCTGCTGCTAATAAACCTTTCACACTAAAATTTCTTTGTTTCGTAGCACTTTGACCACAAGGAGTTAATTATAATTATTAAATATTAGCTAAGATTTAAAGAGTGCAATACACTACTCAAAAATTTAAATAATCAGATATTTTAATAACTTTTGATATTTTTATTACATAATTTTTGTACCGATCTACGATTTATCAAATTCCATGATGTGAGCTTATGATAACATAACAGAACATTCCCGCCTATCACTTTGGTAGATTTCTACCTTTCAATTAAACAACTTAGTTTCCATGATAGGTTTTAGATTGGTTGATTTAAGGTGCAGCCAACCGAAGCTAGCGCACTTACATACATATGCGTTGCATGCTTGATCCCACAATATTCAAAATAGCCTCAATCATCGCTTCATTGGCTGCTGTGAAGCCACTGTAATTGACAATCGCCGTTTTGTTGTCGTGACCTGCCATCGAATGGTTAGAAGAGGTGAAGTATATTATGTTAGAAAGTTCACATAATTGTCAAAAAGAGATGATAAAATTTGCATAATTTTTTTAAAAGTTAATAGCTAACCAGTGGTTTGGCATACAATTTATTAATTTCGTACATTTGAGCTGAGGTCAACCGTATTTTTCTGGAACTTGGTAACGAGCTCAGTAAACCTTTTTTGAATATAAGAGTTATGCAATCAAGTAGTCGGGTGATATGAGTTTCTAGAGAGAAATCGAAGTGTGAGGCACAAATGAAAACTTGATAATTTTGACATTTGTTAATTTTTTTTTTCAAACGTTAAAATATTTAAAACACACTTAACTAAAATCAACAAGTAAAATTTTTCAATATTTTTTTTTAATTTTTCATTACACTATGAATTTTAAGACCTTGTTTATATTAGATCTAGTGGTTTAACCCTCTTCAGGCTTCATGTACATATAACTTCACCGCACAGAGGTAAGGCTTGAACATTGACGTGTTGCTCAATCCTTCTGGACTGTATAGCGGCACAAGGATTTATTTTTTCTTTGACTGTTGTACCACTGTACGTCTTTATGTAGGTCGTCATTCCATGCACACCAAGTGGCTTTAAAGATATCACGGCCAACTTTATTTTGAGAACCTTAGATGGTTTCAGCATTACATTTCGCAGTGCATCCCCATATCTGAGTTCCATAGGTCCACACTGGCTCAAGAATTTGATGATAGATTAGAAGCTTATTTTGGATACACAGCTTTGACGTTCTACCGACAAGCCAGTACAATTTTTTGTATTTTATATACAAAGTTCAGCAACTTTGGTTTTGAAACCCTCCTTCCACTTAAGCTTAGAGTATAACAACATGCCAAGGTACTTTGCGGTGCAAAAATGTGGAAAGTTTACAGAAAATATATGAACGGGTTTGTAAACCATTTTTTTGTTTGTCGAATTATCGTGTAACGATTTATTTTTCTATTCCACGTTCTAGTCTAATTTGTTATTTCGTTAATCGAAGCTTCGCGGTTGACATTCTCGCTTTCACAGTAACTGGGACTTCTAAATCAGAACTGCAAAACGTACAGAATAGGCCCCTGTATGCTGGAACTGATTTCATATTTATTATACAATTTTTTACAAATTTTTTATGATTTTATTTTCCTACAAAAACCATTTAAAGTGAATTGAATTTAAGATATAGTATCCATATTCAAGTTTCAAAGTTTTTGCACATTGAGAAAACCACTTAACAAACTTTTATCAAAATTAAAAATTTTGAGAAAACTTTTATGTACCCGGTACATTGAGTTTTAGTGCAATAAAGTGCAAGTTCGAAGTGGCTCTGTTGATTTTTGGCAATTGTTTTTGTTGGGCATTTAAACTACTACTTTACTAACTTTTCTAAAAATTCTGATAGCAAAGTTTGAAATTTTAATGAAAATTTGTTGAAATTTTTTACTCGATTCCAAAGTGTAAGACATGGTTGAAAAGATAATTTTGAGGGTTGTACATCTTTCGCAAGCCCATTAACCTAGAATTCCTCCTCACCCTACTGGCGGCGGAAACATGTACTCCCTTTCTCTCGCAGTAGAAGCTTTATATGAATATGTATAGGAAAAGCAAAATATGTAAAATTGCAAATTGTGCTCTAAAAATATGTAAGTACATACATATGTAGCTCAAATTTTTTACACATTTCAATAGCTTGTTCCCGGAACATATTATATTTTGGGGTGTTCTGCTAATAACTCAGGAGTCATTTTCATTATACTGTGGTTTTGCCTATTCGTTGCCTATTCGTTTGAGTTTCATTTTAACGAAAATCTTGGCTATAGTCTACGGCAACTACTTCATATTTTTAGATCAAATAACTGTAGTCCGGAACTGGTGCCACATTTGAAAGCATTTGCAAAATTTTATTGCTACTACAAAAACTTCGAGGTCTTTTGAGAGGCTTCTGAAAAGAGCTGGTCATGGTCAAAGTGGACAATATTTGATGTAAATTAGAGGAGTTGTTTTGATATTCAAAGAAAAATGCTATTTTTTAATATAAATGATCGGATGTTTATTTCATTATAAAGATGAATGTATGCCATTAATAGTGGAAGATAACATCAGGCAAATGACCACCACGACCACGCATACAGTCAATACCCTTTTCATGAAATTTTCCATAACCGAATTGCAAAGTGGCTGCCCTATGTGCTCGATAGCCTCACGAATTCCATCTTTGAGTTCTTGAATCGTAGACCTTTGTTTTCTCGTGGCCCCAAAGGC
The DNA here is from genome assembly GCF_027943255.1 of Anastrepha obliqua. NCBI lineage: Eukaryota > Metazoa > Arthropoda > Insecta > Diptera > Tephritidae > Anastrepha > Anastrepha obliqua. Next base: position 182,999,821 of record NC_072892.1, on the reverse strand, counting down.
CAATATTGTTCGCCTCTTCGAGAAACCTTGCGATACATCAAGAAACACGGCTGGAAATACTCTTTTCTTTTTCATGTTTCTTGAAACCAAATTAGTGAATGAGAATCAGGCGTTTACTTTCAATATTTTAAAAATATTTTTTTCAAAAAGCTTCGACATTATTGGCAATAGAGATATTGGCCTGTAAGAGACACTTCGTTCGGTGATTTACCAGGCTTAGGTATCATGGTAACTTCGGGGCATTTCCATTATATAGGTACTTACTAGCTGAGATATTTGTTAAATAAACTGGCCAAATAGACAATGCAATTTTTTGGCAGATTACGAAGAACTGGACAAATCCAGGGGACTGTTTAAGCTTCATTTTGTTTATTTCCTTACGAACTTCTTCTGGTGCAACCGGAACAGGAACATTTTACTTGACCTAAATTTAAATTCCAATTTCTTAGACAACGGCGCCAGTGAAGGCTGCGTGTTTAATGTTCCGTATGTGGTTTCAACACAAAATATTACTTTAAACAAAATTTGTATTTGAAATTTTTCTGAATAGCAAAACAACTTTAAATTTTAAATATGTATTATTTATTTATTTTATAAAGGGTGGCTAAATTTTAAGGGCCAATGTTGAATGCGTTCAAATCAAAATGCATATCGCGCACTTCGTGAAGAAAATCATTTTCAATGATGCGGTACATTTTCACCTCAGTGGATTCGTCAATAAGCAGAATTGCCGCATTTGGGCGAATGATAATCCAAGAGTGATTGCCGAAAAACCAATGCACCCACAAAGAGTGACTGTTTGGTCTTGGTTTGCTTATGGGCCGGCGGCATCATTGGGCCGTATTTTTTCCAAAATGAGGCCGGTGAGATGATAACGCACGTTTTATGGCCCGAATTGGAAGTTATGGATGTGGACGATATGTGGTTTCAACAGGACGGTGCCATTTGTCACACAGCTAACGAAACAATGGCTCTTTTGCGCGAAAAATGTGATTTGACACCGTTGGACTTCTTTCTTTGAGGTTATTTGAAAGAAAAGGTATACGTCGATAAGCCAGCAACAATTCAAGAGCTAAAGGATTAGATAATTCGGCACATTAACGGCATAGAACCTCAATTATGCCTCAGCGTCATCGAAAATTTGGACCATCGGATGGAGGTGTGCCGCCAGGGCCGCGGCGGCTATTCGTCCAATATTTTCTTTTACACATAATTGAGCCATACCAATATTATCATAATAAAGAGAAATGACAACAATTTCAAAAAAAAATCTAGTTTATTCAAAATCAACACCGGCCCCTAAAACTTAACCACCCTTTATAATAAAAATGCTATGAACTCGTACGGTTTGTAACATGACTTATCGATATTCATTAGTGGAACAATGTCGATAAATAGTTACACCCATCATAGTTCTACCATACGTAAGACTAAGCAATGTGCGTGGGTATATTTGAAAGCGCTTATTTTGATGTATGTGAGCAGGTAGGCATATGTGTGTATCAATCATTATTTCAGCTGTATCAATAATTAAAAGCAATAACTTACATATACCTATGCTTATATACTTATACTCATACTCGCGCATGCAGCTATGTTCATATGTATATAAATATGCCAAACTAATTTAAACACTTTTATTATTTATCTTTCCAAAATTACGTGCGATTTGTTATAATACGTGAAAATAGTTTTTCCATCAACTCAGTTTAAAAAAACCATCCTGGTAGTTGGTAGGTGTATTATTACCATAAAATATTACATTAGGGTCCCTCCGCCAATTTTATTGTATTTAAGCAAGACGCTTTAATTCTTCTTTAGGCACTTTTGACTTCCGTTAAAGTTTCCCTTCCACCATATTTCGCACATAAAAATTTGTGGTCGCAATATGTCAATAGAAAGTTTCTTCAAAAATAGCTGCTATTATTTTAACGACTCACTTACAGGAGGCAAACTTTCCGGCAGCAAAATAAGTTGTCATCAATATATTTGAAGTAGTACGTGAATAGTGGCTTGTCGAGCCTTGGCAAACCGTTAGATCAAATTGAAATACTTGGATTAGTGAAGCAATGCAGGCGCTGATTCTGTGAGAGCGTCAATTAATTTCCGGTAAAAACTTCATACAAACAAATACAAACAGTTTTGTTGGCAAAGTATTTTGGTGTGAACAACGGTTTTTCTTTGATTCTTCACCTCTCTTAGGCGAGCGTGAGCGAGAGCTATTATATGAATATGAATGAGTTTTGAAGCGATGGAGGCACTGCGTGAAAAACTACGCTCTAGTATATGATACATACATATGCATATATGCACACAAACGGTTCGTTTTTCTTAATAGTTTAGCCATTGACGGTAGGAGGAAAGTTATTGCGCGCATATTCCACACTTGGTCGCGTATGTATTAGTTCAAACGCTATTCTCTGTGCGATAATAGCAATCTAAACTTATGTGAAACACAAAGCACTGCTGAACGAAGATAAGCAGATTGACTTACGCAGACCTACAGAGACGCCAAATATCGGGTGTTGTTTTAGCTGCATGAGCACTATCGATATTGATGACTATGGTTTGACGCTGAGAATGGCAAACTGTGTTGACATTTCTGCTCTGTAAGGCAGACTAGGCAAAGTCATCATGAATCGTTTAACACCAGAACCACGCTTCCAAGAGATTTACTCCGAAGATGTTGAAGAAGATGACGAATTGCCGAATTGTCGATTTGTCATCGAGTTCAACTCGTTGATCTTTGTCCTTCGATTTACGTGCCTATAAAAAATATAAAAAATTCATTGCAGCAATATTTTGTAAAATAATAAAAAAAATAATAATAAATAAAACACCCTATATGGTTGTCAACTGCAACTCGACACGGTTTCTGATTTCAATTCTCCCCCAAGAGGCGAAGTCAATAATTTATAATTCATTGATGTGTGAAAATAAATCTCACAAAAGTCCTGTATAGCTCAGTATGGCTGATTTACCTCAAATGCTGAGCACTAATTTAACGGCATTTAAGTGCTGTACAGTAACCTATAATATTACTATTGGAAGTGCAATGACGCTACTTTAGTTTGTTTGCTTGCCATTTTTGTGGCATTTGATGACACAGAAAATCTTCACACCGACATTGCAAACGGCAAATATCAGCGGAAGGTGATAGGAATGCCAAACGCTTTTTCCTCGTTGGTGTCAACACCTGCAACACGAGGAGTTCGGCACAGTTAAAATTGCCGTTGCGGCAGAAATCGTATTTAATATGCACGGAAGGTGACATTTGATTTGTTGCATGCCTAATGGCAGTAGTCAGTCATTTACATCCGTCCGCTTTAACTCCGCTTAACGTCCGTTCAACCGGCAATAACACAGAATTTGAGAAACTGCTAACTTGAAGCAGCGGCCGCAGGGTAGAATCTGGCTCTTGTGAGCAATGTATTCTAAAATTAGCCACAGATGTGCACTATTATGCTGCAAGAGTACAATTGCAGAAAATTGTGACGGATGACGACTTCGTATGCCAGGCCATGACCCAACGTATGAATGGAAAAATTAATTCAAAGCGTAGGCGGCTATTTTAAACACTTCATTTCTTTGTGTGTTCTGAAAATTTAAACTGGAATGTACTGAAACTGCAACTGATACGAGTTTATATAATGATATTTAGGAGTATGCAGAATGAGAGAGTCGAAAAAAAGGATGCGCTAAAAGGACTAAAAGAATTGCTGCGGTGATTTTAAAAGAGCGCATAGTAATGGGTACTAAAGGCATGTGAACATAAAATGAATAAATAGTTGGCGAGTACACTACTGTTAAGTGTTTGAAGAGCTCCTCCTCCTATTGGTGGTGCGCGTTTTGATGTTGTTTCACAAATGGAGGCACCTACAGCTTTAAGCCGACTCCGAACGGCACATGGTTTTTATGAGGAGTTTTTTCATGGCAGAAATACACTCGGACGTTTGACATTGCCTGCCGAAGTGCAACCGCTATTAGAAACAACTTTTTCTATCATTTTCACGTTTAATGCCTTCATATCTTCGGATATCTTCTGTATCTTACGTCACTCATTCGTCAGGCATTCTCTCTTTGACAAGGTTGCTGCGGAGGGTATTCCGGAAGTTTGGCGTACTAGCTATCTAATCCCATTCTATGAACACAAAAGCGATGCTAGGTGCTATTCAAACTACTGAAGAATACAACGTCTGTTACACTATCTAAAGGTCTGGGAATATGTCCAACAATAAGCTCGGCTTTGTGGGTGGCAAATCGACTATTGATGATGTTCTCATTCTCCGTACTGTCATAAAAACGCCGGCTTAACAAAGAAAACCTGTTTGGAGTTTTCATTCATCTCGAAAAGGTGTACGACCGCTTGTCTAGAAATATCGTTTGGCAGGCATTAAAAACCCCCTGAAACCATCATAAAACATATTTTTGGCACCTACTATCAAATTACTATCCAGGTAAAATGTACGAGCGTTCTGACCAAAAGCTCCAATGTATGTAAATGTATAGTTCAGCATTAAGCCGCCCTCTAATTAATCTGCTGATGGGCCCTCTTACGCGTGAAATCCAGGGCAACCTCTTTTGGACACTGCTGCACGCATTCAAAGTCGTTCTTCAAGAAAGACTGAGCCAGTGGGTTTACGCTCTCGAATCTAACTGGCTACAAATAAGTGCACAAAAACTGAATCTATCAAGTTCCGTTTTGCCGCAGCGAATTTCGAGTAGATAGCTTTAGCAATCGATAACGCTCATGTCAAAGTGGCTTTAAATAGCTTTGAAGATGGTACTTTTGAGCGAGAAATTGCACACCGAATTCAGTGCCGATAGCAAAGCAGAGGAGCAGCTTCTGGTGCCCTGTACTACGAGAAATTATCTCAAAAGCTGAAAGGTAAAATTTACATACAAGAGCATGGTCCGACGATGACACACACTTCTGAGTCCTGAACTACATCCAGCAAATTAGAACAGAAGCTGAATATGGCAGAAATGCGGGTGCTGAGGTGGATCAACTTTATTCCTGGGAGCAGCAAAGTCACTTCAAAGGAACTCGCCTTCGGTGGTACGGCCATGTTATGAGAAGGCCACAGGGCCATAAAGTGCGGCAAATATTGATGATAGAGGAGTTAAAAAGAGGGCCAGGCGACCACCCAAAACATTGAAAAACGATATGAAGAGACAGCTCGGGGCCGTGTGTCCTAGAGCCGACCGAAAAAGGATAAGGCTAGGCAAAAGAAGAAGATTATATAAATTTTGATTACCTGCATTGTTTCAGAAACTTATAAATTTTATTAATATTTTCTGGAGAGGCTTTATCAAGGTATGTTTGGTTGGATTCCCTTAAATATTTGGAGACTAGAGCATATGTAGATATAGGCTTTGGTTAAATGAGTCAGACTTCATTATTACTTGTATATGCATCTGGAACACCACTCCAGTTTCTACAACTGTATATCCAACTTAAATCCAATTCAGTCCACATTAACATAATTTTTTATCCTTATTTCCCCAAATCAGTTGCAAATATTTTATTGCTGTATTATAAAAGTAGTAAAACGTCACTGTACTAAATAAACTGACGTTTCACTTTGATAGCAGAAAATCGCAGGAAGGGTTTGACTTCGATCAAACGTTAAGGAAACATATGTTCGATATTTTATGCAATTAAAGTGATTAACAAAACCAACTTAACTTATTGATCTTATTTCTATTTGCGTTCATGTTAACCGTGATATGTTCCACCTTTTCGCAGAAATTGATTAATTTTATTAAAGAATATACGACAATGGCCCAAATGGTCGTCTGTCGGAAAAACACAATTAAACCAAAATATTATTAAACCCAATATTTTACCCAATATATAAAACCAAATTTGTTTCAAATCAAATGCGTAAAGCCTAGTTATATTCATTTACAATTAACTGTCTATATTTTAAAGCACAAACCAAACTAGACTATTCCATCCGCCTGAACCAATGCCATTCGATATCTTATTAACTTCATTTTGGCCTAAGTGAAATTGCCTAAAGAACCGATATCTGATTTATTTCAGAATACGGCATCTTCCTAAGCAGAGGTGGCCGTAATTAAAGAAGCAGCTGACTGGCTACTTACTTGCGTAATAACTGTTAAGAAGGTAAATATTTACTCCGATAGCCAAGCGGCAATTGGGGCCCTAGGCTCTATTATGGTGCATTTGAAACTGGTCAGGGAATGCCTGGTCTCTCTCTCGATTGCATCAGAGTTCTTTGAAAGATAATTAGGGTACCTGGTCACAGTGACATTGCTGGAAACTGCGAAACCGACGAGCTGGCCCGACAAGGGGCTTGTGAGGTAGTGTGCCCCCGAAAGGAGAGGATCGGGATCCCCTTGAAAACCTGCGTTCTACTCTTGGATGGATGGGCTTTGCACCAACTCAGCGAGCGCTGGGCAAGTACCCGAACGTGTAAGGTCGCGACGTCCTTCTGGCCACGTTTGGATAGGAGACGTTCGAAGGGTTATTCTGAGGATGATAAAATCTCATCTCTGAAATTTCTTGGGCATCCTCACGGGACACTATACGCGGGGTATACATGCCGTGAAACTCGGAATTACTTCGAGTCCTTTTTGCGTCAGCTTTATGGAGGATGAGGTGGAATCATCTCAGCACCTGCTTCTTAGCTGCCCAGCTCTCGCGGGACTAAGATTCAAGCATCTTGGTTCTCACTTCTTTTTTCCGCCTGCTGATATAGCAGGTCTTGATAAGAAAAATCTGATGAACTTCATCAGCAGCATAAGGAGGCTAACACAACCGCAAACTAGTCACCGTTCATAGTCCACAAACACTCAACCCTCCCCACCCCTTTCCCTTTCGTCCTATCGTCCTTTTTCCTTCACCTCTTTTTCCCCTCTTGCAATGGTATCACAAAGGATGAACCAAACTTCTTTCGTCCAAGTGGGCCCACTCTCTGGGCAACCATTACTACCTAACCGAACCTTCCAAAGAAGTGTTCTATGTTTCTAATTCGTTTAAGTTACAATTTGTATGGCCACCGAAGTAAATATCATCGCACTGGTGTTCAAGACCCAAGAGATTTTGTGATTTTGAACCGTATCGCTTTTACCAAGATTATAATTGAATCTCTGTTTGTTCGTCGAGCTCATATTTAAACGGATTTTTTTCTAAACTTAATTGAAAATAATAATATTACCAGAGCTGCGCATATTAGGCTTTATCATTACTCACGATTTAGACATAAAAGGGGCTCGATTTCATTAGCAAAAAAATAGCAGATCTACCATAAAAATGGTAACTTCGACAGCTGCAGAAACATAGCAGTTGGGAAACTGTCATTGCTATCTGCTCACCCTATATATTCGGTACTTCAGTAGCATTGCCCAAAAAGGATGGAAAATATTTTACGCAACTACAACAACAACAACAATGCTGTAGAAGCTCATAAGCAGATAAATAACTAATAGCCTTAGTTTGAACGTTTCAAGCCAAACATTGCTGGGATGCCTCCAAAAACAGATATGTGTCATAAAACTTAATTTGGGGAACCTTGGCTCTCATATGATATCCTCCAACGAGCAATAATAGAAACACGTAACTTGAGAGGTTGAATCAAAAATTAAGAGATGGTCAAGTTTTACTGAACTCAATGTGCAGAAAACTTAAAGCGTAGTGCATTTGCCTAGATTTGCAGAGAACTAGATTGCAGATTAATGGTATCATGAATGTTGAAGATTATATTGATATCCTTTAGGGGCTCACTCCTTCCGAGCTTAGAAAAATTGGATTAATGCCGTTTTTATTCAAGAAAATGATCCGCAATATAGGGCAAAGAATCTTTTATTTGATCAGACGCTTCGAATTTAATACAATTTATGTCCGAATACCTTGGCTTAGATAGCAATGAAATTGCTTAGCGAAAATCGTCCAGAGAGAATTTGTAGAATATATTAAGAACAAAAGATTATAACCGAAAAGGGCCACCTCAAAATCTGCGAGAGTTATGTAGACTCGTTAACGAATGATGGTCCCTTATATACTCACAAATACAATATATGTATGTAAATTTCATGGTCAAAGGAGGGCACATAAAACATTTTTGGCAAACTTTTCTATCCTTAATCTAAACAAAAATGTGAAACGTTTTACGTTTGGAAAATACCCATGCATTGATGCACCCACGACACTCGAAGTAATCTTTTTTTAAATAAATTTACATATCAATAGAAATGGCTTCAAAATCCAAAATTTGTTTAACCCCATTTTAACGCGAGGGATGCTGAATTGTTTAACACCTTTAATGGTTATTGAATAAATTACGTGCCAGCGACCGCCCGGTTGTGGCAGATCGCTTATATTACTTACCTTAGTGCCAAGCACAATCAGTAAAAGTGATAGGAAAACGGCTGCCTTCATTGTGTTCCTTATGATGAGGCGGTGGCTTAGAATTTCGAAGGATACGCCAAAACAATTTAAAAATGCGCGGCAGCAGTGTTACGACGCGTTAAAATACAAATAAATTGAATTATGGGGAGTCAGCAGCTAAAGCGAGCAAAAATTATATTTTCTCTGTTAAAATTCGGACATTACTCGTATATTATAATTCACTGAGCGCCGCAATTCACTTACAATGTAGTTTTCTATTTGTAGGTGTGTTTGTACGGCTCTGGTGCGTTTAGCTCTTCAAGGCGCGGAAATTGCTACAGCCGCAAGGGGCACAAACGCGCTAGACTTTTAAACTCTTACAACTTTTAAGTGCTCGCAAAATGATAGCGACAGCTTGTCGATGAGTGTGTAAGCGATGCACAAAGGATCAAGTCCGTAACAAGAGCAAATGCCTATGGAAGATAAATGACATGGAAGGAAATGCGGGAAATCTGTAATAACTTTATTAATGGAAATCTACACCGAAATAAAAACTGGCTTGGCGGCACACGTACGACCGCCTACATTCACACATACAGCCACTCAGATTTACAATAAATGTACGCCAAAATGCGGTATATAGTTTTTTTTAATTAATTGTAGCTATAATTTGAGTATTTTTTGTTATTGACCAGCGGACGACCGTAATTACGACAACAATACAATACCACCGTACGACTTTTTTTCACCTTGTCAATTGACTTTTTCGAACGAAAAACCGTTATTACACGTGATTGTTAGAAACTGTCCGCTGCGTAGGCGACTTTTTCCCTTTCAAAGGACGACCGTTAACTTAGCCAACCGCCCGTACAATGAATGTGTTATCAGTAAGTCATATCCTTTTATAGCGTCGTCGAGCAGAACTCGAAGCGGATGGTGCTGCCGATGCTTGCGGTGTCATCCGTTTGACTTGTTAACTGTTTGGCAGAGTTTGACGGTTGCCGGGAGGGAGCTTTCAACACTTGTTGCCGAAGCGTAAACGGTGCATTATGTGGCTGCGACTGTGTGCGTGTAAAAGTGCGAATGTGCGGTTTGAGAAATTGTGGAAATGCAACTTAAGTTTTTTAATTTAATAATTGTTCTATTTCACTATTTGCCTCTTTGCTCTGAGCTGAGGAAAGGAAATAATATAAGCCATATAAGAGATTATAATATGGCTCATATAAGCCATAACAATAAGAATATAAAAATATAATAAATTTTATTTATCTTTAGTTTTTGCTTTTCATTAAATTTGTCTGTCTGGTTAATTTTCTGATTGACTAAACTATTATAATTTGGTGAATTTCCGTTCGTGATTGCGAACTTATGGTGAAGTCAAAGCTACGAGTATTGTGGGTAAGGAACTTGGAATAATTCTAGCTACTCTCGATTACGGTAAAAAATCACATTACCGTTTCGCGTTAAACTTTCGTTCTCTGGGAAAAGTTCTCGAGCTTTTGAAACTTTTTTCATAGAATGTTAATGAAATGAGAACAGAGAAATGAACTTTTTCCGAGTACTAAACTGAAGTTTATGTGGTAAAGAAATTTAAGAAGACTTCTTGCCAGGAAAGAGTTATAACTCTATTTAAGTTATAAAAAGTACCAGAAAAAGCAGTATTAACCAAAATAAAAGAAAGGTAATATATTTGTATATTTTTCACAAGTTGCACTGACTTGCTGTTGCATAGCAGCGAAAAAGTGAGACAAATACATAAATATGCGCAATCAACCATTCGCTCACAGCCAGTCGAATCAATTGGCGATTTAAATCAAATAATTTATACTGCATATGAACATAGTTATATGTAAACTAGCAAACCCGGCCCGCTTCGCTGGGCACACTAAAATAGAATAGATAGGGTTTAGAAAAGAAAAGATATGGTTTTCATATTATTTATTTCTTTATTCTTTATTCAAGCGCTTTGGCATAAACAGTATTTTTTGTTTTTCTATTTGTTTTTGAGTAAATATATAATGCTGTTGGCTTCCCAACACGTGAACAGCCAACGTATAGTTGACCATGGGTGAATACTGGTTCTTCTAAATTCATCCCGCATATTTCTAAAGTTTGCCCTTGTGATTTATTGATAGTTATTGCAAATGCTAAACGAATGGCAGTTGCAAACGCTTGAATTCAAATGGCAATTCAGGTGGAATCATTAGAATTCTTGGTATTAGAACATCTTCATTCATTCTTGAATTTGCCAATTAGAATAGTTTCTTGGATAACATTATTCATCAATTGTTTGACTTCTTCATTTTGTTCTTGACGTTCTTCTGATGTCGCGTTATTCCGGGCATTTCTCATGCGCCTATTATTATTTGTCGAACGACCAATATGATTCCGTGATTGTCTTGGCATTTGTACTGTAATAAACATGATTGTAATTATGGTATTCTGAGATTTTAAAACATGTTTTTTTCAATTTTATGGATTATATTTTCGATGCACATGTGTTTAAAAGCCCAAGTCCACATGGTCAGGATTATTTTATTTTGTTGTGATTTTCTTAAATCATCTCTTTTCTTCTGAAAATTGTTGACAATTTGCATGATAAGACTATTAATTTTTTCATCAAAGTTACGCATTTTCCGTGCTCTTCCTTTGCATCCTTTAACAATTTCTTTTGTTTTTTCATTTTTTTACCATTTTTTTCACTCATGGTGTATCGTAGCTTATCGCATATGAACCGAAAAAATAAATCCACAAAACATTATTTCATTTGAACATTCGGATTTCACATTAAATTCTCACATTTCGTAAGAAATTATTCACTGTTCCAAAATCCACTCCAAAAAAATTCACAAAAAATGTTTACACTTTGCACTTACGTCTTCTCCTTAGGGCGTCCAAATCAGAAAGAAATATTGACACATTGTAACACATTGTAATAGTTCAGTTCCGCCCCAAGCGTTAAAAAAGTAAACGACATTATGGCTGGTTCAAAAGAACGCTGTACGCGTTGCCGGTGTTCCGAATTACAACCAAACTTTACGAAACCCATTTTCAATACTTACTTAACAATGTGTGTTTGGTTTAATTCGGTGCAAAGACACGGCGGGTCCACGTTTTGGTATATATTTCTAGACCCTAGTCATCAATAGGTATGGAATTACCCCGTATTAAAGCACTTATCAACAGCTTTCATTTGATACCCATATTGTACATACATAACCAAAAGTTACCCGGGTCCACGTTTTGGCCTATATCTCGAGACCCTAGTCACGGAACGGTATGAAAAATACTCTATAGTATAGAAATCATCAACAGTTTCCATTTGCTACCCATATTTCTCGATACCCTGGTATCCGATTCTTAAAATTTCAAAACACAAACCATCTCCACATGTGTCTCTTCAATGTGGCAAAATTTGGGTAAAATCGGTTGAGCCATTCTCCGTAAAGTTCATCACAATGCGAAAAACGGCTGAATTTTTATATATATAGATCTGTCATAAAGGCAATACTTATATATATTACATTCAAACATTTCATGTCTTCAGTCACATCTAAGGTTTCTTGATGAGAAAATATCATATATGGTGAACAGATTTATAGAGGCGTGGCCAAGATTAGACCATTAACCCAAGGATGACAGTTTACCGGGTTTAGCCTTTAGCTATGGTGAAAAACGTGACTGAGCGAGTAACTTCGGTTGCCACGTCACGGGGCATAGTGGCAAAAATTCTGGAGAGGTGACCCACGTTAGAGAGAATAATAAGGTGGCGCCGATCGTGGTACCTCTACTTTTCTCTTAGTGGATTTGACAGAATCGGTGTGTGTGCAGACTGTGTTAATTTTTTTTATATTTCCCCAACACAATCTCAGTTTTTTTCGTAAAAGAACCGCTGTCGTGACCATTTGACGTTAGCCAATCAGCTAATTCCTAAAATTTGGTTGAGAGTCGGTTAACAGTCTAATCTCGTCCACACCTCTAAGCATACGAGGTTTGTTAAAAAAATAAGGTGAATTTTCAAATTTTGCGTGCTACGTACATTCGACTTTAGATTATTACATTTTTACGTTGGTACACTCGACTCGCAGATATGTTGACGATTTTAGCAATATAGCCTGTTTAGATTGTTTGTGAGAGGCATGGACAAGGCAAGTGTTTTGTGCGTTCTGCGATTTTCTGCTATCTACTCTTGGCTCTCCTGGACTCTTCCATTGGTACGATTGGACTTTGGTTTCGATGTCAAGATTCGTCACCACTTATGACGCCATTCAACAATTCCTGAGCGAACAAACTTCGCTGCCACACGCTCCATGCCCAAAATTTCCGAAAATATTGCATAGCATGAGCCCACCGATATGTCGACATTCTCAGCAACTTCTCTAATGTGATTCGACTTTCTGCATAACAACTTTCTTAACATTCTCATCGGTTGCTGATGTGCTGGTGCTGGGGCGTCCAGAGCGAATGTCATCATTCACATCTTTTTCTTCTGTGAAAAGCTTTTACCACTTGTAAACATTTTTTTTGACACAGAGTACTCTCACCGTATGCTGCTGTCAACATTTCAAGGGATTTTAAGCACTTAATTCCATCTTTGACTCAAAATTTTATGCAATTTCTTCTTTAAATTAAAACAAATATTGATGATGGAACATAATTTTAACTAGTTACAAGCGATCATCAGTGATTCCTTCAATTTTAGGTTTAGAATTTTTGTCTCCGTCGAAAAAGATTGTACGGCTCATGTGTGTGAGGGAAGATGTGGTTGGCCCGTTTTATGAATGAACAGGCTTTGCTTTGAGAAACAGGTTTTATACACCCATTTCTATTATGAAGCAGTAAAATTTGTCTAGAATATTCTCCCAAAATTGTAGGATAATTAGAATCCAAATTAAGAGATACAGTACTAAGAAGTTCCATTCATTAGACCAGGTCGGCCTTAGTAATCAGCTTTAAATACTTTTGCATTCAGTTGACCTAAAGCAAAAGGTTGCACGTTTCTTCAAGATAAGTTTAACTCGAGCTTAAGCAAAGTACTTTCCTTTTATCACAACTAATTTATAAGGAAGAAATACTCCTAAAGTAGCACCCTTTTGTACACAACTCTGCCAAAAATCAAAATTTATTTCTGTTCATAACTTCAGTTAAAATAAATAGGTATTTTGAATTTTCTTATTTGAGAGGGGTCTATTCTGATTTGTTCCGACAACACCAAGGGAACTTTATTCTGAGGGTTGAAAATACTCGAAGTCCCATTGGCAAATAACTATAAAAAAATGAAAAAATAATAATTTGAGAAAATACGATTTTTGAGACTTTGAAACCCATGCAATTCCTTACTCAAGCCGAAAATAAATTATCATCCGCTTGGATATCTGCCTTCAATTTTCTAATATGAGCAATCGAGTTCCAGCGCTCTATTTTTTATTCATGGTCACATTAATGTGGGTACGTAATATTCCAAAAAATTTTACTAAAGCTTATGGTAAATATAAATATTTTAATAGTTTCCTAAATTATTCACTAATTTAATTATCGCCTCTCCCATTTGCTTCATTTCTTTAGTCCCAGTTCTTCGGTGACTGGTTGCGCCACAGTAAAACCGGCCACTTGCCTTGGATGATGCGGGGCATCGCCTCGATCGTAATAGCCGTAATGCTCACCGGGTACGTGATAGAGACCGTAATGTATGCCGCTGTTGGCCACCTGTGGCAATGAATTGGTAGAATGAGAAAACTAACATTCATAATTTTATTAATTTTTTTTAAATAAACGATTAAAATATAGCACTAAAAGCAACTAAAAATTCAATGCCAATAAGAAAAAAAAAATTTTTCCAAAACTATAAAAAAATTTAAATTTAAAAACAAAATTAAAAAAATGTATTCGTTTCACCTTCTTGAGCCCATTGATGGAAGCTAACAATAGTGCCATTTTCGCCAACAGCAAAGCTTTGCCGCTCACAATGGAAAGCATTTGAAAGCCCATTGGCACAAGCACAGCACCCAAAGCGGTGACCCCAAACATCATTGTAATCATCATATTGTAGCGCTGACGGCGATGGCGGGCGGTGCCAAGCTCATCAGCAGCGACTCTGTTTGTATGCCCTATGGAGCAGTAATAAACGTGGCGCATAAGACACACACATACATACATATGCACATCGATTACATGTATACGAGTATTCTTAGTGCAGCTTTAACGAACCTTCTTTCTCCAGAGCATGCATGTAAGCGTCGGTTAGCTCCTTCAAGTTCACCTGTAGGAAATGGGTGCTAAGCGTGTGTGCCAACCGCATGGCGAGTCGATCGAACCAAGTGAGATGCTGTAGGTCTTTGCGATCGTAATATTCACTGAAGTCCCTTGGGAGGCTAAATATAGGAGTTCTAAACTATTTGCCAATTACTCGTTTTGCATTTAATGGCTTTCACCTGTCATTTGTTGCATGCGTCAGAGCGGGCATTCGTACCAGGCGGACGCCTGGCCACACGGGAATCACATTAGATGAGAGAACATCTTCGAATATGCGTGCACCTCTCGCCTTGAAGCAGTTCCACATGGTATCGCCCGTTTGCTGTGTATGTTGTTTTTATTTGTGCGCTTATGGCTGCAATATTTATTCATTCTTCTTACCTGTGCGCAATCCTTTATATGTCGCCGCAGTTGCTTCATTTCTTGGACCCACAAAATGCCTTCGTTGCTTACGCTCTTATCGGCCAAGCCGTTTTCGAGGTGGACATTTTGGGGTTTTTGCAAATTGTACTCGAATGCCGCTCCATTTACGCGCTCCAGTGACACAATCAACAACAACAATAAAATACTATACATTCCAGCTGATTTACAAGGACACATTTACAAGGATTTGCTTTCTCAATTGACGCTTCCCCATGCGGTATCCTTTTATTTGATGAAATATTAATAGTGCTACGCAATTATTTTAGCTCTAATCTTTTTGGCCTTTAATGTAAGTTTCTGTTTCCTTTTTCTGCGCGCACAACTACGAATCTCGTCACTGAAAGCGGCTCTGCGCTATTGCGCCGATATTTATATGCCAGAGGGCACTTCGTGTGACAGCTGAGTGACCACTTTAGAGCAGCTGCAGTTCAAGCTACTCCACTCGACCAGCAACTGCTATAATTATTCGGCTTCATTGCACTGAACGGTGAAATGCGGCTGCAATGGCTGGTTGTTTCAATGCTGCATGCGGAATCAGTGGAATTTATACACAAACTGCGATATAGTGGCATGAATAAGTATTACAAATTTGAGAACCACTGCTTTAAACTTCACAATTGATTCAGTAGCATTAACTTTTTTCCTTCTCTTTTGACCCAATAAGCCCGGTGCGTTTAGCGGAAAATTGCCATATGCATTTAATGAGTCTAAGCTGTTGACTTTGAAACCGAATGTGGTCGAAAACATCCGACGATAAGAGAAGACAGAGGAGGAGGATGTATAACCTAAAACCTCCGAGAAATTTTGTAGCAGCTGCGGCAACTTTTATATATTTTGCACTAATCAACAGTGATCACTGCTGGGCTGATAAGTGCGCGTTTTTAATCCGAATAAATGCGTATTTGAGACCTCAACATCACTACCCTCATTTCCTTTTCCTTTTATTTTCTTTTTAACAGCGAGATAAAACGGATTATATTTATATGGATGGTATGATGTATGATTGACCTCGGAGTAGTTTATCAGGGACTTTTCATAGTTACTCCAATATTACCGAACTCGTACTCAAAAATCATATCGAATGCCATATTTTCTTGGGACTAAAAACTATGCTGTCCCCCGTATTTTTAACCTCTTGCAGAGTTTTGAACTGTCTATCTCGAACGGAAGTAGCAGTATCTGGAGAATACAGAGGTTTGGGAAAAAGTTTCCATATGAGGGGAAAAACCACCTTAGTACCATACTTGATGTATAAAACTTCGCGTTGTTCTCCTGCAGGATCACCTTTAATTGACTGAAATATCTTATAAACGGGCAGTAATTGGATACAGCCCTGCCGAACATCGAATTTCTAAACTCTCTGTGTCAAATGGGACCTGTTTTCTACGTTACCCGACGTGCCGATACATAGATGTATAATACAGTGTAAAACAGCTCATGACATCAACGTCAAAATTGTTCTAATGACAGTTCAATATATTGTTTATAAGCCATCAAAAGCATTGGCGTCTCAGTTTTGTTGAATTTATTTTTCTGTGATGGAATTCAAACGTAATAGTGTGATTGCGTTATATTTGGCTGGAAAATCACAACCAGCCATTGTTCGTGAGCTCAGTCACCTCAAAGTGAATAAAATGTTTGTGTATCGCACTATAAAACGGTACAATGATACTGGTAGCATTGCAAAACGGTGTGGAGATGGACCAAAAAAAACCGCAACAACGCCAAAAATGGTTCGGAAGGTGAAGGATCGACTTGAACGAAATCTACGTCGAAGTGGAAGAAAAATGGCCAAAGAACTGAAAATATCGCAAGACAGCATTCGACGCATATTGAAAAATGAGCTCAAGGTCAAGGCTTACGAGTGCCAAAAAGCACACCATCTTTCACCTCAGCAAAAAAAAAGTTCGGTGCGAAAGAGCAAAGGAGTTATTGCGCTTGCACGAACGTGGCGAATTTCCTAACATTGTGTTTTCTGATGAAAAAAATTTCCCAATTGAGCAGTTCATAAACTCTCAAGACGATCGTGTTTACTTGACCGAACGATCATACGAGAAGTTGAGCCTACGTATGGCCACTCGAAGCAATTTCCCATCGCAAGTAATGGTTTGGGCCGCAATGACCGCTGATGGACGTTCTCCAATCGTTTTTATTGAACCTGGTGTCAAAGTGAATGAGACTTATTATAGGGAATATGTTTTAGAAGCTGCTTTAGAGCTTTAGAACATTTCGGTCGTAGACCATGGACGTTCCAACAGGACTCGGCACCGTCTCATAAAGCTCGTGTGAACCAAGAATGGTTAAAAAATCATGTTCCACACTTCATTTCGTCCACACAATGGGTTTCGAAATCGCCAGACGCAAATCCGATGGACTATTCCATCTGGGCCAGCATGGATGCGCTGAAAAAAGCGATTATAAGAGAATGGGCCAAAATACCTCGATCACATTCGTGCAGCGAGCAACACAGTTTTTGACCGTTTGAAGGATATAGTCAAGGCAAAAAGTGGTCATATCGAGCTAAAGTGAATATATGTTAAAATTGTAATCATTTTTGAACAAATTTTCTTTGAAATCAATAAAAACTAATTTCACACAAAAAAGTTATGGTGTTTTGAATAGGTATGCTGAAATATGTAAAATTCCATATTGTAGTTGCAACTAGTTGAAAACATGCATCTTCCCGAAACCATTATTTTTCTTTTCGCTCTTTTTTATATAAGACATGGAGGATTACAACTCAATTTATGAAATGAAGAAACATACAGTTATCCTCGCTATGTGTTGGAATCACACCACGCCCTTGGGAGGGAGTTTAATGTTTCTGAGAGTATTTTAGATTTTTCAGAGTTATTGGAAAGAGTAGAAAAAAATTGGACTGATCAAATGGACCATGTAACTCGTAGGTGCGGCGGACATATGCCGTGAAATTATCTATCTGATTAGAATAAAAAATATAAAACAAAACATTTCAACAATATTTACATTTTATATTAACACTTTAATTTTTCAAGGTCTTGAAAAACACTCTTTACAACCTTTCCTTCCAAATTCCACATATTCCTATCGAATACGCACAGCCTGGTTGAATACCACGGCCTTAAGAGGCCGAAGTTCGGTTGCTCCAAAAAATGGAAAGTTTTTTTATTATGAGAATTTCTTCCCCTCGTACATATATGGGGCATTTTTATGATGCTACAACAATAACATCACAAGCTTGAAGCGCTGTCAACAAAAAAGCGAAGAGAATATCACTAACTCATTAAATAAAAATTAGTTTTAGAGTGAAGTACTGGATTCCCATGTTGCTTAAATCTTCACAAATTAAATGAATTTGTGTATTACAGAACTAAAGTGGTAAGCAATAAAAACAACAAGCCATACCTGCTAATACAGGTTCATTAAGATTTAGGGAAAGAGATCTGTGAAAAGATACAAGTAAAAACAAGATAGTTGTCCCAAAAGTATCGCTTCAATACTGTATAAATTCCGTATGTACAAGTATACATTGAATGCATCAGTAAAATATTGGCAAAGTTTGTAAAGCTTATTTTTTTTTTGTTTTATTTGCTTTGAATAATATTACAACACTAAAAATTAAATATTAAATAATATACAAATATCTTAAATACAAAATATTTCGTTCTCCGCCATTTTTTTCCTTTGTACATGTACTCATATTGCATCAACTTTTTTGGCGATCCTATGGCTTCATCTTGTTGCCTATCGAGAACATCAACGATGCTGCTGGGAACACGATACATCGTCAATGGTTTCAGGGTTGTGTTTAGGAACATCCTGCTTTGTTCGAACGCAAAGCAACAGCCATTTTGGAAGCGCCTACATATGCTCCTCCAGCTCCAGAGGACTGGATGTATCTCTAAACTTCCTTCTAGATTTCGCCAACTCCGTCAGACTTCCACTTTCTTCTTCACTTCATCACTAAACCCCACCTCAATACTTTCCATTTATTTGGTTTTTTTTATTATTTATTCCAAAGTAATAAAAAGTAAATCGATTCCGTAAAAAACAAAGTGTCACAGCTGCTTACAATTTAGATGCCCATTCACAATAGCGTAAATAGTTGTACAATACATAAATAGAATAGAAACGACTCAATTGACAAGAGTCTTTTCTAATGCCAGTCGACATTGACGTAATTGGGGGCACAAAGCGCTAACTAAGATTGTGCTAGTCATTCCCACGGCAGCCGGTTCTACGTTACCGGAATGACTCGGGCTTTTCCCAACTAAGGGCTGCCGCCCCAATAAACTAGCTCTGTCTAGTGTACTGTACCCCATTGCGCTAGTGATATATGGAAAAAATCAACACAGTCTCGACTTATGTTGCTTCGCATATACTTCTATTTATTCTTTACTTTGGGGTTTTTAAAAGTACTCAATAATAAATACCCTACATCGCATAATATGTTGAGAAGGTCCTCACTCTGGACTATTCATTTTGACATTTTTTAAATCTTTTTCTTAGACGTAGGCACCAATTTTCTGAACTCCTTTACTCCATCATTACGGAGGATGCATTTTGAAAAAACGTTGCAATTTTGAAGTCCTAAATGTAATATAAACCGAAGCTAGTTTTGTTCTAAGTTTGTTTGATAGGAATAATTCGTAGGCAGTAATTTATGCTTAATTTTAGACCTTTTAAAATACTCCATGCCAAATACTCTACAGGAAACCTTGGATACCCGGCATTAACTGAGTCTTGAACACTAGCACGGAGGCTACAAATTTCTTGACTTCGTTTTCAAACTAGTCTTGCACATTTGATCTCTCTAATATGAATATTTGATATGAAAGAAGTTTTTTTCTAAAAGCGAGTGCATCTCGGCAAGCATTAGTAAGCCTCCTAGTGCATTCCTGCCACGAAAAAGCATCTGCCCTTCGGAGGCGGCATAAGCAGTAGGTCCCTCCATTTGGGAACAATATTAAGTCGTTTCCACAAATTGAAGTAGGAGCTCTGGCAAACATCCAATATGTATGTGTATATCGCACCTTTTGAAATATAGAGAAGTAACTCTAAATTTCCATTTTTGAGACTTTTGTTCAGTCTTATAAAATACCAAACATGATGAAAGTGGCAGAAATAGATGCATGTATTTGCGTGCACTTTTTGTAAACACACGTCGCCAATTTTAATAATAATTTCAGTGCTCCACCGAATACGCTCAATAAAATCGGGTAATGTTTTGAATTTAAATACAAAATAAATCTCTTTTTCACTAGCAGACAAGTATAATAAAAATATATATTTTTTTTTCAAAATAGGGCATGTAAAAATAAATTGTATTAAATTTGAAATGAAATGCAGAATTCGCCTGCCGTGTCTCCCGTGACGTGGCAGCCGAAGTCCCCTTCAAAATTTGCTTTTTTACCTTGCAAATCTATCATCCTTGGGCTAACTCTATATGTTTCCTTAAAAATATACCGGACCTGCCGTCTCAAAACCATTTTTAAATGAAAATATGTATTCAAGTTTTCGTTTGCTATGGGATTTTCTGCTTTAAATGTGGTTTTTTGTTTTAATTAATTATTTTATTGTTTTGTTTATTCACCAAATTCAATTTAACAAATTTACTATCATCAGGGTTTTATCATAAAGTTGATGTCATTTTAACAATTGATTTTATGTAGCTTTAAAGAACTTCTTAAAAGAGTGCAAAGTTTATATAATTTTCTAATTAGTGACTTATTTATATTTTGATTTATTTAATAGTTCAAAAATGTTTGTATTTAAATTCCACTTACATACTTATAGATTCGCGCATAGCGAGAGGTCACTCAAGAATTGTACGAAAACAATTATACGGACATTTGTTTAGCTCTTCTCTACACAATTAATAAATAAGTTTATGTTATTGTTGTTTTTCTTTTTGTCTATTTTATATTTGATTTTGACATTGTCCTGTACGTGTACGTGTGTATGATTTTCTGAAAAGTTGGCAAAAGTACTATTTCCGAAATACACATTAAATTTTCTGGTATGTACATATTTCCTCCTTTAATATTGGCATGCACATATCTATATGTATATAAGTACATATATTTGTATATAAAATGTGTTTTGCTTCGTCATATAAGTATATTTTTTCGGCTTTGAAAATCGTTGAAATATAATATATATTTTCCTAGCAAAAGATATATGTGTTTTCATATTTGTGTATGTGTCCTCTTTATTATTTGCTCAGTTTCTTCGTTTTGCATGATTTAATTATTTGTGTGTTAAATTTCTTTATCATTGCTACAACATTTTTTATGTTATGTATTTTAAAATTATTTAACATTAGACTTATTTAAGAGCAACTATTTGTCAACACCCGGTCGCCGCCACTGCCTACGACACCGAATCATCACGATCCTGTTGCAGTGCTGGTGGTCGCCGCTCCGCGCCCGAAACGTGGCAAATAGAGGCCGAACTTGGATTCGATGCCATTGAGCAGCGGTACAGCGGCGCGATAACCACCAATATGGTCAGCATTAAATCTTTGTGTAGTCTCACTAATGGCGCTTGGCTTGTGCACGACTGACCCGGTTGGATGTGATCCACCGAAGTCCACATAGAAGAGACGCTGCAGCAATTCATAGGTAACCAAAGTTACACCGAATTGCGGTGAAGAACGGAAGACACGAGCTGCGAGAATAGCGAAAAAGTTGTCAATAAGCTGTAAGCTTTTCAAAACTCGAATATGTAAATCTGTAAACTTACCGGCAGTTCCTTTCCAGAAGGCGCGTGGCCCTTCTTCGGCCATGATCTTCTTTGTGGCATCCCATACCCCCGTGTATGTCGTCTGCCCTGAACGTGCTACCACCTGGAGGCGAGTTTTGATCACATCAGCGGGCGTTACGAGTGATGCAGCGGGCACACCAGCGATGGCACCAGCCGCCAATAAGGTCAGCGGATGGTTGTAACTAATTGAGGTGAGAAAAATGTCCGTGAGTGCAATATGATAAAGTTATCGTTAGAATGTTAAATAGAAAGTTGAGTTTAGATTCGGAAGCGGCATGAATCTTATTTCTTAGATCAAATTTGAATGTATAAAAACGACCGAGAAGTGCGATCTGTTGGTCTATGAAGTAAGGGTAGGCTATTCGAAAGTTCATTATTTAGTGTTTATAATCATTTCAGTCTTACCCATCTTCATCGGCGAACAGGGATTTTGTGTGCGCATATGTGGGGAAGTAGATGGCAGAGAAGGGTACGTCACGTAATAGGCAGGCGCGTGCTCCTTTGTATAAGCCAAATAGACCCAGATCACGCACGACAGATAAGGCACGTACTTTAGCTCCGCCCGCGATTTCGCCGGCAACCTGTAGTCGAATTTTGACGATTTCCAAAGGATTGGTGAAGACCACTTGTGAGGCGCCGGCCTGAAAGAAAGCAGGTAAACCGAAAATTAGCGAAGCCAATAGTTTCCTAATTACAACGGTTAGGTAAGCTCGCCTGAGTACACATTCCGTGCAAGCTCGCTAAGAAAGCTTAAGAAAACTCTTTTTCGCAGTAGGTATATGGAAACTAAGAAAAATTCTTTGCAAAACTTAACCGAAACAATTAAGTAAACCAATTTGCGCATACTTACACAAGCACCAGACATAACTTCGGCCCACATGGGTATCACACCCTGTTTATCGGTGAATTTGTCGCGCACGAAATCGTTCACAGTAAGTTTGATGGCTTTCTCGGGAGCAACGCCCATCAGCTGGGGCAGCAAGCCGCGGTACAAGCCAAGCACTCCCTCGTGGCGTATGACCTATAATGAAAAAATGAAAAGTTTTTGTGAAATATTTATGTACTTCGTGCAACATTTTTCTCGGCGTACTTTCTTGAAACAATCCCATGAGTTTCTGTAAGCGATTTCTCCAATAAAGGAGCCTGTGCGTTGATTTTGCATGCGTGTCTTCACCAAATCAATGGGGTATACCACAGTGGCGCCAACAGCTGTATAGAAGAGTTTAGAAAACTGCTTGAACGACACTTTTAAAAACAAAAACAATTGTTACTCACCGCCTGCCAGTGAACCGAGCGTGAAACGGTAGGTGCTCTCCAAAATCTGAATGAGCGCAGAACGATCGGCAGGACTCTCGACGGCCTTGATTTCCGCCAAACGTGTGGTGATATGCTTTGTGTAGTGCTCGGGCGAAATATTATTCAAGTCATTGTAGACGATGCGTCTGAGGAGAAATTATTATAGTAAATAAATTATTATATTGGATGCTGTGAAGAATTATAAGCATAATTAATGTATTTAAAGTAAATTAAAGTGAGTATGCACTGCTACGTTTATTTTACATAAATATGTACGTATGTAAACATAATAAAGAGAGAAATCAATAGGAAACATTGCTGTTATTAGGGAAAGGAAAATAAATTTCAAAAGTAATACGATTTCTATTCGTGGAACGAGACGCCGAAAATCATATTCTAATCCCCAATTAACGTATGATGACACGACGTAAATCGCTTAATAAGAGTTCAAATAGATTTTAGATTACGTTATATTAAAAATATGGTTTTCAGCGCCCCTTCTGCATGTAGATGTATGTATGTATGTATATTATTATAAAAATATATGTAAGTAAGATTTGTGTTTGTGGGTTTTAATAAATACGAACAGGGGGAACGAAAGAAACACACAAATTAACTTCGTAACTACAACCAATCACTTGCCTATTTGGATCAATCTTTTTGCGTCTCCACCAACTATTATTATAATCAGCACATTACAGTTATAACATTATTTAATTTTAACATTGGGAGGAAATGACAAGAAAATATAAAGACAACAAGGGAAAGTTAATAACATTATTTCTCAGATGGATTTATTTTCGGTATGAGAATACAGTGAGCAGCAAAATCATAAGTCAGTATTGCATAAATCTATATGTGTATGTGTATGTATGAGCACAAGTTTTCCAAAATTTCAAAGTTTAGTTAGGTCACGCTTGGAGGCAGCACTCTCAAGACTTTAATTCTTTGAATACCAGACACTAATAAAAAACGAACAGTAATTGAATCCCGCAAAATGATTCGCTAATACCTATATTTCAAACGCAACAAACTTTAACTTCGCTTCATGTCCGGACAGCTTCAGAATCAAAATAAGATACCGAAAAAGCCGTTTTCAATCAAGTTCTGAAAATTGGCATCTATAAAATTTTTTTGTATCATCCGAATGAGTCGACATTTCAAAGATTGGTGAAAAATTTTCAAGTAGTTGGTTCTATGGTCCAAAAACTGGACGTTCTGTTGAGAATATTGCTCCTGTAGCAGAAAGTGTTGCTGAATAACCTTCAACATCGATATATCTCATAATTGATATCTCGACGTACATGACGCATTCATGAATCGACTGTTTGGCAAATTTTACCTGCGGACGTTTTCATGGTGTACATTTAAATTATGTCATTTTTCACATATAATTGTTAAGAGCCGTATTTGGAATAAACATAGTGAAAAGAACGTAAATTTTTACATGTTTTATTTTAAAAGAACGTTTGACGTATATTCGGTCAAGGAATGTCACTCCAGCCGCATTCGCCGTTCATGTATGGGAAATCCTTATGCTGCTACAACAACAAACATTATTAAAAAATGCTACTTTGAAAACAGCTTGAGAAGACTTGGCTAAATATATTTTTTCTTATTTTTGGTTTTTGTGATTAAAAATAAGGTTCGTCTTGAAAATCGTAGATTCTTTTCAAGTGGAGTTCATGTATGAATACAAAATTAAATGTAAATTATTGTTGTCTAATATTTATATTCAAATATAAATGCACCCAACACTCTTTTTACACGACCTTTTTTATTTTGAAATAACACCGCGCACAAATACATTTTTTTACACGAAACTTTCGTTCTTGCACAAATATGAAAACAAAAAACGTTTTTCTAAGCAAAACATAATTCCTAAAAGAATGCCATATTTATATTAGTAAAAAATTTACGTGTAAGATAAGAGCAATAAATACATTTCGGAACTAACTAAGTGCGACTGTGCATTAAAATTTCAACGTATCCGTTAGGTGGCGTGTAGCTGGATAACAGGTATTGTACAAGGTGGCACAAAATTAGTCTTCTGTTTTTATTTTTGACTAATTTTTTTACAGAATAAAAAAAAAATAATTTTGAGTGATGGAAATTTGTATTTGACCTTTAAAGCTCCATTCAAAATACACTTCACAAGTGTCAAATATGACTGCCGTACGATTGATAGCGTGATTAATGTTGTTGTTGTTGCTGTAGCAGCATAAACATTCCCCATACTTGCATACGAAGAATGCTGCTGGAGTGACAGTCCTTGGCCGGATATAAATCCGGGTCGTTTCGGTAACGTAGAACCGACTGTCGTGGAAACGTAGCGTGATTAATCTTGCGCCTCCTTGTACAAACAACTCGAGAAAGCAAAAAACAATCGCTAATAGTACCAACAACAGTATAGTATTTGACATATGTTATCTACTGTTGGTAGCATTTTTGGTTCAGTACGTAGTAAACGTAAAGGCTTATTATGAAGGAACGATAGTTGCAAAATTAATGTTTTTTCCTCATTTCTATTTGAATTTTTATATGTTTTGTACCATACTTATGGATTGAATTTTCTCTGTACATTAATTTTAATTTTTTTCTTATAAAAATAATTGTTTTTGTTTTAAATATACTTTTATAATACGGATTTCATTATTAATTCTAAAAAAATTGTTTTCTCTTTTAATTTTACACGATTTTTTTTTAAGTTGGGAAACATATCCCCAAATTTACCATCCGTCTCATGTATTTTTTTACAACATGTTTTTTGCACGCATTTTTAGGGAACATATTTACCGTATAAAATAAGAGTTGATTGTATAATATATCATGAGGAAAGTTGGCACGAATAGCTACTCCATTCGGCCAGTGATATCTTTTAAGTTATACAACTAAAAATGTATCTAGAAAAAAATGCATTGAATTTGTCCTATTATCTGTTTTTATAAATTGCTAAAGGGGCCACGATAAGAAGAAGTTATAAAAGGTTATTATAAGCATATCCATCTCGAAAGACTTCAAAAGCCTTGGCTATCATTTGCCACTTAAGCCAAAGCGATTTTAAGCACTTTGCTAATACTGTAGTTTCTTGAATTTCGCTAATGCTCTCGTTTTACTTGTGAATGTATGTGGTTATGTTACTATCGTATCGCTCATTTACTGGTAGAACATCATAACTCAAAATTGAAAATTCGAGAAAAATGGCTGCTTCAAATTTTTGAGTTTACTTTGCCTCTTTAAGTAAAAGTAAAGACACATTTTATTGTTCCCACGATGGTTGGCTCTATGTTGCCGCAAGGGCCCGGATTTATATCCGGCCGAGGACTGTCCCTCTAGCGGCACTCAGCAACTCATGTTCATCCAATATGATAAATATCGCCATGAATTTGTTACGCAGTATAAAAATTGACTGGTGGCCATTTCCGCGCTTAAATGGGCAAATGTTTTTTGCTTTTGGATTATGACACTTGCAGAAAATGAGCGATGCATATACAATAATATGTATGTATATATGTGTATTTATCTATCTTGAGTGTATGTAATCCTTCCACGAGAGCTTACCCAGTTTGATGAAGCGCGCCGGTTAATTGAAAGAGAATATCAATTTCTAGTGGCGTTATTTGGCTCATTGTTTGTGCGGCGTAAAGTAGTTCGTCCTTTGTCACAGGTTCGTTGCGATTACCTTGGGCAGCGTGCAAATAGATACGTTTAATCAATTCCATATTGTTGAGCAGCGAAGTAAATGCGATGAAATAAGGGAAGCTCACTTTGTGACCTTCGGTGACCTATTGATGCGAGCGAATACCGGTAATAAAAGAATATTACGCATATTTAGTTTGTTTTTGCGGCGCAGAGCGTTTGATAACTTTACTCACCGCTACCAGATTATCCTTGACAACAGGTGTGAGTAAATGCCTTTTAACTTTAACAATAATATCCTGAAAATCTAGAGGTGAGATGTATCCAGAACCAGCTGGATCTCTACTACGGAATGCCTCCATTGCGTACTCCTCATGAAAATCATGGAGCAGCTGTGTGAATTCCGCATAGTTTATGGTGCGTTTTTTTTTCTTCAAAATAAATAAATAAAAGAATAAATTAACGCAATTCGAATGCAGGTTTCAATTTTGGTTAAACAGTACTCACCTCACCAAAATACCGCTTGATAAAGGAACTATCTAAATTAAAAGGTATTTTAGAATGCAATTCGGTTTTTTGTACGATATCGACGAAATCGGCTGAAATGAGAACAATGAACTTTTTTCAATGGAAAATAGATTGTAAGAGTAATTTTTCATTTTACTTATATAGAAGATTTTTTTTTTATTTCATTTGTTTTACTGTACAATCCACTCTTATTTGGCCCCACACTCACCGTAATGCACTGTGCCATTGCCTTTGCGGTCGAACAGCTGAAAAGCAGTTTTGTAGAGCGCATCTGGCGTGCAGAGCAGTCCCTCAAAGGCTTGGAATTCGGCAAATGAGATCAACCCATCTTTGCTGGTGTCCGCAATGTTGGCTAACAAACGCACAGATTCCTAAAAACAAAGATTGGATGTGAATTAGCAAGGTCAATATTGATGGCTGACGCAGCACTTCATAGAAATAATCGAGCCAATAAAACATTGTTGGCTTAATTTCGATGTTTTAATTTAATCATTGGTGTTTCTGTTTTGTTTTGCTTTAACTACTAATAAATGCACGCAGCGCCTTTAAATCAAAAAGCCCATTTGCCGGCTAAATTACTTGAAATACTTGAAATGATAAGGCTTTTTCTTGGTATAATTCAGTTTATGCTAGAACAACTACAAAAATGCTGTGTTGTCTCACTAAGTTCACTACATACATACACACACATCCACATACAGTCACACACCATTCTGGACGCTTAGAAAATCATGTGGTGTGCAGGTGATTTGCTCTGTTTGTTTTGGGGAGTCGTTATGAGTATCAGAATTTTTCGCGTTATATTTTTGATGTGTTGTTTTTGTAAAAGAAAAGTACATAATTCATGAGATACCTAGTAGAAAAACAAGTTGTATAATTTAATGGTGAAATGCTCTGAAGTTGGTATGAATTTTCGTACTAATTGTCATCATTTGAAATAAGTTTTTTGTACAATTCTCCTCTTCTACTTCCCCTCTTCCATAGCGTACTTCAATTTTTCCTCTTCTCAGTTTTATATCCGAACGATTGATGCCCAAAGTATTGTATAATATTTACTCACTTTTCTATGTTTTTTGTTTTTCAGAAATATTTTCTGTCCAAGACATTGTCCGAGTGTCTTTAGAAATGGATGGGAAAATAATTTTTAAAAATAAAATCCCGCGTATACAACAAGTACATAGAAATATTTGCTCTTATATACATATAAATATACGGTCCAATATTTGTATGTATGTATGTAAAATAACAAATTGGCGTATTTGGTGACGCACAGCATGACGCAGATGTATTTACATTTTTCTAATAGTGTTTCTTATCAAATAAAGATGACAAATTAATTGAATCTAAATTCATGCTGATCCACCAGTATCCGCTAGCTGTCGTACATTATCGCTCGTTTGCTGTAGATACGTGCCTTAATCCAGAAATGGTTTCAAGTTTTAAATTTAAGACATTTCCCTAAGTGAAAGTAAATAGACATTTTCAACTAATGGCAAAAGAAGAGTTTGCGGCAATTTATTCAAACTTATCTATTTTTTTTTTTGTTTCTTGATTATGACTCTTTAGCAGCAAATAAGCGATGTGTACTTACATATATGTACATACATATGTATGTACGGATGTATAATACTTATATACTCACATCATTGAATGTAGCATCTGTGAAGAGTCCAAGAAATTTGCGCACGAAATCCTCACTGGTCATGTAGTAGTCGCCATCCTTTTGTAACGAGGCGTATCTAAGGAAGACTTCGCGGAGTTTATCGGTGCTGGCACGTTTTAGAAACGACGATCCCTGCAATGAAGAATAAAACATGTAAGAGAGTCAGCAACTGAGTGAAAAGAGCGTAAAATACTAAGAAAGAGAATAGAGCGTTCTTATTTTTACATGACATTAATACGGGGTGTCTCATTAAAACCTTTAAAAAGACTTTAAAAATAGCGGTGTTTACTTGAAAAGTTTTGAACAAAATTTTAAACATTTGCATAGATTACAATACCAATAAATAGCGGTGCTTTTAACGAAATTTTCGTTAATATTTTCCAGTAGTGCCGATTCAAATTTTGATTAATGGAGCGTTGAGTTCCGGCTTTCAGTTCACCGATTGTTTTTGGCAAACCTCAAAGTGAATTTCTGCCATGAAAAAGCTCCTCTTAAAAAATCATTTGCCGTTCGGAGTCGGCTTAAAACTGTAGGTCTCTCCATTTGTGAACCAACATCAACACGCACGCCACAATTAGGAGGAGGAGGAGCTCGGATACCCACATAACAGAGTTTACGCGACAATTATTTACTTATTTTTTAATTGTTTTTGAATTATTTGGCAACTAATTTTATATTCCAAACAGCCAAAAAAATCAAAAATCCAACAGCATTCATCGCGTGATCCCCGCCGGAGAGCAAAATATTATTTTCGAACGTTTTCCGCAATATTCTTAATTTGGTGAACTGAGCCTCAGTGCTCCCATGACATAACTTACACAGAAACGGCAAAAAATTGTGGCGCTAACTTCAAATGCAATAGTATTAACAGAACACCCGTTTGGAATTTACTTAGCTGACTACATACATTTGTAAGTGAGTAAGAGATGGGAGTGCAAGAGCAAAACTACGTATAGATGTAGGCATACATACATACATGCACTCACTACATACATACATGTACTCGTATCAGTGCTCTTGCCTGTAAAGGTCATATTAGAAAAAAGAAATACACGAGCGCGTTAATTTGACAGCCACTTCGTAAGTAAACTTATTCATACATAAATGTACATATTTGGTATGCCTTCAAATATATCTATGTAGATAAATTAAATGTGATAATTCACGTACAGACTGTGGCATTTTGCGTTAAATATGGGAGCCCTCCTTTTTCCTTGCAATAAGTTTTTTGTTTTTCTTATGAGCTCAGAAATTTAATCACTGTTTCCTATCCGCTGAAATTCTCGCGTAGAATCTAGTATGCATGAATTTTGCCACACAAGCGCGTCTCACTTCGTTACTTGAAATCGTTTATTATTTACGTATGTTCTCTACTTTTCACAGCGCTTAAAGTTAACAACTGAATCAGTCGTCAGCAAAACACCAACTAAACGACGTTTTCATTGATACCTCGACCACCACACAGCCGGCTCGACTATGTACGTTTCCGTCAAAATTCTGCAGGCAACTCAAATTAAACAATTGTGAGTTTGTACAGAACCGGTTCAAAAGTGATAACGATTGGGTGCTACAATGAGGTGAAAGCTGTGGAGGAACTTTTGGAAAAATTATGAGATTTTCTAACTTAATTTTTTTAGGCTTTCGTTTTACAATTTCAGTGAGTGTAGATATTTAGTTTCTGGGGCTTTTATCCAAATTGTACAATACGTCATTTATTTACTTGGTTTACTATGAACAGGTAGACTATAATGGCAGCACAGCGCATCAATTATCCTTCACAGGTCTTTAGGCAAATAAAGGTTCCTTTTTTAAAAAAGATGAGAAAATAGTTTTTATGACAAGGTTTTTTCGGCGTGGATATGAAATTTGAGGTTTGCTTGGAAGGGCGGTAACTGGACAACTGTTTTACCCTTAGTGTTATTTATATTTTGATTAGTGATATCTGCGTTGTTAATTATTTTTGTTGCTTTTTTATTATTATTTATTGCATCCCAAAAGAGGACTAAATGACATTAACTGCCAACAGCTTAGCTGCAAGCCAATAATTTATAACAGATACAAAATATTACAATTAAATATATACATATATAGGTATATATAAATATTATATAAAGTAATTAACAAATTTACAAACAATAAAACGTTTACTGCAAAAAGTTTCGGGCTATATGACTGAAATTGATTAAAGCTGCTTTCCGCATATCGAAAATTAGAGGTTCTATTTTTGTTATTTGTTATTATTATTATTATTGTTATTGTTATTTTCGTATAAGTCAGCAAAAAAGAACCTGGCAAGAGTAATACAACAAACCAAGGAAAGTAAATGGAAGCATCTTAGGAATGACATTAATAACAATCCATGGGGCCTAAAAACCTTGACTAGCAGCGGAAGTACAAAAAGGATCTATACTCGGCCAAGGACTATCACTCCAGTTGTA
Source organism: Anastrepha obliqua (assembly GCF_027943255.1). Classification (NCBI taxonomy): domain Eukaryota; kingdom Metazoa; phylum Arthropoda; class Insecta; order Diptera; family Tephritidae; genus Anastrepha; species Anastrepha obliqua. Next base: position 182,968,482 of record NC_072892.1, on the reverse strand, counting down.
TTCCCCAAAGATGTATGGGGAATGTTTATACGGATACAACACAACACCACATAGCCGCGATCACGATACGGTTACTTCAGGAAATGCCTCTACCGGTTGGGCAAGTTGGAAGAAAACATCAATGTCCAATGTCAAAAACCGGCAACAGGCCGGGGGCACTTGTGAGAATAATAGGCAATATCTCTTTAGAAAACTTAGCCCAAAAAAGGCAAGCAGCGGTGGGAAATAGATTGCTATTGCAAACCACGTAGAAAGTATCCTGACAACGAAAAAGCAGTAGCTGAAGACTTATTGTGAGGGATAAATGGCGATTCTGGGCGCAGAAGCCACATCTATGCTGAATAAATAAAATTGTCATAAGCCGTTATTTTTAATTCACCAAAAGTATTTTACAATAAAGTTTTCAAAAATGTTTTTTGCTCAAACTATTAGGCGCTTCCGTATTTCCGTAAAGTTTTCTTTTAACTCCGGCCCTGGTTCGATTATTATCATCTCTGTTGGAGCTCAAAGAAAGAAAAAAAAAACAGCGCATAAATGGCACGTAGGCTAGTAGAAGAGTAAACGCTGCTGATTGATTTCTTTGCACATAATTTGAGTATATTCTTAACTTCTCCACAGCAATCTCTTTCCTAAATCTCATGCACATTGCTGACGTCTAAAGTTTTTTCCTAGTCAAATTGGTGGCAATAATGTGATCTCGGAGTGGCTCACTCTCTTTGACTAAGCACTTTGCTTCGACACATATATATGACCACATGCAGGAGTATACATATATGTTTGTATGTGTTGCCAAATTTTCACGTGCATGAATCTCTTTGACAAAGCAGTAAAGGGTACTGAAGAAGAGATACTCTTACCAACTTATACACACAAGCTCATATATACATTTTATACGAATAGTTTAATTGGAACGAGACAAAATGACTCAAATAATTTCACACATACCTACATATGTATATGCTTAGATCATTCTGAGAGTGAATGAATTGTTGTAGTTTCAGAGTGTGATGCTTTTGATATGTTTTGAAAAATGTTGCAAATATTTGGTGCGAGTAATGGTTCACTATTACAATAAATAAATAGAGAAATGAGAGAAATATTTCCATTTTTATCGTCTACAAGAAAAAAAAAAAACAAAAAGGAATGTTGACCATTTGATTTAAGTTTATATATACAGTTCATATATACAGTGATGAACAAAAGTATTGGCACCGCAAGATACTTCCACATTACTTTAACATTACTTTTTGTCCACTTATGAAGTGATTTTAAATGGCAGAGGAATGCAGAATATTGGGGTAGAAACCACACAAAAATTAGTTTCATCGATGCCAAAGCGGCTTTAAATTTTCCTATTTTGTTATTGCTTTTTTTTTTTTTTTTGCTTTTAATGAAGTGTGCGAATGATTTTGTTTTGTTTTAATAAGTACTTTTCTTTTATAATTATTGTTAATTAAATATAACAGATAATAAAATGACCTAAAGGGAATATAATTCATAATTTGTCCTTCTGTATAGCGGGTTTTCTTGTGAATAAAAATGACTTGAACAAGAAATAATGTTAAAGTACAGGGTGGCTGATGAATTTTGCTACATTAAGAAACTCAAATAACTTTTTTTTTTTAGTGTATGGAATTCATTTATTTTTTTTTTCAAGTTGAAGGTCATTAAATAATTGAATTTAAATGCCCCCCATGCTCGTTGACACAAGTGCGGCATCTTAGTAAAAAGTTGTTCATTGCTGCTTTGAGAGTTGCGACAGGAATAGCCGCAATTGTTGCCCGAATGGATTGTTTTAGTTCATCCAAATTTGTTGGCTTTGTTTTATAAACTTCTTGTTTACATAAACCCCACAAGAAAAAGTCAGGTGCAGTAAGGTCAGGCGACCTGGGGGGCCAACGAAATTCGGAGTTTCTTGAAATCAGTTTATTGGGAAATTTTCGTCGCAACTCTGTCATAACAGTCTGGGCTATGTGAGACGTTGCCCCATCTTGTTGAAACCACACAGAGTTGAAAGGAATTCTCTTTCGGCGTAGTTCTGGATAGAAAAATTCTTTCAGCATTTTCAAATAACGGTCTCCAGTAACCGTAACGGTGTGACCATTTTCTTCAAAAAAATAAGGCCCGACAATACAGCGTGAAGAAACCGCACACCACACTGCCACGCGAAGAGGATGCAATTCCGTCTCGTAGAGTATCTGTGGGTTAGAACATATTCGACAATTTTGTTTGTTCACATTGCCGTTCAAATCGAAATGGGCCTCATCAGACATGAAAAGGCAGTTTAACATGTTTTGGTCTTCTTCCACCATTTGCAGGATCTTCTGGCAAAATTTCAAGCGAATCGGCAAGTCTGCTGCATTGAGTTTGTTAACCATTTGAATTTTGTAGGGAAATAAGTCTAAATCTTTGTGCATTATTGTTTGCAAAGACTGCCGGCTGACACCAAGTTGAGCAGATAAGCTTCTTGTTGAAACCCTTGGATTGCTTTGTATAGCTGCAGCTACAGCAGCGATCGTTTCCTCCGTCCGAACTGGTGGGTTTCGATGATAAGGCCTTCTTGCGACTGTTCGTTGCTCAGCAAAATTATTCACCAGTCTCATTATGGTCCATCTGCTCGGGGGATCGCCGCAAAACATCCGCCTGTACTCTCTCTGTACCAAAACTACGGACTCCAGTGCGTGATAGCGGCGGACTATCCAAATTCTTGTTTGCGTGTCCCAGTTATCCATTTTAATAAATTTTAAAGATCAATCTGCAAATTAAAACAAAAATGGAACAGATAACTTAAAAAGAAAAAAAGTTATTCAATTTTTTTTTGGTAGCGGCTTTCATCAGCCACCCTGTATAAGTATCTTGCTGTGCCAATACTTTTGTTGATCACGGTATGAATTTTATGGTATTTACTTTGTGGAAGTGTTGAATTTTTCTTGGCAATATGGCATAAAATGGATGACATTTTTTTCGAGAAAAGAAAACAATATTTGGTATTTTCTATTCCAACTGAACGAGTTTTACATTATATAATTTCGACGGCATGATCTCGCAAGCTGTGTGCTCGTAATAAAGTCAATTGCTAGGGTTCGCGTCACATTTCCGGCAGTAAAACATTCTAGGAAAGCTAAATAAATCTTAAATCTTAAAAAAGTTCCCATAGAAACTATGTCCAAGGAAAAGAAATAAAGTAGTAGATTATTTTGTGTGGAAGTTTTAAATTTTAATTCAAGAGAAATCAGGCATGGCTTTTATGTAGTAACTGTAATGGAGCCTTAATAGGATTTGGCTTAGGTGTATGTACATACATACATATGTATATTGGAATAATTTCATTTCTTATAATATTTGGATGTTGTGGGCTAATATTATTCCCAAGCCTCTATTGCCTGGAATGATTATTATCACATCTCGGATAGATAAAGTTTTCTATCAATCTATTTGTAGAAAAAGAAAATAAGGAGAAGTCAACCAGGAAAAGTATTTTAGTGTGGCTAGAACTGTTCTTCCTGTCATACAGTAGAGGACCTCAGTGAACGGGTAGAACAGAATGCATCGCTTCTTTGTTAAGATCACCTTAGTACATACAATAAATTACATCTAATTCTTTGGCACTAATTAATTGTACATATGTAGGTGAAGGACTTGAGTCTGCAGAAGCATATTTTCTTATTTCCCAGGAGGTATACAATAATTGATAAACGGTTCACTAGACAGGGCTAGTTTATTGGCGCGGCAGTCCTTGGTCGGGAAAACCCGGAGTCATAAATACTTATTCATAAATTTACAAAAATTGAACTATTTCACAAAACATCAAAAATGCGGTATTACAAAAGTCAACATACAGTTGAAATAGCTTAAAAAAACTAATTAATAAGTATATACATATAATTGGCGCGTACACTCTTTTCGGGTGTTTGGCCAAGCTTCGCCTCCTATTTGTGGTGTGCGTCTTGATGTTGTTCCACAAATGAAGGGACCTACAGTTTCAAGCCGACTCCGAACGACAGAAATGCACTCGGAGGTTTGCCATTGCATGCCCTGGGGCGACCGCTATTAGAAAAATGTTTTTTCCGAATGGTAGTCACGCGCAAACCCATTCGGCTACGGCGGCCGCCTAAAATTAATTTATTCATTAATAAAACTTTTTTTACTACTACTTTTAGTATTTAGTAGATCCATCACCATTATAAATCACTGATTGAAGGCATCGTTGTATTGACTAGTTGAGTAATCTCTTCCAGTGTTATTTGGTTCCACGCCTCCATCGACACTTTTTTTAGCGATTTTGCGTCAGTAACTATACTTCGTCAAACTTTTTTCTCTAAAAGCTCCCAAGCACTGGGTGCGTAATATTAAAGCCATTCTTTGACACTTCGTGCAGTATGCTTAGGGCCATTGTCTTGTTGGAAATCAAACCGACAACAACGGCCTGAGTAAGAATTACCACATTTACATTGACCAGCAATGTAAAGCGAGTACTATGTATGTAGATAGGCAAATGTATATGAGATAGATTATTAATAAAGCAGATACTCGTATATAAGAGTGTTTGTATGTTTATTTTAATATAACAAAGTGTTTAACAGGAAATTAAACCAGCACAGCAAATGCTTTGAATTACTGACGGGGAACAGTTATCAGGTTCAAAGCGCTTATACAGGGTATTCTTTCAAGTTCGAGTTGCTTTTTTTAAAATTGAAATTGATCACATATTTGAAATGGTAATATTATATGTTATCTCTTTATTAGCTTATGAGCAAAGAATCCTCAATTTATGATTGAAAAATTATATATATACATATATGTATATATAAATATTTTAAATGCCCTTCGCAAGTACCCTTACAGATGTCGATTCATTTTAGATATTTATCTATATACATATATAAATTGTATACTCAAGACGACCTCACAAAATATAGTTCGAAGTCACAAAATATTATGAAATTAATCTTACCGATAATTTGTTTCCTTTGCCTAAGCTCTTAAATGAAAATGAGCTTCATGAAGAAATTATTTTTTTTACCAAAACCAACTGTAGTGGATTTTAATTATTTTTATATATGGTGTTGTTGTTGTTCTAGCAGCATAAATACCCCCCATACATCTACTGCGAATGCTGATGGAATCGCAGTCCTCGGCCGGATATAAATCCGGGTCGTTCCGGTTACGTAGAACCGACTGTCGTGGGAACGAGATGTTAAAGACAACTGACGAAACAGAACACTGCTAGAAAACAAACTTGGGCTTGGCAGACCCTGTATCGAATATGCTTGCATGTGGGTGCATTCAATTTCAAAAATATGTGCATATGGAAAAACATTCATCGATTACCGCTGGATCGTCTAATAGACGTTGCGACGTTGACTTTTACTGCTGTCGAATATGCCTCCCTGTAGTCAACCATTTACAAATGTATAAATTTATACTGCAAATAAATAAATACAAATATTCATGGTAACTTTGTTGTTGTGAATTAACGCTTACGTAGGCAACCCAATAAAAATAATGGCAAGATCAAAAATAATCTGAAAACACAACAAATGTAAACAAACGCATTGAAATCAATTGGAATTGCAATCTGTAATCTGCTGGTGGTAGTACGAATTTTATTGTAAATAACAGTGGTGGTGGAGAAATGGGAACAGTGCCTTAGTAGACAAGAATGATATAAACAAGATTGTACAGTGTTGCCAACCATTTGCTCTTCACAATAAATTTAGTGCTTTTTTATGCCCAAAATGCGAAAATTTTTAAGTCTGGGGATTGTTTCCTTTTGTTTTTAATTTAAAGCTACCGAAACTATAAGTTTAAAAAAAACTGTATACTGTATTATTAAACAAAAGAATGTTAAAAAAGGTCACTCTGAGAAGATTTTAGTGCGAATGCAAAATTGTTGGTTCTTATAAAGTTTGATATTTTGAAAGTGCAATTTAATTTTTTGCTCCTTTTAAGTTAATGCAAGATTATTAAATGCTCTTCTCTCAACTCTTCTTAACATTGAAAACCTTTTTACACATTTTAAAAAGCGTTTGCATTTACTAAATACGCATTAAAACCATAGAGGTGTATTCGTTTCGTCTGGTCCTCAATCCTTGGGACCTGGGATATCATAGTAAAGATAAGCAAAAAAAAACAAAAATTCCAGAAAATACTGAAAAAACGATATGGACATTTTTACAAAAAGAGTACCTTATTTTGTTACATAACCTGAATTTTGCAAATAAGTCGATCCCTTATCAAAAGAGTTTCTTTTAACAAAAAAACTCATAAATTAAATTGTATATATCCATAACACATTTATTAAAAAAAAAAACGCACATTTTAAAGACAATAATTCAATAAAAATTTGGTGTTTTATTTTCTTTAAATTAAAAAATTGCCGAAGAAATTTCGACCAAAATCGCGTAAGCGGTTAGCGCCAATTAAGAAGACGAAAAAGAAGAAGAGAATTGGCAACCACAAGGAAAAACACAGGAAAAATATCTTAAGTGTATCTAAGGTATATATAAGGTATAGCTCTCTCTCCTTTTCCTCTACGTTATATCTTTTTTCTCTCTCGCGGAACGAAAATGCCCAAAACGTTGCATGGCCTTGAAATTGTACTCTCCATTGACGCTCGTCCATCGACGCCTAAGATGTCTCACTTCAAAAAGTATTTGCCTAGACAACCTGCTCTGATTTTAGCTAGGGCTGGACAATTGCAAGGGAAGTGCTCAACTGTTTCTTCCTCTTCCTCATCTCTGCAACTTCTACAATATTCATGGGAGAAAACTCTTAGTCTCGAGAAATGCCTGCCAAATAGCCAATGACCGGTTACACAAGGCACGACCTTCAAGATATAATCTCTTGAGATACTAAGCATTTCCTTTGCCCTTTTCTTGTTAATTTGCGGCCATTGTAGCCTCCTAGCTGTTACACATGTATCTTCATCTTCCCATGAGCTATTGGCCTCTTGGGTAATGTTGTTTTCTTTATTAATTTATTCGTGGCCAAAGGTATTCCAATGGTACTTTATCACTGTTTTATTACAGTTTTCCTCAATATCTTTGTGCCCCGGAACCAAAATAAAGCTGACCTTGAATACGACACTAATATCGTTTAGGGCTGCCCGGCATTCCTGCGTAACCTTCGATCTTAGTATAGCCGCATTCATTGATTTAATGGCCGCCTGGCTATTCGAGAATATATTTATAGTCGTTTTTGTTGCGGCATGCGTATTTAGGTATGTAGCCACTTCTTTTATAGCTAGAACCTCTGCTTGATAGACCCTGTAATAGTCTGGTAGTCGAACGGATAGTTCCAGTCCTAATTCCTTCGAAAAAACTCCATAGCCAACCTTATCGTCTAGTTTGGAGCCATATATGCAAAAATTTGATTCCCCCCTTCTCCAAGACATTGGTGTCTGCCACTGCCTTCTTGACGGTATACTCGTCTTGAAGAGCCTTTCGAAAGTGAGTCTAGGAATAGAGTAGTCTATTTTTTGTTTGTGACTATACCAAGAGTGCAAAATAGAAGCGTGGCCGAACTCCCAGTTTTTCCATAGCGCCATACCTTTGAGTCTGAGCGCCGAGGCGGCGGCCACGTGTTTCCCTACCAGATTTAGTGCAGGTAGCACTTCCAGCGCTGCTCTCAGTTCAGCTTCTAAGTGTGGCCATGTTAGAGCGCAGAATATCCATAAAGGTGGTAGAATATTTGCCATTGACGGTAATTGCTCGGTCATCTGCGTAAGCAGTGGCGTGGCAGTCCCCTTGTTTATTTCGCTGTTTGTCGCTGTGCTTGTCAAGTGGATTAAATAATGAGCATAAAAAATGATTGTTAAAAATGACGAAGAGACTAATTCGTACGAAAATAAGAAGCCGTCCAGAAGAGATGTAAGAGAAGTCGACCAAGATCCGAGAATAAGTAAACCGAAATTGGTCCAACATATCGTCGAGACATCCGGAAAGAGTGTTCATCCAAGAACTAATAAAATATATCGTAATAATAGCGGGTATTTCAACAGAACACCAGGTACGGAAATGAAAAATGTGTTACTTACTGTCAAGCACGACGGCAGCAACGTAATGGAGCTGATATGCGGAGCTATAGCTGCATCTAGCGTTGGAAAGATGACCTTTATTGAAGGTACTAAGGACCGATGTAAATATAAAAGCAAATTGGAATATCAGTAGAATGCTTGGGTTTCCCAACAATGCGATGACCTTAAGATATTGCACTTATTGTCAAAGAATGGCTCTTATATTACTCACCCAGACAGCGAAATATACCGCCACAGAGTCTGGGTTTAAGTCCGGTAGAACGTGTTTGGGAGGTTTTACAGAGAAAAAGTAAATAACGCGGGAAGAGCTTACCCAAGTAGTAGGATCAATGCCACGACGCATTCAAGCCGTGGTTGATAAAGGTGGTGGGCCTACCAAATACTAAAAGTATTCAGCAAAGCTAGTTTTAATATATAAATATGTTTTTTTTGAGTTGATTGAACTGTATGATGACTTTTGCCATACCGCTTTTTTGTTGTTTTTTTTATTTTTTTGTTATAAAGCAATCGAAATAATTCAATTTTTATAAATTTATGAAAAAATATGAAATAAAAAAATAAAAACTACGCCAACAATTTTTTCAATTATTGTACACCTTCTGGGAAATAAAAAAATATGCTGCTGTCTGTAACTTAAGTCCTTCGCCGTAAACTCGTATACATATACATATGTAAATAAGCAGAAATGACCGCTAACTCAATTTTTTTATGCACTGTCGATATTTATAATAATGTTTCATAAGATGAAAATTACATTTTTAATTAAGTAACAAAGTTAGGTTAGGTTAGGTTTGGCAGCCGCATCGCACATAGAGACAACGATGCCACTTAGACCACGAGATGGGCCGTTGTGAGCCGCGGTGGTTGGGCTACATTTCCCTCTCCAATTTAACCATCCTGAGTTTTTGACAAAGTGTAAAAGGTTGTTAATATCTAAAGTGGATAGAGTAACGAATATAGATGTTAAGAAGTAGGATTTTAAAAATCGGTTCGTGCTTATGGCTAGAGCTGGGCATGTGCAAAAAAGTTGTTGAATTGTTTCCAACTCCTTCTCATTCCTGCAGCTACAACAGCTACTTAGGTCCTAATTTGAAGTCTACTCAATTTTATAATATTCTTGGACAGACGTAGATTTAGCCTTGGCCATGTTTGCCTAGCAATTTCACAGGTGTTACCGCCAATCCATCTTTGATTTGCGGAACTGATTAGTGCGTCCTTAATAAGAAGCTTACAAGTTGCGAGAGGTATCGCCATAAAATTACTTATGTTTGGCATACAGGTACCTTCTACCCTAGAATTCTCTGGTATGTCTCTGGGGCCTCGAGCCCTGCATAAGATTATACGATATTGCTTGGCCACCTCATTTAGAGATTGCTGACAACGATGATGTTGTTTGGAATGCATCCAGGGCTCGTAGGGCAGCTTGGCTGTCTGATAGAATACAGATATCTGTTGATGATAAGTAGTAAAGTAAATCACAGCTAGTTTGCTCGACATATTTCCATCCAAAGATATGCTGTTCACAAATATCTCCATGTGTTTCTTACACAGCATAAAAAAGCCGCTGGTCATTTCTGCATTCTTATCTACGAATTTGTTTTCTTTTTTCGATTATCAGCAAATTATCGTTGGTCATCAATATGTACACATGTTCTCCGAGGAACAGTCCTTCGAGTATTGAAAATAATATAATATATTCTAATACTTTATGTTTCCAACAGCATAATTTACTAAACAAAACTTATTCCATTTTATTCAGATATTATATGTATGTATTTTTTTGTATTCCGTTGTTATTGTTGTATATTATCACATAGAATTATTCTAACAAAGCGTTAATTGTTCTAAGTGATCCCGCACTTTCCGTATTTGTAAGATATGTAAATAGATTTTGTATGCAGTTATTATGCATATTAGTACTTGAATGTATGTATTGATATGTGCATGGATGTACGAGTATGTGCATAAGTGCAACCTCCACTACAAGTGCATACTCGTAGTGACATACACATAACTATGTACATATATATAAGTCTGTACTTGAAAGAACTTCTCGCCTACACCTGAGTAATATCTATTTTGTACTCAAATTAGAAGGTATGCATGCATATACACATATTTTTTTATTTTTATTTTTTGACAGATAATTTGCACCGCTTATTCCACATGCAAGATAGCGTAAGCACGCCTAATCAAATACATACATACATCTCTCGCATTTATCGTAAAAGCGTGCATACATATTCAAGTCCATGCATACATATATACGCTTTACTTATGCATGCATGCATGCACATACATATACATATGTATACAATGTTCGCATATCGGTTGAATTTTGTTTTCTGTAATTTTATCACTATTTAAACGAGTTACTTCTTTTCAACACATTCAATGCGAGAGTGTAAATTCACACAACACTGACTCTACATATCTTCCGAAAATTCGCTGTCCTATCGGACTAGAGAAAAAGCGCCGCTTTCTCAACAACAATTGAAGTGAATCTCTTCGGAAAGTTAAGGGGGTATTCTAGTCTAGAAATTTGAAAAAATCGAATTTTTTTTCAAAATTCTATAGTTTAAGTATTCAAAAATATCTTCCTAAAAGGATTTTTCAAAATTCGAATTATTTTCGAAGTTACAACTATTTTAGTGACGCGACTGCTAGACTGGTTTGAGCGGACGGCGAACTTTAAACGTGTTTTTCTCGAAACTACTTCTTTCGATACGGCCGGGACGATATCTCAAGTTCTAATCAACCGATTTGTTTGAAGTTTATCATAAATATTCTTTAAATATATCCCTTTTTTCCGCGTCATACGATAATGACATTCATATTAATTAAGAATTTGTCATCTTTTTTTTTTCAGATGACCACAAGGGTAGAAATCGTGACGACGAGGACACTGCCGTTTGTTTCCCTCTTCCACTTCAAGGACGCATAATTCCATGAAAATTTAATTTGTTTTTATTCATTTTGTGTGCTCTTAATATATAAATAAATAAATGATAAAAAATGGATAGTAAAACTATCAAAAGCTTTTTTTTATTCACCGTCAAAAAGTGCTTGAAGTTCGGGCCTCTAGACTAGAATACCCCCTTAACCTACAAGTCAGTTTCTGGTTACTTTAATGCATTGTACGACTGCTCCAGCAACTACTTGTCGCGTATGACAGTAGCTTTGATTACTCGTATATTATGTCAGCTGTTTGCAACGGCGTTTTTATCTATACTAAACATTGCGATTTTTTGTTACAGTTATTATTGCTGGCGTGTTGCAATGCTATTATGATTATTGCGGCTATTGTTGTTGCTGCCGCTGAATTTTACCAACATTACGTTATTGATCAACAACAACGACCTTCAGAGCGGAGAAAGAGAATAGGGGAATTATAAATATACACACATGAATGTGAAGGCATGAAACGGCGACATTGAATATTGTGAAGTGTGCCCCGGGGATCAGGAGAATAACATCACCTGGACAACTACGAAGTATTGCAAATTCAACAGACTGACAGGAAGTTGACTGGGGAATATACCTGCATACCACGTGCAAGCAGGCAAATGCATGTAAATACATACACACATACAATGCATTGCACCAAAATTGTCTTGTATCTTCTAGCAGCGGCGAGCTTGGAAAATATTTCGATGGGGTTGAATTTTAAACTGCCCGATAATATGCATGTAATTTAATTTTTTTAAGATTTATAAGCAACATTATTGTCTTACAAATCTTCGTACAAGTACCCTTAGAAAACAGGAGCGATGTTTTGAAATGAGGCAAAATTCTTGATATCTGAATCGTTGCACAAAATGAATATTTATTTCTTCGTATAATATGTGGTTTATTGGGTGCCGGGAACAATGATTTTATGTTTTTGGAGGAGTGTGAAAGAATTTCAATCTTTTATAATAAATTCAAAACTAGTCTAGGAAAGAAGCAATATACTACATACCTACGCACATAAGATTTTATTCTAAAATGAATATTTTGAAGTTTTCTCTGAGTTTATAACACTGAATTGAATAGAGTTGAAATTTATTGTAAACCGTTTCAACGGAAAGTGAGTTCCAGTTTGTTTAAACTTGCTTTTATGACAATAAAAAAATTCTAATTTAGATCCATATATATTCTATAAACTTCGCACAGCCCATTGTTAGTGTTTAATTTCTTTACTTAAGTCAATGGTAACAACCTTACTAACTAGATTTCCAGGGTAAAATAACAAAAAAATAGGAATTAAAATTAAATATATAGTTTATTTAACAATTAGTAAGATACAGTCTGTGACTTAAATAGAGACCTTGGCATTGCGAAATCCAGATCAAGACTTCTAGGAAGCCGATTAAGCTCTTGTCCCTCTTGGCCTCTTGTAATAGGGGAGATATGAGAACTTCTACATAAAGTGGAGTATAAGAGTAAATTGCCCTGTAAGGAACAGCACCTAATTTGGCAGAGTAATTTTGAACAGTCAATGGAGCCAGATATTATATCGTATGTAAACATTAAGCTTTGAACAAGTCGGCGGATGTTGAGTGATAAAACATTGATAAGCATGCATCTAGTACTGTAGGATGACAAGGGACTATCAAAGTGTAAAGGTTGAAGAGCAAAACGTACAAACTGGCGTTGAACTCTTTCAATTCTAAAAGAATGTGAGCAATACATTGGACTCCAACTCCAACTTCGAACGGACTAAAGCATTATATAAGAAATATATACAGTGGGGTGCACAAATGAGTACATGTTTGTACTCCGTACACTTCCAAGTGCATAACAGTAACCACAATAAAGCAATTCGCAAAATTTTTTTTCAATTTAATTTTTTATTCAATTCTTAATAAAATAAATAATAACACAAAACAAAAAAGAGCAAATTCTAGGAAAAAAGCGAATAAAACAAAAACAACTTCCATGTACTCAATTTTGCACCTGCAAGATCTCAGTTTTCTCTCAATAATATAAGCGAAAAAATTTATTTACCGTTGGTTTTTTTCTCGAAAATTTTAAGATTATTTAGCTTAAAGCAAATCGTGAACGCGGCACATTTAAATTTAATAAAATAAAGGAAGTTATTGAAACAATATAATACGTAATTAAAGTCATGAAGAAATTATCGCGACAAATTGAGGACAGTGTTATATCCATGACAAATGCTGGTTCCGCGACGCAAATAATAGCCAAGCAGCTGAACATAAGCCAATCAGTGGTTATAAGAGTCCAGAAAAGGAGAGGGGTGGTCACTAAAGCACAAGTTAGAGGTCGCCGAAAACTTTTAACGGATTCGGATGCACGTGTCATGATGTCACAATTGAAAAAGGACAAATGTTTAACCCCAAAGGACGCGGCTATAGCTATAAACAAACCCGTTAGCCGATGGACTGCAGCAAGAGCCCTTCATAACATCGGCTATATCTCAGCGGTAAAAAAACCAAAACCTGCACTGTCGGAACGAAATGTTAAGGCGCGGTTGAAGTTCGCCAGGGAACACCAAAATTGGACTGAAGATGACTGGAAGCGGGTAATCTGGTCAGATGAATCAAAATTTAATCGGTTTCAGTCCGATGGTAAGCAGTATTGCTGGCGCCGTCCCGGAGAAACCATACAAAGACACCATATTAAAGAAACGGTGAAACACGGTGGGGGAAACGTCATGGTATGGGGCTGTTTCACGTGATGGCAAGTTGGGCCATTGCAAAAAATTGACGGAATAATGAGGAAGGAGGAACATTTGCATATTCTAAAGACTCATCTTCCCCATTTTGTTGACATAGCCGCTTATCCTCAAGAAGAAGTAATATTTCAACAGGATGGCGACCCCAAACATACGTCCAAAATTGTGAAAGAATGGCTAGCTGGGCAAAATTTCGAGGTAATGCAGTGACCCGCTCAAAGTCCTGACCTCAATCCGATTGAGAACTTGTGGTCAATCGTGAAATGACGGTTAGGACAATATCAAAGAGCCCCAGCCAATACAGACGAATTGTGGCGGCGTGTACAGCACGAATGGCAAACTATTCCGGCTGAAATTACACAAAATTTAGAAGGAAGTATACCAAACCGTATGAAACATGTCATACGTAATAAAGGTTTATGGACAAAATACTAAAAACATACTCCATCCGTACAATTGGTGAAAGGTGCAAAATTGAGTACATAGAAGTTGTTTTTGTTTTATTCGCTTTTTTCCTAGAATTTGCTCCTTTTTGTTTTGTGTTATTATTTATTTTATTAAGAATTGAATAAAAAATTAAATTGAAAAAAAATTTTGCGAATTGCTTTATTGTTGTTACTGTTATGCACTTGGAAGTGTACGGAGTACAAACATGTACTCATTTGTGCACCCCACTGTATCTAACAGAAGCTTTTATGCATAAATTGTTTTCCTTTAAGTAAAATTTTACATAAATAATGTATAGGTAAATTGAAAAAACTTAAAGAGTGTTTGAGAATTTAGAATATGAATTAAATATTCTCTATTTTGCAAAAACTATAAAACTCTTAACGTAGATGGTACTAGATATTGTAAAAACATCAAAATTTCATGGGTAATTTCTGGTCTCAGTTATATTAGGAGTTGATTGCATATGGAGTGTCTATAATTTGCAGTGGTATTTTAACCCCTTGAAAGACCTCCCCTTCATGCGCTTACACTTGCATGCATATACCGGAGAATTTCCAAGTGCATGCACCAAATTCTTTCGTTTCTGTGCCTGTATTAATGCATCACTATGCCGGTTGCAGGGCGTGCTGAATTCCCATACTACAACCGCAGGTGGTACACGCCCATTTTATTCAGTAAATGGGTGGCTGTTCTCATTAATTTTTCACTGTCTCCTGTTGCAAGTGCTCTGTTTTTTAGATTATGCGGCTGTACTGATTTTAGTATCAATACAAGTGTACGAGTATGTGAATCTGCCGAAGTACACTCGTATATACCGAATGCTTACAGTTAAAGTATGGCTATGCGTGTGCATGGTACATGTGTGTGAGTATGCTAGTAAATTCTCAGAGCTATTGCCGCATTTAGCGCATTTGCTACATCCGCCAATTTTGTAGAGCATAAAAAGTTTCAAGTTCCACAGAGTGTGCCAAAGCACAAGGACAAATCGATATGCGAAGGTTACCAATATGCTAATTCTGATGCAAACTCATCCCTGCGGGGTAAACACGAGCTAGTGAAACACATTTGTGGTTGAACAATAGTAGTCCAATTATAACAAGTTATTGTGTTACTATTGAATTGTAAACGGTACTAAGTGTGTATGTACAGTCGTATGTATGTATATACACTTACACATTAAAAAAAGCATGGATTTATGTTATTGCCTTGCCTTAGCCCATAGAGCCAGGAGTTCAAAAACGTCGTGGAAAAGTATATTCTTTTATAGAAAAGAATTGGCGCGAAGTTTTTTCGAACTTTTGGGGTTGCAACTCAAGATTACGCAGATTGAAACGAAAGTTTGGCGTTATTTTGGCGTGACCTAATTTTAGATGGGGGGACTTTTGTAAAGAAAAATAAAAAATGAATGCGAGCATGGAAGATAAGATAAAAGAACTATAGAGTTAAGAGCTCTTTGAAAAAAAAAATTTTTAGTTACGTCAACTCAACAATTTATCCTGGTAAATTCGTTAAGAACCGAGTGGGGGTACCACAAAACGTGCGTTCGAGACTAGCGGACTTGCCTCGGAGTGGACTCGCGTATCAAGAGTGTCATAATCCAAAAAATGCCCTACATTGCTTGTATTTGCTGCTCCAAAAACAACAATTAGAAAGGTATACATAAATTACCACTAGCTGTTGTTGTTGTTGTATGTTAGGTTAGGTTGAAGCGGTTGTCCTGTGAGACACACTCAGGCTCATAGCCCATTGTGATGCCGCGTGGGGAGCTTGCCCCTATCTCTCCTAAAACCAGTGTGTGTTTTTCACAAATTTTAGAATGTCTCTGATTTTTGCAGAACTAAGATCTTCCAACTCATTAAAAAATTGTTTACCCAGAATAGTAAACCTGCGTCTGGATAGAGCAGGACAGTGGCACAGTTGGTGCGAGACCGTCTCTTCCTCTTCCTCGTCTAGATAACTTTTCAGAAGTCATGTGTTTGCACACCCATCCTTTGGGCGTGTCTACCTATTAGGCAGTGCCCCGTTATGACTGAGATCAGTGTGCTAAGGCTGGGTTTATTTTGGCTTAGCAGAAATTCTACGCCATATTTCGTTTGCTTTCCCTAGAATTTCTTCAAGGATGAGTAGCTTACATGTTTGTAAGGGTATCCCTATGTCATTGTCTATGTACTCATCGGTAGTTCATCGGCTCTACAGTTACCCTCAATGTCGCGATGGTCAGGAACCTATGTTACCTTTAGGTTAAATGACTCAGCCATCTCGTTAACAGATGTACCTTGGAGGTTGTCGACTGTTTCGTGGGGGATTTTATCGCCGCTTGGCTATCAGTGAAAATGTAGATATCATTTCCGGATATCGCATCACACTGTAGCAGTGTGGCGGCTTTCATTATTGCCATCCATTCAGTCTGAAAGACACTACAGTAGTCGGGGAGCCGAAAACTGAAGGAGATCCCCAGATGTTCGGAGTATACACCTCCGCCCATCCTGCCCTCGAGCTTTCAGCCATCTGTGTATACATGGATGGACTCGCCCTGTCTTACATCGTCCCGTTCCCACTCATCCCTTGAGGGTAGGAGGGTCGTAAACGCTGTAGCTGTAGCATAAGCGTTCCCTATACAATTACGGGGAATGCTGCTGGAGTGTCCAGTCTTTGGCCTTAGATGTAAATCCGCGTTGTTCCGGTAATGTACAACAGACTGCCGTGGGCTCTTCTCTACAACACTTCTTTTATGCTGTAAAACAAATTCTTGCCGGTATCAATTAACAGTGTTTCACTAGATGAAAATGTAACTTGACATTTGCGTAGGGAGGCATACTGAATTCAAAATTTTAAAGCCGGTTTTACCCAATTTCGATTTTGCTTCAGCTATGACATTCTTTCCCATGTAAGGGACGCATTTATGAACGGGTAAGAAAACTATGTCACCTTACATAGAATTTTCCACTTATTAAATTTATTTCCACTATGATTTATTCAAAGTATCCTTCTAAATTAGAATTGGTTCATAAGCTATTATAGGTTCATAAGCAAAACCTGCTAAAGTCGTCGGATAAGTTGCTCTGCCAAAATTTCGTAGATATGTAAAGGAAGAAGTATTGGTTTATAAAAGTTACAGGTTTTAGTATGAGTATCAGTACTGATTAAAATTGTTGTCATTTGTTATTTTATTTATATTATTCAATTAAAAGAAAAAGTAAAATCTTCACGTAATCAAGAGCAGTTTCATTTGTGCTATAATATATTATATAAACAGCTTGTTGAGAAATGAAATGCCTCTATCGGAATTCCAATAGTAAAATAAACTATTTTAATACTCGTCTAAGTAGTCTAAGTAGTTTATTATAAATAATTCCATACGCCTCTACTTGACATTATACATTTACGTAATAAGAGAACGAACCTAGTACTAGACTCGTTAGGTGTGAATGGAGATGTAAATTATGCAAGCAATTAAATTTAGTTCACTGATGAAAACTTATGAGATCTATAAGTGTATGCACTTTTCAAACCCATTATTTGAGGTTGGGCTACTTGGTTATTATTTTCTCTCTTCAAGTAAAAAATCCCAGCTGGAAAAGCGTTAAGGAACAAAACTGGGAGCTACATAGGAAGCGCCTTAACCATCCCGCCACAAGCAGAGTTAAATGAGCTTCAACGCCCGTTTCAAGTGCTCATTAAAGGTGGACAGAAAGGGAACGCAGCACGTCGAGAGCAGCCCTGCCCACTAAGATTTCTATAGGATAGACTGTCTAAGGAGAGTGGCATGCCGAACTAGCAGCAAATAATAATGCAATTATCGATCGATCGAAGATAGAGATGGAATCAATAGACCCGGGTTAGTCATATCCACTAACGGATTATCTACCCAAGGGAGATATGTAGACCAGAATGTCTGGCTCATATGCTGAGTGATAATTGTGAAATTCATAATTATTGCAAGTGTTTTTATTTAGTTGCTCTAATTTCAATGGATTTCCCCTTTGTTGATTGCTGCTTCTCCTTAAATGTTTATATAAATCAGTCCGCGCTCTAGCAGCTACTAAACAGCTGCGCCGCTGCCAATGTCAATTCCAATTAACCGGAAAAGCGATAATTAAAACAACACAAGCTTGCCGCAACAACAATAACTACTATTTGAAAACTCTTATGTTATGCATGAGTGTATGTATGAGAGGCGGCAGCTTAGTGTTGTTACAAATTTGATGCTACCTACGAGTAAGTACATACAACAACGACTACACAAGCAATCGCTATGCACCCTTGGGGAACAATTTCCCCTTAGTGTGGGGCATGTGAATAGATAAACACCCTGAAAGGCGATCGCGATAGAGTAAATTGCAATGTGAAGAGTAGAAATGCAGGACTTCGGGTGATAGAAAGTTGGTTAGTGCGACCTAGACACCATATATATCCCAGAAATGTCACCTGTACTGACATTTAATTTCTGCCACAATTTATCACTAATCCTAGCAGGTCGATAACGTTGATAGCAAGGAAATTAAAACATTATGTAGGTATGTATTTGGCGTTGTAGGTTGAAGACAACTGAAGGAAGTAATTTTTAACAATTATCAGTTGTATCTCTGTAAAAGATTATGTTAGTTGATAAACACACATGCATATGTATGGTATGTACGTGCACATTATGTCACATTTATTTGTGAGCTGCCAGGGGACAATTGGGGTGTGTGGGCGTTCGTTATCGTTAATAGTATCATTAAAAAGATATACCGATGGATATTTTAAAAACATATTAACACAATTATATCGAATTTTGTGTTGGCAAACCTTGTGCCATGTGGAATACGGCAGGCCTTATGGCGATATCTAAATGATCTCCAAAGAGGTCATCATTAACTATACAAAAGTAAAGATATGAATAAAAATTTCGTAACGGTATCTAGCAAGCGAGTAGAGTAACAAATGACCAGAATATGTGACGCTTTACTCAAATGAAGCGGTAACTACTGGTATTACTGGACGTTATTGGGTTTTCAGTGCCGATGGCTTTGCAACAAAGATCTGATATTTAAGTGTATTGTCAGTAGCAACTAAAAAATACTGGAAAGCATTAATTGAGTTAAGGTTTTTTTTTGATTTCTGTTTGTAAGTCACTCTCTTCATCACCTACCTCGTTCAATTCCTTCTTTTCCACCATTTTTTTCAGTCTAACAGTGTTTTATGTTGATTCCTTGCAGCTACGCAGATATATAGGTATTATATATATAAATATGCACCAATTTTTTCTACAAAATTTATAAGAAATTTCAAAATTTATACTGAAATTCGCCGCACAAATATTTTCCACTACCACAAAATATGTGCAAAAATTTAGATTTATCGCCAATTTCTAAATTTCTCAAAACACACCCACATCAATTGCAAGCACTAAATACGGACTCGATATTATGTTATATATGTACGTTTATATATACATATGCATGTATGTATGTACGCGAAGGTGTAAGCCTATATATTTTTTGTGCACCGCTTCACTGCTTCACCGATTTCCCCACAGATGAGTCAACGCTGAGTGTTTCTATTCTAACGTCACGTTAACGTCAAATACCGAATTACGACTGAGGATCGTTGGACTAGCCAAACGCCCGCAATGTTGAGATTTTCTGAGGATTGACAGAATGCCCCTAGAACGTGCTGCGATTGTGTTTGTGAGCAGATTTCGGTCGATTGTGCGTCAAAGAGAAAAGAAGTGTATCGAATGTGCACACACACACACAAATATATATAATAATATATATATGTATGTATGTATGTATGTATGTGTGTAGGTAATGCCATAAACAGCTGGGTTTTGTAATTAAAAAATAATATATTATTTATTCATTTTCATTCTCTACGTTGTTAGCAATATTATTTGGTTAATTATTTAGCCATTAAATTTTTAAAACTGCTTATTTATATTTGTCACTCAAACGCCGCTCGCAACTTACACTTGACATTTAAGTTTTTATCTATTCTGCGCTTTCGCTTGTTCAATCCGATCTTTCCCATGCTTGTTGACATTTAAATTTGTTTTTATGTAAATCATTGTATTTATGCAATATATAAACACACTCACATATTTACACATATATGTATGCATGTAGATATTTTTTTAAACTAATATTATTCATATCGCCATTATTTCAATTGCCTGGTGCTGTGCGGTGAAAATTTCTCGCCATATATTATATTAAAATCAATTTTTCGTATACTACACCTGTGCGTGTGCATGTGTGCTTCGCGTATCAAGCTGATGGTAGCGCGCGAGTTCGGTACCCAGTGTGGACATTAAGCATCAAATATTAGACTCTAATAGCAGTTGCCCATCCAAGCAAATCTACGAGCGTATTTCAGTTATAGATAGATTTGAGGTTTGCACCGCAGTACCTCAACCAAACCCCATTCCCTTAATAAACTTAAGTTAGAGCTGGCTTGAGCTGAGTCAGTGAGTATTTCAGTCATGAAAAAGCTTCTATAAAAAACGAATTTCGGTCAAGAATTTCATTCAAGAACCTACATACCTGGATGCCTGGAAATTAACATCAATTACCCCAATTTTGAATAATGGGAAAAAGAAAGATATTACGAACCATAAGCCAATCTTCAAGCTGGCTACAATTTCTAAATTGTTCGAGAGTATAGTGAAAGAGAAATTGTATTTCGTTGTGTCGCTGGACGGTCTACATCTACCAACCACAAATAAAATACAAAAGGATATATATGCATACATACGTTCCTACATTCGTGTGGAAGTACTATTAATATACAAGCATAGCAATGCATTGTTAGGTGACGAGGACTCCTTGGTAATAGATTTTTAAATTAAGGAAATTATCCCATTAGCAGCAGCACTAATACTAAGAGCATAGAGTTTATACCTTCGCTGATGCTGTCACTTCATTGGAACATACATATGCAGATATGTTCTCTTGGTAACCGATTCAACGCAAACATTGAGCCCGCCAATCGACAGCCTAAATGATGTTTTTTCATTGTTTTGGAGTATATTTTGTAAGGATACGTCAAGTCACAGTTCTATGCTGGCAAATTAAGCAGTTATGGTAGACAACTTAGGTATGATGAAAAATGTGAAAGACTCCTCTGCCTTCGAAATATGTAGGTATAAAATCATTTCGAGATTTATTAAGGGTTTGCACTTCGCCTAATGGTCTTTGTGCCCTTCAAATTATTTATAAAAAACAAACGTCAAACAATTCTGGAAATTTCTTTGATCGTTTTGTGGATATTTTGTTAGAAAAATTAGTTAGTGTGTCTGAAATCTAAATTTTTTAACCTATATCTGCTGATTCAATGTGATTTAATGTCAGATAATTGTATTTGAGGATGGTTTCAAACCTCAATCTTTTATATAAATAGGCAAACATGTATTTTTTAAATAATCGCAAAAACTATATATCTAAGGTTTGAAAATTTATACATCATTCGAAACGTACTTTGATGATGAAGGAAAGAAATTGAATCAAATTTTAATTTAGTTTAATATAAAACAAACAAAAATTGAAAATTAAAAAATTACACTAATGTAAATGCAAAACAAAAATTATGTGTGCATATGTATATGTGTATGTGCCTCCTAAATGTATGCTTAATATTGACAATAAATTAAAGAAACCTGTTAGGCAGCGGTTTAGGGAAAAGATTTAGATTAAAATTAATACACTGGAGAAGGCGAAGGTGAATATGTAGAGAAGAAGAGGATAAGGTAAGATCAAGCTAAAAATAAAGATGTGCAACGATAAAGACAAAGACGAAGGTAAGCATGCGGATTTGGAAAATCCTAAGGAGATGGGGTTGAAAGTGAAGACAAAGATAAAGCAAAAGAGGTTTCACCCTTGCAGACACCTGCTTGAGCCAGAGCCGCCTCCCAGGCACGTCAAAAGGCACCTACTCCGACGAGATCCAGGACAAAATTAACAGACATCTACTGGACCAGACAGTGTTTAGACAGATATTAAACGACATTCACCGGGAGACTGTTACCGCCTTCATAAGTTCCCGTCCACAGAATGCCGAAATCGGAGTCCAAACACCACCCATAGCAGATTAAGAGTTACAGCTTCCCCGTGAGACACGCGTAACACTGGCACAACTACGATCTGGATATTGTAGCAGGTTAAACTCATACTTATCCAGAATTGACCCCGACATACCAAACATATGTCCGGCATGTGAAGGTACCCCGCACGACACTAACCACCTTTTCACATGCCCTTTAAAACCTACTCATCTAACACCCTTCCCCCTCTGGACCCAACCTGTCGAAACAGCATGTTTCCTGGGCCTACCCTTAGATGAGCCAGACGAAGACGACCGGCATATCTACATTGACGGGGCTTCTATTACTGCTACAATAACAAAATAAAGCAAAAGAGATAAGGATAATGAAAATTATAGAAATAAAGATAAATTTATAAGTGGAGATAGAGAGAAGCATAGAGGTAAAGATAAGGAGAAAAAGGTCTCTTCGGTTCGCCAAACGTTAAGTAGGCTACAGAAGTAGGCTTGCGCCCCGCTGCATGTTCATCGCCTGTAAGAATGTTGGCAAGTATGTTCGCTAAAAGTCAAATTTGTTTGATATTCATCGTTTGTAGTGTGGCATGCGAGCATTACATTGAAAACCGCATTTCGTGTTGATGCTTGAAGTGTGCACAACTGCAAAAAAAATAGCTTGAACCAGAAATTAATAGTGCAGTTAATTGAGTGGCTAAAAATCGAGCTAATGCAAATAAAAAATGTAAAATATAAGAAAATCGGAAAACCATAGCGGCGGATAGGATTAATGACTTTAGTGCAGAAATAATTCCTGAATATCTTTCTACTACTTTTAAGGCGGGGGCTGCTGTGAAGTATTTGTCAAGAACTTCAAGTCCTCGTAGCTTTGTTCTGCGACAAGGTATCTTAACGTAGCGGCTAATCTCTTGTTTGGCGTAATCACGCTTGTTTGGCAGACGCTACCAATTCGAGAAACAATTACGCAAACAATTTTTAGAATTTCTAGAATCCGACAGTTTAAGACGATTTAATAGCTTTACTTGGTCTCTTTCTTCTTCTTCATTTACTCACACTTCCCTACGTTTTGCTTTTGCTCTCTTTGTTTTAAGCAGGAATAAATAACAAACATTGTAATAACATCGTCCGCGTGCACAAAATCAGATAAAGCCGCTCACCGCCTGTGGCAAACGACAGCGAGCGTGTTCGTCGTAGATGAAGCAACTGGAATAAATGAGCATATTTGATAACTCTGAGAAGGAGCTGCCAAAAATTATATTTGTTTGAAGGGTGGCGAGCAAAAAACGATAATTTCCCCGATTTATGTTACTGGAACGACCCGGACTTAAATCCGTCCAAGGTTTGCCACTTCAGAAGCATTTATCGAATAAGAGCAAATATTGATGTTGTTTTTGTAGTGGCATAACATTCCCCATACAAATATTTATTGTTTGGTTTGGTTTAGAAATTCTGTCCTATTCTGCTCAAACCAAAAACCCTACAAGTTCATGTCTTCAATTTGAGCCCAAAAGATGTTGGCAAACCCGACGTTGTTGCACTCGCCATATAAACAAATTACGAACTAAATAAACCACTGGACACTTATGTCTAGATTTTATTTAACTCTCATTCCAGCATCTTTTATATATCGGTCTGGCTTTTCACCGTTAAGAAAACGATAATATTCTGCCTCAATAAATGATTGACGGTGCCGTACCTCTAACTCTTTATTTGGCTGATTTTCTGTATGGAGCTGAGCAGCTTACATGGCCCAGCGCCAAAACCAAAATTATCCCACGCCATGCGAACTGCGTCCCTGGCGTTGATTATTATTATGCAAGATTTTTTATCATGAATGGAGGAGGTTATCCACATACAAATTATAGCAAGTGCTTACATTTTTTATATTCCAAATCCCTACAAGCACTCATTCATGAAAATACGAAACTTGAGCTCTCAAAGCAAAAACTTACTAGCTCATGTGCGCATTTATGGGTATATTTCAGAGGATTACACGAATACCGTAATGCCTATTACTGCGATTCTTCAAAAGGGAATTAACGCAGGTTGCTAATTTACAACATTTTCAAGTGTTTAAGCTGCTTACCGGCAAAAGCAAATACTGTCGTATGTGTGATAATGTGTCTAAATATTTTCTGAGTGAAAACGTTGCTTTGCAATCTCAATATTATTTTCTTTTATTTATAGTATTTTGTGTGTGCTGCTTCGCGTTGCTATTCGCTCAAAGCAATGTTTAGATGAATGAGACTAAAATTAGTTATGAGTAGGTATTTTTCCGCCATGTTTTGCACACAATTACACTGTTATTTTTAGACTAAATTGGGTTTGCTGAAAGGAAAAATAAATAATTGGGAGGTGATTACGAAAAGTTTTGACAGAAATCCTCGAAAAATGAGAGTTGAACTATTTTTACTAGAGTAACTGTTGTTCGTAACAGACTAAGAGAATCGACACATAAGTGCCATGAAATTATATACCAGATTATAGCAAAAATCGGCGGCCGCCGTAGCCGAATGGGTCGGTGCGTGACTACCATTCGCAATTCACAGAGAGAACGTCGGTTCGAGTGTATTTCTGCCATGAAAAAGCTGTAGGTCCCTCTATTTGTAGAACAACATCAAGACGCACACCCAAAAAGGGTGTACGCGCCAATTATATATATATAGCAAAAAATATAAAAAAATTCAACAATATTTCTGTGTTGTATTATCATTTTAATTGATCAAATAAATTGTCAAGTTCTTAAAAACACCCTTTACATGTTTACTCGTTGTTCAAGTTCAAGTTGATCCTAAAAAATTATGTATTTATGTACAATTTTTCCAGTTAGTTTTGCGGCAAGGCGTTGGCCCATGAAATAATTTATTTTTATTGGAAAATATTCTTTGCCAATTAAAAAATACTACCGATTAGCTATGTCTGAAACAAAGTATTTTGAATAAAATAAATTATTAAAACTTTTGTAATCATTCTGTTATTTATTCTTCTTCTTCTTGATTCACGCGGCAACAGCTTACGCGAATTTGGCCAAGTTTAACAAAGCGCGCCAATAATTTTTTCCTATTATTCATTCTAAACTATTAAATGCCTTTAATAAAGGAATGTTAAGGCAAACGGCGACAAATGCGTTTAATAATTTTCCCAGGATTCCTAATTGCGGCAGAGTGTGCAAAATAAATGGTCACAAACAACAAAAAATACAACAAAAATTAATACATATAAGTACACACGACGACGAATTACTTAGACGAGGGTCCTTTGAAAAGTCCGTGTAAAAATAAAAACTACCTAAACCTAACTTTTTTATTTTTCGACATAGTCTCCTTTTAGACTTATACACTTTGTCCAACGCGGTTCTAGTTCGTAGATCCCTTCCGAATAATAGGATTTTTCCAAGTCTGAAAAATAGCCATTCGTTTTTGCAGTCACCTCCTCGTTTGAATAAAATATTTTGCCCGCCAGCCATTTCTTCAAATTGTGGAACAAATAGTAGTCCAAGAGATCCAAGGAAGTCATGCCTGAAGAAGAGGGTGGATGTGAAACGAGTTGGAACCCTATTTCTATTAACTTGCAACCACAACTGCTGAGACGTTAGCTGGTGCATTGCCGTGATGAAAAAGGAAAATTACTTGAATTCCTGAATCCGAACGAATGCCAAACATAGAGAAACAGACCGATCTGACTAAAACTTTGTGTGTGTTCTTCCAAGAGGTGCTACG
The DNA here is from genome assembly GCF_027943255.1 of Anastrepha obliqua. Lineage (NCBI taxonomy): Eukaryota > Metazoa > Arthropoda > Insecta > Diptera > Tephritidae > Anastrepha > Anastrepha obliqua. Next base: position 182,942,558 of record NC_072892.1, on the reverse strand, counting down.
GACTAAACATAACCTCGACACGCACCAGTAGCGCCATCTCTTTGACTTTGCGCGGACTTTTCAAACGAGCCTCGTGGTTATTTTCAGTTGGCTTTATGTTCAGTTTGTTTTCCCTTTTCTCTTGTTTTTCTCGTTAGCATTAGAGCAGCTGGCAATTTCCACGTTTTGTACACTCAAGGTCATTCAAAGCAAATAACAGGCAGTAAATATACATAAAATTTAGTAAGAAAGGCATGTAAATTATAAATAACCACGCATATCCGCCTATCTGTGGAAAACAAACAATTTTCGGCGAAGTTCACTTCTGCAAAAATACCTTATCTCGAATTAAATGTTGTTTATATTCTAATAACGCAAAACTTTGATATTCATGACTGCAGCGGCAATCGGCAAACTCAAAGTTTAATCATATCTGAATTTATGAAATGCTTGCACTTTCAACGATATTTTAATTGCATTGTCCAAAGCAAATCAGGTGGATAAAAGTGAATATTGCCTAAGCATTATTCCTTAATCATAAATTTCCTATTGATTAACTGGAGAAAGTTAACATTTTTCTGTAAGAATGCTTATATACATACACACACACATATGTCTTCCCCTCGCACAAAGCGGGCCATTCATTTGCAGCACGTGTTGTTAATCGTTCCGTACATTCGTATACATTTACATATCTACAGACAAAAAGACTGACTTGCATAATATGTAAACAGCAAAATATTATGTATATATATATATATATATATATATGCGTTTTTATGTGTGCTCAATTGCAGGCAAAGTTATAAGCTCAATTGAGCAGCTGGCCCAGCGGAACTCTTATTGAAAATACGTTACTCATACGTCACGTAGTCTCACGGTACCATCACGTGAATATCAAAGCATGTCGTTCGAACTGGGTTCGTGTATGCGCGTTGGTTATTTTATATTTTATGTTTATTTATAGATCGCACACTATTCCGACTTTATTCTACTCTACCTTTAGCCAACAGATACCTGCGAGTAGAAACTGGAATCGTATATTATTTTCTCTCCAGTTTGTTTTTCCATTGCTGTACAAATGACTTCTTACTTTAATGTAGAAGTATTCAGTCGACAGCAAACAGTTACAATAATGAGTTTCTGAGATAATTATTTCGAATTTTCGAAATGCTCTTACAAAAGCTTGCTATAAAATCCTAATGTAGATATTAAAAGTTCAAGAAATCGAATTGCCACTGTATTTGAATAAAGCCGCGTGCTTTGAATGAGACAAATAAAATATTAAAACAAATATTGAATGACGTAAGAATCAAAAGAGTGCCGTTTATTTTAATTTTAACACATTAATAATTTTCATGAACAGGAAATCGCGTCGCCAGCAAGCACCACAAATGGTTATATCTATCGCAGTCTTTAATCAATACTTAATTGGAGGCAAAATGTAAGTCACATACATGCACGCATAGACATATGCCTGAATGTATGTATGTATGTATATATGTATGTATGTATGCACAGTGAAACCTCTCCTAACGGACACCTCTATTAGATGGAAGTTTTCTTTGTGCAGACATTTTTTCCTCTATCAAGTTCTGAGTATAAATTTCGGAGCAAATTACTTTCTCTTAAACGGACACTCCCTTGGCCGAACGCAGGCAATTATTTTTCATAAAATTGACACAAAAACCTCTATTGAGCGTTCACGAACCTCTTTCCAAAAGACATTAAGTTTCCTTTTCATGACAAATCAAGCAAAAATCTCTGTTGAACGGACGTGAATTCCTCAGAGGTGGACAAAATATAAAAAATGTGAGTGGACAGTTACTTGCTAAATGGAAAAAAGGGGACTTCCCGGATGTGTTTTTGTGTGATTTGTTTTCATATATATACATATAAAGTATAATTTTTTAGCTATTATCTTTTTTTTGGGTTAAACAGCTGACACACGTTTCGTGTTTTGTTTCACTGTCAAACATCTTCAGTTTGGTCTATAATTTAACCATGAATCATCTTACAAACGAACAATGCTTGCAAATTATTGAATTTTATTATAAAAATGCGTGTTCTGTTAAGAAAGTTTAAAGTAAAAAAATTGTGTTCAGCGACAAAGCTAATTTTGGATCAATGGGTACGTAAATAAGCAGAATTGTCGATTTTGGAGTAAAGATCAGCCAGAAGAATTGCAAGAGCTACCAATGTATCCACAAAAGGTCACAGTTTGGTGCGGTTTATGGGCTGGAGGTATCAGTGGACCGTACTTCTTCAAAGATGCTGCGAATCGTAACGTAACTATGAATGGCGAGCGCAACCGTGAAATGATATCCAACTTTTTTTTGCCCAAAATGCAAGAGCTTGACTTGAATGACATGTGGTTTCAGCAAGACGGTACCTCGTAACAATGGACTTGTTGAGAGGCGAGCTCGGTGAACATTTTATTTCACGTTCGGGACCTGTCAACTGGACACCCAGATCGTGCGATATAACGCATTTAGATTATTTTTTGTAGGGCTATGTTAAAGCTCATGTCTATTCAGAAAAGTCTGCTTCAATTAACGCATTGGAAGACAACATTAAAGCATTTATATGTGAGATACCGGCCGAAACATTGGCAAGAGTATGCCAAAATTGGACTAAGCGAACCATTTGAAGCGTAGTCGCGGTCACCATTTGCATGAAATAATCTTCAAACATTAAATTATATGGACTGTACTATCGATTTAAATAAAAATTTCATGCATTTTTCTGAATTTTACGTGTGGTTTTTTGAAAAGCTTTCCTATAGCTCTTAAAAAATCACCCTTTATATATATATACAGCCATGGATAGAAAAATACCACAAATGTGAACCTTCTATGTTAAGTTAAGTTTTTAGTACGAACTCTACTTTGATGAAATGAATGCAATGAATTTGTTTGTTTACATTTATTACCGTTATTAGGTTCACATTTATGCGAGGAATCTACCGTTTTTTTCGATGAAATTTTTTGCGTTCTCTTTTATTTATGCTTATTGCTGTTTTGAAGTGGACACAAAAATAACACATTTTAACGGAGAGTAAAACGTTGATATTGTTTCAGCGAATTTTAGTATAAGTTTTTGTTTCTTAAATAAAATTTTAAAGTAATTACTAAATATGGCGCGTTGAAAACAGTGCACGCCGGAGAAAAGAGCTCTTATATACCGAATGAGTCAAAGCGGAAAAAGCTATGCAGAAATAGCTGAAATGTTGATGTGCTCTCCGAAAATGGTTTATAATGCTCTTAAGGGGATATTCTGGTCTAGAAATTAAAAAAAAAAAACATTTTTTCTGCATTTTTTCAAAGTTTAGACCTTCAAAAATATTACCTTCAACGGATTGTTCAAAATTCGAATTATTTTTGGAGATACATCAGATTTTGTGACGTGGCGTCTAAGCCGGCCGAGTGGAGCGAATCGCGCAAGGAACGGCAGATGTTACCGGACGATTTGAGGACTCGTTCTTTCCAGAAAATCTTTTGTATCCCACACAACCTTTATTTATCCTATACATATATATATATACTTTATACTTGTATAATATATACTAGGAAATATATAGGTATATATCCAGAGTGAGTGCTTAGTAAGTATTACGATCTAAGCTATTCTATTAGATTGTTGCTCAAGCTTCAAACGCGATTTTCTCAAAACTACTTTTTTGAGATGGTCGTCATGATATCTCAAATTCTACTGGAACGATCGCTTTGAAGTTTGATAAGAATTCTTTATTATACGGCTGCCTCTGATTTTGAAAAATTTAAGTTTGAAGTATTTTTAAAAAAATTGAAAAGGTAAAAAAAGAGGGTAAACAATTTTTTTTTTTCAAGTTGACGCCATTTTGTTTTTTTCTTTGATTTGGCGTAATCCGATAGCGACATCCTAACTAATGAAACATTCTTTTAATTTGTTTGTTTTAGATCACTACAAGGGTTGGAATCATGTCGATCATGGGGCACTGTTTTCTATGTAGCCCCCACTCCGCCGGCCTGAAATTGCACCATTTTTATATTTTTTCGTTTTATTAATTTTTTTTTATACTTTTTCAATATTAATAAAAACCATTAAAAAATGGATAGTAAAAATATTTTTCATTTTTTTTTTTAGTTTTTATTAAAATTAAGGCATCTTAGTTTTACCTAAAATTAAGGCATCTAGACCAGAATACCCCCTTAATTTAGTTAAGATTCATCCTATCTAAGCAAAAAAACGGAAAGAAAACCAAGTCCGCGAAAATCTGATGTTAATGTGGATGGAGCTATAATACGCAAGAGCAAAGCAGATCATTTTAAGTCGGCACGGCAAATAATACTTGAAATAAACCAAGAATCTGATCTACAGGTATCCAGAAAGCTTGTAGGAAGGCGACTTAACGAAGCCCAGCTGCTTGGCCACATAAGCAGAAAAAAGCACTCCTCTCAAAAAGACATATCAAACACCGACTTGCCTTTGCAAAAGCCCACAAAGACAAATCTATTCAGTTTTGGAAAAACGTGTTTTGGACCGACGAAACCAAAATATGTAGATAGGATGGGACCAGATGGGAAAACTATTGTACGACGATTAAACACGGCGGCGGAAGCACCATGGTTTGGGGAGGTTTTTCCTGGCATGGTGCTGGGCCGATTGTTCGCGTGATTGGTAAAATGGATAGATTTCAGTATCTGGATGTACTCCAGAATAAAATGGAGCCATTTGTGTTTGAGGGTATGCCATTATATTGGACATTTATGCAGGACAGTGATCCAAACCATACTGCAAAGACAATGAAGCAATGGCTCAGAAGAGAAAAAATTAATGTACTGGATTGGTCGGCGCAGAGCCCTGATCTCAATCCAATAGAAAATTTGTGAAATGACGTGAACGTCAAAATCGCTAACAAAAATTTTAAAAACTTTGATGATTTGTTGGCGGCAGTTGAGAAGGCTTGGTACTCGATTCCAAAGAAAAGATGCCACAAGGAGCGACGGCTTGAAGAAGTAACCAAAAACGGTGGATATATTACAAACTAATCTGGTAAAACAATATTATTACTTAACTATCTGATTTGTTTACTATTTTTGCTTTTATTTGGAATTTTTCGGGATGTGCTATTTATGTGTCCAGGAGGTTTCGTGAGTTATCACCGTTCTCGTAAATTAAATCAGAACTGAAATTCTTTTTGAGTTTTTGTTTGTTTTAAAGTGGAAGTAAATAAGTTTTTTATTTTTTATGTTGCTTTTTCCCCAATAAAAAAAAATTATTTAAAAACATATTCAACTCTTTGCTTTAAAAGTCTATATGTACTATTTATAAGACCACGGTTGTATATACATATATAATTGGCGCGCACACACTTTTTGGGTCTTGGAGCGAGCTCCTGCTCTTATTTGTGGTGGGCGTCTGGTTGTTGTTCCACAAATGGAGTGATCTACAGTTTCAAGCCGAAATACACTCGGAGGTTTGCCATTGCCTACCGAGGGGCGACCGCTACGTTCTCTCTGAATTCCGAAAGGTAGACCCGTACCAACCCATTCGGTTACGGCGACCGCACACACATTTAATTTGGTTTGCGCCATGATTTCATTAACGAAATTTTAAAAGAAATGAGTCCGATTTTTCTTATTAGGTTCAAAATTGGAATAAGCCAGGCTACGCTTATCTTCAAAAATTCAAAGATTATTCGGTCAAAATGGATGTGCGAGGACAATGACTTATTGCTTTCGAATTGTTAAAAAGTTCTTACCCTCCCCTTGAGCGGGCACCTTTCTTGGGCGGACAAAAGTTAACTGACAGTAAGTGTCCACTCATGGGAGGTCTCACTGTATTTACTTATGGAGGCATAGTGAATTAAAAACTTTGAAGACAGCTGTCTGAATATTTTTGGTATTTCATGACACTCTTGCAGTGAATGCGCGATATGAGGTTTATACGTGAATTAGAAGGGCTTACAGAAATTATTATATAACTATATTGAGACGAACTAGCTTAGAAAGAAATAAACACAGTAGCACGCATCAAATGCAGTACTAGGTTGGATATGGCAAAGGCTTTAATTATCAGGTGATAACTGCGGGAAAGTATTTAAATGGCATAGCTAGGATTATCTTACATTTTATTTGAGTAATTTATGTTCCTTTTCGACACAAGAAGTGTTAACTGGGAAAATGCAGCTTATTCTAAAGAAATTGTTGTATTTTTTCATTCTATTTTATATTTTAGCATGCGCTTGAACTAATTCCCGTAGCCCCTTGAACCCACCTGCTACTTCCTTGGACGTCATACAATGTTGGCTATACAATTTCCTTTGCTATGTGAGCATTAACAGAAGTCTTTGTATGCGCTGCCTTAGCCATATTTCGCTGAATAAATTTGGCAAACAAATGGTTGCTCAACAGGTATAATTCAATATTGATATAACTTCACAGTTTCAAATTACCAATTCTTCAGAGAGAATAGGCAACCACTTGCTTTGAAGCGCTTCATGCTCCAACAACTTCTTGTGAATTGGATGATCTTGAAAAATTCCTAAACATATGGGCGTATATAAATAATATCCCATCAGTACCGGGGAAGCGATTCTCTTTTCGTAAATAGAATACCAGAGTGTGTTGTGGCTATCAACACATTTCGTGCGTAGTGTGGCAGCCCATCGAAATGGAAAGCAAAGGAAAAAAAGTAACTTTGCAAACAGTGAACAGAAGAACGGTATTTGCAGGTGAAGAGCTGCACATTTTTAAGTTATTTTAAGATCAGGGAAGAAGTAACAATATAATTTTGTAGACAACGCAGATATGTTATGCTTTTTTACTAAAGTTATAATCATTCTATTTTAGCGCCCCTAACAAAAATTAAAAAATTCTATCTCTTGTGACCAAAATTTTCGAGGAGAAGAAGCGAATAAAGTACTATACCGATTTTTCACGCACAACGTCCTTACAGGAACCATCCAACATAAATACTCTATTGTGCGGGGTAATATTATTAATTTTTTTTATTATTATTAATTTTTTATATTATTTCATATCCCAGCCATATGACTAGGCCTTCTAGAAGTATTTCTATAAAAAAGTTACAAAATATAAAGAAGAAAAATAAATCAAAAAATTATATACTAATTTAAGAAAATTTGCTTTGCATTCTCAATTGCCGGAATTGTCACGCTGCATGTATTTAGCTAACTCCGAAGGTCCAAGGTCTCCCCAGAAGGAGAGGAGGGATCGTTTTAGTGGCCACACCACACGACACAGTAGACGACGGTCTCTGTAAGTGCGAAAGCACTCACCTCACCCACCAAAAAAAAACGTCCAGACGAAAGGCGGACGAAGTGTAATGCAGAGATGGCCAATGTTCGCCTATATTTTGTCGCTATCATTGTAATGCTGTAGTTTCGGCGGCCTACGGCCTAGGATATACAAATGTCAAATACTAGTATCAAAAGCATCGCGAGTAGATTGAGCTGGGAAAAATCGTGGGTACCAAATAGTCGACGATACGTGAGTCCATCACCGCTTCCTGGTATTGGCGGGATGTTCTTGTCTTTACTTACTCTCATGCGCATAAATTCAGTGAATATTCAATTTTGCTTAAATGGTTTAAAACTTTTTTATGGTTGATCTTTAGCTTCTGGGCGATGCTACGACTACTAACACCCCGGTCAACTTCGATTATTTCTGTAGTTTTATCGACATTTTCTTTAACATCAAAAATGCCTGAACGGAATCGACGAAACCAAAATTGCACATAATTACCTCTTGCAGTATCGACGCCAAGAAAACTGTTCACAATTTCAACGGCCTGACTTGCATTTTCGCTGAAAAATGTACCGAATTTTCCCTTTATTGACTTCCATTGTTAACACCCCGTAACTCACAACTGAATAGAAAAAACAAACAATAGGAAAATAATTTTTTTAGTCGGAAATGTCGCCCTGACAACGAGCATCAACTTTAAATTGCTTGATCGTTACTGTGAGATATCGATCACTACAGCCATCTACCGAGAAAATAATGGATTTATTTCATTAATATATATATATATAATATATTTAATAATATAGATAATTAAGTACCATTCATAAAATAACGTAAAATTTAATAACATAAATTATTATTAAATCATGACCGATGCGCAATCCTTGTAAAATTACGAGTATTCGAGTAAATAAGTATGCAAATAAAAAACAAGACTATTAGTTGAAATGAGTTGTTCAGAACGTCACTTCTTTACTATTCATTGAATCGATGACAACCACTTCGCCCCTAAACACACACCCTTCAGAGTGGGCGCTCTACAGATATATTTAGCAGCGAAATGGCTCACGGGGAAACCTACACAAATACAAATTTAATCTAGTCAGTAAGCAACATAAAAATAAAATATATTTATTCGAAGGCAGTACTATGGGGGAGACTTTGGGTGCTAAAGCCCCAGTATAATTAACAATTTAATAATTTTTCAACGTATTTGTTTGAGCATGCTACTGTTGCGGAAGTGTGACAGCATAACGCCTACATCAACTGATTTGAGTTCTGTTTTTTTGTTTGGTTGCCACATCTCTGATGAACATTTCCACTAATTTAACGACATTGCTTGACATTTGTAAAAGTTACGCCGTCTTGAGTAAATATATATATATATATATATATATATATATACAGGGTTGGCCATATTAAACTGACCCATGTGATTATTAAAAAAATATGGAAAAAGAAACATTTTTTTGTGTTTCATTGTGAAAAACATTTAATTTAGTTCAAGGAGATTCGTTTACATCACTTTTTGGATATGATATCGCGCAAGTGGTCGCCCTTAGCTCGTATAGCGTAATGTGCCCGTTTTTCGGCGTTTTCCATAGTTTTGGCCAGCGTCTCGGCCGATATGGCGGCTATTTCCCGTCGGATATTGGCCTTAAGTGCGCCTAGTGTCTTTGGCTTGTTGACGTAAACCTTAGATTTCAAATTACAGTAAAAAGTTATAGGGTTACTCAATGGGTCAGTTTAATATGGCCAACCCGTACATATATAATTGACGCGTACACCCTCTTTTAGGTGTTTGGCCGAGCTCCTCCTCCTATTTGTGGAGTGCGTGTTTATGTTGTTCCACAAATGGAGGGACCGACAGTTTTAAGCCGATTCCGAACGGCAGGTAGTTTTTATGAGAGCTTTTCCATGGCAGAAATACACTCGGAGGTTTGCCATTGCCTGCCGAGGGGCGACCGCTATTAGAAAAAACTTTTCTTTCTTTTGGTCTTTCGCCGAGATTCGAACCTACGTTCTCTCTTTTGAATTCCGAATGGTAGTCACGCAACAACCTATTCGGCTACGGCGGCCGCCAAGTAAATCTACCTCTGCACTAATTCATCACTTTCCGGGAATTTTTGACCAAGAAGGAAACGAATACCATCCAACAGCTATTGAATTCATAGCTCCCTGCGAATTTTGTTTGTTTGATCGGGTCAAAAAATATGACGGGGAACTCATTTTAAGAAGCGAAAGGAAGTAATGGAAAAATCAGAGACGGCTTTGATGGTTGTACCGAAAATAGAGTGGCAGAAATGTTTCGAGAGCTGGATTAAATGCTGGCATAAGTGCGTTACTGTTGATGGGGAGTACTTTGGGGGCGACAATATCACTTTTGAGGAATAAACTGGTATTTTCAATTTTCTGAATATATTCCGGGAATTTTTAGATCAAAGTGGTATACCGAAAGCCCTTAATTTTTAAGCTCCCGTATGTATGGAATGGGATGGAATGGAACGGAAACGCAAAAGTTTTCGTTTGTTTTCTGAAATATGTTGCTATTTTAAGAAAATTGTCCTAAGCCATGTAAGAAATTTTTGTTTTTAATAAACATCTGTGATCTCTTCAAAGGTTTTTTACGAAAAGTTCTTTTGTGAGAAATTGAAGTTTGGAACCATTTTTGAAAAAATCCTCTTGCGCACACCTGTGTGCCTGTTAGCCTTCATCATCCTTCACAAACATACATACATACCTACATAGAAATACATTAACAATACAACTCAATCTGTTGAAAGTCTCGGCATTCCATTTGTGTGTTTCTTTCTTCTTCAGAGAATGGCGGTTGCATTCAATGTATAAAAAGCGGATAACTACTTAGAGTCTTGGTTGGAGAGGTGGGATGAGGTTTGAGCGATGAAACCATCAGCCGCCACTGAAAAAAATTTACATTCCTAACGAACAAAAATATATATTTTACGCTGATTATTTTACACACGTCGTGTTATAAAGGGTGAACAATTTAGAGGTGTCGGATTTTTAATTCAAATAAAACAACAAATTAATTGAGCAATTTTTATTATTTCTGTGTAGAACCAATCATGACATTATTTTTTTAATTCCTTTCAAATGTTGGCCCAACTGCACCGTAATTCGGCCACCAGTAAGCACAATTTTGAATGACTCGGTGGAGGACTTCGGTCGGTGACTCATGAATAACTTTGGTATGTTGGTTTTCAATGCCTTAATCGAAGTTGGTTTATCCACAAAGTATTTGGTCTTTACATACCCACACAAATAAAAGTCCAACGGTGTGATATCACACGATCTTGGTGGTGAATCCATTGGTCCGTCACGAGTGATAAATTGCTCACCGAAACGACGATGCAGTAAATCCATTGTTTCACAGGCTGCATGGCAAGTAGTGCCGTTTTGTTGGAACCAAATGCAGGGCCTCGATTCCCGGCACCAAAAAGTTGTTTATGATGGCGCGACTGCGTTCGCTATTCACTGTTACATTGGCGCCAGCCTCGTCTTTGAAGAAATATGGGTCACTGATTCTTCCAGCCCACAGGTCGGGCCAAACGGTTATTTTCAATGGATGTAATGGCTGTTCGTGAATGGCTTCGGGTTGCTCTTCAGCCCAAATACGACAATTTTGCTTGTTGACGTAGCCATTAAGCCAAAAAAGGCCCTCATCGCTTAACACGATAAGTTGACCTGAGCGCGCGATGAACACTTTTCACAGAGCGTCGATATTCGTAATTCAATAGAACGATTTGTAAAGGTTGTTGAGGCGTAAGCCTTTTCATGAGGAAATGTCAATGAATACTGAAAAAATATGTATTTAGTTTGACAGTGGTCACGTCTGATCTGTCAAAAAAAATGACCTCCAATCTGATCATCCGTTATAAAAATATTTCATTTATAGAAATGTATATAATTTATTTAATACGTCCTTCTTCCGGATCTCCGAAAAACGGGAACCGAGGTTTCCCCCCTTTTCTTCGCAAACTCTCTCGACCCTGATAGCTTATAACCCGATGTGACTGGAGCTGCTCGTATGCGTGCACCGGTTGCGTCTATCCTGAAGCCCAATTTTTTGCTTTGAACTCATTGAACAATTACGAATGCTCGCAACGAAAGAGAACGTCATTATCGCAATATGGAAGTAATATTTAAAATACATAATGCTGTTGGGATTCTCCATAAACTTTTTGCCCCTGAATTAAATTTTTCGGTTTAAATTTTTTTTGTTTTGTGCAATAAAAATCTGATAAAATTATAGTTTACTTCCCATACTGAACATAAATATGTATGTCTGTATATGTACATATGTATATATGCTTTTATGTGTGAAACTGTGTATAAAAATGCATGTTGGTTTAATGCAACTTACATCTTGGCATTGAGCTGGCTGCAGTATCCAATTGTGTGGAGAAAAAATACTCATTATAACCAAAAAGGCAAGCGCCGCGTGGATTGGCAGGCAACAGATAGTTTATTCAATTGAAACACTTAGTTTAACAGCTGCTCAATTAGAAATTGCACACTTCCCACCTCGACTCGGGTCACTTCCAGCCACCCTTCCACTAGGGCCGCAATTACCGCTGTGCCTTGCTTCGCTACTCGGTCTCACACCAACATTTGCGTGTGATGACGAACGATTTGAAAACCGTTTCTCGCTACTCCCACTTTTGCTTCGCCACACCTGCTGGTTCTAGTGCTGGTTATTTTGTTCGCGCTATGAAGTGGTTACTGTTTTGATTTACCAGCAGTAGTTCCTGCAACTGTAGGTGACTGGTAGGCTGCAATTATCACTTTACGAACTTTGCCTTTGGACAGACGTTCCTGTGAAAACTTTTGCACGCAGTGCTTCTGCTGATGATGACAATAATGACAACGACAACAACAACACCAACACCAAATATTAACACAACAAACACAAAAAGCCAGCTAGAAAACTCTCTGCGTGTGTGAGGGCATGGGCGAGCGGGCGAAAGAACGAGCAAATCAATTTCCAAGTGTGCGTTTATGTGTGTGTGCTAGCGCTGCTGAAAGGAAAGAAGCAGCACTTCCTGCCTCTACACTTCACCGATCTAATGAACCACACAGAATTAAACCGTTTCACTTAGCTGCTGCACTGCTCTTCAGCGCCCCCTGCTTTCCACTGTATTTTTTCACGTGTTTGACCTTTGCGATTAACACACGAAAATTCACTTAATTTTGTATGTCGATATCCGAAAACAAACAAAAAAAAAACAAAGAACAGGAGGGATGGGCGAAATCGATTTTTCATAAGATTTCAATTAGTTCTCTCTTTTGAATATTGAATTACTCTTTATTTCTCGATTAACAACTTTTATTATTTTTAATATTTTTTTCAGGACGCTAAGATACTTTTTAATACAACTCCGATTGCGCTCCACAGCATTTGACCAACTACGAAGAACTAAACCAGCCAACTTTCTCTGACTAAACTCAGCTGAACCATGCGGAATCGAACTGAATGGTTGTTGGAGAATTTTTGCAGCAATGGAAATCTCATGGAAATGTAAATGTGGAGAAAACTGTAATTCCACATTTGTTTACGTACACTCCGCGAAATTCAATTAAAGGCACCCTGTTTTATTTAGAAAACTTTGGAATATAAAACTCTAAAATACATACTTTTTTTACATTCTGTAGCGATATTTATTAGGAGTCAAGCAATTAAAAAGGTCCTCATTTAAGAAACTATGCCATTAATTAAAATGGAACGATACACGCTTAAACAACGCACTGAAATTATTAAAATTCACTATAAAAATGGTGAAAATTTGACAGAGACGGTTCGTAAAACTCGAACATTTTTGGGTCATCGTGCAGCACCTTGGCGGGCCGCAATACAGAAATTGGTGAAAAAATTCGAGCTGTTGGGACAAGTTAGTGATGTGAAGAATAAAACCCGTGCACGTCACTCAAGAACAGCCGAAAATATTGCTGTTTTAGCCGAAAGTGTTGAAGAAAACCCAGGTTTGTCCATTCCTCGTCGTTCTTTCGAATTAGGCATTCCACAAACGTTATTCCACCGTATTTTGCTGAAAATTTGGGTCTTAAGGCATATAAAGTCCAGTTAACACAAGAACTCAAGCCGGCCGATCATCAAAAACGTCATGTCTTTGCTGATTGGGTCGTTGAAATACATGAAAATGATCCGGAATTCCATCGAAAAATCAACTTGAGTGATGAGACCCATTTACACCTCGGTGGCTTCGTTAACAAGCAAAATTGTCGGATTTGGGGCTCAGAAAATCCAAGAGTTATTGTTGAAAAGCCTCTTTATCCTCAACGTGTGACTGTTTGGCGCGGTGTAGGGTCCGGCGGAGTCACTGGACCTTATTTTTTCGAAAATGAAGCTGGAGCAACAGTAACGGTGAATGGATTGCGCTATCGAGTGACGAATGACGATTTTTTATGGCCGAAATTGGATGGTATTGATCTGGACAACGTTTATTTTCAACAAGACGGCGCTACGTGCCACACAAGCAACGAAACCATTGATCTTTTACGGTAATAACACCATTATATGTAGATATATTCCCGTAGTTCCTAGGTGGAGAAAAGGACCTGAAGAACCGTAGCACAAAACTATTAGTGAGTCCCAAGGCGAATCTATAAAAGATGGCATCTGCAACTGACTTATTTTTTCTTTCGCCGTGTACATCCGGCTGTCAGCATAAATGGTATGACGAAAAGCCGTTCCATTCGCACCATCGTCGTATGCTGCTAGCTCCTACTTCATATCGACTGTGCCAACCAATTAGAATCGATGCCGACACCTAATAATAGCCGATGTTTTTCATGGAGTAAACTTTCCGCTGTTCTTGTCTGAGCGGTTTCTGTGATGATTTTCCTTAAATTTCCAAAATAACTTTTATTTATTTATGACAAATGAAAATATTTAAAAACTAAATAAAATCAACACTTTAAACAAAATTGCGCGCAATTGCAATGGATTTTAAATTTAACTCTCAAACGAAAAATGTAAAAATTTCGAAGAGAGATCTAACGGCACTTGCACTTTTCTGAGCAAAACAAATAATTATTAATGGCATAAATGGCAGTGTCCTTTTTTTAATTTCGCTGAGTGTACACGCAGAGGTTTATATGTATGCACATGCCTATGTTTCATTGTAGTTTTTTTTAGGTCTACTGTTAATCGCACAATTTTTGTGTATAATAATGTTTCAGCTTTCGATTATAGTTTTCATTAAACAAGTACGCCGGGGTAATTTGTAAATATTTTCGAGAAAATAATAATTTTGCATCTGTAGTGTGCCCAATGGCCGACACTTCAATCTAAAAGATTCTTTGTGTCCTTTTGGATAAATAAGTCAAATAACTAATTTAGTCTCTAATCCAGAAATTGTAGTTTATTTCTCAGGAAAACACAAAAACAGCGGTAAATTAATTAAATTAAATTCCATTTCGCCGCTAACATTCCTATTATTGGCTAACACTAAACGAAATGTTACTGTTAAAGTGTCCTTGTGGGAGCGCGAAAGGTCCTCTGTTACTCACCCAATGACACACTGCTTCATTTCCAATAAAAGAGCGAGTATTGGAAGTATTGGAGACTTCGCTCAACTCTAGGTGGGAGATCTCTACACAACAGCTGGATTTATTTATAAATTCCAGTGCCTACAAAGTTCCAAAGAGATGCGGTGCGTTTATGTATGGAATTTTTATTAAATTTCGAAATCAATGTTACAAGTTTAATAATTTATTTGATACACACTAAATTATTGTAAGTAATAGTAGCTAGAATAATTATGATGGTTTCTTGAAATAATTGTTGTTAAGAGCGTCTTTTTTCTTGCACTGGGTTGCAGTTTGATAATCCAGTAATAAATACCTTCAATACTGAATTTTTATTTCATTTTCATTTTCTTTATCAAATTTTTTATTTCTTATTGCTTACACTAAACTAGCTTTGATATTTAATTAAGCCATTGATAACATCACATTTAAGCGCCAAAAATGCACAGGTACAACCCAAAAGCATAAATAAACGAATGCAAAAAATGGCTACTCAAAATACAATGGACCAGCAGGCGTTAAACGGTATGAAAGCGACTAGCCATATTTCTTGTTTATTCAAATTTTAGCCTTTTTTCGAAACAAAATACAGTAAGTTTTTTTCTTTTAATTTCGCCTTAAAGCAGCGCCATTTAAATTCAATGTCATGGTACAAATCTCCACACTTCTGTTTCATGTACAACTCCATTTGTTCAGCACAAAAATTTCTAAAAATATTTATTTTACTCTTACGTAGCTTGCAGTGCTAAGTATTTATTAGTTTAACTTTACGGTGCTGTCATAGCGTGCTCGCGTATTTGCCACAAAAAATAATAACATTGACTTAGGTGTAATAAAGTAACTTTTCTTCTTTGCTTTTTTGCTTTTGCAATAGCGCATGCACTTAATGTACATTTTAGGCAAATTGATTTTCTTGAAATCTGGGGCATTGCAAAAGGAACTTTTTTCATTTTCTAAAAACGTTACTTGAATTCAGAATATGTTTTTTATTAAAGTTAGTTTTATCTTTTAATTTAATAATAATTAAATTCGCTTGGCGACCTTTCTCTTTTTGTCTCTATATATATCAATGGTATAAGGCCTCTTCAAACATAAAACTCCACATACTATCTTCTCAGGTCCACCACTTCTATCTTCCTTTGAGCATCGAGCTGATGGTGTTGCGATTCCTGCGAATGGTGAATACATTATTTATGTATGTGTTTTATTTTTTGCTGATTTAATCAAATGAGTTGCTTACCATGTACAGTCGGGGCTCGTTCGGATGTGGATGAAACCCAGTCTGCCGGCATTGCGCGATATAGTCAAGTCCATAGTTCGGTGTTAAGATAAAGAAGCCAGTGCTGTAAGTGATGGTTTATAATAAATGCAGGTATACACATACACCCATATTTGTGTTGTAAGCATGTGGTTTTCTTACGTTTTATACTTGGGCGCGCACACAATGGCTATTGCTTCGGGCATCATCATTTGGTACGAACAGTGCGTATGCAAGTCCACTGAGGACAGGAATGCTGTTTGGCTGGGGTGCGTCTGCAGGTAAAAAATTAAATGTGACAGTTAATGCAAATGCCTGTAAAATTTTCACTGCTTCAAATAATATCAGTTTATGTAAATAAGTTATAAAAATAATAGAGAAATTAGCATTCATAAACTCTGTTCGCTACGGTTTCACCGGACAACGAAGGCATCTTTAAGAATCTTTTGTATGCGAGCTATTCATTCAGATCTAACTATATCTGGTATATTCATAGTAATTGCGATCTGATTTACCAAAATAAGGCATTACACTTTCCTCCTTTCATTCTGCACTCATTTTCATTTCACCTTTCACTATATTTTTTTATTATTATACAGTTTTAATGTAATTTACAGGTGACACACGATATCAATGAAAGGCTGCTAACAACTAACAGACAGACTCAGTGGCGTAATATTTTGTATACCCGCGTGCATATAGACCCGAATAATGGGGGTGCGCACGATAACTCGAGCATAAATCAATCTATTTCAACAAAACTTTGTAAAAATATAGGGTGGGCCATGTAAAATTTGCTTTTTGAATCGACTATAAAAATCGTCTCTGGATGGTTCGCATAGCATTTGTCCTTAACGGCTCCCCACAAAAAATAGTCCAACGGGCTTAAACACAGCTCCGAGGCGGCCAATTGATATCGGAATTTCAGCTGATTATTCGGCTTTCAAAAACGGTAGCCAAAAGTTCGAGTGTAACTTTGGCAGTGTGACAAGTTGCACCCTCCTGTTGAAACCAAATGTCGTCCATGTCATCCTCTTCAATTTTTGGAAACAACTCGTTGAGCATGTCACGGTAACGCTCGCCATTTACTGTAACCACGGCTCCTCGCTCATTTTCATGAGGATGATGCCGCCAGACCAAAAACCGGACCAAACAGTGACTCGTTGTGGATACATTTGCTTCTCTACAGTAACGTGTGGATTTTATGAGCCCTAAATCCGACAATTTTGCTTATTGACGTAGCCACCGATGTGAAAATCAGAAAAGAAGAAGAAGACTCACCACTTCGGAAATAGGTTTTCAATATTTCCCAATTTTTTTCAAGCGTATAGTGCCCCATTTCGTAAATGTCATACCTTTAAGTAAATTATGAACACATTTGACATGTCATTTGTGTTACCATTCTCAAAAAAATAGGTGGTTCAAAAAGCAAACGCTATATGGCCCACCCTGTATTACCTTTTCCCTAAGGTAGTTATTGAAAATGGGCGAGATCAGTCAATAACGACGCCCACCTCCCATATAAAGATAACTTTCGAAAAATAAAAAAACTGAAATAACTGTTAGAAATGAAGATGATTATTCAAATGTGGTAGAAATGATAAGCGCAAGAAAAGAAACACGATGAAAAATGGGCGGTGCGAACTCCCATTTTTAGGTGAAAGCGTTTATCTAGATAATGACTTAACAAAACTTGCCCAAACTTGGTGCTAATATTTCTCACCACCTTATTTAGATCCGACATATATAAAGAGTCGATTCAAGACCTCAAAGATGGAATTCGTGAGGCTATCGAGGACATAGGGCAGCCACTGCAATTCGGTTATGGAAAATTGTGTGAAAATTTTTGTCCTTCATCTTTATAATGAAATAAACATCCGATCATTTATATTAAAAATAGCATTTTTCTTTGAATAGCAAAATAACACCTCTCATTGGTGGAACCCTATATTACTGAAATCGGAAAAAGGGTAAGAAGTTGCCACCCTCCCTTTTTATATGTTAAGTCTAACCTTCCATTCGTTCGTCTGCTGTTATACGCTAATACTCTCACTGTCTATGCGCTTTTTGAGCTCCATATTAAATTTAATAAAATTTAAATTTTATTACGTGCGCGGGCATTTGAAGTTCGCTCCGGTCTGTATTTAGAGCTTCCTTAATTGTCATGTTTAAAATAGGTTGGGAAATGGCGTGGTGGTTATGCATGTTAGACTTTATGATGAACTATATTTACGATACAAAACAGACGCTTTATAGTAACGTAATATTTCGCTGGTATTGCTTACATGAATCCAACCGAGTGTAATGAGATTCTGTTGATCTTGCACATCAAAAATCTCCTCCTCGTTAATTGTATTACAGCTATCAGGTGTACCTTGTTGCTTTGGTATTATGATGTGTGTTATGAATAAACGATTCTGTGCTAAGTGACCTGCCAGGATACCGCAGGTTTCGATGTTTTTCATAGTATTGCTTTGGGCCAGCCGCAAGAAAACCTCCATTGTGTTCTCCGGTATGACTACAGTGCGTAGCGAGCCAGCCAGTAGGGAATCGGAACGCTCGTACTGCGGTTTTTGGCTACGATCGAAGCTGGGTGGTTTGCTATCGAAAAGAAAAATAAATATGAACAATTTTGAACACGCCAACTAATGAAAAAATAAAAATTCAAAACTATCAATTTGTCTTTAAAAAGGTAAATAAACAAACCTAATTGATTTTGCTCCATCTTTGTCAGCGTCGCTGGGCAAGAGAAGTCCTGAACTCGAACGATTGGTACCTGTCGGGAAATCGTTAGGATAAATGACCTTATCCAAAAGTCCTAAATCAGGTGCACTGGGTTGCATGGTTGGATCCATCTGAACATGAAGATTAGTTGGTATATAGGAACCTGTACCACTACCACTTCCACCATCCCCTACAGCCGCGCGTTTTTGGCGCTCGCGTTCCAATTCGCGCGCTTTCTCCGCCTCCTTGTTTGCCAGAAACTGCTCATACTCCTTCTGGTAGCGATCAAGCAGTTTGGCGCGCAATTTCTCAGTAGTCGGCATGATTTCATCTTTAATACGTTTATGGATTTCTTTTACTTCAGACTTGATTTTCGGATATTCCGGATGCGCACGCACTTTCTCAATGAAAAGCGTCATATACTTCATGTAAAGAATAAAGGCATTTTCGTGATTACCTTCGGCAAGATAAACATTTGCCATGCGAAGCATCTCTGTACCGGAGCGATAGTATCTGTGGAAAAAAGTATAATTAATGAAATAACTCAACAACTGTGATACGATTTGATTATTTCAACTTATAAGCCCTTTTCCTGCTGCAAATTTGCTGCCTTTTATACCAATAACTCAATGAAATTTACAACGGCCCTTCCATCAGCGCCCTTGTTTGCATACTTTGTTTGTGCTCATTTGATTGTATTTTGGCTTATTTCCGTAAGAGAAGGACAAATAGTAACAAAACAATGCTACAAGTGCGCAGTCGGAAGGACACCAAGATTTCTTAAGACACTCAAGGGCGTCCCCACATGCTCAGAGCAGACACAATGCGATTACGTATTGCTATTTAGCTTGTCTATTATGCTGCTCGTTTGTAAGTGTTTTCACTTTCCTCGCAATATTGCATATGTTTAGGCCTCCACCCTTATATTTTCGATACAGTGCAGAGGTCACACTGACTCACCGTGTGACTGGCATGTTGGCGTCCACTTCAATCATATTTCCGTAATTAGATAGGAAGCGTATTCTTTCATGAGGTTCCACAATTGACATTCCCATGTTGTTCACCGCTTTAGCCATTGTCGTTGCCTTCTACTGTTACCACTGCTGCAACATTAGCTGGTACAATAAATTATGTTGTTTTTCGCCTTCTGTGATTTTCCACGGACTTTCGCAACTCAACACTCAATTATTCTGCTACCAGAGAACATTGATTCCATAAAAACAACAAATAAACTTTCTCTGCTTCGACTACTGTCAAAACCAAAACACAGCTGATCAGGCAGTGTTGCAATGACTAGTGTTGTAAGCGTTTACTTTTATTTTCCCTGCAGACAATTTAAATAGTTAATAAAGTACGTTCACATATGCATTAATTACCAATAAATCCAAAAAATTAATCTACCCGTTCACATATGGCACAATCAGCTGTCAATACTGTTGTGAACGGTTTAATTTGAAATGGGAATAAATAATGAAATATTCCACCAATATTTCGGTGTTTTTGGTTAGCTTAATTATTATTAACGATATGAAGGAAAGACAAGGAGTAGGTAATTTAATTGCGCAATTGGCTGCTATTAATAAACAGTTGGAGGAAATCCGTAAACGACGTTTACTGAGGTATCAAAAAAGTATGGCAGCAATACGATTCGAAAAAGCAATACGATTAAAATTAATAATAAGTAATTAGAGGCCATACGTTTAGGGACACACGCTCTTTTCTGTTATATGAATGCATAATCAATAATACCTAACAAAGATTTTATTAGAAGTGTGTCTACAAACCTGTTTTCTTTGCCCGGCATCCATTTTATTTAGTTTTTACTTTTACGTGTTTTTTACACTCGCAAAAACAATAATCTATTACACGGAAAACACAGGGGTGTATGTCAAAAAGCATGGTTATTATCTAGGATTATTTTGTAATCTCAGATTTTGGGGAAACAAATTTTGTATGGGAAATCACGCTTTTTAATTACGGATTGGGAGTTAAGCACGAAAAAAGAGGTCATCTACTTATATGTGAACGTATTATAAGGCACAATTTGGAATTGCAAATTCAAATTTAGTATTGCTTGCTTTTCTGGAACGGAAGGAATTTATTAAAAAAAAAAACGGACTTCATGTTTTTTTCAAAGCCCCTCACAATTATAAAAATAGCTGCCCTAAATCGTCCCCTTAGTATTAAAATAGCCTATAAATTTTTTGATGTTTTGAGAAAATTAATTTCAAACTTTTTGTCGAAAGTAGCTCTCACTCAAATCTCGTTATGTCTGTAAATATTTATTATTTTTTGACTGACGTTTTGACCCACTTTGTGGAACTAGAATTTGACAAAATTTTGACCACATATAAAATCGACGATGGAGAATCCAAAAATTCAATAAAAAAAATAATAGCATGAGCACATAGGCTATTATTATACTAAGGGGACGAAATGTGATCAACTAGGAAGTTATGTAAATTAAAATAATTTGCTTTTCAAAAAAGTTCCTAACCTACGCTCTGATTTGTCTTTTAAACATGGAAAAGAACCGGCACATCGCATTTCAACTTTAATTTCAACTTATAAGGAAGAGCAGGCAAGATTTCATTTTTTGGACTTAAGACGATTGAACGCCTCTTTAGTTAGTTACATTTACTCGTACTTATGCGTATCAAAAGGAAGAGTACCTACCAGTTGCTGGGCTTAACGGAAGGTTAAGCTAAACATTTTTTTGGAATTTTTACAGTAGTTTCACCTCTTAAAGATACAAATACATATTTACAATATTGATTGCATGCATTGCACCGCAAAATTTATGACTGTTATTAGTTATCTACTCAGTCAAAAGCTTAGTAAATGATAAGAAATGTCGAATTCCAACATCAAGGAGAATTCGGTTTGAAATAAAAACAATCACCAATGCGCTGGCGTAGCTCAATGAAGATTTATTTTGAGCGGCAGCCACCGTATCCGTGGTAAGAGATAAAATATACATAAATAGTATGAGTTCCCTCTTCTGCGGTGGAAAAAGTGTGAAACCATTTTCGTATAGTGCTTAAAAATTCGCAAAATTCGTTTGTTTTTCCATAAATTCATTCAATACCAACAATTTTTATGGTTTTATAGGCACAATCGCTCAATTCATAAAATACCCCACTTAGAACCCATGAGCGGATTTCAAGTTATAATATAATTCGTATCGCTCTTTAATCAGTGCGATAATCTTAAAATAATGGCGAGGGAATTTTAATATAAATAACTTTGAATGTTTTTAATCCATTTAGTTATTTGATATTTTGAAGAATAGGTGCTGTTTCAGTTACAAATAGGATTTGAAACCGTGGAGTTTAACTGAAGCACAAAATAGTTAGACTTTTACGAATTTGTGTTTAAAAAATCTTGCGAAAAAGCAAACTAAAACTAAGACCCCAACATTGCTAAATACTTTTTTCTAATACTTGTTTCTTAAAGTGTTAAGAAAGTAACAATTGAATGAGTAAATATTGGGGGATTTTTTAATTCGTGCAATAATTTGAAATATGTGTTTTTTAATTTAAAAGTTAAAGTTCATTGCTAAAAAAAGTATTAAAGTGCAAACGAGCGGTGGAATCTTGGTCTTCGTGATACAGAAAATAACCAATTACAGGGTAAATACTTACAGATCGTCTACATTTATAAAGTCTCGAAAAAATAAAAAAGGCCTTTTATGCACATTAACATACATACATATGTACATAGCATTTCGATATCCTCCTAAAGTCCAAAGGTGTACAAATTGCAGAATGCTTCTTAGCTGGCTAAAGTTAAACTTAGCTAAAAGTTGTTTATATTTAAATTTTCCAGCGGCTTACCTTCTTATCTACACCAACTTCTTATCGAAGCCCCAATCGACTAAAAATGCTCCAGTAATTTAGTTAACAGACCAAAAATATATTTGAAATTGGCACACTTCAAGCTAATCGCAATAGTCGGTCTTGCAAGTTTTATTGAAAATTTACAATCGCCCACCTGCTGACCACTTAAGTGGTGTATGGAATTAAAGTAAGCATTCAAAACTATTAGAATGGTACGAATTCCTTAGGTTTCTGTTTTATTGTGTTACTGATTCCAGCTAGTTCCATTCGGAAATGACTAGCTGTGATGAGTTTTGATCATACGTTTCCATACTATCTGAGAACTCTCGACCTCCATCGTGATCTTGGTATGCTACTCGTCACTGACGTGGCGAGAAAGTGTGCCATAGCTCACAGACAACGTCTAAGCACACATGTCAGCGCTGGAACAATGGCTTTGCTCCAGCCAAGTACTCATCGTCGGCGGCTCAAGCGTAAAACAGTTTTAAACAGATCGGCGTCCAGTAGCAGTTGCATCTTATATATTTATACATTCATAATGAATTTATAAATATTGAGGCATCTTAGTTTTCCTTCTTTTAATATATACATATATTCAATAAAAATTGCTCGTTAGTATCTTTATTTAGTTGTACGACGTTGTAATATCTATACGTTATTCTGTTTATGCTTTAAGATGCGTTAATACAAAAAAATAGGTTTAGGATAAAGGGACATCTTAAGACCTCAAATTAAAAAAAGCGTGACCTAGTGATTAAAAGTAAATTATTCAAATTCAAAGTAAGTGAACTTCATTATAAAGGGTGGTTAAGTTTCAAGGGCCGGTGTTGATTTTGAATAAAATACATTTTTTTAGGAAATTATTGTCATTTCTCTTTATTATGATACTACTACATATATATAGGTATATATATATATATAATTGGCGCGTACACCATTTTTGGGTGTTTGGCCGAGCTCCTCCTCCTATTTGTAGTGTGCGTTTTGATGTTGTTCCACAAATGGAGGGACCGTTTTAAGCCCACTCCCAACGGCAGAAATTTTTATGAGGACCTTTTTCATGGCAGAAATACACTCGGAGATTTGTCATTGCCTGCCGACATGATAATATTGGTATGGAACAAAATATCGCCAAATACGGCCCAATGATGCCGCCAGCTCATAAACCGCACCAAACAGTCACTCTTTGTGGGTGCATTGGTTTTTCGGCAATCACTCTTAGGTCATCATTCGCCCAAATGCGGCAATTTTGCTTATTGACGAATCCACTGAGGTGAAAATGTGCCTCATCACTGAAGATGATTTTCTTCACGAAGTGCGATATGCATTTTGATTTCACAATAAGCCTGAATAACTTTAACGCGTTGCTGTGTATCTTTCCATGGTTTAAATTGAGTTAGTCTGAATTTGAAAGCTGTCAAATAAAATGCAGAAAAAACTTGACGTTTAGGTTTGGTTTACATTCAACATCGGCTCTTGAAATTTAACCACCCTTTATGTTTGCGGTAAATACAATATTTTGCCCAAGTATTCCAGGTATGACAAAGATCAAATCAGATGGAAAATAATAATAAAGCCATAAGTAATGTAACTCCAAAACCCCACAGCTTTTGAAATTGGGGATGGAGTATAAAAACCTTAAAATTATTATATTTTGGTCGCTTCATCTCGTTCTTATATATATGGGGTTGTTTTGGTTTAGTCTCTTACCACGGAGAGAGAGAGACCTTACGCTGCGAGAGCTTGCTTCAAAATTACATAGAAGTAAAACTGTGGTTTTGCATACTTACATGTGAAAGAAAGCTACGGATGCTACAAGAGAAGTAGTAGAAAGCCAAAGCTTAGAGCTCGGGATGTTCGGGAAATCAAACGTTTAGCTATAAATGAATTAAATAGCCCCGCTGAAATTAAACCATCCTTTAATTTGGAAGTTACTACGTTAAGTGTGCAATGAATAAAACGAGTACCTAAATCTAGCCACACGACAGCAACAGGCCAGATTGACTTACACAGAAAAGTATCAATTTTGGGAAGATTAATGGGAAAGAGTAATTTTTTCCGATGAAAAAAACAAAAATCAATCTGGATGGATCAGATGATTCCCAAATGTTTTGGCATGATAAACGGAAGAAAAAGGAGGGGAGACTGGCTTGTAATTTCGCTAGGGGTACAGTCATGGTTTTGGGCAGCCATTAGTGTAAATAGCAAACCGCCTATATGTTTCATATCCGCAAAATGGAATAATGCCAAGTACATAGAACTTCTAGATGAAGTACGCATTACTCTTTTTGATGATAGTTTCTATGAGGAAGCGATTTTCCAGTATGATAACGCAGCCGTTCATGCTTCCAAAGCAACAAAAAAGTTGTTGGCACCGAGAAAATATCAATTTTAGAATGGCCTACCTGCGGACCTGACCTTAACTCACCCAATCGAAAATGTATGAGCAATACTTTCTCAATCGGTTTCCAAAGAGGGAAGAGAATTTGATAGCGCGAAAAGCCTTAGAAGTGCGATTAATGTCAAATGGTCAAAAATTGATCAAAATATTTTAAAAAACTTAATCAAATCAATACCTCGACGACTTAAACCAGTTTTAATCAAAGGAGGATCCAACATAAATTATTAAGCTCCAAAATATAAACTATCCTCAAAACCTCTTTGATTATTTTAAATATAATAACACGAGTCTTATACTGTTTTTGTTCTATAGATTTTACTTTCTTTAATAATTAATTTAAGTTTCGTGAAATGTGTGCTTATTTCTGGATACTTTAAAAATATTTAACCTTAAAACTTTAAATAATAAGGTCATATAAATTGTACGCTGAGGATAAAAATGTATAGGAAATTGAATTGGTTTTATAATTTCTTCGTGCGGTGTATAGCTCACAGATCCGTACGCCACGAAAAAATTATTATTTATTTAAAAAATAATATAGAAATACTTAACATTTCTCGCAGAATGGGAAATTAAAACTACAGCTAAAAGTTACGTAAGTATTTCGTTTAATACTAATTTAAAATTGTTAATTGAAAATGCAAAATCAAAGTCAAAGAATTCGAGAATGAGTCATCTTCTTTTAAAGTTCTTAATATAAAGAAATTTTGACTCGCTCTAGAAAAAGAGAGGGATATGGAAATAAATGCGCTCGATAAGGAAAGAAAAGTCAGTCGTCTCTCTTATAAATTCAAATAAAAAACAGAGTGAAGGAAGAATCCTTCTACTACGCAATGACTTTAAATTAATTAGTAAGTAATAAGAGATTTATAGAAAGACACATGAAAACATTTATTAATATTCGAATGAAAACGTACTTTGCAACACCACGCAGCCAAAATCTGACTGCAACTTGATTGCATCGGAGTAACATGAGATGATGTTTCAAATTTTTAAATTTTTAAGCTTCGAACGGTAGAAACTTGCAGAGATATCGTTAATAAAAATAACAAAAAGCAAGATACCCAAGATGACCAATTTTAAGAAAACGGAAACTAAAATAGAAAAGCTGACTTTGTCGAAAGCTTTCCAGAAGGCGATATATTCGTACACAGATTTTGCCTGAAGTTGACCATTAAAAGCTGGCCAACAAAGTTCTGAAAAAACGGTGAGATTAGTAACTGTTGACCTACCGGTCATAAAACCATGATAATATGCTTTTATAATAATATTCAAATAATTTTGAAACCGCGGAGAGTTTGGAAATGTGCCTATACGTTATATACAAGAACGACATTCTTGCTACCACTTTTGGATATGGAGTATTTAGAAGTAACATTCCATGAGTCTATAAACTCACCACTTCCGAGAGATTTATTAAAAATTAAGAGCGGGCGCGCAAAACGCGGACCTTTTTTTAAAGATAAGATGACGAATTTACGAAACTATTTATCACATCGTTCAGTGTCAAACGTAGGGACCCAAAATTGTTAGAGAAATAAAAAAATCCCCTCATTCCACCTTCTCCTTGTTGTTGTTGTTGTTGTTAACAGCATAGGTAACCCTGTCAGTGTAGTCATATCATCGTTCGTCGTCGTCTGGCTCATCTAGGGGTAGGCCCAGGAAACATGCTGTTTCGACAGGTTGGGTCCAGAGGGAGAGGGGGGTTAGATGAGTCGGTTTGAGGGGGCATGTGAAGAGGTGGTTAGTGTCGTGCGGGGTACCTTCGCATGCCGGACATGTGTTTGGTATGTCGGGGTCGATTCTGGATACGTAGGAGTTTAACCTGCTACAGTATCCAGAACGTAGTTGTGCCAATGTTACACGGGTCTCACGGGGAAGCTGGAGCTCTTCATCTGCGATGGGTGGTGGTTGGACTCCAATTACGGCATTCACAAGACGGGAGTTTAAGAAGGTGGTAACGGTCTCCCGGTGAATGTCGTTTATAGACTGTCGAAATACTGTCCGGTCCAGTAGGTTACGGTCGGTCTTGTCCTGGATATCGCCAGCGTAGTCAAAGAGGTGTCTCCTGACGTGCCTGGGAGGCGGCTCGGGCTCAAGCAGGTGTCTGCAGGGATGAGACCTGCGGTAACATCCGAGCAGGAACTGCTTGCTGAGCAATTTATTGTGCTCCGCAACTGGGAGCATTTGTGCCTCGTTGTGAAGATGTTGTATAGGTGACATCAGGAGGCACCCGGTCGCTGTCCGAATGGCGGTATTTTGACAGGTCTGTAGCTTAGTCCACTGCGAATCACTAGTTCCTGGCGACCAGACAGGCGCAGCATAGTTGAGAACCGGCCGGCCAATTGCCTTAAATGTCGAAAGCAACAGTTCTTTGTCTTTGCCCCAAGTGCTGCCGGCCAGCGATTTGAGGACCTTGTTGCGATTTTGGACTTTAGTGGCAATTGCGGTTGTATGCGCAGAGAAGGAGAGCAAGCTGTCAAAGGTTACACCCAAAATTTTGGGGTTATTCACAGTCGGAATTGGTGTGTCGTCGACTTTTACCTTAAGGGGCAGCTTGACCTCCTTTGTCCAGGTGGTGAAAAGGGTCGCCGTGGACTTGGTGGGGGAAAGTTGTAGATTCCTCGCAGTGAAAAAGCGAGAAAGGTCGGTGAGGTAGACGTTCACTTTGGAACACAGGCCATCGATGTCATTGCCCGACGCCATTATCGAGCAATCGTCAGCGTATGTGATCAGGGAAACTCCCGCTGGTGGTTGGGGGAGCTTCGAGATGTAGAAGTTAAAAAGCAAGGGTGAAAGGACACCACCCTGCGGTACGCCTTGCTTAATCTTCCTCTGCTTTGACATTTGATCTCGAAAAATCACTGACGAGTGCCGACCGCTCAGGTAGTTCGCGGACCACCTCTTCAGCCCTGGCGGGAGTGTCGACTGATAAATGTCATCTAGTAGCGTGGAGTGGCTGACTGTGTCGAAAGCCTTTTTCAAGTCCAACGCTACTAGGACAGTCCTCTCGCAGGGGCGGTTTTGGTTAAGCCCGCGATTTATCTGGGCGTTTATGGCGGTGAGTGCAGTGGTGGTGCTGTGCACTCGTCGGAAACCGTGCTGATGTGGGGCTGGGGCCAGGTGTTTCGTAAAGAGTGGGAGTAGGAGGGCTTCAAGTGTCTTCACTACTGGGGAAAGGAGAGTTATCGGCCGATAAGACTCCCCTTGGTTGGCGGGTTTCCCAGGTTTCAGTAGTGGGACCACTCTCCCTGCTTTCCACTTTTCAGGGATGATGAGAGTGGCCATGGACAGATTGAAAACCCTTGTGAGAAATCCTACTCCCAGGGGTCCCAGATGCTTCAGCATCAGCGCGTTTAAGCCGTCAGGGCCAATGGCTTTCGATGATTTCGAACTCTTGATGGCCCCCTGAACCTCATCACTGGAGAAAGTAAGTGGCGCACTGTTGTTCTTCAGTTTGTGCAGCCTTCTGGTAGCACGACGCTTGGTTCTGTCGCCCGGAGGATGCAATATAAAAAGCCGGCTGAAGTAGCTCGCGCATCGCTTCGGGTCCGACGAAGTGCAACCGTTGAAGGTGATAGCCACCTTGTCGTTGTGCTTCGTCGGGTTTGACAGAGACCTAACGGTGGACCAGAGCTTACTCACCCCAGAGGTGAGGTTGCAGGTCTTCAAGTGCTCAACCCATTTAGTCCGCTTATGCTGGTTTACCAGTTGCCGGATCTCCAAATTGAGATCCCTTATGCGGGGATCCCCGGGATCGGCCTGGCGTAGGTGATCACGCTCGTTCGCTAAACTGGCTGCTTCGGCTGGGAAATGAGGACGAATGTCCTTATAACTTCCAGCAGGGATGAAGCGAGCCGCAGCAGCTGTGAGCACCTTGCGGAATGCGCGTTCGCCTACGCGCACATCAGTGGGGATGGGAAGAGCGGCGAAGGTGTCCTCAGTAAATTCCGTGAAGCCGGCCCAATTAGCTTTTTTAAAGTTAAAATAGGACCGGTGATTCGCGGAAACGAAATCGGCAGGTCTCTCGATCGAGACGATAATGGGCAAGTGGTCTGATGCAAGCGATAGCATAGGTCGCCACGTTATGCTATTTATCAGACCAGCGCTAGCAATTGTTAGGTCAGGCGAGCTGCTGCAATTGCCCACTACCCTGGTGGGGGCGTCGTCGTTCACTGTGCTGAATGTCGAGTCGTCTATCTGCTCTGCCAGTTGCTGTCCCCTACGATCATTTGGCAGGCTTGAATGCCAAAGATCGTGATGCGCATTAAAGTCACCTACAACCAATCGGTTTTCACCTCTGAGGAGCGCACCTATATCAGGGTGATATCCTGCCGGGCAGCAGGTGACAGGGGGTATATATATGTTAAATATTTCGAGCTCGGAATCGCCTGACCGGACAGCTATGCCTTGACATTCTAAGGTGCTGTCCCTGGGGTCGATTCCTTCATCGATAAGACGATACTGCACAGTGTGGTGGACTATAAACGCTAGGCCACCACCATTGTCTCGCTCGCGATCACGTCTGTGCACGTTATAGCCATCCCTGGTGATCAGAGATGACCTAGCGTGCAACTTTGTTTCTTGGACCGCAGCTATCTTGATACAGTGCCGGTTCATAAAGTCGACTATCTCGTCGACCTTGCTCATAAGTCCGTTGCAGTTTAGCTGGAGAAGCTTGAAGCTTCTCGGCGAGGTCAGTGTAATCCGGGGGGTGAGGGACGCGTGGTGTTGTCTGCGTTGGGCCTGCTGCGCAATCCACTGTGGCTGTTGCGGCCTGATGGTGATGGGCGGCCGCGCCTCCGGGGGCGGTTGTGGGTGCAGAGCTCTGCAGCAGGGGGCAACGTAGGCAGTTGTCCACTCACGGGTGGTGCGCAGGCCGGAACATCTCCGAAAATGGCACCAGCCATTGCAGGAATTGCACTGGACTGTTACCAGATTCCGAGGTATTACGGCCTGACACACGGAACAGACTGTGCGGGGGACCAGGAGCTGCTGGTTTGTCCCCGCACTGGGGTTGGAGCTGGAAGGAAGGGGAGGGGTTGAGGGGGAGTTGTGTTGCTCCGATAGGCTCCTCACCGTGGAGGTGTTTGTGGTGGTGGCGGTTGGTGGTGCCGGCCTATCAGGGGGTGTGTTAGCCGTGGAGGCATTAGTCGCCTGCTGGCGGGAGCAACACTTGGCCACATACCGTGTGGACCACTCCCTATGTGACTTAAGACCCGAGCAGGTCTTAAGGTGGCTCCACCCGTTGCACTTGTTGCACCTAACCGAGGTTGAGTTCGGGTGAAGCCGTTTGTGGCAGACGCAGCAGTAGAATACTTCTGGCCCAGGGTTGGATTCGATTCCAGCTCTGAGGAGAAGTATTTGGAGCAGGATTGCTGCGGGAGTTTGCTCCTGTGACGTAAGGCGGGGGATGATATGAGTTACACTAGACAGGGCTAGTATACTGGGGCGGCAGCCCTTGGTCGGGAAAAACCCGAGTCATTCCGGTACGTAGAACCGGCTGCCATGGGAATGAAGTCATTCCGGTACGTAGAACCGGCTGCCATGGGAATGTGCGGGAAGCTTGAGTTTTCTTGTAAAATATTTTAGAAGGGACACTTGAACCCGATTTTTTGAAGAGACAGTTCTGTAAGTTATTTCCTTTCAATAAATTTAAAACATTATGAACATAATTTAAATGTTTCTGGTCAGTTTGAACCTTATTATCACCGGATTCAGATTAAACATTTCGACACCTTTTCTATATTCATTCAAACACGCTTTAATTTTGTATTGCTAGCTAAAACTCTCGTATGAGTAAATTACTCAAACGGTTTTCGAATACAAATGTGGTTTTTATTTACGATTTTATAAAATAATAATAATAGTAATTCTTTATAAAATGAAGAACAAAAATATAGAAAAGAAAAATCTTAAAATTATAATTTTTCTTATTATTGAAATCTATTAACGCATTAATTTTAAAAGTATTGCTTCAGTATTTTAACATTCGAACTAGAAAGGTAGCAGTCATTTTTTTCTTCTAATAAACCTCAAATAGAATTCAAATGTAGAATAGAATCCTCATTTTCAATCTGAAAATCATTAAAGAAAAACTTTGATAACAAATTGAGAAATCAAACTTCAAAGAAACAAAACGCTTCAAACTGTGTTTGTTGGGTGAGACCAAACCAAATAAAAACAACGACAATATTAACCCCAGAAAAACACAAATGGATAACATAAACAAAAGCAACGCAAACAATTGAAAAAGAAGAGGAAACTGCGCAACATTTTCCGAAACAAAGAAGTCAACGATCAGCTGTCCAGCATAGTAGAGCCGGTCAAACAAAGAGACTTCGTCATCAGCAATGCCCACATTACCCCGCTCACACTCACAAATACACAATCAGCAAAATTTGAGCTAAGCTGAGCTTAGTGGGGCTGCCATTGGTAAAAGCATTGCAATTCCGCAGCTGAGTGTAACCGACGGAGTACCAACAAAGAGATACCTCATCGTTTGGTGCCCCTCATTCACATCATAGTGCCGTGGACATAGTGGCCGAACGCAGGTTAAACGGTTACTTAGTCTTTGCGCTCGGTCATTTCGCACAAACGGGTGCCAAATTGACAACAGAGCGGTCGCTTTTAAATCGCACGCTTTGGAAATTCGAAGTAGTAATTGATATATTTCAGAAAATTTAAATTCCGGTGTAGTTGGTGCGGTGGAAAAACTGAAAAACTAAAACAAAAATTAATTAAATTAGCAAGGCGTTTGTAATGTGGAAATAGTAAACACACAAACGAAATATCGGACAAAATAAACAAAAAAAACAAAAATACATGAATTGCGAAAAGTTTAAAATCGGGTTTGTGACGGAATTTCAATGTCAAACGTTTGTAATGGACCACTCTGAAGATTAACGCGTGGTTGAACTGCCCACTGCAGCGAGCAACTAAGATATCTGTCAATTTGTACGCGTGTGTGTGTATTTGTGCTTTTTAATTGCACGTAAAGTAAAAATGCAGCACGCCAATTAAATTAGTAACTTAATTATCATTATTTGATGCATTTTAATTGTAATGTGAATAAAAAATAAAAGCCAATTATAAAAAATAAAAGCCAATTTCACAGTGAAAATTTGATGAATGCCTTTGATTTCGCCATAATTAGAATCACAAATATAGCGCATTTGCATGTGCATTCATGCATACATATTTACAGGCATACGTGTGTCGGGATGTACATTTAAGGTGTAAATATATATTAAATTAATTTGTAGATAATCTGGATAATTTATTTTGCTAAATTTTGGGAAAACCAAATGAAAAATAAATAATTAATATGTACAGTGACAAATATTTTTCGAAATTACTAAATTAATTTACTATTCGATTACAATTTTTTTTTTCAAGTTTTACTCATAACATGGCGAAGTGATACTACGTTTTGGTGTTTTTTTTTTGGTTAATGTGAAAATGTAACTTTAATTTAGTTCCCTTGTAATTGAATACAAAAAAAACTAAAGTCTGGCTCGCTGCAGTCAAAATTATAACATTTTATTTGTCGGAAAGACACCCAATAACCAACATTACATAAAGCTCGCTGTGCTACTTACGAAGACTACTCTGGGCGGCGCGAAGCGCATTTCGAAACATTTCACATCAATTCTGCTCATTTTTTCAAATGAAAGGAAATCACCAAAAAACGACACTCAGCACATGACATACATATAGACATTTATATGTAGCAGCAGAGTACAAGTCAAGAGACCTATAACAATAAGAAAAATTAAAAGATAAAATACAGTGAGTATAGGTGCGGTGGTGAAGTCGGAGGCACGGAAAAATCGCATTAATAGGCCACAAATCGAGTCACAAAAGCGGCCTGGCATCCGTAATTTCGTTCAATTGAGCAGCCTTAAGTAATCGCTGCAAAAACATACAAACACATGCACATAATCAACAAAAATTTGTGTACGAAATTGTGCATACTTACTTCCAACAGTGTCGCAGTGAATCACGCGTACGAAAATAAATGAATATACATACATAGGTACGAGTATGTGTATGTATGTTTGTATGCAGGGAAGTACGTTTATGAATGAATACCTTTACCGGCGCAATCGGCTCCCGGCACTGATGGTCACACCATCTCTGTTCCATTGTAATGGTGGTGGTTGGGATGAGGTAAAGAGAGGCTCCAAAAGCAATATTGAAGTCAAAAGAATTTCATAAATTGTGTTTTATTTCAAAAGTACATATGTTTGTGAATTTTTAAAGGTGTATTTTCTGGTTTACTTGAAATATAAGCAGCGTCTTTCAACTTATCCACGTTCCCTAAAACAACTAGGTGCATCCCGTTTGATTTGTAAAGGGTGATTATTTTAATTTTTATGATTGAATTTGAAAAATAACTTTGGCCTAACGGCTGCCTCAGCTACTATTTTCGAAGATCCGGAAAAAATTAATAGGTTCAAGTCTGCCCCTTTTTGTGTATCAGAACCGGCCATATCTCGCAAATAATAGCTCAGTTCATAAAGCAAATATGTAATTTGGAACAATTGTTACAAATGATCAAGTTTTGGTGTTCGTGTATCCGAAGAACTTGCAAAGTAGAGGAAAGTGATAGAGCAAATTGGCATTTCATTTTGAGGGAAAGTTACAAGTTTTTACTGGATGAATTTTTACTCGTAAGAATTTGCAAGTGAGTAAAACAGCTGATCGCAAAGTAAAAATATACATGAATTAAAATTTGCGAATTAAGTGAAGGTTCCAAATTAAAATAATATTGTACGGATGGGAGCGAAAAGTGAACGTAGCTGTGACGTGACTTAATTACAAATAAGGAGGGAAACAGGTATAAGAAAAAAGTGAGAGAACAAGGAATAAGAAAAGAGAATAGAATAGAAGAAAAGTTGTTTGTAAATAAAAAAATGTTTAAGTTCTAATTAGTTTTTCATTACGTCAGCTCAGCACCTGATTTCGTAAAATTCAGTGTTAGCATAATACGCGTAACCTTCTCAACTTGATATAATTAATCAAGAAACTCTCAATTTTTTTCAATACGCTTGTTCTGTATAAAAACTATGTTATTCATTAAATGTTTTAAAATAAATTCTTTCTGATAAGCTAAATAAACCGGTCTCACTTTTTTTATAGAGAATTTCAAATTTCGATAAAAGTTAATGGTTAGTTTTGCATAAAAACCAGGACAAGCAATTTATTCCTTCTGACCAATTGCCCAAAACGGAGGCGTTTTACTTTCGTTTTCAGTTAGTTGAATACATTTTTTATAAAAAACGAGTTCTATTCCATAATAATAACAATAAATAAATAAATTTTCTTCACAACTAAATATGTTAAATCTTCATCAGCATTCCATTAGAGTTTAGAGTAGCTTAAATATATTCATTGTCACTTATTTGTGGCGTGAATTACATGTTCAACATAATAATTAAGCCCATTTTTTGGTAGTAGACAAAAATAAATAATAAAAACACGAACTACGAGTATGAGTAGATAGTAAAGGTACACAGTACAAAAATGAATTCAACTACTTGGTTATAATATTTAGTCAACCTGACCAGCGAGAGCGTGAACTCACACACATATACACATTTGCACTCATAATTAGCGCTAAAAATTAATAAAAAATAATGGTCATAAAATTTACTACAATGCCAACTGAAATTGAATGCATTTAGTACTCAAACTTCCACAGCTACAGCCAGAGTCAGGTTGATTGCCAAAAGTGCAACTATAATTTGTATTTTATGTACTCGTATATATCTACATAATTCGTAAGTGATTACGCATAAATGCATGCAAAATGTTCCATGTGCACTTATACTTATGTATATACTAAATGAGTACATACATATGTATATATGATCTATGCCAAATTAGCATGTGAAGCCTGGTCTATATATATATATATATTTGGCGCTTACCCCCTTTTCGTGTGTTTGGCCCAGCTCCTCTTCCTATTTGTAGTGTGCGTCTTGATGTTGTTCCAGTCACGTTGCCAAAAATGCTAAAAATTCATTCGGAATAATAAATAACTATTAGGTCTACTTATCTGTTCGAAGACTGTTTGCGCGTGATTATACTACATACAAACATAAATATGTACATCTGTGCAGGGGGTTCAAATGTAGGTATCTTTTTAAATCATACTCCCCGAAACAAAATAAGTCGATTCATGCTTGAAGATCACTCGGAAATAGTGCAATGGCCCATACACCTCTCAAGGATATGTGCGCCATTCTAAATATTATAACCGACAACCATTTACGAGTAAAACAAAAATGTCTACGTTAGGAAATTGAGTTACTTGATCCCAACACAAATATGCAGATCGAGTTGTTTTGGCGCTACTTTTTAGTATATACCAGCAAAAAGAAAGAAATGCATCCTTTGTTTCGACTTCGCACTTAAACTTGCATAATTGTCTAAGTAATTTCTTTTTACATTATCGACACAGTCAATAGCCCTGGTAGCTTGCGCTGTAATCTAACTATTAAATTTTATAATTTTTTATAAATTTAATTCAATAAATAAAAATAATCTTTCCAATTATGCATCCATTTTGATGCAATACTTCCTTACTACTTATATATAAAATTTTATCTTTCGCCTGGAATGTTCAAGACGATGGCGTATATGTGTATAGGGTGTCCCTTTAAGGCCACCTCTTATGCAATTTGATAAATACACAGCATATACACATGGAGATTATATACATACAGTCTCTGTCAGAAGAACAATTTCGGTTTTTTCTTGTAACTTTAAGATATATTTCGGTCTGCTTTTTGCTGCATAATAGTCCCACTCAAAAGCTAGGACGCCAGTGCTAACTCAGGTTAGTGTCGTTCGAAAGTGTAACCAAACAGAAATGGCAGCCGGTTCTACGTTACTGGAATGACTCGCGTTTTTTCCCGACCAAGGGCTGCCGCCCCAGTAAACTAGCCCTGTCTAGTGAACAATATGTATATACCCTACACTGACGGGGCTTGTATTACTGCTACAACAACAACAAAAAATGAGCGAGAAGTACGCGAAGCGTTTTGAGGCTGTATTTTTATGCACGCAAGGGCCGAAATTATCTTACGCCGTGGCTGCAAAAGTGATTAAAAAAAGAGGTTGTCTGCAAAGTCGGTTTACTGACGATAGTTTAACGTGATAACGTCATAAGAAAATACTGATTGAATGGTTGCATTTTTCAAAAGAAAATTTTAATTTTATTTGTTTGATACATATTTTGTATGGATATAGAGAATGAGTTAACATTAACATAACATATACTTTAACATAACATAACATAACATAACATAACACAACATAACATAACATAACATAACATGACATAACACAACACAACACAACACAACACAACACAACACAACACAACATAACATAACATAACATAACATAACATAACATAACATAACATAACATAACATAACATAACATAACATAACATAACATAACATAACATAACATAACATAACATAACATAACATAACATAACATAACATAACATAACATAACATAACATAACATAACATAACATAACATAACATAACATAACATAACATAACATAACATAACATAACATAACATAACATAACATAACATAACATAACATAACATAACATAACATAACATAACATAACATAACATAACATAACATAACATAACATAACATAACATAACATAACATAACATAACATAACATAACATAACATAACATAACATAACATAACATAACATAACAAATTACCCCGTATTAAAGCACTTATCAACAGCTTTCATTTGATACCCATATTGTACATACACAACCAAAGGTTACCCGGGTCCACGTTTTGACCTATATCTCGAGACCCCAGTCACGGAGCAGATAGAAATAGTCTGAACTAAAGCATTCACCAACAGCTTCCATTTGATACCCATATTGTACATACACATCCGAAGGTTACCCGGGTCAACGTTTTGACCTATATCTCGAGACCCTATCTACCAATAGGTATTCAAACTATACGGAAATCATCTTCAATACCTACTTAACAATGTGTGTAAGTTTGGTTTAATTCGGTTCAAAGACACGGCGGGTCCACGTTTTGGCATATATTTCGAGACCCTAGTCATCAATAGGTATGAAAATTACCCCGTATTAAAACACTTATCAACAGCTTTCATTTGATATCCATATTGTACAAACACATTCTAGGGTCCACGTTTTGGTCTCTATCTCGAGACCCTAGTCACGGAACGGATAGAAATACTCTGAACTAAAGCTTTCACCAACAGCTTCCATTTGATACCCATATTGTACATACACATCCGAAGGTTACCCGGGTCCACGTTTTGACCTATATCTCGAGACCATATCTACCAATATGTACCCAAACAATACGGAAATCATCTTCAATACCTACTTAACAATGTGTGTAAGTTTGGTTTAATTCGGTGCAAAGACACGGCGGGTCCACGTTTTGGCATATATTTCCAGACCCTAGTCATCAATAGGTATGAAAATTACCCCGTATTAAAGCACTTATCAACAGCTTTCATTTGATACCCATATTGTACATACACATCCGAAGGTTACCCGGGTCAACGTTTTGACCTATATCTCGAGACCCCAGTCACGGAGCAGATAGAAATAGTCTGAACTAAAGCATTCACCAACAGCTTCCATTTGATACCCATATTGTACATACACATCCGAAGGTTACCCGGGTCAACGTTTTGACCTATATCTCGAGACCCTATCTACCAATAGGTATTCAAACTATACGGAAATCATCTTCAATACCTCCTTAACAATGTGTGTAAGTTTGGTTTAATTCGGTGCAAAGACACGGCGGGTCCACGTTTTGGCATATATTTCCAGACCCTAGTCATCAATAGGTAAGAAAATTACCCCCTATTAAAGCACTTATCAACAGCTTTCATTTGATATCCATATTGTACAAACACATTCTAGGGTCCACGTTTTGGTCTCTATCTCGAGACCCTAGTCACGGAGCGGATGGAAATACTCTGAACTAAAGCATTCACCAACAGCTTCCATTTGATACCCATATTGTACATACACATCCGAAGGTTACCCGGGTCAACGTTTTGACCTATATCTCGAGACCCTATCTACCAATAGGTATTCAAACTATACGGAAATCATCTTCAATACCTACTTAACAATGTGTGTAAGTTTGGTTTAATTCGGTGCAAAGACACGGCGGGTCCACGTTTTGGCATATATTTCCAGACCCTAGTCATCAATAGGTATGAAAATTACCCCGTATTAAAGCACTTATCAACAGCTTTCATTTGATACCCATATTGTACATACACATCCGAAGGTTACCCGGGTCCACGTTTTGACCTATATCTCGAGCCCTATTTCCAAAATAAAATATAATCCATGTTACTCGTGATGTAGCTTTCGAATGGTGAAAGAATTTTTAAAATCGGTCCAGTAGTTTTTGAGCCTATTCATTACAACCAAACAAACAAAGTTTTCCTCTTTATAATATTAGTATAGATATGGTAAATATTACCATACATTTTTTCCTTCAGATATAATAAAAAAATAATAATAATAACATTAAAACAACAGGTATTATTAACAAACTTGGTTTTATTTTAAATTCTTCAAGTGAATCAAATTAATAATAATCAATAAGAAGGCATATGCAAATACAAATACGTGAATTTATATATGTACATTTGCGCATATACATACATACATATATACGCTCACGTAACTACATATGAGCAAGGTAACTACATATGAGCAAGGTAACTACATATAAGCAAGGTAACTACATATGAGCAAGGTAACACTAATATGAGCAAGGTAACTACATATGAGCAAGGTAACTACATATGAGCAAGGTAACTACATATGAGCAAGGTAACTACATATGAGCAAGGTAACTACATATGAGCAAGGTAACTACATATGAGCAAGGTAACACTAATATGAGCAAGGTAACTACATATGAGCAAGGTAACTACATATGAACAGTAATGAGCAAGGTAACACTAATATGAGCAAGGTAACTACATATGAACAGTAATGAGCAAGGTAACGACACATTTTTTCGTGCGTGCAGCCTGTTAAATCGAATTATAAGACGTTATCACGTCAAAATCAAAAAAGTTTGTTGTGATGTGGAATCAGCGGTAGATGATGATTTTTCCGAGCGTGGCTTGAAGCGAGTGACGACAAAAAAGCAGGATAAACTGATTATCCAACTTTTTAAGCGGGACCCTTCTTTGTGACTACGTCATGCACGATCAGTTCTTGCTAAAAAGGAAATAGATGTGAGTATCAACACATCGAACGACGACTGAAGGATGCGAACATATCCTACCGTCCCACATCATCAAAACCATTGCTCTCAGAAAAACACATTGAGAAACAACAAAACAAGAAAGTGGTGTCACAGTATTGGCCTGGCCTTCCCAGTCCCCAGACGCCAACCCCATTGAAAATATGTGAGGAGTTATGAAAATGCATGTTGTCGGAAGGTCAGTCCATGATTTAAAGCAACTCTGCATCAAGTTCGCAAAATCTAGTCCTGTTTGTTGACGAGCTACGCAAAAGCAAAGGTTCAAAGCATGAAGAAGATGCCCGGCTATACTCGACAACGATGAAGACTACTCGATTTATTGAGTAATTGCGACTCATAGTTTTGTACATACTTTCATGCAAACAAATTTTAAATGTATATCTTTTATACTTCATGAATAATCGAGGTTCCTTTTTTCTGACACAGACTGTATGTAAGTCCTACTTCACAAGCTCGCATCGTCGTGCCTTTATAGTGTATCAACTGTGTATGAAGATACTCCACACACGTAGC
The DNA here is from genome assembly GCF_027943255.1 of Anastrepha obliqua. Lineage (NCBI taxonomy): Eukaryota > Metazoa > Arthropoda > Insecta > Diptera > Tephritidae > Anastrepha > Anastrepha obliqua. The sequence goes on along the minus strand of NC_072892.1, from coordinate 182,902,683 downwards.
GTCGTCAATCGTCAAAATAGTAAGCTAATTATCTTCGTTACGTACAGAAAAATAATAAAAAATGGCTTTCTGTTATGGCTTTCAAATAGAAATAATTCCACACATTCAAAACTTCAGATATTTATGTATGGTATGTATATATGTATGCATACATAAACGGAGGATGCTGAATAGATATTTTGTGCTAGCCGTTAAAATAAGAGCTCTCAAAGTCTTGGGCTATTATACAACTGAGCTCTTCGGCGAGTGGCAGATTCCAAATATTCTGGAATATCAAACTGACCTTAGGCTTAGTAGTCCTCCAAGATGTATGAATCTATAATATAATATATGGAATTATACGTGAGCGATTTTCTACAAATAGATGAATTTAAGAACTTGTCTGAACATTTTTGCCCTAAAATACATACAGACACTCACACTTTATTTGATGCAGATACGATTTTTTTGTGTGTCCTATATTTCATAATATTTTCTGAAAATGGAGTAAATAGACATCTTATTTATTTTGCTTTACTTCATTTCTCAAAATATAATACAAAAAAGTGCCCACTCATTTCATTGTACTGCGAAAAATCTGCAGTCTTTGTGTACACGCAAACGACGATATACTCGTATTGAAAATGATTTTCATTGCTATTAGTCCATAAAATTTAAAGGGGGGGAAATGCTATGTTTTAAAATTGACATTTGGTAGTTTCTTTATCGCTTTCATCGTCATTAGAAGTTCTCAGTTTTTTGGATGGTTGAACATACTCAGATGTCAGATACGTAGATTTAGGTTTTTCAATGTCAATGTCTTTCAGCGGAACGTAGCCTAAGAAATAAAAAGTATAAATCCAAACAAATGCCATTTTTTAATATCTTGAAGCCAGTAAACTTCAAGATATTAAAAAATATCTTGTGGGACACCCTATACATCCAGTATATTTAATCCGCTTCTTGAAATGGTACTGCGTCAGCGGGCAAATTGCGACTCAATAAGGGATGACAACTTTTTTGTTTAATTGCTTAACATAGAAAATAAAATCAGTGTTTTCTTATTTTCAGTTTGGTTTGGAAAAGCAGTAGGGAGAGAACCGGTAAAGCAACCACGCAGATGTCACTTAGTTCAACTTTCATATTTCAGTAACAAAAGTGCCGAGTACGCGTAGTAAAGGACCAAAGTGGTTAACTAAATTTGAGATACAAAAATAAAATGAATTACCGTAGTAGCAGACACCTGACGGTATTAGTCGCATTGTGTCTGAGCGGAGTGCTATGGAGTTGTGCCAATGCTTACCAGATTGGTGTGGGACGTGCGGATAGTACGGGCCCACCAGTGGAAATACATTTCGTAAGTTGTCTTATTGTATGTTTGCTAGAAGAGGGTCATAATCAACAAGAAAACGAAAAAAAAAAAAACAATTATATGAAAACTTAAGCGCCAGCTAAACTTAGAACCGGCTTAAAAAATTCGTAGCGGTATATTTTAAACGACTGTCATACGAAGCAAATCTGCCTTTATTCTTACTTCGGGGGCAGAACAAATTGAAAACTTTATAGCCAGTGTGATTATGATTTTTTTCAAGCAAGTGCGCGATTTTCATATTTAACAGAACTTATTTCATTTGTGTATTTGTGTAAAGCATTTCAATTTGAGATAGATTAACCATTTTCAGTTTATATGATACTTTGTAATAATACTTTAATATTTTCTTTATTACTTTACATTTAAAAGATGGGTTACGCCAATATTAAACAAGTGGGGCGTGGCCTGCACTTGCGGCAATTTGCGCGCGCTTTTGTCGTCGAGGATGAAAACCATAACCGCGTCGCGTTCGTCTCGGTCGATGCGGGCATGATGGGCTATGGTGTCAAACGTGAGGTAAACTGAAGTTATAAGAAAATTTAACAAAAAGTTCATTGAATATTTTTATGTTTCTGTAAGGTTGTGAAACGCTTGCAAGCGCGCTATGGCAACATTTACACGGCGGATAATGTCGTTATCAGCGGCACCCACACTCACAGTGGTCCCGGCGGCTTCCTCATGCATCTGCTTTACGATATCTCAATTTTGGGCTTCGTGCCGCAGACTTTCGAAGCGCTTGTGCAGGGTTGCTACTTGGTTAGTCAACTTCTTCTATAAGCAGTAATATTAGCACTGTTTAAGTTCTTCATTTCTTAGAGCATCAAACGCGCCACCGACAATATGGTGGATGGCAAGATCTTCCTTTCGAGAACAACAATTTTAAATGTGAACATCAATCGCTCACCCACCTCCTATTTGCGCAATCCCGAGGAAGAGCGCGCACAATACGAGCATGACGTGGATAAAGAGTTGACCCAACTGCGTTTTGTGGATTCGGACAATAATTTAATAGGCGCTTTCAACTGGTACGCTGTTCATGCAACATCGATGAATCATACCAACAAATTGGTGAGCTCAGATAATGTGGGCTATGCAGCCTTACTCTTGGAGAAGGAATACAACACGAATAAAGTGCCCGGGAAGGTAAGATTCATATCTAATATCAGCCTAAAACTATTTTCGGTGTCGCACCCAAATGTTAAATAACTACAGTCAAACTTCCATAACTCGAATCACCATTCGTCATTCCACCATCCATTGAAAATGTGCGACTAGTAGTGTCCTGACATGAAGGTGGAGCGTTAAAGAACGTTGAAGAAAAAACCGTTTTATGTACTTTTTTTTTGAAATAAACGAAGAAGCACAAAAGCTCGGGAGAAGCAATTATGCAGAGAGTTCAAATCTTTTTCTTCAAGAAATACTAACGCTCCTCGATTGAGATTAAAGTGATACATATTTATTGAGAAGAAAATGGGAATTTGTCTGAATTCTTTGTATTATTTATTTTTCTTTTAGGGGAAATTTGTTGCCGCCTTTTGCTCGTCAAATTTAGGTGATGTGTCACCAAATATTATGGGACCGAAGTGCTCGATAAGTGGAAATGAATGCGATTTGCTTACTTCAAAGTGCCCGTCAAAGGAAGGGGAATGTTTTTCATCAGGACCCGGACGCGATATATTTGAGAGCACAGAAATTATAGCAACGCGCTTGGCTGAGGGTGCTTTGGTTAGTAAGATTGAAGCCAGTGTGGGTTGATATTTCAGTGCATTGAAATTCAGAATTATTTTTTTTTTTTGTGACTAGAATAAAACATAATAATTGTAATTAAAAGAAAAATAATACTATAATTTTTAATATTTCTTTCAAATAAAACACAATCTTCCAGCGCCTACTGAATGAAAACAGTCAAGAGGCTACCAGCCGCGAAATAGTTGGCGAATTATCCTTTATCCACCAATTCGTCGATATGCCCAACTATAACGGCACAACTTACAACCCACTTCAACGGAAAATGGATAAGATACGCGGCTGCCAACCTGCGATGGGTTACAGCTTTGCCGCGGGCACAACAGATGGACCCGGTGCATTTAATTTTGAGCAGGGAACCCTCACTGACAATGTGATGTGGAATGCGGTTAGAGATTTCATAGTTCCTCCCACACAAGAGGACATCAGCTGTCACGCACCGAAGCCCATACTACTTGCAACTGGAAGGGTAAGTCGACTTTATTAAAATGAGATACACCAAATATCCATAAAAAACGTTCGCATTGTTACAGGCAACGTTCCCATATGAATGGCAACCGAAAATCGTCTCCGCTCAGCTACTAAAAATTGGTGATCTGATAATTGCTGCTGTGCCCGGGGAACTTACTACAATGGCTGGGCGACGTTTGCGCAATAAGATCAGTGCCGTAGCTGTGGCCACAGGTGGCAAAGATACAGAAGTGATCATCGCTGGGTTGTCAAATATGTATACCAGCTACATCACAACACCGGAGGAGTATCAAGTGAGAGGCAAATTGCTAAAAACAAATTCGAAAGTAGTCATATTATCGTTTTTTAGGCCCAACGCTATGAAGCTGCTTCTACGATCTTCGGTCCCAACACGCACACAATCTACATGGACGTTTTCGAACAATTGACCAAGTCCATGATACGGAGCGAACATCTACCACCGGGTCCCGCTCCACCATATATGAACGATCGCATGTTATCGATGAACACGGGCGTTATTTTTGATGGTCATCCGATTGGCAAGGATTTCGGTCACGTCAAGTTGCAACCGCGAAAGGCGTATCAGATCAATGACACCGTCAAAGTTACCTTCATTGCCGGTAATCCTCGCAATAATCTCTTCCATGAGAAAACCTACTTTGCTGTGGAGCGAAAGATCAACGAAGAGCGATGGAAGGTGGCCTATACGGATGCCAGCTGGGAAACGAAGTAAATCTCCTTTCTTAAAACATTGTTTTTTTTTTTTTTTTGTTTTCAAATTTCGTTTCCTTTCTGGTAGATTCATTTGGGAACGGGTGCATTTGATACTCGGCTTCAGCGACATCCACATTCATTGGAACATTGGGCCAAACACTCTACCCGGTGAATATCGCATTCGGCACTTCGGCAATTACAAATACATTTTAGGCGGCATTTTCCCCTATGAAGGCATCTCCAACTCATTCGTGGTGACGGAAGACTAATAGCCTTGTTCGATGTACATACGTATGTACGTACATTTGTGCATGTGAGGTGAGGTGGAATGATTGGGATACTAGTCAGAGACTGCGCTCTTCAGGGTGTTACTGCTTGTCAGCAAAATGCAAAATACATTCATGCCTATCAATTTTCGAAATGTGTGCGATGTGTGGTGCAGTGCCATACAGATAATACGTACATTCACACATATGTACATATTTATTTGCTTATTATTTAGTTGTGTATATAATAAAATTAACAGCAACAAAATGTAGGAATAAATGTATAAAGTACTGTTATATTAAACTATTCAATGAATACAAAATCATTTCCTGTTTGAATTCTTTCACATCCGCCTCTCCAACCGTTAGATGTCGCATATTGCTGGTGTGAAACTTAGATAACCAGCGAAGAACGTAAATTGGGAACAAGCAAAGGAAGTAAATCTATAGGAAATCTTTCGATGAGGTGGGAAATGTTTAGTACGATTGTGTTTTGGAAATATAGATATTTTAGGATGCTGAAAATATTGACACCACCAGAGATTGCATGAAATGAAGAAAAAATACTCCAATATTCAACATCGATATCCCGACGCTCTCAACAATCAGGTATTCATGAATCGACTGTTTTGGCGATTTTGCCCGACGTTCCCGTGGTGGATATTTAAATGATATCATTTTTCACATATAATTGTTGAGTCGTATTTTGAATAAAAATAGTGAAATCTGAAAGAGGCGAAATGTTTTATTTTAAAATAACATCTAGGCGCGTTTTTGGGAAGACCCTTTATATTTTATTTATGTTTTCACATATTAAACTACGCTCACCCGCGAATACCACGATCCGACAAAGGAGCGCAAAAGTGTAACGCACAAGATTTTCTAGTTTCTTTTTGATTAAAAAAATATGATATTCACCGAGAGTCATCATTTTGAATACTCAAAGCGCAAATTGGTGCAATTATCACCAAATAACAGTTTTATCAGAATATTTCAAATAAATATTTAAATCTTTTTTCTACGACAATAAAGCTGGATGGCTCTACAAGCACTCCACATCCGATAAATTCGGTGCATGATATGACTATATTTCTGTGAATTTCGGAAGTCTGTTAGAGTCTTCAGTCTTTATATTCTTACAGACATACACATTCCAAAAGTTCACGTTCGTTAAAGTTTCAGATATTAAAAACACTCTCAAGAACTATTTACTTGTTGGGTACCCTTGTTAAATCTATTAGGCATGGAGTTTACCAATTTGGTAGTATCTTCGAAAGTAATCTTCACCCACTCCTCCCTTCAAGACCTCGTTGCTTGTAATTTGGTGTTCCCTTATATTTCTTTCCAGAAGCGCCCTAAGTGTCCAATAGAGTTTAAATCTAGCTATTGTATAGTGTTGGCAATAGCTTGGGGACATTACAGAGGAGCTTTTATTTTACTATAAGAGTTGTATTGTTGAGGACGTTGTCTTTTTGAAAACTGTATTTATTTGATAGCCACAGCTTCTCAGCGCCTTGCTTTAAATTTTGTTTTAAAATACTCAAATAAAAAATAAACTGAATCAATAAACTGCATTTTCCCTCACCACCAGCTGCCATACAACCCCACACTTTCACCCCACCTCCACCATATTTCACAGTTGGCATTAAATTTTCCTTATTAAGTGCGGTACTAGATTTCTTTCTTTGAAAAAAATGCAAAATAGACTTTCATCCAAAAAAATACCCATTTCCCAAAACTCTGGAGGCTTCATCTTCCACTTTTGAGACAGTTATCTTTGCATTTTTCTTAACAATCAGCAATGTCGCCAGCATGACTCCAACGATAGTGGGCAACGAAGATGATGAATTTGAACTCTGATTACCGTTAGAATATCATTCAAGAATGACAGATTGACCAGGTTTAGCCATTATCTCCTATTACGTCAGCTCATCAGCTGATTCTGCCAAATTAGCTGAAAGCCGGTTAAAGGGTCGATATTGCCCACACGTGTAAAAATTGTTTTACCATGAGTTTTATTGACAAATAGTACTTAAAAATAGGAGGAAAGTAGAATTATGACATAAATTCTGTCAAAATAGTAGCAGGAATTGTTCAATAAAACGCAAAATAATTGTTTAATCATCAAAATTTATGTATGTACATATAGGGTTTTTCAGTAAGAGCGCTTCAACTTTTGAACTTTTTTGAATAAAACACAAACGGTTTGACTTTTTTAACTAATTTTTTTTTTATTATCGAGTCCAATCGTTGAACCCAATTTTCGACCACTCTTTTGCATAAATCGGCCGAAATTCCAGCAATTTCGCGTTTAATATTGGCTCTGAGCTCACAAATCGTCGCCGGCTTGTTACTGTAGACCAATGACTTCACATAACCCCAAAACGGGACGGCTTGTTAAATGGACCGTAAAATGGCCGTAATGCTATTAAAGTAGCAGCAACAGAACGATTATTTTCATAAAAAATTTTCACGATTTGCAATCGTTCCTCAAGTGTGTAGCGTTCCATGATGAAATGTATACTAATGAAGTTTACAAATGACAAGCGAAAAATAAAAAATATTGCGTCGTTCGCCCTCCCTATCGGAAAAAAGTTGAAGCGCACCTATTGAATAACCCTATATATGTATGAAAAATCAAAAATGGGAAATTATTCCTATGGAAAAATATACACAAACTTGTTTCAGAAAAAAATCATTGAAAACTTCATATCAGGAAAGCAAAAATTTATAATTGAGAGTCTAACGAATTGACTTGAAATTATTCAAAAAAAAGTTCGCTAAAAATCAAAAATTATACTACTTTCGAAACACTTTCTTCATGGCTAGCCGGGATTTATTTGGTAATTGTCCACTTTACTGCCAAAATTTATTAAAAATATTCTGTGTGGGTACAAATCGTCGCGTTTCGGTCCCAATACTAATATTCCACAAACGGCAAAAATTATTAACAAAATTTCTTGAAAGTGGTATTTGGTATCACTAAATACTCATTCACTAACGCGCCAAATTGCCTTACCACACTAACGTTAGGATCTAGAATTTCTAATAACAATTTCTATGCCAAATAAAAGCTTATTGACATTTTGTTTTTATTGTATTGTTTTTATATTTGCATATAAATAATATTTTAACATGTAAAGCCTAGCTACGGCCCTTTTTTTCTTATATAAAACAACATTTTAATATATGTACTATATTGGGAACCATACCGAATTTTTTTTTTTTTTTTAATTTTGGTGCCCAGGCTGCAAAGTAGATAATTTCCATTTACTTTTCTAATATTTTCTATGAATTCAAACGGAAAGCATGAAAGTTTTTATGTACGCAATATTGGCATATTTTCCTTTTGAAAGTGAATAGTTGCACATTCTGCCAAAAATTTACTGCTGATTACTTATTTCTAAAAAAGTATACGAACAAAACCATTTTAACATATTCTTATATTTTCTGTGTTAATGTTAAAACTCTCTTCAATTCGCACAAGCACACAAACATTCACTTAGACAAGAGCAAATATGAAGAGCTTGCCAGCTCAATTGAGAGAATTGTGTTTTTGAAATTCACCACACACTAAATGTTTTCAGTAAATCTCTGCAACTTAAATAAAAGCCTGCACTAAGCGGCACACAGTCCAAGTGGAAAGAAGTTAAAGTGTGTTTATCATATTTATGCGCGGGCTGATTCCAATAAGTGAGGAAACAAAGGACGGGAAATTAAATAGTTGCATGGATGCGGTGCGAAACAAAAGTTAGAAGTTAAATCACAGTTGAAGGGTGAATTGCCACGGATACGACAATACAATTTAACAGCAATTTGTGAACTAGTGAATGTGTGCCCGATGAGCGAGAGGGTTTCTTGAAATCAAAAGCAAATACAGTGCTGGTGTATTAATTGTGCTTTCATCATTCATTCAATCGTAGCCAAGTGCAGCGCATGTGCAAGGAGACGATATCTAAACCAAAGATATATATAAAAACAAAAAGGAATAATAAGCGGTTAAAGAGTGCGCAAGCAGAGCTGCGAACAAGAATTCAAAAGGCACGATAGGGAGAAAGAGAACGCAACGAAAGTGGAAGAAAGCAACCAAAAAGTATTTGTAGGTACGAAAAAATTGTATGTAAATAGAATTTATCCGGTACATTGTGAATACAAAAACAAAATAGGTACCAACAAAAGCAACAACTCAACGAGACAAACCAACCAGAGTCAAGTGCATATCGATTTGTTTGTGGGAATTCGCTTCGTAGTGTTTTGATTTTTGTTACTTTTGTGGTGCTCCAGCAACTACACATAATTGTGCTGCGCGTTTTTTATTCCTATTTTATTTCCCTACTGCTGATGGAGTGAAATATATGTAGATATATTCAGTGTGTTGGACGTCAGCCTAATAGTAGAATTAACAGTAATTCTCCGATCGACGGCGTTTCAATTGAAGGTAAACTTTTGCATGCCAACCAAAGTTATTCGCGTGCGTCTTGAATTAATTTTGAGTCTAGAGAAGGGCCGTTGACGTATATACATACATATGTCTGTAAGCTAACGATTAAGGCAAAAAAATGGAATTTGATAAGAGTGTCTCGGCACTATACCGTATAAGTAGGGGGGGATGCAGTTTCTAATGGGTTGGCAGTCTTGCTAAAGCCGGATTAATCAGATGTGTTTATACAATACTTTTTATTTATAATACATTGCAAGCAAAACCAACCAATATTAAAAAAACATTAAATAAAATAAAAAATGCTCAAAGTCATCCAAAGGACTACAATAAACAATGTAACGAAACAATAAACAAAACCAAAAAAATGCAGAAATATGACTGCCAAAAATTTTAGAAAGGTGCAAATATGACTCCCAAAGTGCTCCGAAATTTACTGAAAACGAGTCATAAAACGGACTGCACTTATTAAATTTGGAGTATTTTTGAAGTAGTTTTTTTTATAGATTTTTCATTGTGCGGGAATAATGAAAAATTGCTCATTTAAGGCATCAAAAAGAGCTCATTTACGAGGAGAAGGCATATGTATGAAGATTTGAGGCTCAAAAAGAGTCTTTCAGAATTGTTTTGGTTAGCCGTGAATTTATTTTGGTGTGTATATGTTTGTGCGTCGAATAAGCATGTAATGCGTAAGCTGCGTAAGCATTATAAGTATAAAGGGTGGTTAAATTGATTTGAACGCCCGTTTTCATAATAAGCCTGAATAACTTTAACGCGTTGCTCGATTGTGTATCTTTCCATGGTACAAATTAGTAACCCACAGAAATTAAAAAATGTCAAATGAAATTCAGAAAAAACTTGACGTTTAGGTGTGTCAATATCGGCCCTTGAAATTTAACCACCCTTTATATGGATCGAAAGGTGTGTTGAGCTCTTCTCTTATCATTACATCTTCTGGATATGCCTATGGTATTTTGTATAAACAGAACTTACAAGTTCTACCTGAGCAAAATCTTAGCTAATAAGAACTTAAAATTTCATAACACCGTAATATTGTTTGCATATTTTAAAATTGCAACTTTTTTTCCAAGCCTTAAATATTTGAAATTACACCTTTTTAAATAATGATTATTAATTAGATATTTTTTTTTTAGAATTTATTTAGTGACAACTTACCAATATTTGTATTTTTCACAATTTAGCAACCGTTTACAATGAAAAATAATAAAAAAGAAATAATTAAAAAAATAATTTTGATTATATTAAATTATATTTGGGAATAATTAGCGCACGCATAAAAAAGATCGAAAAGATGAAAACCACATCCTCTGGGCGCTTATAGTCTTTAAATAATTTATTGTTAACAAAGTGTAATTTAGCGAAAAGTTAGTTGTTCCAGACACCTGACAAGAAGAATAATAAAAAGTGGTGAAAAAACGAGTACGATATACATTATAAAACCCGAAATTGAGGCTCTCTTCCCTGTGTGCGGAATCACTGTGGTTGACTCATAAACAGCGAAGTGGTCAAACACTCTCCTCCATTTTGGCTGCTTGTTTCCCGATATACCAGAAGCCAGTTATTACCGCCGTGAATCTGCAAGCATCCCTTCGTTTCATATTTGTCAGTATTGACGTTTGTTTGTGGTTCTAGTGGGGCCATAATTCTGCTAACTAATTTATGGTTTACACTGAATTTTTTTTCCATCTGTTATTGTAACTGAATCCAGTGCCTGGATTGCACATTGGATATCCGAAAGAATAGAGATATATGTAGCACTTAAAAGAGAAGTCTTCATTTAGTAGCCTATAAGCTTCCACCATTGCACAGTGGTCCCGCCGCGTAGGAAGAGCGGTCATAAGAACTTTTGGCGTGATAAATGACTTTTTAGTACATTTTTAAGTTGAGAAATGTTTTTATTTGTTAAAAAACATTAAGACATATAAAAAGTAATATATAATTAATATAGAAAGTCAAAGGAAAATTAGGTACACACATTTTTTATATAAAATTTTTTTGTTTCGTTTGAAGTTTTGCATAAATTATAAACAATAATAGAAAAAAAACATTAAATTCCGAAAGGATGAGCATAAAGTATACTTTGATGCCTGTTAACTTATTCTTATGTATGAAAACAATAAAATATTCACTTCACAAAAAGTAAATATACTTAGAAATACAAAACTTTTAACTCAATAAATCTAACACTTCTCTTGACATCATAGATTTCTTTTTACATGGTAATTTTCGTAGACTAGATATAAATGGATCGGAATTAAGAAGAAGCCTGTGCAAAAGATCCGTGTTAGTTACAGTTCTTGAGTGCTTTCTGGTATTGTCACGTCTGAATTGTTTCACTAATTTATTACATGATTCAGCTGCCGCCTCTGATAATTCTCCAATTGATAATAAACTATGATCGATCACCTCCGACCCATGAATGAGCACTTATGAACTGATGCAGGGAAATTATACCATGAATATTTACTAACTAGAATTTTAGCAGTGTCTAGTGCGTATATTTTGAATTTATTCGAATTAATTTTAAAACCAGATGAAAGACATTGTAGGAAATAACTACATCTGTCTATAACGTGTTTGTCTATTCCTGTGATTTCGGATGATATAGTTGAATGAAGGAAAAATTTTCGTGCTGTATTTCCATCATTAGAGGTGCCACTTCCTCTAATTCGCGGTTTGTCAACTATCAAGCCTAATTGTTCTCTAAACTCCCTCTGAACAAATTCTTTTCTCTTAGCTTAAAGTGCTTTTTCCTCAGATGAACGTGCTTGCCACCTTTTAAATTCGATTCTATAAGAAACATGAATAAAGTATTCAAAAAATCTAATCCAAGAATGCAGGGGTGATAAACCGAATTCAAATCTACTGGAGTTTACTTGTTTGTTTCTACACTTTTCTAAGTCATTCATTTCTTTAGGTGTCGCACCATAAATACCTATAACATTTACTCGTAGATGAGTCACATAGGTACAGATTAGACCCTATATCAAGCGCAATCGCAGGTCATCGCAGCTGGAAATTATGTTTCCTTAAAGAGGACATACGTAAGAATATTTTAATGTATGTTTCATTTGTGCAGATTCGTGCGAACGTAGTTAAAACTTTACAAACTTCTTATAAAAAAAATAAACGGCAAATTTTAAAGTACGTATTTCGTACGGTCTGAAAACCTATTAAATAAGAATTAAAAAAGATAACAAAACATTTAACATGTCGTACATATCTTCAACTTTAATTTCCATTGTACAACAGGTCATAAACACAGTAATGCTTAGAAAAATAACACTTCCCGGAACTGCGTAAGTACGGAGCGGAGACCACGCTAACTATCACTTTTCAAATTCTCTTACTTTGGAGGCACAATTATAAGTGAATTGTTTGTGCAGTTGAAATTTCTTTTGTACTCTAAGTTACTATGACTAATGAACTAACATTTAGCTAAATATTGCTGCATAATTTTAACATGACTATTTTCATCCAATGTCCTATGGCGGAACCACTGTGCATTGCCAGTATTTAAGAATGGAAGACACAGCAAGTATTGGAAAGGCGTACAAATTTTTCAATTATAAGTCTCTGAGAATATATACCAGCTCCAACACCATAATCCTTTTTTAACCATCTGTGTGGACTGTAGTGCCGAAGTTGTTTAGTGAAAGTCTTGTTGTTGTTGTTGTTGTTGTAGCAGCATAACATTCCCCATACATACATACGGGGAATGCTGCTGGAGTAACAGTCCTTGGCCGGATATAAATCCGGGTCGTTTCGGTAACTTATAACCGACTGTCGTGGAAACGTAGTAAAAGTCTTTTACTCCATTCCTTCCGAGATGGAAAGAAAGTGGCGAAATTCCTTTTGAATGCCACCGTTGGGACGATATAATCAGTCCTCCCCGAGGTGAACTGAGTTTGTCGCAATAATAGACTGGCATGACCAAAATTTTTTCCCTCCAGCGACCAACTTCAATTAACGTAAATGCACTCATTCTTGATATGGGGATATACCCGTAAATAACATGTGTCAGTGCATTAAGATGCCTGACTCTACCATCGAGATGCTTTTTCCACTGATTTTAACATTATTTTATTTATAGTCTATATCTTTATAAAAATTGTTGTTGCCAACGCGAGTGACATCGAGATGCTTGAACAATCGACTAAGCATCTCGGACTCGCTTATTACAAAACTAAGTCCATATACGACTGGTTCTAATTGCAATTCGTTTAACTGTAAGTTCCACTTTACTGGAAAAAATCCAGTTTCAACATATTTCTTTAAAACTTTCTATATATTTAGTTCATTTAAATAATTGTTAATAATTCGAATTGCAATTGAAATGGTAAAATCACTTCAGACAAATTTTTCGGTTATGAAAAGTGACCGTAACTCGTAACTCGTAATCGCATCTCTTCTTAACTGAAAGCACCGAATAACTCCAACTAAAATACCAGAAAATAAATTATAATAAGGAAGAGTCGACTGTATAGACATGCAACATACGAGTTTTAAATGCATTCCGTACATCATTGCATCATCAAAAGTAGAAACAAAAGAAGGGGAAAGGCGGTAGCAAATATTTGCTCATTTGTTTAGTGAATGCATTATCTTCTTCTTGTATCGAAGTGCACGGAAATTATCATACATAAGTATGTAAATATGTGCATACATACTTACAAACATACATGTAAAGGATTGCATGAAAATAAAGATCTTAGCTCCCATGCAAAAAAATTGATATTGATTAAAAAATATTAATTAAAAAATAGGTAAAACATTAATAATTAAATAGGCTTATGTTACATTCCCTCCCTAGTATGAATTATTTATGAAGTGATAAGCTAATCACCCGAGTCACCAAACCAAAAACCGGCTCTTTGCAATTCAAAATCAGACGCATTCTTCGATTACGCCACTTCTCAACGTTGCTCCACTTGTTTATTCGGCCTTTAAGATCTTTGCTGGGACATGACTTTGCTTCTGCTTGTAGAACTCGAATATTCCAAAACTCATGAAATCATACGAATCATAAAATGTATAGACGCACATACATCTATACATACAAATGTGGTATATTAATAATTTTATGGGATGAGAATAATTGTGTTTAATTTTTACTCGTTGACAACGAGACATGACGATAGCTAGCGAACTAAGGAGAACATCAGTGCACTGGCTATACAAAACATGCATGCCCATACATGTCTATAATCTGGGCATATGATTTATATACTCACTATGGTTTTTCTGTGCCACACACAGGGCAGATATGGAGGCATGTTTCAGCATCAAATGTCGCTCTGTCCACCCCAAGGGTTGGATGCTTTAGAGTGATTAAGGGGGCATACATATATATGTATATATGTACTATGCATCTATACCTATGTGTGTCCATGTCTTTTACCTTAGTTGATCTGTTAAATATATTATAAGCTCGCATTGACTATAGCAGGGCGCTGTGAAAACATTTTTTAAGACGCTTATCTTAACAATAGTAACGAACAATATTCATCTATGTCGAAAATCATGTCTTCACAGAAGCCAATACATTAGTTATTTTGTTTTTATAAATAATGGTTTTAAAATTTTATTAGGGAGGTGGGGATCTCTCTTAGATATGGAGTTTTGCGAGAATATGATATATGTACATAAATAAAAACATATATCTGAAATCTTGCTGAAGTCTTCTCTGTAGCCGAATGGGTTGATGCTTGACTACCAGAAAAAAGAAAAGAAAGAGAAAAAGTTTCTTTCTACTAGCGGTCGCCCCTCGGCGGGTAATAGAAAAATTTCCAAATGTATGTATTTCTGCCATGAAAAAACTCCTCATAAAACCATCTGCCATCCGGAGACGACTGAAATAGAAGGTCCCTCCATTTGTGGAAAAAAAGACGCACACAATGAATTAGAGGAGGAGCTCGGCCAAACACCGAGTAAAGGATGGAAGTGCCAATTATATGTATGTACAATATATATAAGTATATATGTAATGCATGTATTTTTTTATCACAACATATAAGTATAATGGCTTTCAAAAACGAAACAAAAGATTGAGAGTGGGAAAACATTTCCACGGCAGTCGGTTCTACGTTATCGAAACGACCCGGATTTATATCCGGCCAAGGACTGTCACTCCAGCAGCATTCCCCGTATGTAAGTATGGAGAATGTTTATGCTGCTACAACAACAACAACAGAGGGAAAACATAGTCAAAAATAAGAATAAAAAACTGATTGCTCTTTCTAATGAAGTTTTTATTACCCGTACTTTCATGGTAGCCAATTCTACACAGTAGAATGACTCGAGGTTTTCTGACCAAGGACTGCCACCACAGTAAACTAACCCTGCTTAATGCCCTGAACTTCAAACCTCGAGTCCGGCACGTAAAGGTACCCGGCACAACCTTAACCCCCTATTGGCGTGCCCCTGAAACCTACTCATCCAACACCCTTTCGCTCTGGACCCACTCCACGATACCGCATATTTCGTAGGCCTATCATTAATAAGATTTACGATGATGATCGATGACTTAGATCGATGGTTGCACGACTTGGTGAACTGCTACAACAACTATATAAACATGTTCTCGTGCATTGTTGTACTCAAATTCAGTTTTAAAAAAATAACTAAAACAAAGTACTAAGCTCACGTTTCACTTGAAATGACTAATGACTGTGAAAATCCATACAAATTGCATTGCCGTGAATTATGCGTGAAATTTCGTATGTATCTCACGGATAAGTAGTATAGTACTCAGTTCACGCCATGATAACACCGCGCAACATGCCGGCAACATTTTTTCACACATACGAGTATTTAAAATGCCCCACAAGTCATTTAAAATTGGGCGAAAACTGACAGTTCGCTTGGGCTGTAAATGCCTGAGTACGAATTCTTCAAAGATATGACATTTTTAAGCGGAGAGTCTTCGCAAAGAGTGTAAGTAAATCTTCTTTATATATTTTCGTGTCAATTTAGAAACACTTTTCCTAACAAATCTTGGCGATTGCTTCTGGGGCTCATAAATTTGACGCTTCTTCTGATTTGAAAATCAATGCTGCTCGAGAAATTTCCCGGCTGTGAAGTTATTACTAGGCTTAAAGTGGGTTTTTTCATTTCTGCGTACATACTTATACATAGGTATATTACTTGCAGTGGGGGATACCTATCGTATAGTAAATTCTAATATGTATGTATATGTAAAAGTGTATAGTCAGCCCACATGTATAAAAAAATATAAATATATTTTCTAAAATATTTATGTTAATCTCACAAGTCAAGACACTCGACCCTAGCTAGCATTATATACAGCACACATCTGTATGTATGTATGTACATATATCACATAGACCACAGAAATTAAATTTTTTTCAGTTTGGTTTCCATCAATTGGTTGATTTTATAGTGAGAGTGTACAGGAAGAATAAATTTCGTTTCTGGTATTGTAAATAGTTTCGCCTTAGTTTGAACTGTTCCCATGTGCATACATATCTACATATAACTAAACAGTGGATTTGCAGACATTAAAAAAAAAACAATCGAAACAATCAAAAATAACTTAGTCAAATCAAAATAAAAGTATGTCATTCATTTGGAAAATCATAAAAAGGCTAGTTGGGGAAAAGCAAATGCTTCCCATTAGGTTAGGCTTCCCTGCAGGGTGTATGCATAGACACCCATATACATATGTACGTTAATACTCATACTTACAGACATACATGTGTACATAAATATGTATATGCGGCATTTAATGTTAGTGGCAGATTGCTCAGCATGCTCCATCCACAGCACTGGCGTTGGAGCGATAATACTATCATTAACCGAAAATCTCGCAAGCATCTTGTGTCCGGATGCCGGCTGGAGCTTGGCACACTATTTTTTATTTATTAGCGTTTCATGTTTGTTTAATCAAAAGCCTATGTGAAAAACAGAAGGAAGGGAAAGTCACGTAGACATGAAGCGGCGCTCTATTTATTAGATTCTAAAATGAAATTTCTCTTTTATTTAATTTTACTCTCTTCTAAGATCTGGCTCTCTTGAATTGAAATCTAATCAGAAAAAGTAGCATTGAATGAAATGAGAAAAAGAGAAAAATTTACATTTATTACATACATTCGTTATATTACTATCATTATTAATTACATATTCATAATTAACACATTTTTATTAAAATCAATGTATTCATTTTTTTTAATAATTTTAATTTTTCTCAAGTATTATATTTTTATTATTGATATATGCGGCCAGTCCAACTCAAACGTAACAAGGTCTTCGATTTCGCTCTGATTTTACACATGGGCAAAATTCTTGCTCCAACTGACTAAAATGTATTTAAAAAAGTTTTGAAATTTTTTCACAGAATTTATAGAGGTGGTAAAAATCAAAAAAGTCCCTGGAAAGAGGTAGAAAGAAATTTTCTAATCCGGTTTGCATGAATGGGGTATCTTTTAGTCTGCTGTTATGTCTCAGTCCGAGTTATGCACGATGGGCAGTTAAGCGAGTCCTGTTCAACAGTATCTGACGCCAAGCAGAGTTGCGCACTCTCCCCCTTACTTTTCCTAACAGCTTTGGATGTAGTTTTGGAAGCTTGTGGCATCAACTGGAAGATGCCTCAAAAACTAGGTGATTTTTGTTAGTAATACCTTACCTTCGAACTGCAAGAAAAGTTGTCAAATGTGACAAGTGACTGCTCCCCCAGAGGGAGTACAGCGTCTGATATTCAGCGAAAAGTATCCAAAGCGACGAGTATTTTGCCAGGCTTCCTCGAGTGTGGTCTAACAAAGTAACAAAAATAAGAATTTTTGAACGTCTGTGGCAATTAACCAAACAAAAACCAATTGAAAAGTAAATTAAGCACAGAAATTACGAATGGATCAGACGCACGCTTTGAAAATACCTGGACGAAATAGATCATTCGTCCAGCTTTGCAGTGGAATCCAGAACGCACTGGAAATAGGGGCCGGCCTAAATTAACTATATGGGAACATGTCAATAATAATAACAATAATTTTGATCTCAAAATATTTTTTCTAAAAGCTCAATGTTTTTTTTCGTTGGAAATTTTTTTCTTATATTAAAATTTGTTTCTTTGCTGAATAGTGTAACGCAGATTCTTAATTGGTTCCAGAAATAGATTAAAAACTTTGCACAGCTGAATCATTAAAATTTGTATATTTAAAGTAACCAAACTAAAATTTTTGTGCTAATTTTGATTTTTGTTTTCGAATTTCGATTTAGGCTTCATTATGTTGGTCCGACTTAATTTCGCTTTGGTCCAGACTGTTTGAGGTATTGATTTATGAGACAAAATGAGGTATGAAGCAAAATATAAAACTCAAAGAAAAATGTAGGTATTTTTTATTTTTATTAGAGACAGTCAAGAAAGAAAAGTCATTATTTTTTGCAACATGCAAAATGTGTTTGAAACTGTTTTGAATAATTCCCGTGCATGGAATTGCGATTTATAACATTTTAGAGGGGTCAAAAATAAATGAATTAACTTAAACTGATTTCAGCGATTCTCAGAATACATATTTATATACCTACATATGTACTTTCCTCAATATGAGTATACGTGCACATTAGGGTGCGTCAGTCTCCATACAAAAAGTCGGTTCGGCTTTTCCATGGGAATACAAAATTAATTTTACTTTAAGACTTTCGCGAAAATGACTCGGAAAAATATAAGGATTTATGTGAGCTATTTTCCGTGTTTTCAAAGTGCTCTCAAAAATCGAGTTTTTTTCGGAAATCGCTCCAGCTTACGTTAATCGTCTTAAAATATAATAAATTGCACAATTCCGCACACCATAGCAAGATGCACACCACAAATAGGAGGAGGAGCTCGGCCAGACACTTAACAGAAGTGCACGAGCCAATTATTTACTTATTTATTTTTATGAATCCGGTATAAAACCGCAACTGTTTTGGTATAATTTTACAGTTACCTACCATTTGTACATACACAACTTAAAGTTATTAGCAACTCACTTCATTTCATCTCTCGTGTTTAATTCAGCCATAATTCAGTTTTGAAATTCGCAACTATTTATTGGATGTATTTGCCAATTAGCGCTGCATATAAATAAAACCATCGGTAAGATGTATAGCACATAATCATCGAATGAGTGAAAGTGCTAATTGATGTTGTCCCTGGGTTTTATTAGCACGGCCAAGAGGTTTACGAGGTGCAACTATTCAATAACGAAAACGGCGTTGCTATAGAATAAGACGCACGCGCCAAATGCCAGTGATCATCGGGTTTTTAGTGTGAAGTTTTCTATTTCGAAAGAAATACTGCTCTGTCAAGAAATTAGTACGAGTATAACCAGGTTTTGATTGATTAAAGCATGTAGAAAATTGGCTAAAAGACATAGAAGATATTTCACGGCAGAGTTCCCTTCCACTTGAGGCCAAACCTCTAGTCAACATTACAACGTTAATGTTTTTACGCTTTACTCCTGGTATGAATAAATAAAAAAAAATTTGAATAGTGAAAGGACAAAATCCATTTGTTAATATAATATTTCTTCATCTTCTTATTGAAGGTTTGTTTTGTCACAAGGCCGAATACTGGGCTTAAAACTCCTACTTAACCCCATTAATGAAGTACTTGGAAACATGTATATACTAGCTTTAACCCGCGACCCCGCTCGCGTAGGAGTAGTTTTGAGGGATTTAGGATATGTATATAAAATAATTATAAACAATAATTTCATAGAACATAATTTTTTATAAAAAACCATAATATTACAATACCCGGCATCCGTTGCTATGCCTCGTTGAATAAAATCAAAACAACCAATCAGAAAAATATGAAGCAAAATTATTTTTATTAATTTTCTATCTCAAACCGTTTTTGAACTTTGCATTTGGGTCATAGTTGAACAGCTTATGCGGATTATGAAGTCTAGAGTGTGCTATAAATAGTGGGAAATAGGAAAAACTAAGATTTTCTAGATTAAATTTAAGCAAATATTCGATTATTAGTGACGAATGAGAGTGGTGGCGCGGCCTGGGGGCTGTGGGAAGGGAGTTCCATCATAAAAACATGCCTATAACCTTCATTGGGTGAAATTATGAATGTATAAAATTTTTTACGTCATTTGGTGCTGTCGTTTGGTAGTGATGCGCGGACAACGTTCAGACATTCACCTTTATAGTATAGATATATATATACATACATAGATATGTCTGTGAAGTGCGTCTTGATTTTTTTTCACAAATGCAGAGACCCTGAATTTTATGCCACCTCCAAACGGTAGATGGTTTATTCTGAGGAGTTTTTCATGACAGAGATTTACCAATGCCTTTCGAGGGCGACCGCTACTAGAAAAAACGTTTTCTATCATTCATCCGTGGGGTACTTAGAAATAGTAGCCAGTTATATGAATAAACATAGCTAATCTGTGGTGGCGTCATTAAGTTATTAGAATAACACAGGGAAATTAAACATTTTTTGCATATAAATCAGAAAAACTCGTTTGATGAACATCAAATCACAATGGCAAATGGCTTACTAATATCTACATAGAAAGTCTATACATACTAAGCTATTGCACAAAAGTAGGTACAATATGTACAATATGTAAATAGGTATTGAAATTAGGCTGGGTCGGTGTGGGACCGATTGCATCCAACATGCG
Organism: Anastrepha obliqua; assembly: GCF_027943255.1. NCBI lineage: Eukaryota > Metazoa > Arthropoda > Insecta > Diptera > Tephritidae > Anastrepha > Anastrepha obliqua. Next base: position 182,882,034 of record NC_072892.1, on the reverse strand, counting down.
CTTCATAAGAGCCACAATGGTTTCATAAAGATAAATAAATAAGGTTCTCGAGTCGCACAGTGGTATCACAACGAGCTTACAGGCTCAAAGTGAGTTGGTCGCACAGACCGACTATCACCATAACCTAACATATCCTAGTGTGGGTCGATGAGATATGGAGCTTTCCACTTAAGTTTGTTCTTATAGATTTTTAAAATAAAATTTAAATTTTTTGTTTTCATTTTTCAATACTGGTAATTGGCCATTCGGAAGCAGTGTTGGATTTTGTGAGCCTTAATATTTGTATTAGTAATTTAGAATTCGGCCATCATAACCGAATGGTTGGTGCACGATTATCATTCGGAAGCGAACAGGTTCGAATCGTCGCACATGAAACATCAAGTACTAGAAACAGTTATTTTTAATAGCGGTTGCTCCTCGGCAGGCATGTAGTTTCGACCATGGAAAAGGTCCTCATAAAAACCATTTGCCGTTCGGAATCGCCTTTAATCGCGTACCACAAATATGTGGTATTAATTATTCGTGTTTTGTTTCTGTAATTTCTTCTTCTTGCATTTTTCTTCGCATTTTCACACCGTCTTTATTATTATTATTATTAGAAGGCCATTACGCACTGCGACCAGAGTTGATCTATTGTGCAAGACCTATTTTTGTAACCCTAGAGTTTAAGGCTTTTTATAAATTTTAGCACTATTGTGGGTTTGTTGTTCCAAAGATTACATGGAGATACTACGATACCACTAAGGTGGTGAAGTCTTTGTCTGCCCAGCGCAGGACATTCACAAAGCACATGTTCTGAGCTTTCTATATCCATTTCGCAAAAGCGGCAGACATTGGTCTCTGATATACCAATGTTATTTAAATGATACCTCAGGCTGCAGTGACCTGTGAGGTATCCTGTTAAAAGACGCAGATCTACTCTGTTTAGTGAGAGTAGCTTGTCTGATATTCCTTTGTTGGGACTAAGAAATTGGTTGGCTTGACGCTGACCGGCACAATTTAGCCAGTGTGCAGCAAATTTCCTTTCTTCCCATTTCCTGAGGAATTCATTAATGTGGCTTTTCGTGAGTCCACAGAAAGGCTCAGGACCAGTAAGTTGATGAGTGCATCTTGTATTCCATCATTCTTGATTTGTCACCCTGTCAAGGCGAATTCATAGAAGGTGACTTCGCTATAGCACCTGATTTGTTTATTATCTTGTGATTTTCTGGCTAGAATATAAAAGTTTCCTCCTTCCTTGTTCTTGCCTTATTTGTTTGATTACATTCCCTCCGAAAACCACATTCATGGAAATGTTGTCGTTGCTCTAGCAAAGTCACCTCCCATGAATAAGTTCGCCTTGCTCCCAGTATTGAGTAATATCGTTTAATAAGGGGAAAAATTACAACACATACATATGTACATGTGTATGTATGAATGTATTTAAGTATATATGCACTATGTATGTAGATATGTATTCTTAGATAAGTGGGCACTTTGCCTCACACATAAAGAAAATCGACAGTTGTATCTACATATATTTATTAATTAGCTTGCAAACAGAGCGAGTACATTGAAAATAGTTTTTATGAGTGGCAGAACTTGCAATCGGGAACGAAAGCATTAGTTGACGAAGCGCAGAAGATGCGCTCACCCTCTCTCACGATCGGTTATATTTCCGAAATCATCTACTTGCCATTTATATGTACACCTATGGGCATTGATATAAGAACAATTGCTTTAGGGCGGAACTTCGTGTAATATTTTCCACTATGGGGACAATTTTTTCGAGTGTTCAATGTAATTATGGAGTTCTGGTATAAAATTTTTAGGTTCAAATTTACCATAATAGTCAATATCATAAAAAAATGCATTTGTGTTTTAAGAAGCCCACCAAGGAAGATGCAGAAATGTTAAGTAAACTTCCGCGGCAAAATAAGGTAAAGATGAATTATTGAAGCATTCGCAACTATTGGATTCGGGACTAAAATTCTGGAAAATTATAAGTTTCATATCCCATAGAACTGCATATCCTATAGTTTTAAATAATTTAAATTATTTCTGACGTGCATTATTAAATTGTTATTAACATTTAAAAACTCTCATAGCTGTTATTTATCTTATTTTCATTTATGGCATTACTATTTCAATGGGCACTCAAAATTTCAACATTCTTGGCCTAAAGGTTGAATTAAAGCTTGTTATTATCGATATCCAGCTGAATGCCAATTGAGAAGAAAATTTTTGAAATATGTTTCCGGAATAGAATTGGTTACGCACCCGAAAACACCAGTACATAAATTTGAAAATTTATATAAATTTGGAAGTTTTTAATTTATATATAATATATATAAATTCATGTATGTATGTAAATTGCGTGAATCTGAAGAAGCAGCAACTACAGAATCTAGAAGGATTAATTGTTATGAAATACTCCCAACAAAAAAAAGGATTATGAAGTAAAGATCTTATAGCCTACACAGACGGTGGTGTTAATCAGGATTAACGTCTTAAGTCGAATTTATCTCAAAAACTAAGTGCAATTAATGCGTAGACTTAATTCTCATAATTTAAGCGGATTAGGGGGATTTTCGATGAAAACATTGCTGAAAAATGATAATTAAAATATATTGTGAATGAAAAATAATCAAACTTTTTAAGTTAAGAACAAGAAAGACTAGATGCAATGCTAGTTTGCACTAACACGCTCGAAATTACATTAATTGTTTCGAAGCAGTTTGAGAAATAATTAGCAATTAAATATTTTTTACAAATAAATAATTATTTCTAAATATCCAATAAGCAAATCAGCTGCTCATTAATCTGCGGCACAACCGTCTATATACTAAAATTTTAATCAGCATTAAGTGCGCCGGTAATCCCGATTATTTAATCCCCTGTCTAGGCTATTAAGGTCTTGAATCTATGAGAACTGTAAACTTTGAGGAGGCATAAAATGAAAAAAATGCTGATACGAATATTTTGTAAAATATTTGACTTCTTATTTTCCATGACCTGCCAGAAAAATACAATGAGACGCCAAGGATAAAATTTTTTTTTTTTACTTGTCACACTTTTCATTATCGATTTGTCGCCAGTAACCACGAAGAAGGAGCGACTGCTGCGCTTTAATGAACCTTTTCAAAGGCGTTTGGACGGTCACTGCTCCAATCAAGAAGCAATTAGTGGATGTAGACTAAATCTTCACTGCTTAAGTGATTCCTGCAGGGTACGAATACTTGTTTAATCCCATATCTGTAAACATGCATCAGCGCATTGTATTTGCAATTATTTATTTGCACCAATATTTCATGAATGTTGCACATCTTCTTTGCACATTTGCTTTCGTTGTTTTGTAGGTACGTTCATATATGCCGGTATGCAACAAAAAAAAAACACTGTTAACCGGAATGAGGCAATTATTCAATAATAGCAACCGTTGCTACTGCTGCCCCACACTTTCAGCGAAGCTCTGCTGCATTGAGGAGTAGTAAAGTGATGAAGTGGAACACCAAGTGGCGCACAGTGGCGTAGAGATTATTAATTTGTAAAATTCATACCGTTAAATTTGCTGTACCTGTACTTTTTCCCACATGATGCGTAAATACAACCGTTGATCGGTTTGGGCCGTTACCAAGCTTCGCCAGTTGACACTCTCCTTTGAGAAGTTGGGAGCTTGATTGCTCCATTGCATTCACTTAATAGCAGTTGCCTACCTATGGGTGCTGGGACTTTGGATATTTTCAGCATAGCACAATCGTGCATGACCAGGCCAACCTAAGAACCAGATACCACGTAAGAACAATTGCTTTTTTGTTCTTTAGTTACAAACAATTCAATTTTAATGTCATTCGGGGTCTTACCCGTTCGGGTTTCTTCTCTAAATTACATATTTTGACAGGGAATTCATTGTCTGCTTATTGTACATAATTTTTGAATGACCAATTCAAATTCTATGAATTTATCATTCCAAAATTTTATAAATTCATGAATGGTACATTTTCAAATGCCCCCGTGTGCGATTACAATTGTCGATTCTTTTGATAAAGTTTTAGAAGGCATCAGCCATAACTGGCATTGCGTTAAATCGAACAATCTTGGCCATCAAATAGCTGCCGAATATCCCAATTTAGCAAAATTGCCAGGTTTTACAAATCCACTATTTTTATGGTGAATAATAAATATTTTCATACAATACTGGAGCGAAATCAGTAAATTTTAGATTTTTTACTTGGCATCAGTCAAACAAAACTATGCTAAAAACACCAAACTTGAGAGCCCCTTCATTAAATATCGATTTAAACAAATACAAATAAAAACCTGCTTTTTCCGTTTGAGAACAAAAAACATTTAGATCATATAATTTGCTGGTCAGACAATGTGACTTTGAGTCACTGTGTAAAGCTAAAAGTGCATAAAAAATGGATGCATAACACATTTTGCAAAATCACGTGTTTGGGGAGAGACACTGTTTTTGTGCATTATGGTTCAGAGTAAACAGACAAAGCAGACATCCCATCGAATGTTGCAATTGTGATGCTGATGAATTTTCCAGCTACAAATATCGAGTGTCTGGAAGTGTGTAAGGCTTTTAAGGAAGATTTCATTAAAGAAAATGATTTCGAATGAAAAGTGAATTAAAAGAGAAAATCACTTTCGCATTAGTACTGATAAGGTGCCGCCAGCTCGACTTGCACATATGTATTTTGTGCCTAACAAGCCTACCGACTGAACTTGTTAGCGCGCATGCGTGGCTTAGTAACCAACAGTTGCGGAGGCTGGACAGCCAGGTAGGCGCACTGATTAGCCGCTTGGCTATTCGACCGCCTGTGTGATGTAGAAGCAGGCCGACGTAAAAAAACAAAAACAAGTTTTAATTGGATGTGTTCGGAACAGGTCGTTTTGACTGTTGAGCTCAGACAGGCTAATTAAAAAATTATATGGCTGATATTTTTAATTGTTTACCTATTTGGCATATCAATCGTACTGAAATTGAAAGTGCTTCATTTTAATAGACGTACGAATGTAGATTTGGAACAACGGTTTATGCACACATACGCACATGCATACATATTATATTTACTTGTAAATGTATATGCAATGTATTGTATGTATGTATTACAATTTTTTCCAACTTAGCAGGTTGCGATCAGTGATTACTGAGGCCTGAATCGATGGCTAATTATCGAAAATTATCGTTTATTGATTATTTCGATTTGTATTATTTGTGTGGTACAAACAGTATTGGAAAGCGCTACACCGGCATAACCAGCCTGCTTCCACGGTAACCAGTTTAATATTTGTTGTTTATGATTGTAATGAACTGCATTATTTGCCACATGCTCCGCTGGTGGCGTCCCGCCCTTCCAGCCATTCCTGCCTCAAAGTACTCCAACTGGTATTGTTTGTCAATACTTACATATGTATGTAGCTACTCCCATGAATGTAAGCATGTATGTATGTATGTCTAAATGTACTTCTCACTCGGAGCTTTGCCTCTCCATAAATTAAATTAAATGGTTCCATTGGTTTAAACGTACCGCAAAAAGTGAAATTATAAATGCGCGTTTTTAGTAAATTGATGTAAGCATACCCCTGTATATATGTATGTACATATGTACATTTACATGGTTATGAGTGCATGCGTATGTGGGTTACACAGACTTAAAGAAATTTGAGAGCAAGTTGATGAAAGTTTAGGAATCGAAAATAAACAAATGTTATATGCGTGTCTAAGCATGTCTTTTTTGTATGCTAATGTAAGTATGCACATAAGGCCTCTTAGAACTTCAATAATCGGAAAAGTGGAACTTTTGGCAGCGATACATTCTAAGCGAAAATTCTGGCAACATTCACTCTGCTCATTCCTGCTCAATACTAGCAATACAAACGCAATAAAAAATGTGACTGAATAATTGAGATGTGAATAGAAAGTAAGTGGATCGATTTGTACGGAATGCAATTCTTAGACCTTCCCCAGATATATTCTATCATTCGACTGTAGCCGAAAAAATTATTCGCTCGAGCCAACAAATACTGCTGCCTACTTTTTCGGTGAAATTACATAGAATTCATTTTTACTTCGCCCCATGCGGCAGAGAAGGTATACAAATTACACTGCATACAAATCGATCTGCCCTTATAAGCTCATAAGCGCAAGTGTTCGCAATGCATCTATGCCAAATGTAAACATTGGCTTGAACTAAGCTTTCTTATGGGGCGCACGCTGATCAACGTATCGTAGTCCCTTACCGCAGCCCATAGAGAACACAAAATTGAGCAAAACTTATCCCGTAAACAACAGCTGCGTTCTTTAAGTTGCATACTTACACAATATATCGGTTTGTGAGTGTTTCTGTTTGGTTGCATCGATACAATGTTGCCATTGATATTTTTGCATACACACTTTTTCACACATCCGCGTTATGAGTTACAATTTTTCATTATTTATTTTAATAAAAATTATAATTTTTTAAATGATTTCGAAATGTACCAAAATCCCATGATAAAATCTACGATACTACGATGCGGAAGGGTGGTAATTTTTTATTTACATGAGGCTCTCATTAGTTCCATCGTAACAGCTGACACGATGCTGCGTTTACGTCGGTGAGTGTGCGCACCATTACTCACTGCACGAGTTTTCCATCTTCGTGACCCGCATAAAATTGTGGAACACCTCAGCCCTCTAATTGACTTTTTAATGAGGTTTCGGTATAGCTGTTTTGTGCTGAATGAGATAGAAAATCTAACGTACTTTCTGGAAAAATGTCAAATATTCAAAAGAATCAGATATAGATTTTTGGGAAAATAAAGGGTGAACAGATTGGAGGCACATTTTTCAATAGGATTTTTTGACAGGTCAGGCAAGACTACTGCCAAACTATTTAAAACTGTATAATTGGTCGATTTCTTTGAATTGCTAACATTCGCATTTCCAGCGAAAAATTCTTCACAAAGCTTTACCTTAAAATTTCCCAACATATAAAAATGGAAAATCTCGTTAAAACAAACACCAACAACTTTTAAAGTTGAGATATAAAAATGAAGAAAATTGGCTGCTATGAAAATCAACTACAATTTTCGCATACACGAATTCACAATTAGGTCTTTAAGTTACAATTTGAATAGTAAATGGAAATGTAGAAAAGTAGAAAAGTATGCAGTTGTAGTAAGTCATGCAACTCTGCTGCATTAACATATCCCACAACACCAATTTCAGTGCAATCAATTTCGTGCATTAATACATAAATAATGACTCTATTGGGTGCCCTAAAAGCTTAGCTGAGTCAGCCAGAAAAAAGTGTTAAAAATGCTTACGACAGAAAAAATGGAAAAGACTGAAGTAAAAAATAATCAAAACAAAAGTAAAATGTAAACGAAAAAAACAAAAAAACATTAAAAGCGATAAAAATAGTTAAGTACATAAAATATAAAATACACCATGGCGAACCTTGCTAGTGTGAGAAAAATACATTGCCGAACATTTCATAGGATGCTTGTATGTATTGTAGGGTGGTCCATTTAGCGTCTGGAATTTAATGAGTTTTCTGATCTAGGCGCGACATTTGGCTCTGATTTTACAGTCATAAATCATAGTCGGATATTTCTAAAGGTTTATGCTAATTTAGAACCCGTAGGGGAGCAGAGGTTGCGGTTAGCCAAAGATTACTTGGAAAAGGTCGACGTGGCGCGAGCTAGCAGACCCCGACATCACATGACATCACAGCCAGCTAAACTGCCCTAAAATATCTTCTATCTTTCCATCTTATGTGTTAATATCTTTTGTTTTCGGACCGCTTATTTCTTCAACTGATCGCTGACTACTTCCGTATTGATTTCTTTAGCCTCCCAATGCGGAAATCTTATAATTTTGATGCAAAATATTGGCGAAAGAACCAGTGTCAGAAATCGTCTTTTTTAAAAACTTTTTCTAGTCGGACAGATTTCTCGTAAAATATAGAACTTGGAAGAATAAATACAAAAAAATTCAAATCGACCTACTCCTGTGTTCAGAATAATAGCAGCGCAACTATGATCAGAAAGTACCGGGAATGTTTAATATAATTAGGCTAAAGATAAAATATGCATGAATACTTTTAAATTATTATTTCTTTTTTTATTGACAGGCGTAAATCTTGCCCTTAAACATAGAAAGCAATATCATTCCAAGGACTTTCACGCCTGGTTTTACATTCAACCCAATTTTTCAGTATGCCCTCGCCAGTTTCGGCTCTTATCTCATCAATGGAAATGTTGATGGAATGGTTGGTTTACATTTATCAGGCGGTCAATTGACATCACCATTTCTGCTAATTATTTCATTTTCAATATTTCTCAACTTTTGACCCAAGAGACCCACTTTGTAAAGGCCTAAACATAATCTAAGTTTCTGGCACATAGCGTATGATATTTTAGCTGTCAGAATTTCATCACCAGATTACACTTATAATACTTTAGAATCGAGCGTCAAAAATGTAGAGGGCAATGAGAAGGTAACATTTTTTGAGAGAAACGAAATCGCCATATACTTTTCCGCGAGCTATAAAAATTTTGACTAGACTTGGAACTTTGGCACTTCCTTTTACACTGTTTATAAAAAATCTGTATTATGTTTATTATTACGAATAATTAATATAATATAATTAATATAATAATTAATTATTTTAAATTTAAAAACTCGGATAATGGAGCGTCCTAATACTCATTTTAAAATAGACTTACCTACACAGTGCTTACGGTTGTGAGTAAAATAGTAGCAGTTCCCTGAAGAGCAGTTTATCTACAATTAATTTTAAAGAAAACAAAATTTCTGTATGATAATGCGTTTATTAACATTAATAGTAGTATAGGGTTTTCCAATAAGAAGTGTTATTTTGATATTCAAAGAAAAATGATATTTTTTAATATAAATGAGCGGATGTTTATTTCATTATAAAGATGAAGGTATGCCGTTAATAGTGGAAAATAACATAAGGCAAATGACCACCACGACCACGCTTACAGGAAAATATCCTTTTCATGAAATTTTCTATAACCGAATTGCAAAGTGGCTGTCCTATGTCTTCGATAGCCTCACGTATTCCATCTTTGAGATCTTGAATCGATCCTGGGCTGTTGGCGTAGGCCTTCTCTTTGACGTGGCCCCAAAGAAAAAAGTCACAAGGTGTTAAATCACAAGATCTCGGTGGCCAATTGTGATCACCTCTTCGAGAGATAACACGGTCCGAAAACTTTTCCGGTAAAAGATCAATGGTTTCGTTGCTTGTGTGACAAGTAGCGCCGTCTTGTTGCAAATAAATGTTGTCCAGATCAATACTATCCAATTGCGGCCATTAAATATCGTTAATCATCTCTAGTGTTTAACGCCTAACACCTGTTATTGGAAAACCCTTTATAAGCTGAATACAAAACACGTACATTTTGTCTCCAATTAATTAATCAATTAAAGCGCTTATGATTTCTTTTCTGTTAATTCTGATTTTTCTAAATAATATAAATATTTCTAAACTCAGCGGGCACAGGACATCTTCACATTTTCTTATTCGTTCAGATTGCAGAGACTGCAAATTTTTGGCACGTTTCCGAATTTATTGACATTTTACATAATGTGGCCATCCTATGTTAAATTCCAATAGTTCTTTGAAAATCATTGATATATCTTCAATCCGCATCCCTTCTTTTATGTAGGTTCAACCCTTTGTTTGGTCTGCGTGATGCACTTGCAAATGCCTTTTCGCTATGTTCTCTGATGTGTTTAGCCTTTAATTGCATGCAAAGGTTGTGCCACTGCGTACTATTGATGCATTCGTCGAGAGGAAAGTTAATCCCAATTCTGAGCCCATTTCAATTTGAATGTTTATACCTAGAAAATTTTTTTTTTCCTTTCACATACTGGGACAATTTATGCGGAAGTTTTAAAAATACAAAGTTTTAATATATCTAATGTGAAGGCCCAATGTAAAAAAGTGGTTTTCTTCACCTGCTGTTCACAGCGAAATTCCATAGTTTGGCGTGAATGTTCTACCTAAGAACGAGGTGCTATGATCCACCTAGCAACGACGATAAAATCTATGTAAATTATATATAAGCGGTTTGCAAAAGTAGTGTTCAAAATTTGATACATACGGTTTTCAAAAGCAAGTTTTTTTATTCTTATTCATGTTTTAGAAGCGTTGGGAAATTGCACCTCTTCATTTGATAATTAAACTTGTTTTGAAAAGCATTTTACAAATATGTAATCGCCACTCGCCCTCCACAAGGTCTGCTGCCGTCTTTGAGAAGAAATCAGCCGAAGTAAATTGGATGCTGCATCGTGGATATGATTTTTTTCGCTGTTTGTGAGCTATGGCAAACTACTTCGTTACTTCAGTCACAGTTGATATGTCAAGATCACGATGAAGACGCTATTCCTTATATAGGCATAGTAAGAGGCCCGTACTATGCTCCGCATGATTTTGTTATGCAGACGTCTTTCACAATTATTTTTTTTTTTTTGAAGTGGGTCGCTGAAAACTTGTAGCACGGAGAAGTATAATTTAATAAAGTAATAAGTGAAGGTAAATCTTGTATAGAAGTGCAAAATTTACTGGGTTGCTCTGCAAAAATGATATCTTATGCACTTAAACACCAAACCTCATCTGGAACCCGGGGCCGCCCAAAAATTTTATCGGCATCTCTTGTGACTAGCCAAACCATGATTCAACATGACAGATCCTCTAGCTTTTGTGGCATGGACATGCTTGATACTATACAAAAGATGGTTCGATACGACTGATTTAAAAGGTTGTGTATCAAAATCTGAATATGAAAATCTTAAATGCCACTAAAATGGATCCTGCAACAAAACAACGATTCAAAACACATATAAAGAAATAGATTTCGAAGAATCGCCAGATCTCTTTCCTATTGAGAACTTATGAATTGATGTTAAATAAGCGATTTGGAAAAAAATCAGTAAATACCATATGAAAAATTTGAGGGAGGAAACACAAGAGAGGGTGACACAACATACCTGATGTCCGCCGCCTAGTGGCCATGAACGAAAGATGAGTTGCAGTCAAAAAATAAGGATATTGCAACAAAATATTAACGTCGCATGAATTCATATTTATTTTTGCAGTAATTGTCTCTAAATAAAATAAATGATAGATAAATGAAATAAACCGAAATACTGATATTCCCTTGCTCCATAATATTATGTACCTTCTTAAATATATTTAATAAAATTTTATTATTTGCAAACATAACATTTTGAAAAAAAAAATATCTCCTAAACCAATTATTTTACATACAGAAATCGGTTTTTAGGTTGTGATAAAAAAAAGTATGTAAAAAAAATACTTATTTCGCAAAACCCAACACATTAAGAAACATGGGGTAAGCGCTGCTGTTACAAAGCACGCAGCTGTACATTTGTATATTCACATATAAACAACTGCAAGTCTTATAGCACACAATGTAAGAAACCACAGTTCGCACATGCACCTCAAGGTTTACGCTGCTTCGCTGGAACTCTGTTCTGCTGCCTGCTGTGTGCTGACTCCTAATGGTCTAATTCCTTTTTTTTTGTTGGATTTCTATTACAAATGTTTTTGTGCTCTTTTAACCGAAACTTTGTGGCGAGTGATAGAAATTGAAGTTAAAGTTCGTTTCGATAGGGGCAACTCAGGTCAAAAGTACAATGCAGATGCGCCAAAAAATAATTACAACCAACCATTATATGCATATGTATGTATGTATACGATAGGCGATTTCGCTTGCCACTTTAAATCACAAAGTTGGGCAACAGAGCGTGCGAATTGCATTGTTTTTTCGTTTAATTGAGCGAAGAGAGAGGTTATGGGGCGCCGTACGCCATGCATTTACAGTTTGAGCTTTTCATGAAAATCGACGTCAATTCTTACTTATTTTGCTTTGCGAATAAAATACAAAAAGTTTAGAATAAAATGTATTCATATTCAGGTTCGAGCATTAAACCACTTCTATTATACTCTTTATGTATATCTGACCATGATTGAGGAAGGTCCGCCATCGAACTGTTTTGTTGATCTTATTCAAAAACTTAACTTCAGTCAGGTTAGGTTGAGAAGTAGCATATAAGAAGACTCACACCCCAATTTTGAGGGGTTTCGATTGCAGGCTTTTATTCTCCATCTCTTGGCATAAAGAGCTTGTAGGGATGCCCTTGTGAAAACTCTTGCTGTGGAGCTTTTCAATTTTAAGCGTGCAGTAGCTGCTTTCTTTCTAGCCTTAGCCATAGTAACGTCACGATCATAACTAGAAAATGACCGAACTTCGATTCTTACAGACGAGCCAGAACCAAACAAGCAGTGCCTTTTCACAAAGAATTCGAATAGTTGTAATAGTTGTATTCTATAAATTATAACATTATGCGGCAAAATCAACGTTTTTTGTACATTGGACCAAACTATTTAATCGAGTTATAAGTAAATAACTAATTTCTTCGATTTTCGTAGTTAGCATCCAATTTCGAGATATGGGCCCTCGAATATCGAAATAGTGGCTTTAGTGAAAAATTATCTTAAATTAATGTATGCAAATAACTAAAAAATTAGTAATATGCAACTTTTCTTGGGCGAAATTATATTGCAGGTGCTATTATCAGATCTTTATATATTCGAAAAACCTTATTTTTGACCGATTTTTAAAAAATTGATGCTATTGTAATGGTGGTTAAACGCTTTTTGCTTTGATATGTATAATTATATAGTAGATTTGTATATAAAAATATGAAAAAATCTTCAAATAGAAAAAGAACCTAACTTACCATGTCCGGTAAGGATACCTACCAAATTCGAGAGCTGCGGCTTTGTTAGCCTTAGAAGTTGCCCAGAAGGATCTCGCGACTTTACAAGTTTGCGCATTAGCTCGGCGCTCGCTGAGTTGAAGCAAGGCCCATCTTTCCAGGAGTAGACTAATCCGAAGCTTTCTTAATTGCGGCCACCTCCGCTTGTAAAACACTACTCGTACAGTTGCCCGGAAGCCTAAATTTGAGATTGATGGGGAGGTCATCGCCGAATACTTCCCCACCAACTCTTCCGTCCACCTTCGAGCCATTAAATTAATATTATTTAATAAAAAAAAAAAGATTATTTCTTAGGAAAATAAAGTTTGAAAGAGCTTAAAAAATGCTTGAATAAACCGTGTTTTCTTGATCTTCACCATGCAGGTCGTGTTCATCGTCAAATGCCCAAAAAGGGTGTAAGAGCCAATTATTGATGTATGTATATACACATGCCCCACAAAGTCTGCGTTCACCCTACAATAACTTTTTAGTGAATGAAACACACAACGTGATTTTATAATTTTTATAAATTTGTATATATATATGTTTATTATATGTTTAAGTTTCAAACAAAAATAAATTTCAAGATTCCTCACATAAGTTTTTAGATAACGGTGAATAATGGCTGTAACAAGTAAATAAAGCGACCATAAAGTCTGCGTTCAGTCTTAAAGTCTAATACAATGCAATGACATGCTATATGCAAAAATTAAATCTAAAGTGAATTGAGGAATCTAGTCGGAAGCTTTGTAGGAATCTTATCATATATGCATGTACATTAGTTATCGGACCAATACATTCATTGTCATAATATTTTCACTAATAAAATTAGTTCCATGATGCAGACAATTTTTGCACAGTTTCGTTGCACAAAACTACAGACGAATTTAATTACATAGCGAAGCGTCAATTGGCCTCATACAGTATATTCCTCACTTTTTATTTTTAAACATATGTATGTATATATGAATGTATAGATTATTTAGCAAATTAAACTGAAGATAAAAATTTGCGAAATACAAAATAATTACAACTTAAAAATACGCCAACAACGGCCGGAAAAAAATTAGATGTATTTGTTTGAAAGCTTGGCACTTTCTCACGCCAACTCATAATTAGTAAATATGTACCATTTAATCGTAGGCACATGACCTGCAGGAAATTTAAATGTATTCAATGTATCGCGTGTTTTTCTTAGCTGCATGAGAACTATCGATATCAATAACTGTGGTTTGACAGCTGGGAATTACAAAACAGTATTAACGCCAGAACAACCTTCTAAATTCCCGAAATTTACTTTGAAAACAAATAAATTTCTTCGCGAAGTTCATTGAGAACTGGCGGCATCATCGGTTCTTATTTCTTTTGAAATGAAGAAGGAGCTGTCGTTGCGATAAATGGCGAACGCTGTCGATCCATATTGACTGAATTTTCATTTCCTACAAGACGTTTGAACCGTTTGCCATACAGCGCGCTGAACAATAGATTTATTGCAATATTCAAGCCATCATTGTGGCCATACTTGAAGAATTTGTCAAAAATTGGACTGATCGAATGACCATGTAACTCGTAGCGCGGCAGATATCAGCGGATATCATATTCGAAAAATAAATACCATGAAATTATTTGCCAGATTATAATAAAAAATATAAAAAATTCGTTCAAACAATATTTTTGTTTTTTACTATCATTTTAAGTTCTCAAACTTTTAAAAAACACTCGATGCTTAATACTCGACAGCAATAAGAATCCGTGCTTATTACGCACTCGTAAAAGAAGAAGAAACTGCAAAGATTTTTCGTTTGATGAACAGTTATTTGAGCATTATCGTCATTTCTGAACTTGTTTCCTTTTTAGCAAAAATAAAGTAGTTTGTCTCAAGGGGCTATTCATAGAATAATTAAAAAGATTTCCCAACAATGTAGTACCACTGACACCTGCGTTTCCGAAATCGGGTCTCATAATTATTAAAAAGTCATATAAGACTAAAGCTAAGACCTGGATCGGCTTTATTCAATTTGATAAAAATGTTAAAAGTTACTTGAAGTGTTTGTACAAGAAGAATTTAAGAATTTATGAGTACTTCCTATATTAAGGTAACGATTTTTATTTTATTTAACTATCTCAGAATTTCCCGCAGGGTTTGTGTTAGTTTCAAATAGCATTGTTTTTATTTACTATTGTATGCTTGTGCACAAGGTGTTAACGGTTACACTTCAGTGACATATCAACACACGTACAAATTTACATATATTGATATACATACATGCACTCTATCAGCGTTCCCCTTACCCCCACCACCACGGTTGACAGATGCCGCGGCTTGATATTTGACACCGTGCCTTCATACATACATGCACATACATACATACGGACATATGTATGTATGTAAATAGGGGTATCCGAACGATTCTCTGTCACCTCTGTCGCTGGGAACCATCCAAACGACCAAAACTTGCCAGACAATATTTCAATTCTGTGCAACTGTGAGTTGGAGGCGTTTCTGATACCTCCGGCCCTCGTACACTGTCAGCGAAATACGGTTGGTCGCGCTCCGCTTTAGATGATCGCGCGTTTGCCAAAATCAAAAGGTTTTTATTTTAATTGTAATTTTTTACGGCAAATTATTCATTTTGGCTTTTGTGTGTAGTAGACATTAATTAATTTGATTTGAATTTCAGCTGTCAAATCAGATGGGTTTGTTTAATTACAGGCAATTTTTTTTTGTTATTCGTTTGTTGGTTATAATTCAGTAAGTAACTAATTAAAAGCTTTTTGTGAATACACTTGAATTGCTCCGACGAGCAAAATATCGTTTTGAGCAGTTTCCACTATCAGAAAATAGTTTCTGAACTCACTCGTATGAAAATTATTTGGTAAAACTGAGGTGAATGTTTCCATTCAAATTAATGGTAATGTAATGAGTTCTTCTACCTTTTTAAAACTTTTAGCTCTAGGCTAAAGGCCATAAGAATTTATAGAAGCTCCTAATCTAACTTTTTTGTTATCAATTTTTGTCAGGATTGTTTTCAGGAATCATACTTAGAGTGTATGTGCTTTCTCCTCTGACCGATTACACATAAATCTGCCAGTACACTACTATTATTTACGTGCTGTTTTATATATCAACGTAAGTACCTCATAGCTGATAGTAAAAGTAATTGTCTGAAAGAATCCCAGTTAAGAATCTTAAAGGAAGTTTCGAGTACACCCTTCGTTGTGAGGGTTACATCCGCCACATCCCAGTAACAAAAAGTGCATGGCTTTAAGTAGTGAAAGAACTTTATAAATATTCAAACTTATAAAATATTTCAATTTAAAACGACATATTTCCGTAGATTTAATGATAAGTTAAAGATATAACAAGCTTTATACTTTTAAATACATATACATATGGAGTTTGTCAAGGAAGTGTTTGACATCTGCCAATCTAGCGAAATTCAGACATATTCCTGAAGAAAATGTGTATTTTTTATGGTTTTCTTTCAATCTCTAGTATTATTTAGCTAACATAAATAATTCATAAGCCAATGGTAGAAAATAAAGTTAATCCGTTTACAAGTAATACAAAAATAAAAAGCAAAAACAATAAACACTGCCAAGAAAAAATTTTTCCATTTGCAGTTAATTGCTTTAGGTTACAGGTTTTAAAAAATTAAATGCGGATCAGTACTTTGTATGACAACCCCGAGCATAAATGTCTCCTTGTAGTCTGCTTCTCATAAAACGATTCGATTTTTGTACAACATAGTCTTGGAGTACCTTGTGCCATTCCTCTAAAATAAAGTTTTTAAGCTCTGCCTGACCTTTTGAGTGTCTTTTCCAACTATTTTCTTTAACATACTCACTGAGTCACCTCAAATGATGCCCGTTTCTAAGCATTTTTGTGTTCTTTATAACTTACGTACGATTTGATATTTTGATCAACAAATCACTCTCACTATCACTTGATGACTAACTAACTTGATGTGTAACAACTCAGTGAAATAACGGTATATCAAATCAATTAACAAACGTGCAAAAATAGATACATAGTGGCTATCATCCGGCACACTTAGTCCCATTGTAATACCATTAGAGCTCGCCTTTTACACTCCTGAGGCTTCTCTGAACCAGCCTGTGGATGTAATGAATATTGTTAATTTCGGCAACCCTATTTGTGAGACCTCTTCAATGCTGTCAAGAAAGTCGAATCGTGGAAAGCCTATTCCTGATATAGCAATGCATGTACACAGAAGATGTTCCACGGCTTCCTCTTCTCAATATCTTGATTTCTTCAAAAGTCATTATATGGTGCCCCAGTATATTTGCATGCCTTCCAATTAGACAATGCACTGTTTGTACCCCTATCGTCTTTATCATATCCTGTCTCTTAGGATTCAGTAGCGATTTTGTGTGGCCGTGGTTCCATTCTAGCTAAGTTTGCCTGCTTATTTGGCAAAGAGGCATTAGCAGCATTGATTGAGTGTCTTAACTCGTAACTAAGGGAATCGGTATTAGTGCATTATCTGGGTGAGTATTTAAAGTTGTCCCTTTCTTATATATTCCTAGAGCCTGCCACCCAGATCTTTAAGAGCAATAAGCCCTCTCTTATGGCGATAACTCCTACCTGAAATACACTACAGTGATTAGGCAAGCGAAAAGATGCATTGATGCTTAGCTTTTCAGAGTAAACTCCTCCACCCACCTGTTCATCAAGCTTAGATCCGTCAGTAAATATACTGACTTTATCTTTATCATCGACCGTACTACTGTGCCAGTCCTTTTTTGAAACAAATATTGTGGTAAATAGTTTATTACTATAAGTAAATGAAAGTCTCCAAAAATCTCTAGTAGCTGGAATAGAGGAAAATTTTCTAATATAGTCGAATGACCTTTATTCTCTAAGCCTCAGTACTGACTGTTAGTTGCTTACCTTATAAGTCAATTGGCAATAAGTATTAAATTACGTTTAGTGCTTCGGTGGTACGAGATGATAAGACTTATTAATAAATAATTGCAGAAATAGTTGTCGTGACTTTTGAATTTCTTAAATTATTTGATACTCATCACCATGAAATTCGCAACAAATGCAAGTGTTTATATTTTCAATTATATAGTAGGAAGATATCGCTGCATAAATTAGGCTTCATGCAAGCTGCCAATTATTAAAATTGTTATTGTGAATATGTAACGTTATCTGTATATCTGTTTATGGCATTATGTTTGAACGTTTGTATTATTCACAGCATTAAGATTTACAATGCCAATCCGTGCTTTTAATATATGAGATTTTTTACACGTGCGTTTCCACTCATACTCATCCACATACAACCACACACAGTTTATAAATGTGTGAAGTGCTAAGATGTTCGCGTAACTGTAAGCTTCTGAATGCCATGTGTTCAAGTAGCCGATCAAAGTAGTTTTTGTATAATAAATTCATAAATGCATAAGTATGAATGTAAGTGTGTGTGTAAGTGCGAAGATACTTTGTAAGTAATAATGAAACAATGTAATATTAGAGGTATTTGTGTGCCTCTTGAATTCACACCAGCAACTTAATGTTGCACATCAAATCGCAACAATGTAACAATGCAAGGAATTATGCAATTGCGCGATTCGATCGTTACGGGTGAAATTGCGTGATTTAGCCAAATAAATTTGGAGCGCCCGAAATGTAGGAAATTTGAGGGCAAAAAATACTCATTAAACCAATTAGCCGATTTTGTTATATAAAAAATTTGTGTTTTCAAAAATATACATAATTAGGGTGCGCACACTTCCGTGTTTGAACTTTATTTGTTCTGAATGCCTGTACGAGTACAGTTAATTTGAAGTTCGAATATTGATAACAAAATATAAATACAAATGAACCATAAAATCATCAATAGATGTAATAGTCGATGTTATTTACTTGAACTTGGCACAGGAACATTTTAACTGACTTATGTTTTCATCTGTCCTTGCGTGCTTTCTTTGGTTAAAAAAAAATTTCATTTGCCACTAAAAGAATAGTTATTCCTAATCAACATGGGTTCGTTAATGATCGTTTCACAGTTACCAACTGGAATTCTGTGTATCAGCGTTTTAACAGATTTCAGGTAGATGGTACACTGATTTCTCGGAAGCTTTTAACAGAGTTTCTCTCTCAACATTAGTGCGAAAATTTGCGAATATTGATTTTCACCCAGTTTTTTAAATTTAATATTGAATAAAATTCGCAAATATCGCCGCCCCTTTTTTGCGAGGGACTACATGGCTTGAAGTGCTGTTACAAATAACGATCCCGGTGAGTGGAAAAAAGTGGTATTTAGTGACGAAAAGAAGTTCAATCTGGATAGGGCGGATGGATACTATTACTACAAGTATTTCCATAAGAAAGGTGCTTGAGTCAACATGACAGCCGTGAAAGTGGTATGAGGAGGAATATCGTACTATGGCGCGTTCGAATTGAAAATTGTAGACTACAAAATAACGGGAAACAGCTATAAAGCTCTGTTGGAATCATCTTGTCCCGAGATTCGTAAAACATTTGGACCTATTATGTGTCCCAAAACGTTGAAACTTTAGCATGACCACCATATTTCCCAGATCTGAACATTATTGAAAATCTATAGAGATAGCTTTCTCGTGAGATTTGTGAGAATGGGCAACATTTTGAAGACAAAAATGCTTTAATTCGAATCATAAAAGTGGCGTGGTCTGAAATTTCATTGGACTATCTGCAGAATTTGTACAAATTCATTCATCAACATATTTGCGAAGTAATTTATAAACAAGGTAGCAGTACAAACTATTAAGCTTTAAGTAATAAATTAAAAAAAAAAAAATTCTGTATTTATTAATATTTTTTCTTATTTGGTTACTTGCCTGTATTCGTGTGAACCAATAAGTCAAACAGCTGTTGAAGTTTTACTGCTGCGAAATACCGTTAGAGGGAATACTATTTCAATGCGTGTTTCTTTTCGAGCAAAGTACAGTCTTCACTTGAATTATCTGAAAACCTTGGATTACTAGATCAAATACGATTGCTTTAAGGGTACAGATACCTGTATAATTTCGAGCATTTTTTTCATAAAATGTTAATATAATCCTTTAAGAATATATCAAAGAATTTTTAGAACGTAAATTTAAGTATTTCTTATATTATAGATCATTAACCGTGACGAATATCTTCTTTGCGTTCGAACGCTGGGAGAGGTATAGTTTTTTTAAGCATTTTATTCCGCGAATTTTTTTAATTTATATAGAAATTATGACATTAATAAACAAAAAAATGTTCGGTTTTTTTGTATTCAGGTCACTGACGCCAATGCTGCAATGCCAGCCGATTTAAAAGCCCCACTGCGACCTTCCTGGAAGAATTGATTTCATTTTAAATAATTTTAATGAAAATCAGGGAAAATATGTGCGTTTACAAGAATCTGTCCCCTTAATAACGATCTAATAGTAGAAACAAAATTCATTCGTTTTGCTCCTCAACCTCTCAATTTTTCTGAACGTCTTCTCATTTATAGTTCACGCTGTAACCTGATTAGTTTGGCATTACTGGAAAATAGCAGAAACGTTCAGTCTTTAATGTCTGTTTTGATCTAATCCCTGGGGGCATTGATTGACTTGATCTCCATGTGCCGACAGATTTCTCTGTTCCTAAGAGAACTTTGCGTTTCCTTTCACCGTTTTGGGTCAATGTTGCAAGAGCGAACTGTTTCCCCCCAAAGTGCTTTGAAATATTCAATGCTGGTTGGCTGTTATTGTTTTATTGCAGATTGGGCTCGGCATTTGCATCTTAATGCAGCTAAATAGCATTTTAATCACATTTGCCATTTGCTGTAATGCAATAAATTAGATGTACACTCATACGTACATATGTAGGTGGGTTTCCATGCACTTCCTTAGCATTTGTGGTTTACCTTTGGGTAGGTTTTTGTTGCACGTTTCTACTACTCTCAAGATGACATTAGCCAACGGCTCTAAATATGTGTGGATGTATGGGCGCGCATATGAATGTAGAAGTAACTACATACCTGTAAACTGCACGACAGACAGACTAGCGTAGAAGTCGGCCTTTTGAGAACGGTACTAGTCAGTGTTTAGTACTCGAAAAACGCTCTCATCTATTTTTAAGTGATGAGTAATTGATTATATAATATTTTTACTAGCTTTATTTGGAAAATAAAGGTGGCTTACATCACAATTATCTTTCTATTTTAGCTGTAGAAGGTGAATGCAAGCACTTTTTCTTTTTTGTTGATCATTTTAGTTCTCACATTTAGATATTTTCGCGGGGTGACATCTTTAAATGGCAATGGGTGCGCTTCTGCTGGGAAATGTGCATGAAAACCTGAAAACCTGACATTTCGATAGTCACGGCTTGAGCAGCAGTGTTCCGGATAAACCAACTGAAGCCAATAAAGAAAAGTTTGCAGAAGTCGTTTTAAATTATTGATTGTATCGCTTATTTGTGCATATGTATTTGTACATTCATATTTAAGTACATACCTACAAAATTAAATATGTATATTACCAGTAGATACATGAGTACATACTAGAGATGCCAATATTGACTGAAAATGTTAAGCCCAGAATTTCGGGATTTGTTTGAAGTAGTCCCAGAATTCAACTTGGGATATAACTCGGGACATATTTGTGATTAAAAACTCAATAGCTGAAAGCCTTTAAACATACCAAGAAATAAAATCATTTACAATTTATGGTGAACTGGTTTTCAAAATCACATATTTTTTAATACAGACCGATAGCCTTTGCCGCTAGTTGCCTTAACCTTTTACTGCAAGAATTAATAAAGCGTTTGAAAAAAAAGTAGAAATATCTTTTTTTAATTATCAGTTAATAAATAATGAAAAGGTTTTATGTTTTGGTTTCTTTTACGTAACCCTGCATAAAAACTAGTTGGAAAGTATAGAAATAATTAAAAAGCGGAAAAATTACTATCCGTCGAGAAATATGAATATGTAGATTCCATGAAAATATTTTTTTTTGTCAAAAACTAGTTACGTTTTATTCTGCTTTTTACCCACTTGCACGAAAGTCAGGTTATTTCGAAATGCCATACAATTATAGACAATTTTTTAGCGTTTTATTATTGCTAAATATATAGTTGATGGTTTAAAATAGTTTGGATTATTTTATAATACTTAATTTTGAAATAAAATTGAATCAAAACTGCAATACCACATATTGGCCCATATGTGCTAAAGGGTTAATTACGTAAAAAAACACATGCAATAAACAAAAAAAAACACTTTACAATACATAAATAAATAATAAATCAAATAAATAACTTTCATTTAAAAACCCTTGTGCCGCAGAAACCCAATTGAGCTAATTGTAAAAACATAGCACATACAACTCGTCTACACACTAGTAAATGCTTTTTAGCTTGATTTATTGAAATTTGTTAAGCACTAAATCTCACTCGACTGAATGAATTGATTTATTTGCAAATATTAATGATGCAGCTTTCAATTGAAATCAATTTACATCGCATTGTGTTAAAATAAGCTTTTTGATTTTTATTGGAATACAATTTTGTAATAGACAAGTTTTTATTTCTGGGAATTCGATAGTTTTTTTCAATTTTCGTGAACCCAGAATTGGCAATTGAAAAACTCCAGAATTCAATTCCGTAATCCCTATTACATACAATATCAGCTCATGTAAGCTCATAAGCTGTTAAAGTATCACAATTTATACACATACCTACATGCATAGGTGTACATAAATAGAAATTTTATCTGGAGGGTATTAATACTTACATTGAACTCTCTGAAAATAATAGTAATTAGGTGTAACATTTTTGATAGGGACTTAACAGTGACTTGCTCAGCGTAGAAATCAAGAGTAGCGTAAGCAAAATTCGCCAAAGTTAAATTAAACTCCTGACTGTCAGAATCAAAGGTTTCGCCTGCAAAGGTATAGGGAAACAAAAATAACGTCCAAGAAATAACACCACACATTTTTCTTTTTGCATAGATTTGTAAATCAATTTTGCTCCTAAATGAGGGAAAGTTAACTCGGCATTTGGCAATGCAGGTGTTAGTTTATTCTGCCAATCTGCATATAATAATGCAATATTTGAGAAAGATTTCCCTAATTTTTAATTGCAAAGTATTATAAATTAAGCTGGTGACTAAAATTAGGTAAATTACCGGAGGCGCATCGAAAAAAAATTGTTTTGCGGTGTAGATAATAACTTGCAACAGAATGATGTGAAACAAAAAATCAAAATACTTTTATTAAAGGAGATGTTTCTCGAGGTATCCCTGGGAAGATTTTATACAATTTTTCATAGCACTTGGGAGCAATAACCCGATTTTCGCTTAGCAAATCGTCTAAATTGTTTTTTAAAAAGCTCACAGGAATACTTGACAAATCGTGTGACGATGTACTGTGCAAAATTCCCAAACAATTGGTAAAGTAAATTTTGAGTCTCAGCGTACACGAACTTTAAAAAAAAACAAGTTTCAGAGAGCGCCTTACAGTTAAGGAGGCAAGGAACTATGGTCTGGTACTCATAATTTTATCAATTTTACTCCGATCGACGTGAAATGTTGACACATTATTCTTCTGATTTTATGCCAAGAAAGACGAATTTATAATCTGAAGTTATGCATTTACATCATTTGCATCAAGCGTGTAATAAATTCGAATACACTTTCTTAAAACAAAGAACCCCATATACGTGAAACTCTCATAGGAATTTATTGATTTTAAGTGACCGTTACACAGCATTTACTCTTGCCCAATCACGTCAATGCTCTCTCATCTCAATGTCGAGGAGGATAGATAACCACTTAAGCGGATCCTTGATGGCCTTGGAATATACTCGTATACATATGTACACACATATACATAAGCGCACTAGTATTTCAAAAGACGAGCACCAAATTCAAAAATTTGTCTATCATATCTTCTGCTCAAATATGAACGAGACGGTATCAATAAAACGGTCCGCGGATGACATATGGCAAAAATAATTTTTTTGTTTTTTGGTAGGACTGTTATAAGCTTACATGGCAAATTTCAGCGTGATATGTCACATAGTTTGTTTTCTGTGCTACTGTAAACAAGTCAAGCTCGAGTGTGTTCTTCGAATTTAACGATGGGAATTCAAGTTGAACAAAGAATTTGTTTGAAATTTTGTTATTCCAACAAAATTTCGGCTTCAGACGCCTTAGAAATGTTGCAGACAACCTATGGGGACTCTGCTCTATCGCGTGCACGTGTTTTCCAGTGGTACAAATCGTTCAAAGAGGGCCGTACATCGGTTGAAAACTTGCCTCATGAACGTCGTCCAGCAACATCAGTAAACGACGAAAACATCGGAAAAGT
Organism: Anastrepha obliqua; assembly: GCF_027943255.1. Taxonomy (NCBI): domain Eukaryota; kingdom Metazoa; phylum Arthropoda; class Insecta; order Diptera; family Tephritidae; genus Anastrepha; species Anastrepha obliqua. The sequence goes on along the minus strand of NC_072892.1, from coordinate 182,857,910 downwards.
AAAGGAAATTGTGCTTGAAAATCGCACAAATCGCAAAATCGGTTAACGCTGAATATTATTTAGACGTTTTAAAGCGTTTGCGCGAGAACATTCGTCTTAAAAGGAAGGAATTGTGGGACAACAAGTCATGGTTCTTGCATCACGATAATGCACCAGCTCACACATCACGTCTTGTTCGCGAAAAAAAATTATTTTTGCCATATGTCATCCGCGGACCGTTTTATTGATACCGTCTCGTTCATATTTGAGTAGAAGGTATAATTTATTTTAAATCAAACATTGTATGTAAAAAGTTAATCTATCTTGAGAAGGATGGATGAAATAACCTTAAATATAATGTTGATGGGAGATATACATACCTACACAGGTATTATTCATAAACATAATATTTTTATCAATATAAAAAACTGTTTCCAATTAGGAAGCTGTATTTTCGACATTAGGAATGAATTAGTGAAAGGTATGATATTTTTCCGGCCTCTATTCTACATGCATATGTATGGGATATTTTATATTATACGACATTTACGATCAGTTTTCCATGCTAGTGTGGTATATTTTTTATAAAACGCACAGTAATTAGCCACCCATGGGCACATAAATATAACGGAAAACAGCAAATAATTAGCATTTCAAAACCACTTTTTAGAGGCAAGTCGGCAGTTGCGTTGACCAGTAATCCGTTATACGAGCATCGTTCCGAAACAATATGTAAATAAATCACGAAAACTGCAAACACTTTTATTCAGCTACCATTAACAACAACTACTATTTCACCATTGTATTGTGTTAAGCAAAATATTTAAATTCATAAAATTTGCATTTAAGCAGCAAAAAAAAATATTGATGATGATTGTGAAAAGTAAAATTGTTTATTTTGAATTATTTTACTTGCATACGCCTATGGCCCAAATAATAGCAGCGCGACGAATTACCAAGTTTTACTATTTCTTTTTTCGTATTTAATTTTTTTGTATTTTGAATTTTTTTCCTGCAGCGACAACTAAAAAATGGCAATCATTAAAAAAGTCTAACAAATTTAAACGAAATTGGCATCAAAATGTTCACCCTTTTAATCCGAATCTTTAGGTAGATTAAAATAAAAAAGGGAACATTTGAGATCGCTCAAATCAGAGTTGATTTTTGACAATTTTGTTCATATACGATGTTAAAAATTTTGTCCATATAAAGCACATGTTCGAACGTTTTTTACATTGAAGAAAATGCTCAACTACTCGGCAACAAAAAAAATATCAAAAATAAACGAAAATGTTGACAAACTTGAAACTTGCACTGTGTTACACTAATATTGAATGGACTATAAAACTGCGCACCCAGAATTTTGCTGAATAAAAAGTTCGTTTTTGATATAGGTATATACAGATATTTTTTCTATAAATATGTATGTTGAATTTTTCTGCATTTCATGCAAAGTTTGGAGCTCGAGTTATATGATTTTTGTTGTATAATGCAGTAAATTTTTATGAAAACATATGTAAAAAAAAGAACAAAGTTGAAATTTGGTAATTCGCCGCGCTTCTGTTATTTTGAGCACAGGTGTATATGCATTTGTTGTTGTCTTTGTAACATTTCTGTGCTGTTACTTCCAACTGTTCTCTCCATTTCATGGTACGTCAGATGTGGCTACTTAATTTGCATTTCTAAAGCTACCTTAAATGTATGTACAGCTTACAATACGTACATACACATGCACACATGCATATGCGTGATCTCTGTTAGCTTAGCTTATGACCGCATGTCTTGATGGTCAGTTAAAAATAAAAGTTAAAGTAGGTTATTTTTAGGTCATTCACTCGCCCATATGCACGTGCATACATACATAGATATATTAGGGTGGTCGGGAAAAAAATCAAATTATTTTCTTGATGATAAACTTGTTTTATGGCCTTACTCACTTATATTTGTACTTTATTTTTTTGGTTTTATAAAAATTACCATTGAATTTGCATAAGAAAAAATGCACTTCTTCGTAAATTTGGTAAAAAGTATCGGATGCTTTTTTAAGAGCTTAAGAACTTAAAATGATAATAAAAAACAGAAATGTTGTAATGAATATTTTTTTATTATAATCTGATAGATAATTTCGCGGGATTAACTTTTTGAATAGGTCTGCCGCGACTACGAGGTACTGCTTTCTCATTTGGAAAGAAATAAGAATGTGTCGTCAGTGCTCCATAAACTTCGCGAACTGATTTATTGATTTATTTTTAATTTTTTTTTTTTTCAAAGTAAATTTCCACAAATTGGAGGCACTGTTCTGGCGTTGGCCGATTAATGAAACTTGTTTCCCATTCTCATTTGTCAAACCGATCGATATCGGCAGTTCTCATGCAGCTTAAAAAACACCCTATATTTACAGATCGATGTCATTTAATTTCCTCTTTAATTTCCATTCACCAACCCTTTCTAAAAAATGATACCCCATGTTTTATTTTAAAGCAATTAGACCTTAAGCAGCGAGACCTTCAAAGCCCCACAAAATTAAACACAAACTTTTCCTAATAAAAAATATAAAAATATTAATCCTCATGTTTTCAGCCGTCGAACAATTTTTGGTCCGTCCTAATGTATGTACATATCTATGTATGCACTTAACTGTTTATTTTGTGGCTATTGAACTCGCATGCCAATGCTAACACTGATCTTTCAGAAACGATATCACGTCAGGTTTAGTTCTTCCTCGGCTGATAGTATTGTCTATTTTTTATTTTATTACTAGAAGCTCAATTAAGTTTTTTTCTGAATCTAAATGCATTGGAGAAGTGACCAAATGTTATTGGGCAGGTATGAGTAGAATGCGTCGTACGGATTGAATTGATGGTTTCCAAAGCTGGCTGCTCGCGAGAACGTATTCTACTTCAGAATTTATCAGACATATCTTTGAACTGATCAGGAATTTGTATATGATTTAAATGTCTCTATGGCCCGTTTGAAGAAAACTGCCAACCTGAAAATAACCGCTAACACTAAACCATATTTTTATTCTTTTATTGTTTACCTTTTAAATTTATATTATATTTAATTCACTGCTGCAATTTGCATATTACACAGAGAAACAAACTGCGATACTCTACTTTCGAATTTGAATTTAAAATTATTTATGTAGGTTGGGAGCAAAATCAATCAAATTTCTTTGTAATGGTATTTTCAAAGCCAAGGGCTAAGGAGGAAAATTTACACAAATCTAGTATGAAAGGCTATTCTAAGGAAAGGATTTTTGACATTGCTTTATAAAATTTTACCATTCTGCGTAGAAGATTATATTTGGGCAATGGGCATTAGTCTGGAAGAGGATCCATGCCAGCAACGTCTAAACAGCACCACAAATCGTAGACAAAATACGGGATATCGTATTGGAAAATCGTCAAGAGGAGATTTAGTGGAAGCCCTAGGCATCTCATTGGGCAGTGTGAGCAATATTGGGCTTCAGAAAGCTGTGTGCTCAATGGGTGCCGTCTTCGCTAGCAATGGGATGAGAACACTTCAATTGCAACTTTCTCAGCAACATTTGGAGCGTTTTCGGTTTTCGAAAGGATTTTAAGTGAATTTTGTTCGTCGATTTGTCACTACGGATGAGACTTGAGTCTTTCAACATGATAGTAAATCAAAACAAGAGGTTAAATAATGGTGTAAACCTGGTTCTTCGGCTCCAAAACGAGTTCCTGTCCAGAATTTGGACAAGAAGGAATCAGCATGCGTTTTTTGGGATGTGAAACGAATTGTGCTTATGGATTACTAGCAAATTGGTATAACAATAAATAGTATTGTAACCTTTTAAAAAGACGAAAGTTTACGAAAGAGAAAAATTCATTTTATTCAGGACAATGCACCGTGTCCGAAGTGTGAACTCTTGGCATCCTTACATAACAGTGATCATGGCAACTATAAACGGTTGTCATCATATTTTTGCATTGTCAACGGCATTGAATCAACGAATGACGATGAACTCCACGGTCATCAATTGATCTACTTGGCTCAGGAGTATATTTAACGTTAACTTAATTTTGTGTATTTTCTTTATTACTACTCGTATTAAAGCCTAATTTCAATCACTAAATATTTGAAAGTGAACTTATTTTGCTAGGTAAAGTTCGAACTGTTGGAGCATCCACCGTATTCACCAGATTTGGCCCCTAGCGACTTCCATCTGTTTCCAGTCCTAAAAAGGTCATGCGTTGAAATCGTTTTTCATCAAATGAATGAAAGCGTATTTTGCAGCCCTTTCAGATTCCCACTTCAGAGATGGAATTCATAAATTGGAATCTCGTTTGAGCAAATTTATTGATGTTCAGGGAGACTATGCTGAATACTGAAGTGTATTTCAAACCATAAGCTGATGTTTTATTATAGCACAGCAAAACTTATTGAACAACCTGTTACGTACACGAATTTGAATTTTATACAAAGTGTTTTTTTCGCGAGAGCTAACTTAACTTAAACTCTACAGGAAGCCTCGCACTTCTTGCACCTGAATGCCTTACACCAACACATAATATGACTAATCACGCACAGAACATGCAGTAGAAAATTCAAATAAATAAAAAATGTTAGTCGAAGATCATTAAAAAAATGTTATAAGTAATTAAACTGTTGGGTAGATGCATAGTGGAATATTTATAATTTTGAGATCGAGATAGAGTTCTTGTTGATTTAGTTTTATTTCAGGTCGATGTGACCATAAAATTTCTTTAAAAATAGTAGTTGTCGATGGAATTTATGAGTTCGGTGATCTTGCCTGAGTTTGTATAATTATTCGAATGAGAATTTAAGTGATTGCCTATTACATTTTTCTCATGAATTTTTATTCGTTTCTACTTTACTAAAGAAACTACACTAAAAGACATAGTGCGCGCCGGTCTTGTTAAAAAAAACAGTCACTCAACGTAGTAAATTAACTAATCAATCCGCTCAGAAAAGTAAACGAACATAAAATGTCATCTTTGTAAATCGACCACAATTTAAGAACTTAAATAAATATTATGTTTTATTACGTTGTTGATTCTATGATGATGATTTAAATTAAGAAAATCGAGACTCCCTACGAAATGCTTCTCAAACTCATCAATCCACTAACATCGTCTTTAACCAGTCAGTTAAATAAAAACGCAGAGTGGATTCTTAATACATAACTCAAGATATGAATCATTGATTAGAAATGGGCAACAGTTCTCTTCTCTTTAAGATTTAGAAAGCCACACATTCACTCAAATGGGCAAGGCTAAATTATGTGACTTTGATGATACAAGAACTATAAAAAAATATTTATGTATTACTGTACAAATAGAAAACAAAGTTTGGAGCTTCATGGCAGGCACGTGGGAAAATGGTTACGTACTTATTTTTAAAAATATTGTAAGAAGAATAAATGTCATAAGGCTATAAGGTGAATGCGGTATGACTTCCCATTTAAAACACATAAAAGTAAGCACCAGTTAATCGGAGAACTCTGAATGTTTGGGTTCCCGCTGTTTTTATAATTTGTCTTTTACTTTACTTTACTTTACTTTCATATCTGAAAACCCTTCCCGCTTTGTCATTTAAGCAGCTGGTCGTACGAGAAAAAATGTCGCTCATAATTTCTCGGCTTCAATTCGTATGGTGTAGCCAATTTTCTTACTTGTTTACCAATTTAATTTTTTATTTTTTTTTATTACAAACATATACACAATATAGAATGCATAACAATGTTTGTTGGCACTAATTACAAATAAACTAACGAGTAGTATAATTTGGGTAACATAAAGACAATGTTGGGAAGAGATTTTCATAGTCCCTTCCTTAAGCTAACAGCCATCAAGTCAGATAATGTATTTCAATTCGGTGGAGTCGTCGGGTTAGGCCTGAGCTGTTGAGGAGTTTGCTAGCGTCCTTATACACGTGCTTTTGAAGCCTGAGGGGCTGGGCCTCTGCTTGTTTTTTAATTTCTTCAGCGGCCGTAGAGATCTTGCCGTCACGATATCGTTATTGCGACCGAACGAAGGTGAGTTAAGAATATCTCGAAGGATTTTATTCTGAAACCGTTGAAGTACATTTACATATACAGGGTTGCCAATATTCGACGGACCCATCTGGCAACCCTGTATCTTTTGACAGAGACGTCAGATCGCTTAATGACATACCGCGTTGGAAGCGTCAGTCCAAGCAGATTTTTCCATGGAATAGTATACGCCACGCGAGCGCTCCCAAATTGTTGAAATTTACATTGAACAAAAGAAGTCAATTGTGAAAACTCAACGTGCGTATAAAAAATTAAATAATGTGAAAAATGCGCCTTCTAAGAACACAATTAAACGTTTGTACGAAAGGTTTTCGACTGGTGATGCTCTTCCTAATCCAAAGAGGCCAAATCAAAACCGACCAAGGCGTCGCCAAGGACATCCCAAAATCGCCGTTCTCAGCAGTTGGGCATTGCTCGGACCACTTTACAACGAATTATCTGCATTGATTTGCATTTATTCCCGTATAAGATTTAATTGACTGCGGACAACCCTCGTCGATTGGAATTGGCCCAAAGAGTCATCGAAATCCGTCGGGTCCGTCAAATATGGGCAACCCTGTATCATTTTGACTGACGCAACACCATAAATGCGCGCCATAGGACCACACAGGTTTTATAATTTGTTTATATAGCTATTTTTTATATATGGAGAGCTTTGATCTTCGTCCAATTAGCCATTTCATTTTTATTATCTTCAATCCCAATAAATGTATTTCTTTTTTGAGCTAGAGAATCAATTGTCTTGCTGCTTTAAGACGTCCATTTGTATCTTAAAAAAAAAGATATTACACTTTGCAGCCGTAGCAGTTTTATGGCATTGAATTGCCCTTACATATTTTCTGTATATACTTGAATATATGATATTATTTCACTGATAACTAGACAAGGGGTCGCGAAATTATTCATCCAATTCTGTTTTTGAATAATTTTTTTACTAAATAAAAAAATTAATTATTTTAAGTGACTGAAATTTTTATTTTGACTTTTACTTGCTTGACTGCTTGTCTGTTGGTATACCTCGACGGCATTTGCAAAAATTATAAATCTTCCAATATAGTGATTAATTTTGCGTTAAGTTTTATTTAATTATTGCCATTTGGTGTGAAAGAAAATCCTATTTAGAAATCGATTAAATATTTTCAACAACAATTCATAACTATTAAAAAAATTAATAATATTATATATTTATATTTATTTCTTGAAACTCGAACTAAGCTCCTCCACCACTTCTATTAATTACGCTCACACTTTGAACATTCAATGGAGCTAAATATGCACTTTTGTGAAAAAATCATTGTGATTTAGTATCGGCAAAACGCAATCGCTGATGATCGGACACCTAATGGGAAAAATTAATTAGGAAAGGTTTGTTACGCGGTTGTTACCCATTAATAATACGACTCATTCATTTTTTATAAGCAGTTTAGTCTAATGATTTTCTTGGCTTACAGTTATAACCAAACCAGTGTTATTGCTGTCAAATATCTGCACTACCCGGCAAACAGTTCACCGCAAACTCATTCACTCATCTACTTTCACCCTATGATCAGAAAGTACCGGGAATGTTTAAATAAAACAAAACAGGGCTAAATTTCAGGCAAATTCATTTTATCTCTTTCAAAATATGACCCGTCTGAAGAAACACACATGTGCCAACGTTTAACCCAGTCCTGGCTTTCAGCTCCTTCGTCGCATTCTCTTTGATCTCCTTTATCGACTGAATTCTCCTTCCACGAAATGGAACTTCAACTTGGGGAAACAAAAAGTAGTCGCACGGGGCCAATCAGGTGAATACGGCGCTTGCACGATGGTATTTACTTGGTGTTTGGTCAAATAATACAGCACAATTTGGGCTCGGTGCGATGGCGCGTTATCATCATGCAAAATCCAAGAATTGTTTGCCTACATTTCTGGCCGTTTGCGATGTAAATGTATAAATAATATTTTTTGTTGACTGTCTGGCCCGATGGAAGGTACTCATGGTGCACTACGCCTTGGCAATCGAAGAAAACAGTCGACATCACCTTTCCGGTACTTTTTGAGCATAGATATCCTATTTATTTGTGGAAAACATCAAGATTCAGACCACAAATTCCAGGAAGACCTCGACCAAACACGCAACAAAGGATTTAGCGCCAATTATATATACAGTCTGTTTAATAGAAGCGTGAACGCCATAACTTGGAAACCACTTGTCCAATTTGATTTTAAGAAACTGCATTGTAAGAACTAATAATAATTATTATACGCAATATATTCAATGAAATTTGTAGTCACAACCATTAGCCTAATAGCTTCACATCTTCAAGTCATACTTTCTGTTAATTTCTGCGCAGGTTGTTGAGGTAAACGGCTCCAAATCAGCTTTCGTGAATTTGCCTTAGTAACTGCTTGAACGTACATATTTGTTTTCCTTCGAGATTTTACTTAGTTCTTGCACAAAAAGTTTCTACACATAGGGCTTTGATGATTCGGATCGTTATCTTCTTGTAAAATCCAAGGTTGGCTAGTTCTGCCAAACATCTTCGCAGCTGACGGTAATTTTTGTTAGATTTTATTCATCAAAACTTTATTCAAATTGGCGGTAAACATAAATAAATGGTTAAATAAATCATCTGATATTACTTTCAAGACGCATTTTTTTTTTGGCCTCGTCCGGGGAAATCTTCAACGTTTTTAACTTCGGTACACCACTGCCCCCATTCACTTAAGCACTTCATCGACTTCTTCTATTTCGCTTCACATGCAAGTGGCTTTTCTGGACCTCCAGGGTGTACATAGAAACACTGCTTCAATCCTGTTTTGTGCGCGGAACTCATTTTGCTTTCTAAATTTCACACAAAACTAACAAATTGCACAACGCATTTACATTTTTTTATAACAAAACTCGAAGTTTGAATTTTGCCAGTCACGCTTTTATTAAACAGACAGTATATATATAATATATTCATGTGAAAGCACAAAAGCCAAACTTGCGAGGTACTCAAATTCCATGCAATATTATATTTATTTGAAACAATCTTAAGGTAATGAATTTCTGTGATCCATTCTGTGACATGAATAATGAACAAAGTCCGGGTATATAAACTTCCACTTGGAATATAGTTTCGTTAGTTTTACCAAATGACTCATAATGTTTGGATGTCTGTAGCTCATGAAACTAAACTTGTCTATCTGTACGACCGTTAACCTTTGCCCCGCCCAAAATCAAATAAAATTGGTTCACACAATGGGATCCAAAATTATTTATAAAACTGGCGAAATTGGTCCAGAACGACACTCATATTCATGGGATTTATTACTTATTTCGTGTTTATTTGAAAGCTGTACTAATCTGTTCTTTGGTGTCTAACATAGTTGTTTAAATGTTCATTTCTTTTAATTCTCCTTTTCTATGTCAACTTAATTTACTTTTGTTTATTGCATTTCGATTTTTGATGTGACTAGATTTATTTTAATTAAACTCATTTCAGGTTATACCAAATATCTTAAGCAATCAAATTCCCAATCTAGTTAATTCTTTTTTCAACGCATTAACATTTTAGTAATTTTATTTATGAACGATTAAAACACTTGTGTGTTGAATGTTGGAGAAATTATTTCCATAAATTTGTGATTATTGTATTTTTGTGCATGTGCATAAATATGTTTGTGCTTTTCTTAAATCACGTTTTAGCTGCAAAACCTGAAATTTGAAAAGTAAAGAAAATCTAATTTCTCTTACGCAGAAATAGTCAATGAATTTTTTTTAAATTGTATTTATGTAAATATAATAACTAAACCAGTTTTTTGCTTGAAATAATTCTAACATATATGTACATATATGTTTTGTCGTGCATCCAAATGCTGACTTTAAACACTAGGAGAAGCGCCCTATTGCAACCTTACCACGCTTGGAGAGATTTCACAAGGGATTTTACATATGTCACAGAAGCAGCTTATTTAAATTATTATCAGTATAATAGCGGTTCGTTTCTTAAAAAATGTTGCACTTATTCAATAGCGTTCTAGGGCTGTTAATATATTATTTCATGTTCTTTGCTCAAATGGTTGCCCTCGAGACCAACAAAAGTGCGAGATTTTTTACGCTCAGTCTACTTTTGGAACAAGCATAGCTGATGCGATAATTTTTTTTTTTCATTTATAGCCTACATAAATATCGCATTGCTTTTTATGCTTTTACGCATTTTATTCAAAATAATGGCAAAGTTTGTTTAACTGAAAATGCGATGACTATCGACTGTCATACATACATATTTATATGAATTCTTCTTCTTCACTGTGTTAACATACATCTGATAATATTAAAAGTTGCAATAAAAAGAGGGCCAATAAAAATCTTTATTTTTTTCTTGTGTTCCAGGACATACCAAAAATTCCAAATAAGTCCCATTTCCACTCACCACCGAAATGTTTCAACACCTCGGAGGCTCAGCAGTTGCATCAATTTCGACCATTTTGTCAATATGTTTCCTAATCAGCACATTGCGTATCGATTGCACAAATTCGGAGGTCTACACGGCCCTGGCAGAGATGGAGGAACTTCTTGAGACTGAATCGGTATTAATAACGAATTTAGAGGGATATCTTAAGGTGCAACAACAAAAGTTGGACTACCTCAAAAAGTGAGTATGACGATATAAATATGTACGTACGTGCGTAGTAAAATAAAAATTAAATTTATAATTAACTTTACAAACACACCTACATTGGAACTGTTATTTAGTTACGCTTGCCTGTTATCAGATTTTTAATCGAAACTGGTTTTCTAATCTGATGTATAAACAATAAATTTATTATAACCAAAAACTGATTTAAAACAATTGCAGCTAAATATTTGTGCTCAATTAATCAAACGAAACATTCGCATTCGGGTTGATTCGCATTAAAAAAACAACCAAAGCGAACCGAACCGAAAATAACATTTTAAACGGCCCATGTAGTAAAGAAGCAATGAGTTATTTGAAAATTCAGTACCTTTACCATAAAAAAGAAAAAAGGAACATGCTTGAATTTCAATCAAATTACCATACATACATACCTATACTTACATATGTTTGCAAAAATAACAAAAACAAATCCTATTCGCTTTTTCATTGCGAGTTATCCCAACTTCCCCCACCAAATCCACGGCGACTCTCTTAACCACCTGGGCGAAGGGGGTCAAACAGCAGTTAAAGGCGAAAGTCGATAACACACCATAACCGAGCGTTAACAACCCCAACATTTTGGGTGTCACTTTCGACAGTTTGCTCTCACTCTCGGCACGTACAACCGCGATTTTTACCAAGATCCTCAAATCGCTAGCCGGTAGCTCTTGTGGCAAAGACAAAATTATGTTGCTAGTGACATTTTAAGCGATTGGGCAGCTGGTTCTAAATTAAGCTGGCCCGTGTGATCGCCTGGTACTAGTGATTCGCAGTGGACAAAGCTTTAGACCTGTCAAAATCCTGCTATCAAGACAGCCGCGAGATGCCTCCTGATGTCTCCCATGCAAACCTTCACAACGAGGCTGCCATGCTCCCGGTCAAGGAGCAGAGCTATCGCTGGAATCACCCCTGCAGACATTTGCTAAAGCCTGAGCATGGTCAAATAATCAATATGTTTGGTGAATAAAAGTTTAGTATCAAAAATAACACTAAAATCTTTAATTTCCCACTTCCTCCGACTTAGGATGCAGTTGCTTAACTTATAGTTAACAGAAAAGAAATTGGGCTTCCTGGTAAATGTGAAAACAAAATATTTATTGACATTCAGCAATAAATGATTTTGTGAACACCAATTTGGAAAGGCATTGAGATCCGACAGTAAGTTTTGACTATCTGTCAAGTTATGCGCATCTTGGAGGAGTTTAATATCGTCCGCAAACCCTAAGCAGTTTGCAAACTTAAAATGGTTAGGCCAGTCGTTTACAAAGCATGTAAACAGCAATGGCCCGCAATGAGTTCCTTGCGATATACTAGACCATGCTTTGACTATGATTTTAGACACAATAGGTCCGAGTAGTTTCCCAACTTTTACGAAACTGTCGAAGAACTTCAAGAGGCTTCTCATGGTGTTGCAACTTATGCAAAAGTATTGAGGGATCCCCTTTGTCGAAGACTTTCAAAAAGTGTGTATAAACTGTATCTAATTGGGAAACATTTTTTAACGCACTTACTACTTGATTTATAACATAGCTAAAACGAGGTTAGGGCAGGGCGTTCTGCCGGGACATGCGGACAATGAGATATAGCCTTATTTATGTGATCAATAACTTAGCCAAAGTGCTTTGCTTAACAATAGGCTTATATTTAGTTATAATTATGGCAGAGCAAAAATTTTGCCAGTTTTAAGGGCGGTCCAAAATTTCTTTGTTTAGATTTGAAATAGGGGATGGTTTTCTAACTTTTTCCCATCTGTTCTAATATACATATACGTTTGTGTGTACGTATGTATGTGTGCACGCATATGTTATATAGTGCAGCCTAATTGCAAAAATTGAAAAAATAGAATAAACAAATCCACATGTCCGAACAATTTATGAGATAGCAACCCCGATTAAAATATAAATTTTTGTAGACACTAATGAATACCGCACACGATAATTAATTTATCAGATTACCAAGCGATGTCGCAGTTTGTATTTTTATCTACCATCAGCGATTTGTGCAGTGAATATTGGCTACAAAATTGTGTCTACATTGTGCAAATGTGCAAATGCAAGTTTATAAAAGATTTACAGGAATGGTAAACACAAACTATAGTCAAAGCGTTCAACAAGCAGCAGTAATTTGTTTGCTGAAAAGACTGCACTTAGATTGAACTTTTTGCATCACTCATTGCATGATTTCCTATGCATGGATGTTGGTATATAAGTACGCAATTCGGGAGTCTACGCACAAGCATATGCGGACGACGTTGCTTGTTTGGTAACAGGCTCTTCGCTTATGAACATCTGCAGGAAAGTGCAGAAAACTCTGGATCGGATTGACACTTGGTGCTGTGCGAACGGGCTGTCGGCAAATCCCGCCAAGACTGGTATTGTCCTCTTTACCAGAAGGAGGAAGCTTGACGGAATCGTTCTGCCAAAGCTAAAAGGAGTCACAATCCAGCTATCCAAGGAAATTAAATATCTAGGAGTAATCCTCGATAGTAAGCTCCTATGGAAATCACACGTTGAGACAAAGGCATCCTAAGCGCTGACAGCTTTCTGGCAGTGCAAAGGTGTCTTTGGGAAAACGTGGGATCTCTCTCCTAGCAAGGTCCTATGGATCTACACAGCTATGATAAGACCCATTATCACCTATGCATCAGTGGTCTGGATGAGTAGACTATCCCTAGTGGGAGTCAGGAGGACCTTATCGAGACTACAACGCACTGTGGCCATCTGTTGCACCGGAGCTTTTCCGACTACTTCAGGCCCGGCACTAGATGCTCTGATTGGTTTACCACCACTTGATGATTTCATCCGAGGAGAGGCCCTGAAGGCCATCTGCAGACTGAAACACAGTGGAAACTGGTACGGCCCTTGTCCGGCATTGGAACACAGAGAAGGTATGGACATCGATCCAACGATTCTCTCCATGCCCCTTGACTCAATGCCATCAAGAGTCGTACTTGAAAAGAGATACAGTGTAGTGCTACCAGAGGCTCAGTTGTGGGGAGACTCAGAAAATGAGCCCGGCAAACACTGTTTTCGCATTTTTACGGATGGCTCCAGGACCGAGCATGGCTCCGGCTCTGGGGTCTACGTGGAATCCAGCGGGACAAAACTGCACTTTGCTCTTGGAATGCATGCATCTGTGTTTCAAGCGGAGGTGTATGCAGTTCAAGAAGCGATGAACTTTGTTGTGGAAAAACGATGGAGAGGCAGATCTATATGTGTCTGCAGCGACAGCCAAGCTGCGCTTATGGCCTTAGACAGCCCTCAAACCACATCAGGGGTAGTGAAGTCCTGTAAATCCAGGCTGAACTATGTCGGCAGACATAATAGCCTGATGCTAACATGGGTCCCGGGACACGTGGGTATCGCGGGTAACGAGACCTCTGACTCCTTAGCTAAGATGGGCTCTGAAGCCAACTTCTTTGGCCCAGAGCCCGCTTTGCCACTCCCCTCTGCGGCCATCACGGCCACGGTTAGCAAATGGGTAACTACTACCCACAAGCGAGCTTGGCAGGCTGAGAGAGGCTGCAGATGGACAAAACTGATGTTACCTGTCATGTCCGATCGACTGTCGCAAACCCTTCTGTCATTAGGCAGAGGGGAGTGCAGACGGCTGGTTGGACTAATGACGGGCCACTTTCTGTGGGCAAAGCACATGGAAAGGTTGGGCATCTCAGACAGTGTACTCTGCCCAGCTTGTGAAGAGGAGGATGAGACGGCGGATCACTTCCTGTGTGTCTGCCCCGCCTTCGCCCGAATCAGGTTTGAGGTCTTTGGCACTGATGTGTTAAGAAGCGACCATCTTGGCTCCTTGGCACCACAAGATCTACTCAGATTTCTTCGGAGATCGGGTAGATTTAAAGAAAATTAAAAGGGAATCCAAGTGTAGTACAATGGACTCAATTAATGTCTGAGTGCTGCACTTGCTAGTTGTCCCGACAAAAAAAAAAAAAAAAAAACGTGCATACTCGTATATAACTGTCACGTGCACATCTTCTTCAACAATTTCAACCAGCTTCGAAGCGATAGATGTGGGGAGTATTCTCATGGCAGAGATGCTCTGGAAATCCACAGAAGCAACTTGGTCGGTCAACTATAACCACCTGGAACCAACATTAGAACCACAGTACAACGCCAACTTTCGGAAAAGCAATTTGCTCTCTTATAGTTCAAGAAAATGTAACTCTAATCAAAGTAATGATACCAGATTCCTATATCTGGTTTTTGGCTCTGATGATCTTAGGCTGTTCTTCTCAGTGCGCTTGTTTCCTATTTCGGTAATAATTTTATTCACAATGCTCTCGAACTATTTTGAATTTCTTTAATTTGATAAACTTTCGAAAACGGCTTAATGACTTACTGTTGACCACCGAGTGGACTTTCATGAACTTTTCTAGTGGACCAAATATTTCTTTCGACAGCTTGCGCCAACGATTTGTGTTAGCGATTTCGAGTTACCAACAAACGGATGAAACGATTGATTTCCTAAGGTTACGTAAGATTTAAATTTATGATTCATAAAATGAGTCAACTAACGAAGTTATTTGAAGAACGTGTCCTTTCACTGTTCCAATATTACTTAATTATTTAGAATGTTCGTAGGTTTATACTCGAGCAGTTAATAATAATTATCTTGAATCTTAACGGAGGGCAAACAAGGTAGTCTGGCACTCCTCAAGTAGCACTACCATTAACAGGCAGATATCTATCTGGTAAATAGCAGAATAGAGTTGACTCCGAGGTAGAGGTAGCCCAGCGACTGAGTATATATATATAATTGGCGCGTACACCCTTTTTGGGTGTTTGGCCGAGCTCCTCCTCCTATTTGTGGTGTGCGTCTTGAAGTTGTTCCACAAATGGAGGGACCTACAGTTTCAAGCCGACTCCGAACGGCAGATATTTTTATGAGGAGCTTTTTCATGACAGAAATACACTCGGAGGTTTGCAATTGCCTGCCGAGGGGCGACCGCTATTAGAAAAATGTTTTTCTTAATTTTGGTGTTTCACTGAGATTCGAACCAACGTTCTCTCTGTCAATTTCGCATGATAGTCACGCACCAACCCATTCGGCTACAGCGGCCACTAAGCAACTGAGTACCTTTCCAAAATCTCAGCCATGACTGACCAAGGTATTCTTTCGTAACAATCTTCTGAAGTTTTATTTTGTAAAAAAAGCAAAACCAGTCATATCATATCGGGTGTTTTTTAAGAGCTTGAGAACTTGAAATGATAATGCAAAACAGATATATTGTTGGCGTGAATCGAGTATATACTTTTATTATAATCCGGTCGATCATTTAATGGCATTTTTTTAATATAGTATCCGGCATATGTCCGCTGCGGCTACGAGTTACATGATCCATTTTCAGTCCATCCATCAGTTCAGTTTTTGACTACTTTTTCCTTCACTTCTTGCACGAGCTGTATTTTATAGTCAGTTATGCCAAAAAATGTAAGCCAGCTAAAATTTTCCACGTAGTCGAAGCACAAAGGCCAACAAGTTGAGAACGTCGACGAATCCACATTTCCACGTCTTATTCAACACTTCGCTCTGTAGATTTCGCGTACAGATTTGTTTTTTTTATTTTTCAAAGTAAATTCCCACGATTTGGAGGCATTGTTCTGGCGTTAAACTATTCATGATGACTTGTCAAACATTACCGAGCAGAAATGTTAACACAGTTTGCTATTCTCATTTGTCAAACTATAGTTATTGATAGTTCTCATGCAACTAAAAGAACACCCGATACTTCTCGGCAGAAACTACAAAATATTTTTTTGTTCCCACTTTACGAAATGCTTACAAAGCGGAAGCCTACTCTGCATTACCGCATTTCAATTTTTTTTACAATTGTCTTCAAGTGGTGGCCGTATGCGCACTTCTGCGAAATGGGTGCGGTGTGGCGCTTTTGCTTCCATCTATGCAATTATCGCTTATGCATTCACATTTAAATAGAACAAACTGAGCATTTGGATGTACCCATACTTATGTCAGATCCCCTCAGTAAATAAGGCTGTTTAAAATCTAGACCAGAACTTTCGATTTTACTACAATTCCCGCTTAATAACGACACCCGACACCAAAACTTATTTTATTGCCTGCTCTGTGGAGTGGACACATAATTTATTTTGTACTGAGTGGTACTAAATATTAAGAATTGAATTAAAAACATGTTATAATGACGTCAGAAGCTTTTACAGCCTTTGGCAAGGCAGTCAAGTTCGCCGAAGAAACACTAATTCTCTTGATAACATAGTTGATCTTGTAAGGAAGTGTGTTGACGGTAAAAAAAAAGCAAACCAATATTAAAGGCTTTTTTTAGAAAAAAGTTACGAAAATATTTGAATTGAATATATTATTTAATGAGTGAGTTAACTTAGATTACGTTTCAATTCCACATTTCAGTTCTATGAACAATCTTCGTTGAGCAAATAGGCCTTGCACGAGATGGGTCACTCTACCCGGGTTGTACTGTACTTAGTTTTGAGTAATTTGAGTGAAGTTGAGAGCTACAACCTAACCTAATTCGTGCTTAACCATCAATTCGGTACCAAAACGCGCAAAGGGCACAAAATCAAAAAGCAATTTGTTCACATGCAAACATACCTGTAGCAATAAAGTTGTAAATTTTGATTTGTATAGTATACTCTTGTAAAATTATTATTGGACCTTTTTGGATTTTGTTGATGGTATGCTTGAAACCATGGCGGCTTTCACAGGCTTTGAGACAAACTAATACATACACTTTCATCCACTTAAATTCGTTTGGTTTAAACAAAAACTGAAAAAAGTCCATAGGAGCACTGCTGGCGCCATTGCCGAATTGTAGTACAACTACCACACTCTGCATCTGTTTTACACCAGTATGAAGGAATTCACGAAGTGGTTAATTTAGAACTAGTCCTTTTAAGTGATTGCCTCTATACTGGGAGTCATATACGAGTATACAAACACACAAGTAGTTGTTTAAAAGGACGTTTCCTGTTGTATGCGTGTACGAGAGCTCCAACAACTTTTTTCCCCCTGCAACACACGACAAACAAGGTTATAAAATCCAATGAGTTATGATAAACGTAAAACAGCTGACAGCTGATCCCTGCCATCAGCCGTGTCCTTGCTTGCTTTTGTTTGCGGCTTCCTCAAATCTCCGATCCTGTTCACTTACCTTTAGTTGCCTGCCTTTTTCTGCGCTCTTTACGGAGTCTAACAGTTGTTTCTGCATTCAATGTTGTTTTCACAAATGCTGCTGTTGTACACATATAATATTTTGGTGCGTGTCTCCTATCATATCGTATGTTCTTTCATTTGTGTACTATCACCTTCACATTTTTGTATCCCGTTTTTTTCTAATTACTGCTTGATCCTGTTTCGTCTTTGAACTATGTAGGTGCATACACACAAATGCTTACACCGCATAAATAATCAAAATCTACTGTTGCACAATTTTTTGGTACGTGCCACACATCGTTAACAGCTGCTCGCATCTTTGTTTAAGAGTTGGCCATTGTGCTTAGTTCAAAATAAGATTCTGGGCTAGCCTCGACGATATTAATTGCGCCTATTTAAACCAAGTGTCCGCTTTGAAATTATAACTCAAATTAAAAGCGATGATTATTTTTTCAATGACAAGTTGTACTTCGCCCACATTCGTCACCAGACCAATAAATATTGCCTACTTCACTCACTTTCAAAGCCATGTTTCATGAACAACCTATAATTATATTCTTCTTCTTCCTCGCCATGGTCTCTTAATGTAGTCGGCGCTCCTCGTACGCTATCTCCAGGTTAAACGGTCCGGGTTGTCCCTTCGCTGACTTCATTCCGCTCTATGACCTTGTACACAATACTTAGAAATCTAAATCCGCGGTAGTTGGCACAGATTTGGCGATTGTTTTTTTATGGATTGAACAGAGTACACTTAAATTCCAATCGACAGGCATGCATTCATCCGACCAAGTTTTGCATAATGCTGCATACAGCTTACCAGGAACACCCAGTGAGAGAAAAATCCAGGGAAAGTGTTCAACAGTATCCTTCTTTGAAAGACCCCCACAGCTGCTGTAATCTTGAAACAGTTTTGTTGTGGTAAATGTTAGTCTTTCTGACGTATGTCTTCTATTTTTCACGCTAAGCAAAAATAACCACTGATTTTTCAAGACAAAACTTAAATTGTAGTCAATTTTTTCCAGTTTTTGCGAGTTTAACGAGATGTTTTCGCTAATATTGAAATGAAAGGTTTATTTATTAGTAGAAAGTCTTATAGCTGTGTCTATTCCGAATACTTTATTTCAAAAATACTTTAATTTCAAAAATCGATCAAAGTGTGTCGAAGTAACGGATTTTTTTGTCAAACAAAGTTTTATTCACTACTTTCTTATTTGCCAATTTAATGCGGTTCTCCGTTATTATTCGCGAAATACGTGTATAATTAAGTATATTTACTCATACCTGTGTCCATTCCGAATCTAGCAAGCATTATTTCATCAAAATTGATAAGAAATTTTCCAAGTGAAGATCGTTTTTGTAGAAATAAAGTAAAAACAGAACATTCTCGAGTTGAACAGAGACCGTAGAAGAATATTATAACGTCAAAAAAAAGAATGCAAAAAGTAACGCAATTTGCTGACTTACTTCTGCAATTTTCTGACTTACCCGGTCGTAGTACTACCTAACTAAACCTCGCTTAACCTAACGTTATCGAAATCAATCCAACCGTACCCAATGTGAGACAATCGAACCCATTGTGCTGCTTTTCTGTAGTGCACATTGAACAAACATATTCAGGTTCAAACCACTGACTTTCAATGCATGTGCGTTCAAAAAGAAGGTTATATCCTTCAATCACGGCCTTACTTTTTGCGAATTCCAAACAATGCTTTTTGTCAACAAACATTCCGCAGATGTAACAAAAATGATTACGCTTATCACACATTCTGATTTATGTTTACTTAATACACTTAGGTAAGGTTAGGTTAGGTTAGATGCGCTTATGCTAAGTTTTAATAGGACTTGATCATTCAAGAGTGATGATTTTTCACACTCATTAAATTGTACATGCTTACCAGCAAATTGCAAACGGTTCTGCTGTGTCATGCAAGCTTCCGTTGGTCAGTTTGGACTAGGTAAGCTTGGGTTATAATGAGTTTTGATTAGATGTATTCATAATTATGTGACTTATTGGTGTCTTTCAAAATTAACCACAATGAGCAGTAACGCACTATCGGTCATGCCGTATTCTCTCGCAGTCTCGGTTAAGCTGGATTTTTAAAAGTGTGGGAAATTTTTATTTAATCGTAACTTTTACAGTTTTCAATGTATGAAGATGAAAAATAGCTTATTTCGAGCACATTTTATTGGAGTTTAAAAATATGTACATATATATTTGTGGTGCCCGTTGGAGAATAGTGGCCAAAAAATTGCATCACATTGAAAAAAACGTGGAAAAATTGCACAAATCAGAGCTTGTTATTGAAAATTTCTTTTAAGCGTGAATCGTTCTTAGAATTATATACATTCATAATGCACAAACACTCCCCTTCCCAAGACCATATTGAAATAAAAAATCGGTTGAAAAATGGGTTGGTCAAGTAATTTTACTTCATCAAAAACACCATAAATCGGTTTTTTAACAATAAATTAAAAAGTTGAGGGTGTTTTGAATTTTCTAAACACAGTTTTGTGTTGTACTGGTCTTGACCTAACACGTGCACTATATCACTTGAAGAGTTCTTTCGATGTTTTTTTATTTTGTAGCACCGTGTTATAGGTGGCGCACCATAGCGCCATAGCCATAATCGTAGCCGGACGTATCTATTGCAGCTGCAAATACTTGTATATGAGAAATGAACGACGAAAAATTAATTGACTTAGTTTGAAATTATCCGTGTCTTTGTGGCAAAATTCAAATGTTGTCCTTAATTCTACTTCAATATCAGCTATTTACGGTTATGGCATGACTAATCGCCACATACTGTAATGTTGACGCTATGCTGCCTCGGAGGAAATTTCTCAAGAGACATGGTAGTATTTTCAGGCAGTTAACACCACATTTATCTGAACTACTCGTATAAGAAAAGTACTTTGTGTTGCTAAAATTTTAAATAAATATTTTTCACGTTTCTCATAAATTTTCAAATATATGAAATGACGTTTATTATATTAGTTGTTGTTCTACTGCACTCTGATTAAGTCAATAAATGTGTCAGCAGTTTTCGAAGAGGTCATCTAGCGGTGGCATATGCGGCAACTGCAATCAGTGGTAATTACCTGTAGTTCGTAATAATAATAAAATAGAAGAAAATTAAGAATAAATTTAGCAGTGTCTGCTTTTCTGATCTCTGCGAAAGCATTCCGATCACCACAACTCGTGGGTAAATCATTGATGAAATTTGCAGCAGGCCAGTCTATAGAAAATAAACAAAATTCACGAAAAGCACACATGTTTGTGATATTTAGTTTGTACAATAAATTTGCTTTTGGGCGCATTTTGGTCTTATATTTTTGGGATGCCGAATGGGTTGGTGCGTGATTACCATTCGGAATTCACAGAGAGAACGTTGGTTCGAAACACAAAAATTAAGAAAAACATTTTTCTAAAACCGGTCGCCCCTCGGCAGGCAATGGCAAACCTCCGAGTGTATTTCAGCCGTGAAAAAAGCTCATCATAAAAAAATATCTGCCGTTCGGAGTCGGCTTGCAACTGTAGGTCCCTCCATTTGTCGAACAACATCAAGACGCACACCACAAATAGGAGGACGTACACCCCCAAAAAAGGGTGTACGCGCCAATTATATAATATATATCTTTGTGCCTGGTATACCAAAGTCGTTAGCCGATGTCGAAGCATTTAAAAAATGTTGTTAATTCTCACCAGTTGAATTACCGGCTACAACTTAAATTGCAGATTTATTTCTGTAGGGTTGTCATCACCCCACCACCTAAGATCGCTTTTATGAACTGCGAGTAATTTGACACCATTTCTGTGTTGGCGGCTGCGCCAGCGTCTGCGTCTGCTCAAACTGATCAAACAACAGTTTTAGGAACTCACTGACGGACAAAGCGATGGCGTGAAACGACTTTTTTGAATGATTTACTTAGCAAACTCGTGCATTTCCATCCCTTAAAAAAGTAAGCTGCAACCGACTAATGTTGAACAGTTCTGTTTGCGCACAGCTATTATCCTGCCGCTAGAACAGTGGAATCGGCTGGAAGGTGGAAGGGGCGAATGGGCGGAAATCAAGTAAACGTTCATACATATACATAAACGCATACATACATGCATTTTCAACAACAAATTGTAACGGTCGAATTTATTTGGATAGGGGAATTGTATCAAAATATTTGTAAAAATAAATGTATTCGTTTTTAAAATTCCATGTACTTATACATACTTACATATATATGTGTTCTCCTTTTGTGTGTGCTACTGTTGTAAAGGGTTTTTTAATAGGTGCGCCCGAAATTTGGCGACAGTGTATAGCCGGCATTTTTGTGAAACTTCAGCTGTCAGTGCCCCCATCGCCAAATGATCCGTGCGCAGCATCCATTTTATGGTCACTCCGGGCCTCACTTCTGGTCAGGTGGCTTCGCAAACAAGCAAACTTGCCAGATTTGGAGCGAGGAAAATCCACGATGCATTCATCAGGTGACTCTACACTCAGAAAAAGTCACTGTTTTGTGTGATTGGTTTTGGTCGGACAGTAACATCGCTCTTTCTTTATTTCTTTGAATTTACGTAAGGAACTGCACCCGTTGTCAACGACTGTCATTCAAGTGTAGTATTGGGTATTTTTTTAGCTACAAGAAAACTATCAGTATAACTATAGTTTGACAGCTGAGAATGGAAAACTGTGTTGACATTTATATACAGTAAGGTTTGTCAAGTTATCATGAATCGTTTAAATTTACTTCGAAAAAAATTAATCTGCTCGCGAAGTTCATAGATCGAGATGTTCAGAGCGATTCAACTTATTGATCTTTGTGCTTCGACTAGGTGGAACATTTTACGTAAGGATTTTGACTTACAGCCGTACAAAATACAGCTCATGCAAGAAGTGAAGCCAAATGACCATCGTTTGTGTCGCATTTTTGTTGATTCGGCTCATTTAGATTTATTATTGAGATTTATTGGAAAAAGTAGTCAAAAATTGGAATAGCCGAATGGATCATGTAACTCGTAGTCGCGGTCGTAATCGAAAAATAAATGCCATGAAATTAATCTACCAGATTTTATACCAAGTAATATAGGAAATTGATGCCAATAATATTTATGTTTTCCATTATCAATTTAAGTTCTCAAGCTCTTATAGAAACACCCGATAAATTAGATGAGTAGCGTCGGCTATTCATTTATGTACGAGTATTTGTATATTTAGACTATGAAACAATCTTTTCTTACCGACTAATTAACAATTATTCTTAATAAGGACATCGTATTCCGGATATCGGTAAAAATTATTTTAGGCAAAGAAAAATCAAGATCGATAGATGTTAATATTCGATGTAAATTCGCAAATAGCCCTTCCAATAGGTGCATTACGTGCATAATTCGTTCTAGCATTATCTGCGTAGAAAGGCAACGAAGCACAAAGATACCTCCGCGGAACATTACAATCTATTTTTTCTAAAAGCAACTGACAATCGTGAACTCCTTGCATAACGCAAAAAATAAAAATTAGAGATAGTATTGAACTTCTTTTGTCGAGCGATTTCAAATTGAGCAGTACTAAACGTGCAAAATACGAAGGCATAGAATCCGAAAAACCCAATTAACGTAAGGCAAATTTTGGAAACCCTTCTGCATGCGCTCCACCCTATCGATGTGGAACTGGTGGAAAGGGCGCAAGGTTATTGCAGCATATCTCAGATGCGAGCGAACAAAAGAGGTTCTATGGTGTACGGATCGGAAAATTTAGTGTTATTACGCCGCACAAAACCAAGCATAGCTAATGCCTTTGAAACGGTCAGTCATATTGTGTGAAAATTCTATATCAAAAATAACGCCAAGATTCTTAAATTCTTAAAGTGATTGCAATATTCCTTCAGAGAAGCTGTGTGGTTAATAAACTACTTGATTTTAAAAAAAGAAACATGGACGCATGTTATAATATTTGATTCAAGATATGGTTTCAATCATCAATAATATAATTCATCTAGTTCGGATTGGAGTTTCATCCTATCTGCGGTATTCTTAACGACTGAATAAATCTTCAGATCTTCGGCGTATAACAGAAAGTTGGCAAATGAAAAGCAGGAACGACATTGGTTCTTATAAACAGAATAAACAGCAGTGGACCCAGTTACCTTCTGCTACTCCAGAGGGGGCGAAAAAAGGTTCAGATTGAACACCATCGAGTGTATCAACGCTGAAATTATATTCCACACGAAATGTCGTCTAAAGTACGAATACATATGTATACAAAAACAAATGCGTTACAATATCTCCCAAATTCGTGCCTTATTTGGTTTCAAAGTTCCAATGCTCTTAATGATCTGTATAATCCTTTTAATTGAACCTACTAACCAAGCAGTAAGTCGATGTTTAAGTGTTATACCAATTAATTCGTAATCGACAAAAAAGCAGATGATTGGCTCCATGAACCAGCATTCACATATAATATATTAATTAAATACTCGTTGGAAAGTCTTGAGTGTTAATTCATTATTTTATTTATTTTTTGTATTTATTTAAAAGAAAAACAATTATAAATAATTATTCCACTTAAATACTAAAGCACTGGCTGCCAGGACCTTCGGCTTAAGTAAAAATTAATTTATTATTATTATTATATATTTATTATAACTATATAGAGATCGTTTAATATGAGTTAAGAGAATTTATAACTAAAGAAGAAAATATTAACATTTCAGGCAAATAAAAATATTTAGAAATGGACATTATAACTGCTGGTCATATTAAGTCCGGGTATATATTTATTTTTTATTGTTAGAAAAAATTATGGAGTTATACTATATTAAGTTTACAAAGTGTAACAAATTTTGCAATCAGCTCTATATGACAGTCTACAGTTTGTGCAAGATAATCCGATGGTTTGTTGTTATCAAATATCGATGATCTGATTGGTTGTAAATTTGGGCAGTAATCGAGGAGGTGAGTCACGCTGAAATCAGGAGATCCACAAGTACGCAGTTTGGTCGGGAGACGCCATTCAATAATTCATTATTATTTATAGTAATAGAAGAATGTTTGTTTTTGTAAACAACTTTAATTGACCACTTCGTAACTGGTGCAATTCTAGTCTCTCTCGAAATAGTTTGTCTTCCTCCACAAATACCAGTTCATGAACTAGAATGTTTGCAGATTTGTTCAAAACATCTAAGGATATCAACATATACCCTCTATATGGTTATTCAAATAAGATTGTAGTGTCTCTTTGTCATTTCGAATTTAGTATTAAAATGTGAATTTGCTGGTACTTTTATGTAAAGCATTTGTTTGCCGTGCGTGGCGGATTCTTGGACGCCCGTAGTCTGCTAGCTTTAAATAGAAGTCTTCATTGCCGCTCAGGGTGACAATGGTAAGACTTTTAGAAGTGCCGGCTGCGCATGCGCAAACAAAGCCTGCACATGGCGAAGCAAGCGCCGAGGGTGGAAGTGAGTTAGAGGGGAGAGGAGCATGGAATTTCTTATAAAAACAACCCTCCGAAATGTTGTATGTCGCACGAGTCAATGACATACAAAATATATGCACACACAACCCAATATATGAACTTAATAAAAAAATTGTATTGTATACACACATACATACATACACACACATATACATATGTATATTTAGAAATACGTTCGTATGCGTGCGTATTTTGTTGATAGGCACCAAGAGTCGATCTTAGCTAGTGCCACTGGCAGCGCACGTCAACTAGCTGCTGGCATGCAAACAGCCGTTGCAGGAGCAGATGTTTCCTATTGAAACGAATATGCGCGCGCCAAAGCAATCGCCAATACTTTGTCGACATGCCTTTGTGTGTGCATGTTTTTGATAATCAGCGGGACGGCTCTGACTCGCTGTATTATTTAGCACAATTATTATTACATCGAGGGTATACACACCGCCGCACCACTGTCCCCGCGCATTGTGGTATATACATACACACCCAAGTGTATGCAGAGGGGGAGCTGCTCGTTCTTCCACACATGAGTGATTATACACACACACACACACGCGTTTATAAATGTGAATATTCCAACAACTTTAAACTGGGGTTGCAGTTTGTAGCTTCTGCATTTGCCAGTTGGCAGTTGGTCTTCCGACTTTACCAACATTCTTGAGACCTCAGCAGTTGCGAGGAAGAAGCCGTCGCGAGTGGAAGTAAAATATTTTGAAAAGGAAGTTCGGAAGAAGAAGGAAAGAAGGAACGGATATAAAATAAAACATTTTCTGAATGTGCAAAAAGTGCTTGAAAAAACAATAATTATTAAAAAACAACAGTACAATTAATACAACAACTATTTGTGCAAAGTACATCTTCAACCGCCCTAGTGCCCTAGAATAAATTATGATTTAATAATTTCTTGATAAAAAATAAACTATTTGCTTTGCATTTATTTCGCAAACTCCAATTAAAACCAACTCAAAAAAAGTAATCTTAAAAAGCCCGAAGACTCGCCCTCATGTCGCAGCACAACTACACAAATCCGGCATTTTGTCAAGGTAGTGAATTTTATCCGACTCGCGGTGTCGAATTAGACTCAGTTCAACAGCCCATTGACGCCATATACAATCGTAGTCTAAATATTTCTTATGGCGGCCATGCGGTACAGCCGAATTCGCGCGTTGGTCCCCTGCGCCTTCAGCGAAGCATGTCGACACGTTCGGTCAACATGCAGAAGCGTACGAAGAAAGCAGCGGCGTCTGAAGTGCATTTTAGTCGCCACACCAAACAGCAGCAACGCCAAATGCAACAAGTCCCGAAACAAAATTCAATAAAAAGTCATGTACCCGCATCCCCTGCGCGTCCAAACAATTTGAATGTAGTTGCTGAGTCGGCAGCTTTCGGAACGCGTTCAAATTCTGGCCGTTATGCGCTCGTTCCGCTAGAAGATTTGTCGCCGATAGCGAGTGGCAATAGTCGTTACGCAATTGTGCCGGGCCCTTCTGTAGGGCTCACCCCAATGCGTCAGTACGCGAAATCACAGGATAATCTTGATTGCTACGGTTCCGATGATGACCCCGCCTTCTTCCACGAAGAACCAAGTTCATTTCATGGTCAGTCCGCAGATGCAGCATTCACGAGTCTACCGCCTGCCTTTGAGTGCGGCAAAGCAGCGAGATCGATTGTAAAGCAACCACAACCATCAGCTCCTAAGATCAAACATGCTTTCTCTAGTGATTTCGGCAGCAAAGCATTTCTTATTGTGGATAAGAATAGCAATCAGCGGTATCAAATGGTGCCCACCGCCGAGGATGAGGAGTTAGTTGACGACAACCAGGAGATCATTCAAATGCATAATGGACGCGCACATCGCTATGCCGTTGTACCGACCGAAGATGAGAACGATGTGCTTCCCGCTGAGGATGAGGAGGAGGAGACGTGCCTCAGCAATCCCGATTTGAATAGAAGTGAAAATTTTTTAGTCAGCAATACCACGCGTGCGTCTCGGAACACCACACTTCGCACATCCACGCCACAGAAGCACACAACAGCACAAAACAACATTAGCTCCTATCCCAGCACCCCCTTGAAAAATCCAGCTGCCACAAAAATGCTGCATGAGTTGCTCTCCACACCTCGCAAAACACCACTGCCGCGTAGTGTTACACCACGCAACTTGTCGCCCATGGAACGACTAGCAGAAAAACAGCAGCAAGAACATCAACGTGCAAATTACCATTATCGCAGCCAACAACAATTGTATTATACACCTGGTGAGCGACGCACAGAACGAACTGCCCAAAGTCTGCATTACGAGTCTGTAAAAACACAAGGCGATCGCACCATGGCGGTGATCACGCCGCGCATAACCCCACACCAATCGAAGGCGTACCCGGAGATTGAGGAGGAGGACTGCAGTAGTATACATGGAAAGTCCACGAATTCTACAACGCCCTATCCGCAGAAGGTGGCCAATGCCGCAATCACCCTGGCCATCGTGTCGCTAATGCTGGTGATCAGCAGCAGCATGAACTCGGCGCTCATCATCTACATGATTGCGCATGTAAGGATTACTCAATCTCAAGTCGTTCATACTATACATTTCATTTCAATAAACGTCTATTGGTCTTGCTTTACAGTTTGGAAAATCGTTTTACCTACAATTCAGTCTGGTTGCCTCGTTCAGTGGCATGGGTCTTGGATATCTCGGCTTTCGCTCACGTCATTGTGAATGGCTGCCCAACCGCAGCTACACCTCTGGTTACATACTCCTAACGCTCTTCTGTCTACTCAAATGCTGCGGACTCGTGGTGATCCTCGTGCTAGATCCTTACCCTGGGCTGCCACTGCACGACGTAACTACCGGAATTATACTTGGTCTCTCCACATTCACGATTTTCTTTATAGGCCTGGGAGTGATTGGATCATTTTGGTGCTATAGGCCGCCACCAGATAATCGGGTTAACGTGGCCTAAATATATAAAATATAATAATTAAGTTAATTATTTTTTGTTGTACTTAATCGGGTATAACACATTTATTTTACTATATAGGTAACGGTACTTTCTGTTAACATTTTATTTATTAAAATTAGTTATTGTTTTAGGTTCTTCAATGTAATTCGAAAATGAAAATCACGGCTAAAATACCAAAAATAAGTAGGACATGTGGCAAGTGAACTTTACACTGTTCGAAAAAAGACTGTAAATACAAATTTCGAAATAGAGAAAGAGGCACACACAATCCAGTTTTATACATAAGTTATACGTATTTGGTTGTACTAATATATTATATGGTTGTATTAGTATTAAAGTAATTTTACATGAACACATATCGCTTTCAAAATTCTTAGAAAATAAGGCATAATCTTAAAAATATGTGTGTATGTATGTTAGTGCGTAAATTTAATGCGACAAAATTACCTTACTTACATATGTATTAGTGTGTATGTATGAATCTACAGGTATTATACTATTCATATTAACTTATTCAGGCTCCTATGATAGAACATAAAAAACCCAGTGTAATTTTGTAAATAGAACCGAATAAAGATTTCCGAAATCAAAACGCAAATTGCAATAGTCAATATATAATATAATACATATTTTTAGATCTTTCAAATTTTTAAACGAAGTGGTATCTATGCACATACAAGTACGTACACTTGTGGTCATGATGACAGCAGCGCGACTTATTGCAAAGCTTTGACTATTAACTTGTTTTTTTTTTATAAAAAGTAGTTTTATACTACAACGAATATCATTAAATTTAAAATCTCAGACTTTGTACAAAATTAAAAAAAAAATTTTTAATTAAAATTTTCGAAAAAATGCCAAAAGTAAAATGCAAACTGCCACTTTAAAGTTGATAAAACATCGCTCTGATTTTTGAAAATTTTTTGTTTCTTCCGGTCTTATGCATATTTTTCATATAAAAACATTTCCAGCATTCGTTAAATGGAAGAATTGCATTACACCATCAACAAAAAACCCTTTTGATAGATCTTGATAGAAGATGTTTTTTCCAACAGTGGTCGCCCTCGGCTTTCAACGAAGAGCCTCCCAGTGTATTTCTGCCATCTCCTCACCAAAACCACCTACCATTCGGAGTTGGCTTAAAATCGTAAGTCCCTCCATTTGTGGAACAACAAAACCGAGAAGCTCGGTCAAACTCGGATTCCAATTATATATCTAAAATACAGTATTTCTCATAGCGGTAAATAAAGGCACCCTAATTTACTTGCTTTCATATATTTTTATTTTTGTTATTCCTTTGTGACACGTAATCAAGGCACATGGAACAGATAGCATCAGTCGAGCAACTGTCCTGATTTTTTCCAATCTGTTGGTCCCTAAATTTTCACATTTTGTTTAAATTACTCTAAATTTCTTTGTTCATAGATTTTGAAATATAATATAATAGCATTGACAGACGGCGGCGTTATTCCAGATTACCGGGGCAGCTAATCTCATTAAAATTGTAATGTGGCAGCCGGTTGTTACTCAGAAAAGAGTTTTAGGAAGCATAACCATGCTCGATAGCGGCGAATCTTGCTCGATATCTTTGTTGTTGCTTTCATATGCAAATTTTTCGTCAAGCGAGCAGAGCCTAGTCATAGCGATCAGAGAAGTCCTTCGATTTGCAACTTTAATTATTTCAATTATCCTTATGGAAATGGTTCTACTTAGTTATCTCACTATCACATCACGGCCCGACTCGACGATTTCATTATTTCTTCAACATCTTTGACGATAACTGGCTTACCGCATTGCTACAGTCCAGTCCACTCGATTTGAGGCAATGATTCTTATGGAGGAAAATGGTGATTAAGGGGTTTTATACAGTTGAAGGCTAAAAAGCGAGTTTTCCAGAATTTTTTCTGAGGAAACTTTTAGATTTATTGATAAAAAAATTTGTACACATATTATGTTATCTTTTAACTGTATTTTAAGACTTGGTATTAGTAAAAATATTTATTTGGAAAGGAGTTACAGCTGCTCTCCGGCAGCTCCTCTAAAAAACGACGTTTTGCGGTGACCTCTATATCTCTGAACTGGATCCTCTGAAATGAAAAAACCAAACAGATTTCGTTAAAATAATGTTAAATCTAGTAATTAATAGAATGAATAAGCAAAGTAAATTTTTTTGACAAAATGGCGGTTTTAAAAAAAAATCGATTTTTGTCCAAAATTTCGGCCTTAAATTGTTTATAAAAAAAAAAAATATCGGTGAGAAAAAATCTTCGATTAACTACTAAAAAATATATTTAAGAAGCCTGTGTTAAAATTTGAGACTAATCGGTTTAACCGTTTTTGAGTAATGTTGGTCATCGACTTTGAAAACATCATTTTGAGAAAAACGCGTTTAGAGTTTGAAAAGCACAGAGTCTAAGTCTGAAACCCCTTTTTAAATTTGCGTGTAACTTCGAAAATATTCACCGGAACGATATTAAACCTCTGTGTTTATTCTTAAATATATGTACATTGAAAAAATTAAAAAAAAAAAAAGAGGTTGTCTGCAAAGTCGGTTTACTGACGATAGTTTAACGTGATAACGTCATAAGAAAATACTGATTGAATGGTTGCATTTTTCAAAAGAAAATTTTAATTTTATTTGTTTGATAGATATTTTGTATGGATATAGAGAATGAGTTAACATTAACATAACATAATATACTTTAACATAACATAACATAACACAGCATAACACAACACAACACAACACAACATAACATAACATAACATAACATAACATAACATAACATAACATAACATAACATAACATAACATAACATAACATAACATAACATAACATAACATAACATAACATAACATAACATAACATAACATAACATAACATAACATAACATAACATAACATAACATAACATAACATAACATAACATAACATAACATAACATAACATAACATAACATAACATAACATAACATAACATAACATAACATAACATAACATAACATAACATAACATAACATAACATAACATAACATAACATAACATAACATAACATAACATAACATAACATAACATAACATAACATAACATAACATAACATAACATAACATAACATGACATAACATAACATAACATAACATAACATAACATAACATAACATAACATAACATAACATAACATAACATAACATAACATAACATAACATAACATAACATAACATAACATAACATAACATAACATAACATAACATAACATAACATAACATAACATTACATAACATAACATAACATAACATAACATAACATAACATAACATAACATAACATAACATAACATAACCTAACATAACATAACATAACATAACATAACACAACATAACATAACATAACATAACATAACATAACATAACATAACAAAACATAACATTACATAACATAACAAATTACCCCGTATTAAAGCACTTATCAACAGCTCTCATTTTATACCCATATTGTACATACACAACCAAAGGTTATCCGGGTCCACGTTTTGACCTATATCTCGAGACCCCAGTCACGGAGCGGCATGAAAAATACTCTGTACTAAAGCATTCACCAACAGCTTTCATTTGATACCCATATTGTACATACACGTCCGAAGGTTACCCGGGTCCACGTTTTGGCATATATTTCGAGACCCTAGTCATCAATAGGTATGAAAATTACCCCGTATTAAAGCACTTATCAACAGCTTTCATTTGATATCCATATTGTACAAACACATTCTAGGGTCCACGTTTTGGTCTCTATCTCGAGACCCTAGTCACGGAGCGGATGGAAATACTCTGTACTAAAGCATTCACCAACAGCTTTCATTTGATACCCATATTGTACATACACGTCCGAAGGTTACCCGGGTCAACGTTTTGACCTATATCTCGAGACCCTATCTACCAATAGGTATTCAAACTATACGGAAATCATCTTCAATACCTACTTAACAATGTGTGTAAGTTTGGTTTAATTCGGTGCAAAGACACGGCGGGTCCACGTTTTGGCATATATTTCCAGACCCTAGTCATCAATAGGTATGAAAATTACCCCGTATTAAAGCACTTATCAACAGCTTTCATTTGATACCCATATTGTACATACACATCCGAAGGTTACCCGGGTCCACGTTTTGACCTATATCTCGAGCCCTATTTCCAGAATAAAATATAATCCATGTTACTCGTGATGTAGCTTTCGAATGGTGAAAGAATTTTTAAAATCGGTCCAGTAGTTTTTGAGCCTATTCATTACAACCAAACAAACAAAGTTTTCCTCTTTATAATATTAGTATAGATATGGTGAATATTACCATACATTTTTTCCTTCAGATATAATAAAAAAATAATAATAATAACATTAAAACAACAGGTATTATTAACAAACTTGGTTTTATTTTAAATTCTTCAAGTAAATCAAATTAATAATAATCAATAAGAAGGCATATGCCAATACAAATACGTGAATTTATATATGTACATATGCGCATATACATACATATATACGCTCACATAAGTAGGGGAGAGCAAGATGTCGAACGTTGCCGTTCGTTTGCTTTGTTTGCTTTGTCGTTCCTTCCGCGCTTTCGCTTGCAGTTCATTCAATGCAATGAGCAAGGTAACTACATATGAGCAAGGTAACACTAATATGAGCAAGGTAACTACATATGAGCAAGGTAACACTAATATGAGCAAGGTAACTACATATGAGCAAGGTAACACTAATATGAGCAAGGTAACTACATATGAGCAAGGTAACACTAATATGAGCAAGGTAACTACATATGAGCAAGGTAACTACATATGAGCAAGGTAACGACACATTTTGGTAACGGCAATGAGCAAGGTAACTACATATGAACAGTAATGAGCAAGGTAACTACATATGAACAGTAATGAGCAAGGTAACTGCATATGAACAGTAATGAGCAAGGTAACTACATATGAACAGTAATGAGCAAGGTAACGACACATTTTTTCGTGCGTGCAGCCTGTTAAATCGAATTATAAGACGTTATCACGTCAAAATTATTTTTTGAAAATTCTAACTGTAAAGCAACCGAATTTGATCAAGTAATCCAAGGTTTTCTAATAATTCAAGTGCAGACTGCACTTTGCTCGGAAATAAGCATGCATCAAAATATTATTCTATCTAATGGCATTTCGCAGCTGTAAAACTTCAGCAGCTGTAATGCTGTGTTTGATTTATTGGTGCATTTTAATAGAGGCGGTAACCAAATAAGAAAAAAATAATAACGAATATAGGAATTTTTTTTTTAATTTTTTTATTCAAAGTTTTTAAGAAAAAAAAAAGTACTCTGCCATTTGTTGTGGAATTATATTAGGTGCGCAACTAAGTTCTTAAGTTCTCAATAGATGCCGCCAGCAGTGTGTGCTAGTCGATTCTAACATAATCTAAACCGATCCCCAGTGATGGTTTCGCTTGATTTTAACAGTTCACAATAAATAACACCAAATTAGCGACGACGTAGAAGCATGACCGTGCAGTCCCCCGTCACGACAGTCGGTTCTACGTCACCGAAACGACCCGGATTTATATCCGGCCATGGACTGTCATTCCAGCAGCATTTTTCGTATGTAAGTATGGCGAATGTTTATGCTGCTATAACAACAACAACTACAACATGCGATGAGCAGTTGTTCACCGACGAAAAAACGACGTTCAACATTCCTTCGTTTTAACCCTTAAGGAACCAAGTCCCCTGTTTCTGAATCATTCCCAAATGGATTGGCGGGTAACTGTTAATACTGAAGCAAGCTCTTCTTGTGTTTGACACGGATCCTCATTGAGCAATGCCTCTAATTTAGCGACTTCGAAGGTTTTTGGCCTTCCGTCACGCGGACGGTCGTCAACATTAAAATCACCCTCTTTGAAGCGACGGAACCTATCTCGGCGGCCAATCTTGTAGCTCTCGATATGCTTCAGCCGCCGTTTTTTTCGAATGGAAGAGGAAAATCAACACTTCCCGTAAATGACGATTATTCGGCATACAATCAGAGATTTTCACAAAACCAAAGTATATGATACCAAAACAAAATCATTAATGTGTCGAAGCAGTTTGCTTACCATATGTCTAAGCTCGGTTTATGACGTTTAGGTTATGTTTGAATCGACTAGCACACACTGCTGGCGGCATCTATTGACAAACAGGGAACTTAGTTGCACACCTAATACTTCACCCACATTTAATTGATTTATCTCTATATATGTACATATGTATGATAAGAATATTTTCTTTCCTGTTAAATATAGAGACTGTAATTTAATGAATTAATTCATTATAAATTATAGAAAATAGAATTAAATAAAAACAATGTTTTGTGATTTAATCATTTTTTTATTTAAAATATTTAATGTTTTCTTTTGACATTTACTAATTTACAGTAAACTGGGCGAGTACCAAAGAGAGCACGAGGATGCAGCCACGGATATGCCCGCCTACGTCTCAAATCCAATTAACGCATATCTGTTGACGAAGCGACTGACCACCGACTGGCGGCAGGTGGAGAATTTAATGGCCCATGATGTTGGCATTGGTAGGTATTTTTACTGCTCGGAATGTATTACACCAAAATGTCCATGTGAAGGCTCCTGATTAATCTCCTTTTGATTTCCGTTACCCGTGTCCATGTTCCAGAATTCTTGAATAATATTACGAACTACCGCCATATATTGAAATTTCCATCCGATGAAGATTTGAATGGAGCGGCTGTCGCGTTGATGCGATTGCAGGACACGTACAAACTGGACACATCGAGTGTGGCTCGTGGCATGCTCAATGGCATACAATACAGGTAAGGCCGAAGCGGGAAACGGAAAGTTCGCTGGCAATGTAAAATTCTTTCATAAAATAAATAAATTAAAATTATTAAATGACGAAGGATTCCTGTACTAAAATAAAGAAATAAATTTATACCAGCATTTGTGATATATAGAGGTTTAGGACGTCCTCCAAAGCAAATGGTTTCTATAAGAATTTTTAGAGGCCGTTCGCTGGTAGAATGTCAAGGCACGTTTTTATCTAATGAGATTCTGTTAATAAATATCGCCATGAATTTTTACACAGCATAAAGAAGAGCTGTTACTTATCGAAATTTTATTTGGGCTATGTCGTTCTTAGTCCATTTGCGGAACAAAAACAAAAATTTCTTAAATGATTTAAATACATTTTAATTTAAAAATAATACTCAAGTTTTTCTTTAATGAACTTTCTTCCATGCTTCAAACCAAACGAAACTCAAATATGGGTAAAGTCAATTTGGAAGACAATTAAAACAAAAAATGCCTTGGTTGGTATAGAATAAGTTTTAGTATTGAATTTTCTATAAATAGGTATTTATATAAAATTTTTTCACATCACCTGTAATGATTTATTATCGAGGTTTTTGTTACACTCCAATTCGTTTCCTATTTCTAGTACGGAAATGTCTTCAGATGATTGCTTTGAGTTGGGTCGTCAATCGTATGTCAATCACGACTATTACCACACTGTCCTATGGATGAATGAGGCAATGACCCGACTGCAAGAGGAACCTCAAAATCAAACCCAAAGTTTCACACGCGCCGACATTTTGGAATATCTCGCCTTTTCCACATACAAACAAGGTAATTAGATTCCCATCAAAATGTCAATAAATTATTCTGAAATTAACCTTCTGGCAGTAAAAAAAATGGCATTCTAATAGTTTTTTGCTGAGATGCCCGGTACAAGGCCAAGTATTAGATTTTGATTCAACCACGTACAAATATTAATGTAACGTAAATGTATTGGAACGTGACAATCAATAGAAGCGCTGTGTTATTGGCTACGTGGTGTGCCTGAAAGTATGCATCTAAATTCTCTAGCCTTACAGGGTGTAGAGAATGATCAATAAATAAATTAAGAGAGTGAAATAAAAATAAATAAAAACAAACGTGTTGGTATTTTGGAATTGAGTTGCTGATTCGGCGATAACTCGAGCAAGCAAAAAACTATGTTATTAAGTCGGTTGTTGTATAAAATTCGTGCAAATCAGTCAATAACAACGCTTGCTGTCATTTTAAATTAGTTCCCTATATTCAGAATTTCTTAAAAAAAAATCGATATGAACTGCAGTAATGAAATATGCAATATGAAAGGCAATGTAGATAGATATGTGCGAAATGCGTTCAAAATGTATGGTGATTTTTTAAATTTGGCGGGTAATTCATTCGATTTCCTAAGGATGATAGATTTACAAGGTTTGCTCTTTAACTATGGTGAAAAAGAAAATTGTGAGAGGAGCTTCTGGGAAGGGAGCTGACGTCAGACTTGTCAAAATCGCGTTATTCTGTGGCAGAACCAGCTGATGGGCTGATGTAACAGGGGAAAAAACTGGCATTGTGATGGCGATGAACGAAAAAACTCAACCAATGACAATTCTTTGCGTTTGAATAACGACTAATTGGACAAGGGTGTGAATATGTGAGAAATGATCGTGCTGAGTACCCCAAGTTACGTCGCAGCCAAAGTTCACCACTCAATTTTTTTCACCATATTTAAAGAGCAAACCTTAGAAGTCTATCATCCTCCCATCCTCACAAAGCGACTTGGCAGCCGAATTATGCACGATCATTTCACACATATTCACACACTCGTCCAATTAGTCGTTCAGACGTCAACGCAGCATGAGGGAAGACGGTCAGTTACGTCAGCCAATCAGCTTATTCTTTCAAATTCGCTGAAAGCCGGTTAACGATCCGATATTCGCCTCACGTTCCGAATTTACTACTTCACTATGATTTCAACTTTATTTCATGTTTAATTTGTTAGCCGTGTTTGGGTACGCTCGGCGAATTGCTGTTGTCAAGAAAAATGGTTAAAAAAATCTAAATTTTGCTTCAACCACCACGGACTTAGTCCTTTGAGTTTTTACTTGTTCCCAAAACAAAAAGTGCCTCCACAATTGTGCATATAGAGTCACACGTGTGTTATATCTGAAAGCGATTAATTTGAAGGGGGCAAAATATGTATATATTGATAAATAAATAAATATTTTTTGAGACAAATGCAAAGTTTTCTTACTTTTTGAGCACACCTCGTATGTAAAACCACCGAGCGAAAATAATGATGTTACCAATTTTTTAGAGCGTTCGTCTTTCACTTGAAAATGACAAGCAGAGAAATTATTATGTTCGCCAAAGCTCTTTGCCTTTCGAATGAATGTTTATTATAACCAACTGAATACTTTTTCATTTAGCATGACATCAAGAGACCACAAATTTTTTTATGTACCAACATCGGTTCTTGACGTCTGCTTCATGCACACAAATGCATTATCAAATTGAACATCAACATAAAAAAAAATCATCAATCGCATATTTAATTCCTTACAGGCAACGTCGAAAGAGCCCTTACAATGACTAATGAACTTTTGGAACTAACGCCCGACCACGAACGCGCCAGAGGCAATAAGGTGTTTTACGAAAAGGAGATTGCCGAACTCCAAGCTGAACGCAAAGTCAAAGGCGACGATGGCAGCGAGAGCACACCGGTCT
Source organism: Anastrepha obliqua (assembly GCF_027943255.1). Classification (NCBI taxonomy): domain Eukaryota; kingdom Metazoa; phylum Arthropoda; class Insecta; order Diptera; family Tephritidae; genus Anastrepha; species Anastrepha obliqua. Next base: position 182,820,094 of record NC_072892.1, on the reverse strand, counting down.
CGGATTTGGTAAGCCTAACATCTCGCAATCAAAGTTCATAGTTCCGTCCCGCCCTCATTCATTTATTCGGAGCTAACAAATATATTTGATTTATTGCATTTGCAGCCCATTGCCAAGGGAGATCCCAGCGTATACACCTTCAGCGAACGCAAAGCGTATGAAATGCTTTGTCGTGGCGAATTGAAACCGTCACCAGCGGATTTGCGACCATTGCGCTGCCGCTACGTCAACAATAATGTGCCCTTCTTGCGCTTAGGACCACTCAAACTTGAGGAAGCCTACTTGGACCCCTACATTGTAATCTATCATGACGTGATGCAGGACAATGAAATAGAATTGATGAAGAAAATGGCACGACCACGATTCCGTCGTGCTACCGTGCAGAACGCAGTGACGGGCGAATTAGAAACGGCCAATTACCGGATCAGTAAATCGGCATGGATACGCACCGAAGAGCATAAGATCGTTGAAAATATTGTGCAACGCACGGAAGATATGACGGGATTGGACATGACTGTAGCTGAAGAATTGCAGGTGGTGAATTATGGCATTGGTGGGCACTATGAGCCGCACTTTGATTTTGCGAGAGTGAGTTGTAAAAGTGAATAGTTGAAAAAGTGAAATCATTAATATTTCATATTTTTTTATTACGTTTTACAGAAAGATGAAATTCGCGCCTTCCAGGGACTCAATACCGGCAACCGCATCGCGACAGTGCTCTTCTACGTAAGTCTGCACACATAATTGCCTATGAATGAGGAAATTTAAAAACATATTACCTGCTTTCGATTCACCAACCATCCAGCGAGTAGTCAATAAATCAAAAATGTTTACTCAAGCCCAACGTTGCATATAATTTGTCAGCACTGCTCTGAATAGCTCTGACTGTTAAAAATGGCTGCTTAAGAAAGTTTTGGAAATACGATTTTCACTAAGTGTTTCATGATTCACATCATTAAAATGTGTATGGCAACTATTCTGCAAATTATTTCGAAAACTTGGTATGTCTTTTTAGCTATCGGCATGTTGGTTTTATTAGGAGCTTTTGCATGGCAAGAATACTCTCGGAGGTTTGCCATTACCTGCCGAGGAGCGACCGCTATTCGAAAAAACATTTTCAATCATTTTGGTTTTTCGTGCCCACAGTGGGTTTCGACCCAGGGCCCTGGGGGACTACGCACATGTACAAACCACTCGGCTACAGCGGTCGCCTTATTGTTGAAGTAATTTTTGTAAACGTTAAATGTTAGTATACTTATAAACAAATACAGACAATCTTCTTCCGGTAATCGATTCGATAGGTGACAGTACTCACGTCATGCAATGCACTTCAATGTATGCATAACTGGGCCTTAATTCAGAATCCAATCTCCATTTCGAGCCGCTTAGATGTTTCCAATCTTCCATCAGTTACCTCAGCGGAGAATGGTCAAACCTCGACAACATTTCTCCCACGAAACGATTGTCGTTTAAGCCCATCTGCTATGCGGAGGTGGCTAAATATCTTTGAACCCTCCATTTGCATGTAGGATAACGTACATATACATACATACGAGTGCACATAAGCAGAATATTTTTATTATTTTATCGCATATTCCTTTCAACTTTTTCTCTTTTTCTATCTCGCAGATGAGCGACGTGGAGCAGGGTGGTGCCACAGTCTTTACAAACCTGCGCATTGCCGTATGGCCCAAGAAAGGCTCAGCTGCTTTTTGGTACAATCTGCATAGATCCGGAGAAGGGGATTTCAGAACGCGCCATGCGGCTTGTCCAGTTCTCACTGGCTCTAAGTGGGGTAAGATAAGTTTGTAATAAATTATCTTTTTTTTACTTAGTATACAAATATCCTTACATATTTAGAAAATCATGTATGTGTTTGTAATATTGCCCCCTTTCCTTCTGTAGTCTCTAACAAATGGATTCATGAACGCAATCAAGAATTCCGTCGACCTTGCGGCCTTACACCTGACCATGGCGAATTCGCAATTTAGTGCAATAATAGAAACAAAGGAACAAATGGACAATACAACCTTCTTTCACTTGCGACAGAGACTTGATACTCCATGGACGTAGTTGAAAATTAACAAGCATTCAATACAAAATCTCAAATTTCCGAGGACCTACATTTCCGTTTTATGTTCACACATTGGCCGGTTTCGGAAACTTTACCATACTCGTATGTTTCTGTCATGCTCTCGTTAGATTATCCGAATTTAAATTGAATATGGCAACCACATGTACTTGTTCACAAGCAGGAACTTACTCTATAAAAAGTTTCTTCTAGGAAATTTGATCTGCCATTTTGTAAATGCCGAATTAGTGAATTTAAATTTTATAATTATTAAGTAATTTTTTTCTACTTATAATTGTATGTATGTATTTAGTTTCTTATGAAAATTTTTTAAGTTATGTAAATAAAAAATGAATTTACTCAGATTTGTTATATAATAATATTAAATGGCGAAGTGTTGTGGATTTTTAAATAGCAATGGGAAAATGGTGAGTATTCCACTACTGTAAATTGTCTCGCATGCTGGGTATTTGACGAATAGTATTCAAGTGGCCAAGTTTGGGAAGGATAAATCCTTGTACAGATCCGTAAGTAAAAACACTCTCACCATCGTATTAAAAACGTAATAATTCAGATATTTTGTACAACTGGATAAATGGGGAAAGGTGTATTGCTTACTTCAACGAGATTAATTGTTGACAGAAGGGAACAGAATCAATGTTGTTGGTGTTGTTATTATATTTAGCAGCATAAACAGCCCCTATAAATATATGTGGGTCGGTTCGCTAAAATAAAGGGTTTTCCAATAACAGGTGTTATTTACGATATTAACAGGTATTACACGGTATAACGATTTTTATGGCCGTAACTGGATGGTATGGATCTGGACAACGTTTATTTTCAACAAGACGGCGCTACTTGTCACACAAGCAACGAAACCATTGATCTTTTACCGGAAAGGTTTCCGGACCGTGTTATCTCTCGAAGAGGTGATCACAATTGGCCACCGAGATTTTGTGATTTAACACCTTGTGACTTTTTTCTTTGGGGCCACGTCAAAGAGAAGGTCTACGCCAACAGCCCAGGGTCGATTCAAGACTTCAAAGATGGAATTCGTGAGGCTATCGAAGACATAGGGCAGCCACTTTGCAATTCGGTTATAGAAAATTTCATGAAAAGAATATTTTCCTGTAAGCGTGGTCGTGGTGGTCATTTACCTGATGTTATTTTCCACTATTAACGGCATACCTTCCTCTTTATAATGAAATAAATATCCGATCATTTACAGGGTGGGCCATGTAGCGTTTGCTTTTTGAACCACCTATTTTTTTATGCTAACACAAATGGCATGTCAAATGTGTTCATAATTTACTTAAAGGTTTGACATTTACGAAATGGGACGCTATGGGTATGTTCAACAATGCATTATAATGCGCAACATACTATTTCAGAGTGAGCAGAGTGAGCAGTGCGTTCAAAAATTCAAATATGGCAGTACTGCAAATGCAACGCGTTCTTAAACGTCATTTTTGTATCAAAAGTCGTGCATTATTTGCAGCAAAAATTTTCGCACTGCCAATAAATACGCTAGTACAATGTCTGATGAAAAGTGGGTTTTTAATTATTTATTTTAGCTTTTAATACAAAAATTGATGAAAAATACGATATTTAAACTTTATTTTATTATACTTTTCTTGGTTTTAGTGATTACTTTAGTACATCGGAGATAAAATTACTGCTCAGAGTCCGACTGAGCATGGAGAACGAGTTCACGTCGGGAAGGAGGAAAAAGAGCGTGCTCTGGGCTAAGGTCGTAGATGAAGTAAAAAAAGTTAATAAAGATTTAAAAATAGATAGAAACATCGCCCAGCGAAAATTTTCTAATTTACTCATCACATATAAGCGAATAAAAAAAAATATTAAACTTTTGATATTAAACTTTTGACAAGATATGCCCTTCTTTTAAGCTTTACACGGTTTTTTTTTCTTAAATTTAATAAAAGACTATCGGTTTTTTCCTTACATACATCGTCCATGACCAAACTTAGTAACAATTCCATTTTAGTGCACAGCGCGTTCATAAATGCAATAAATCTATTTGCAATTTTTCAACAAATCTATCAGTTGCATGAATTGTCACATTGACAGTGCTGCCAGCGCTGCAAGTACTGCGCATTATAATGCGTTTCTGAACATAGCCTATACGCTTGAACAAAATTGGGAAATATTGAAAACCTCTTTCCAAAGTGGTGAGTCTTCTTCGTCTTTTCTGATTTTCACATCGGTGGCTACGTCAATAAGCAAAATTGTCGGATTTAGGGCTCATAAAATCCACACGTTACTGTAGAGAAGCAAATGCATCCACAACGAGTCACTGTTTGGTGCGATTTTTGGTCTGGCGGCATCATCGGGCCATTTATTTTCGAAAATGAGCGAGGAGCCGCGGTTACAGTAAATGGCGAGCGTTACCGTGACATGCTCAACGAGTTGTGTCCAAAAATTGAAGAGGATGAAATGGACGACATTTGGTTTCAACAGGACGGTGCAACTTGTCACACTGCCAAAATTACACTCGAACTTTTGGCTACCGCCTCGGAGCTGTGATTTAAGCCCGTTGGACTATTTTTTGTGGGGATCCGTTAAGGACAAATGCTATGCGAACCATCCAGAAACGATTGATGCTTTAAAACTCGAAATCGAAGTTGCCATTCATGAAATTGGAGCCCAAACAATCGAAAATGTGCTTACAAATTCGGTTGATCGAATGGACTACTGATTGTTCTAATGACAGTTCAATATATTGTTTATAAGCCATCAAAAGCATTGGCGTCTCAGTTTTGTTGAATTTATTTTTCTGTGATGGAATTCAAACGTAATAGTGTGATTGCGTTATATTTGGCTGGAAAATCACAACCAGCCATTGTTCGTGAGCTCAGTCACCTCAAAGTGAATAAAATGTTTGTGTATCGCACTATAAAACGTTACAATGATACTGGTAGCATTGCAAAACGCTATGGAGGTGTACCAAAAAAAACCACAACAACGCCAGAAATGGTTCAGAAAGTGAAGGCTCGACTTGAACGAAATCGAGCATTAGAACAATTTTGAAGTTGATGTCATGAGCTGTTTTACAGATACAAGCAGTGTGAAGTTGGTAACACTTCATATCGTTCACCCTATATGTTAAAATTGTAATCATTTTTGAACAATTTTGTCTTTGAAATCAATAAAAACTAATTTCACACAAAAAAGTTATGGTGTTTTGAATAGTTGATGGGTCACTTGTGGATGAGGACTTCTCTAACTGTGACAATTTTTCCCATTCAAATGGTTATTGAACCAAACCTCCGTTATAACATATATAAGAGACACATACACACACACACCACCTCGATCAAAAAGTTTCCAACCGACCCTCTAAATATACTGATTTGAGTTATATTTTTTTTTTGCCACATCTGTGTTTTACATTTCTACCAAAATGTTATCGCCGTCGCTGGGCATTTGTGAAAGTAACGCCGTCTGGAGTAAATCAACCTCTGCAAGTGTTTTCACTATTTTTTTTTTTTTTGTTAGTTTTAAAAATGGATTTGAATTTGAAACAATGAGTTTGTCTTAAACTTTGTGTTAAAAATGAATTCAATGGCGCAAAAACCTTAGAAATGTTGCGAAACTGTTTCAGTAATGATACTCTAAAGAAAACAGTCGTTTACGAGTGGCTGAACGCTTCATATGAGATTGTCGACATCAAAAACTGATGAAAACGTCAATAAAGTGAGAGAAAAGTTCATCCATAACCACAAATTAACCATCAGAGAGCTGGCAGAGGACTTTAACATTATTAAGGATCTGTTCAGGACATTGCAAAGTTGGTCCTAAAGGACTTGAATTTAATGCAAAAAAGGGGTCGAGTTGATATCGCCAGAGACATGATTTCCATGGATGAATCCGAATCAATATTCATCAAACGCATCAGTACTGGAGACGTGACGTGAGCTTATGAGTACGACACGCAATCCAAACATCACGCGAGTGAACGAAGACCAAAAAAACTACGTCATTTTCAGTGAAAGCGATGATCACGGTTTTATGGACTACAACGGGATTCAACGCCACGAATTTTGGCAGAGGGTCAGACAGTTAATAAGGACTTATATGTATTTGGGCGCTCGCCAAAAAATGAATTTGTAGGTAAACCACTCGTGAATTTTGCACCACGATAACGCAGCTTTGCACAATGGCATTATTATCTGTGAACTTTTAACCAAGAACGAAACGAATACCAACCAGCAGTCATCGAATTCACCTGCCTGCGATTTTTTTACTGTTTGGCCGAGTCAAAAAGCACTATGGAGAACGCGTTTTAACAACCGAAAGGAAGTAATCGAAAATCAAAGACTTCTCTGATGGCTATAGCGAGAATATATATTAGTTCCGGAAATGTCTCCAAAGCTGGATCAAACGCTGGCGTAAGTGCCTTGCAGTTGATGGGGAGTACTTTGAAGGCAATAATAACGCTTTGGAGGAATAAACTTGTATTTTGAATTTTCTGAATGCATACTTATATTCCGGAAACTTTTTGACCAAGGTGATAAATTATATATAGCGAACAAGAGGTGCAAGAGTTGTGGTGCAGTATTTTGAGAAAGCAAGTGTTCCACTCTGTATAAATATTGAGTCGACACCACACTTCGAATTCGAATAAAAATAAGCTAATAAATAACCCATTGTTGTCAATTTCCAAATACACATGTGGAACTGAGAGCTATTCAAAAACAAAAACAAAAAAAACGCTATCCCAATTCATTATACTCCATATTTACATTTCTCCGCACAAACATAGGCCGGCGTAAGTGCGCATATGCCACCGCATTGTACATAACTTTGAACTAGCAACGCAGTAATAAAAAACACCTGCACATAACTGGCGTGTCAACGATTCAGTCAGACCTGCACTTCCCTGATCGACACAACCTAAAGTGAGAATACTGAGCTGCCTTCGCATTTCTTAACTAGCACTGAAAGCAGAGACGTCCAAACCAAGTGGGCTGAAGCTGAAAAATGGTTTCGCCAACGAAATATTCTATTACCGCCAACGGGGCGTTTGATTGCGACAGAAAACGGTCATCGCTACTTCGCTGCACTTTTATTTTTCTGTGTTTCGTCTTGTGGGCGTCCAGTTGTCAAGCCGAGTACTTTTCCTCCATCGATAAAATTCAACTGCTAGCCAATGCCGAGAAGGAGTTGATGGAATGGTTTCAACAGTTCGTTGTAAACCAGGCAAATGACTTTGCATTATTTCGCAAGTTAGTACTGCTACACAAATACTGCAGTGTCCACTAAGTTCTGCGTCCATTTTTTGTATAAATTTTATCATTACAGGTTCTTGGCTAAATTGAAGGAAGAGCATTCATTGGCGTCGGAGGATCCGGAAGGGTACCTGGGCAACCCCATGAATGCATTCAAACTGATAAAAAGGATGGCGATCGATTGGGCGCAACTAAGCAAATATGTTGAAAAACATCCGCGATTGGAAGGTGAGTGTGGAGCGGGCCAAAAATACGAGGTGTGTCCAAAAATAAGATGAATTTTAAATTTCGCGGGCTACGTCATTCGACTTTCGATTAGTTTTTTATTGGTACACTCGCCTCGAAGATATGTTCACGGTTTTAGCCTGTTTAGTTTGTTTGTGGGAGGCATAGATAAGACAAGTGTTTTGCGTGTTAAGCGAGACAAGTGTACCAATATAAAAAAAAATAATAATAATCGAAAGTCGAATGACGTAGCCCGCGAAATTTGAATATTCGCCTTATTTTTTTAACACATCTCGTACAGTATGCAAAATTTATATTCGTTCACCTTGCTAACGTAGATACCGACACAAAATTAAATTGTAGAATTTTTCCTTTTTTTGGAAATTAACGCGCTAGTACGAGAATTAAGCACAGCTCACTTTCAGCTAGCAATTAATATTATAAAGTTTTTTTGTAATTTTAATCATGGGGCATAAATCGAGTGAATTTGCAAATGCTATACATGCACAAATGAACCGCCATTGAGAAAAATTTCTAAATCGGCAAAATGGAGTATTTTTAATATTCCGTCAATAGTAAAAGTGTTTAAAAACACTAAACGAATGAATAAAAAAGTAAGAAATCAAAAAGGTTGCTCCTGAATCGGCGGATGAAATCTTTTACTCAACGCGAATTAGAAAAGATGCCGTAAATTTTGCTACCGTTTTACAAGTGCGATTCAAGATTAGTGTTACTGCTCAAACAGTGTGAAATTACATATGAAAAATGGGATTTAAATGCAGAGCAGCTAGAAGTAAACTATTCACTAATAGCATTAAGCGAAAGTGTCAAATCAACTTCGCAAGAAATTTCTTAAATAAAGGATATCGTTTCTGGAAAAGCGCACTTTTAGCGTTCAATGTAAATTTAAGTTGAAAATGTCAGACGGTCAGATAAAAATTAAAAAAACCTAAGACTATTTTGGATCGACGCAACCTCATACCCACATTGAAGCATTAAATTTTATCGGTGATTGCTTGGCGATTTTAGTGCCTCGGGTGTAGGTAAACTACACCTTATGGTGGGAATTATGAACTCAATTTAATTGGCATTTTAAAGCAAAATATCCTTGAGAATGCTGAAAATTTGAGATCGAGAGACAATTTTGTCTGTTAACAATATAATGATCCCAAGCACATCACGTGGGATACCCATCTCGAGGTATTATATAATTGCAGAAAATATTTAAAAATAAAACCGCAAAATCGTAATTCGAACCCTCTAGAGAATTTGTGATCAGTTTTAATAAACTCTGCAGAAATTAGGATATTATGTAGAAACATCCAGGAGCTGAAAAGTGTAGAATGGGTAAAAATATCTCCAAATCTTAAGGCAAACTTTGTAAAATCCATGCCTCATTGCCTTAAAGCTGTTTTAAAACGGAAACGCAAATATTAAATCAACTTAGAATATTGTTTCTTATTTACTCAAGGAGTACGAATATGAATTATGTATCTCTTAAATAGTGATATTTAGTTTTTACAGCAACAACTTGGTTCTTGTGTTCCACTTTTACATGCAACTACGTTTTTATTTCTTTTAATTTTTTTTAATTATGTGTGCGCGGCTTGGTATTATGGTATAATATATGGTATGCGAATATGGATTTCGCGTGCTGTATATTTTCTTCAATGGAATAAGGTTAGTTGCATAGTTTCCACATAATTTGGGATGAAAATCTAATTGAAGAATATTGATCGAAAAATTCAATTTACCCAATTTTCACATTTAATAGTGGAAAACAAAAAAACCGTAACACGAAATAATAAAGTTATTTGAAAAAAAGCCACTACAGTTTCTGTTACATTCATCCATTTACAAAATAAAACCTTAATTAAAAATTTTTCTGCTGAGCGCCTGAGTGAAATGAAATGATATGTTGACTAAAACTTCAAATAGTGAGAGTAAGATTCTTAATATTTTGAAATATTAAAAGCGTCTAATCACTCTCCAACGACATCAGAAAAATTAAATTGAACTAAAAGGTGATTTTTTAAAAGCTATAGCAAAGTTTTTCAAAACACACACAACACACGTAAAATTCAGAAAAATGCATGAAATTTTTATTCAAATCGATAGTGCAGTCCATATAATTTAATGTTTGAAGTTTATTTCATGCAAATGTTGACCGCTGCGCTGCAAATGGTCCATCCGCTTAGTTCAAATCCAATTTTGACATACTCTTTCCAATGTTTCGGCCGGTATCTCATATATAAATGCTTTAATATTGTCTTCCAATGTGTTGATTAAAGCAGGCTTGTCTGAATAGACATGAGCTTTAACATAGCACCACAAAAAATAATCTAAAGCCGTTATATCGCACGATCTGGGTGGCCAATTGACAGGTCCCGAACGTGAAATAAAATGTTCACCGAACTCGCCTCTAAACAAGTCCATTGTTACGCGTGCTGTGTGGCATGTGGCACCGTCTTGCTGAAACCACATGTCATGCAAGTCAAGCTCTTGCATTTTGGGCAAAAAAAAGTTGGATATCATTTCACGGTAGCGCTCGCCATTCATAGTTACGTTACGATTCGCAGCATCTTTGAAGAAGCACGGTCCAATGATACCTCCAGCCCACAAACCGCACCAAATTGTGACCTTTTCTGGATACATTGGTAGCTCTTGCAATTCTTCTGGCTGATCTTCACTCCAAAATCGACAATTCTGCTTATTTACGTACCCATTTATCTCAAAATAAGCTTCGTCGCTGAACACAATTTTTCGATAAAAAGTGGATCTTCGGCCAACTTTCCAACAGCCCATTCACCAAAAATTTTGCGTTGCGGTAGGTCGTTCGGCTTCATTTCCTGCACCAGCTGTATTTTGAAAGGCTTCACACCTAAATCCTTTCGCAAAATTTAGTATTGTAATAATATCATTTTAATTAAAAATCGAATTTACTAAAACGATTTAACTTTTAATAAAGTTACTACGGCCCTACCTTTTGAAGTTATTCACACCATTTTTTCCATAAATTTCAATGTTATACTCTTATACATTTTTACAAATTATTCATCTTATGCAATCATTCCAACTGTAGCACTCAAAAGCAATTTTACGGAGTTGGAAATGGATTTGGGAATACCTGACAGCAACGAATTGCGCGGTGCGGCCAAGGGCTTAGGGCGATTACAGACCATATATGGTTTGAGCTCGGGTGATTTGGCAAAAGGAATTATCGCCGACACTTATTATGGGTAAGCACGATTTTTGACTTATCAAATGGCGTACAAGCGAGCATTAAAAGTTCTAATTTCAAAATGTCGATTTTCTCCATTCTTAAGTTCCGAACTCTCTGTGCGAGAATGTTTCGAAATTGCAGCTAATCTTTTCGAAGCCAAGGAATATTCTTTAGCCATAAGCTGGTCTAAATTAGTATTGAAATTACTGAACATGGGAACAGCCGTGCACACTACAGCAAATGAAATCGAAGAAGAAAGCAATCAGAATGAAATTGACGACGGCTCTGAAAAGAGTGTTGGAGATGAGGGGGAAACAGACGGGGAGCAAGCAGACGGGGAGCAAACAGACGACGAGGAAACAGACGACGAGGAAACAGACAACGAGGAAACAGACGAGGAGCAAGCAGACGAGGATGAACATGACTTTTGTTCAGGAAACCCGGAGGAAATGGACGATGACGAATTTGCGAAATGTTTTGAAGAACTTAACGATTCAGAGGCAACAGAAAAGTTTGATGAGGCGCAAGAGCTTATATATGAACCACTATATGGGGTGTTTTCTCCCCTGGTACTATACAAAGTAGATGAAGTAGATAAAACAGACAATGAAACAAGTACAACAGAAGATGACCCATTGGCTCACAAAATGCTCCTAGAAACACTCGAGTACTTAGCACTCGCTGAATATGAGTTGGGCCAATTGAAAAATGCAGTTAGGTACATTGACAAAATACTCAAACTGGATCCGGCGCACGCTTTTAAAGATCTGCCAGTTTACATGAACACCACGAAAGTAGAAAATCGAATTTATTCCGACAGTTTCAGTGAATTGCAGCAAAACGATTGGTATGCAAACTATTCACAACTGTGCCAGGGTAAGCAAGTGCCACAGAAGGATTTCCACAGGCTCAGATGCAAATTGGACAATCTCAATCATCCATTATTCATACTGGCGCCGTTACAAAAAGAAGAATTACATGCAGATCCCGAAATCAACGTCTACTACGGACTACTCAGCGACACGCAAATAGAAGACATTCTTCAAAAGACCGATGAGGATATGCAGCGCTCACAGGTTGGCAATTCAAATTCACGTGAGACACGCGATGTGCGAGTCAGCCAACAGGCATGGTTAGAATATGAAACTCCAACTACGAAGTATATCTACCGTATGGTGTCGACTATAAGTGGACTCGACTTAACCAACGCAGAAGCTATGCAGGTGGCAAATTACGGCGTAGGCGGACAGTATGACCCACATTTTGATTATTTTGGAATTGTTGGAAGTTTTCAAGAAAAACTACTGAGAACATGATTTAATTTTCTTCCTTTTTATATATTAACAGGAAGAACAGAATTGCTCTAAATGGATAGGAGATCGTTTGACTACTCACTTATTTTATGTAAGTTTATACATATATTTTTTTTGCTTTTTTTTATTTTCTTTATTCTCAATTTCATTTTACATTATTCTACATAAAACTGACCTCAATTAGATTTCCGATGTAGAGCACGGCGGTTACACAGTGTTTCCCGTATTAAATGTTTACTCACAACCCGTCAAAGGCGCAATGGTTATGTGGCATAACTTGCACAAGTCTCTGGACCCCGACTCGCGAACTCTGCACGCCGGCTGCCCCGTCATAAAGGGCACCAAGCGAAGTATTAAAATAATATTTTAATAATAAAATAAATTAATATTTTTTTGAATAAATCTATTTTATAGTATCCACTGTGTGGGTGCATTCTGGATACCAGGAATTCAGAAGACCTTGTGATGTGGTGCGAGACAAATACCAGTCGGAGCCATAGAAATATGGCAGCATTTTTTTTTTTGTTTTGTATTTTATTTTATATTAAATAGTTCACATCCGTTTCTTAATAAACTAGAAATTGGTCCAATTTAAAACTAAAAAAAAAATTTTTTCACTTTTAGTACATATTTACACACCTACCCACCTACAAACATATGTTTATGTGCGCATATACGTTTACTTGTTTGTAGGTAAATATGAGCTGCACAAATAAGACCCATTTCCAGCTAGTCTGTATTCATACTCGCCAATACATCTATGTTATGTACTTAAAAACCGAAAAATAGTTTATTTGATACCTAAAAAATTATTAAAAATGGGTCAGTGACTTGTTTTGTTACTATGAAGCAGATTTAATTCGCAAAGCAGTAGTGAATTTATTTATTATTATTTTTATTAATATTACTAAGTCAACGAAACACTCAATTCTTAATGGTTGGCTATATAATAAATTCAGAAAAACTTTATGAGTAGTTGCTTATTACTCGACTTGGCATGAGAAAATAATAAATCCTTGAAGGAAAAAAGAATTAAAGAAAAATCAATGCAATTATTCTTATTTGTATACTGTAGATATGCTAATCAATTCAATTAAAGATCCACTAATTGGTACAGTTAGCCCTGCATTACTAACGTCAGTGTGTAAGCCACCCAGTGAGTTTTATATCTTACATACTTCAAATGAATTAAGGAAAATCAGCAAACAGTTAAAAAGAAATCTCCATTTACATATTTCTGAATATTTTGAGGTACATAAATTTTGTATATGGAAAGCAGATATTTTCATAAAACCTGTTTTAAAAAGAGATTGGGTGTAATACACCCCCTATAGTAGTCGCGTTGTGAATTTTACGCATGCTTAACATCCATATTTTTGTCGACTTCAAAGCTGCATTCGACAGTACGAAAAGGAGTTGCCTATATGCCGCGATGTCTGAATTTGGTGTCACTGCAAAATTAGCACAGCTATCCAAGGTTGCCCTCTTCAATACCAGCAGCGCCATCAGAACTTGGAAGGACATCTCCGAGCCGTTTGATACCAAACGAGATTTCAGACAAGGTGACTCGCTGTCGTGTGACTTCTTAACCTCTGCTGGAAAGAAGGTGCGCGCCGCGAAACTTAATCGCTCAGGCACATTTTTTTTTAAGAGCGTGCAATTTTTGGTATATGCGCTGTTAGTTCTGCCTTTTATAAACTGGATAAGCAAAGTGAATGGGTCTGGTGGTGAACGAGGACAAATCGAAGTACCTTCTGTCATCAAACAAACAGTCGCTGTTGACAGTTATAATTTCGAGCTTGTAATGGACTTCGTTTATTTAGGAACCAGCATTAACATCGATAACAATGTCAGCCTTGAAATCCAACGTAGAATCTCTCTTGCCAACAAGTGCTACTTTGGACTAAGTAGGCAGTTGAGTAGTAAAGTCCTCACTCGACGAAGAAAACTAACTATCTACAAGGCTCTCATCTTGCCCGTCCTATCGTATGGCGCAGAAGCTTGAACGATGACAACATCCGATGAGACGTCCCTTGGAGTGTTTGAGAGATAAATTCGGCGGGAGATTTTAGGACCTTTGCACGTTGGCGACGGCAAGTATCCCAGGCGGTCAAACTCTCGTAAGTGGTTAGTAGTTAAGGTGCATTTTTTATGCAAACGAAACTAACGCGCTTATAGAAAATATACCCGTAAATTCTTCGAAGGGATTCTCTTCACAAGTTGGAAATTTTTTAAATTTTTTTGAACCTGATTGTGGAACATACAATACAATTTTAAAGGAACAAGTAAAATACAAAGGTTTCAAACTTGCACGTGCCACAGGCAGAAATTAACTGAATGAAATGAATATTTGATTTGTTATATCTCACGTCTTATTAGACCTCACATCAAAAATCGGAGCAAATTAAACGTATATAACGAGGAAAATGAAGCACAATCTGCAAAGAAACTAAAACAAAGCCGTTGCGGATATGTGACTACAAAAAAGATAGAAAAACAAAAACAATGTGCTGCAAATGTGAAATACATATTTGCAAAAACCAAACCCACACACTCTGCCACTTATTGCTACGAATCAACCAATTCAACTTTATAAGAAAGACAACTTTATAAGAAACGAACTCAAGTTATGAAGACATGTTTGATAGCCTTAGTGAATAGCTGGTATGTTGTTGACATTTTTCTTCGTTTTTTTCATAAAATTTTACTCTATCTGAAAAAAAATTATTAAATAATTATTTGTTCGTGGTTGTTTCAGCTTTCTTAGCTTGTGAAACATATGTAGCTTGTGGCGGTTAAATGAATACCATCATTCAATTATAGAACGTTAGGTAAGTAATGACAGAAGAATTTTGGCACTCCCTTATATTGAGTTGCATTTACGAAGGATTGAGAAAGAGGGAAAAAGTTTTCCCCCTTCTTGCCTAAAGGTAGTAAACTAGTACGCAAAGTAGCAATTAGTAATGCAATGAAAAATGAAAAAACACTGACCAATATAGATTCAATCTACATTAGAACAAAACAACAAACAAATTATTGTTTTCTTTTAACAAAAATGTAATATTTACTTAATTTTTATATCAAGATGCCTAAATCAAAGTAACTTTTTTAATAAATCGATCAGGATTATTATATTTTAGCTTAGATTACAGAAAAAACCATTCAACATTAATTTTAGTATTCATCTACAGCAGGAATTAAGCCATTTAGCTTTATTTACTATTAATATAACAGGAACACAACAACGAAGCAACACAGATTAATAGAATGTAATCACTAATAAGGTGCATAAGGATTATTTCTCACAGTAACTATATTTACTATCTTCTTAAATTATGAATCTACGTATTTCAGTGTACAGTTTGCTAGTATAGGTACATATACTCGTACTATATTGTGAGTGCTGCTAAGGGATAAAATACTCTTTTATACTAAATGATACACTGTTGCTCTGAAATATATCTACTATTAGGGAGTACCACCTGGCACTCTAATGCTAGAATACACTAGTTGTATGTGAATGCTACATTTTTCATAGCGAATAGTTTTTTTTATTGTATCGCAGAAATGTGCCAAACAGTCCATATTGGCACATGATTCCTAAAGTCTCTGAAGCTCAAGCAGGTGTACCATCGCAATAGTACAGCGAATAGGGTTCTTAGAGTTTAAATCGATAAGACCACCTTCATGAAGATTGTCTTGCCGAGGCATAATTGTTCAAAGGAATGGATCGTGTGGTTATATCAACAATAATATCAACAAATGCCTCCTAGTTTAAATTCCACTTCAGCTTCTAGGATATAGAGAACAACTGTTAAATCAGTTCGTCAATAGTAAAAAGAAATTTAAAGTTTGGTCCATGTGGGACGTCAAGTAACATTTTGGACTGCCGAAGATTTTGGAACTATGACAGTAGTCATAGTGCTTATGTTGCCTAAGTCGGTTGATCACAGCCTTGTGCGTGACTGAGCTGCACCCTACTTCCGGCTGTGGACCGATGAGTTTCTCCTCGAAAGTAGTTCTTTTAAATATTTCTTTATTTTAGCCGTTCTTTCGTGGCACCCACATAATTGTAATATTGACAGCTCGTTCAGTCTGTATATGTCTTCATACTTTGTCTTGAAGTTTTCCCATATATCCGAGGTAACCTTGATAACTGCTTGTCTATTCGACTATTTCAGAAGCACGACCCCCATCAACCTAAATAATTAAAAACGTTATTAATTTGAAAATTAATTCGATTTTATCATATTATAATACTTACTTGGCAGCCGCCGTAGCCGAATGGGTTGGTGCGTGATTACCATTCGGAATTCACAGAGAGAACGTTGGTTCGAATCTCGGTGAAACATCAAAATTAAGAAAAACATTTTTCTAATAGCGGTCGCCCCGAAAAGGCCCCTCATAAAAATATCTGCCGTTCGGAGTCGCTTTGAAACTGTACTATAGGTCCCTCCATTTGTGGAACAACATCAAGACGCACACCACAAATAAGAGAAGGAGCTCGGGCAAACACCAAAAAAGGATGTACACGCCAATTATATACCATATATATATATACTTACTCAAATTTGTACAGTTTAAAGTTTACGATTTTCAACGAATAATAATAAGGCAAAGCGTCAAAATGGGTACGGTGTTGCCGACATAATAATTTGCACCAAAAGTCTAAATTTGACTAGAATTTAAAAGTTTTTTATGAAACATGTACGTATACTTGTAAAGAAGCAACATGTTTTCAAATAAGGGAGCCGATTTGTCAAGAGGAAGCGAGAAAGCTGCTTACTTACGTAACCTTCTAAAGAGTTTTTCAATAAGGGCGGGTAGATGTTGAAATAGAATAAAATGGCGTTTACTGTGTGGCACGTAGCGCCGTCCTGCTGGAACCACATGTCGTCTAGATCCATATGGTTCAATATGGGCCATAAGAAATTGGAGGGGCCACCACGTCTACCGAAAAATGGGCGCAATGCGCGCAACGTTTGCGTTAATGAACACTCATTTTGATAATAAAGTTTTATCATTTGAACGTGCTGTTCAGTCGTAGAACTTGCCATGATGATTTGGCATAAGCAACTGAATAATAAACTAAAGATTTGACAGATGTCACCAAAACAAAATGGCTGCCACAGGGCGCCAAAATCGACCCGCGCCAATTGAAAAACCCTTTATAATTGAATCATGAATGAATACAACCTTTTATATCAAAATTTTTCATTTCTTTTAG
Organism: Anastrepha obliqua; assembly: GCF_027943255.1. Lineage (NCBI taxonomy): Eukaryota > Metazoa > Arthropoda > Insecta > Diptera > Tephritidae > Anastrepha > Anastrepha obliqua. Next base: position 182,802,786 of record NC_072892.1, on the reverse strand, counting down.
TGAGATGTTCATAAACAATTTGTTTTTTCCCTATGAACCAATAAAACTTATTATATGTAATCTAATTTTTTTCCAACATTTTACAGTTTTGTTAAAAATTGTTGTTTTATTTATTTCACTTTAGCGAATAAGTAAGATTGATATAAGCGAATGTTATCGTAATGCACGTCAGCAATGTAGAGTCTGTTGCTTAAGAGCATTTTTAACAAATACACCACGGAAAACCCGAAAAGTTACAAATTCCCTATCATTGCCACCAAGACTCCCTGGACAACGTTTTCCAACATTCATATCTTCAACGCCATGAAGACAAGCTCAAAAGCATTGCGTTGTTTGTTTAACGTTTAGTTTAGGAGGGAAACTATTTGTGGCTCTATGCATCCCACATCTCAAATATTACCATACTGCAAAAAATTACTAATAAATACTACTTAAATAAAAATTATTTTTACTTTCATACAATTTTATATAATTTCGTTGATATGGGTCTTTTTTCATATTTCCATATGATGCAAATGGGTTAAAAATCGAAATGGAATGAAAAGTTAGTGCTCAGCTTGGCAAGTCATAATCGATATTAAGATTTATTGAACATTTGATTCAAGCAGCCACAGGCATCCGTTTGCATTCAGACCTCCTGCAAGCCCTCGCCGGTTTTTGATTCGAATGCGTTAAAGTGGTCACACGCGGCCTGGCCTCTTCACAGTTAACTCACCCTAAACGGATGCTTGGTAGGTAACCGCAATGCACATATGTATGTATGTATGTATGTATACATATACAAGTACTTGATAAAAATAAAACTGGTCGGAAATAATAAGCCGTTTGGAGAGAAGTAGAACTGCTTTGGCTACTCCTAATCAATTTACATATTTGTATCAAAAGCAGATGAATCTAAAAAAGAAATTTACTTTTATAAACCTGATTCAACCTCTCATTTCTTTTTCACAAATGTATTCATACATATACAAATATTTTTCTCTTTCTTTACATTCACTTATTTTATTTTATTTTATTTTTTAACAATAAATTCGTTAGAAATAACAATAACATCACAAACACTTTTATCCAAATATCATACAATTTAAGGGGCCTAAATATTTATAATACTTTCCTCAATTCAAATCTTTATATTTGAGTGAAGCTTCATGATCAGGCCAAAGATCACAGGGTCGTTCTAGGTCTTGATGCCGCACACGCACCCAAATATTACCGACTGAAAAATGTACAATGAATGTTTCATATTCTTTTTGAAAGTTTTTTATGTTTACTCACTCCATTTCGAGCCCTTCAACACTGGGCAGGCAGCGTGTCGCGTGCGATAATCCGGCTCCTCAGATCGATGCAAATTATACCAGAAAAGCACACTTCCGCGCTGTGGTTTCACAAGTAAGCGCAGGTAAGGAAATGCCGTGCCACCTCCTTCCTCAACATCCGATAACTACAGAAGATGAAGAAAAGGGTTGCAATAACAATAAATAGTTTCTTAAATTATTATAGATTTCTCTGTATTTCCACTTACGTAAAATATACCAGTGGCAATGCGATTCCCTTCGGATGCCTTGAAAGAATGATTTTCCTAAAATGTGATAATTTATAAAAAAAAAAATACATGCAATCGAAATAAAAAGATTTTTGTAATTATTGATCCGTTAAAAACTTTACTAGGTGTGGCAATTAAGTTCCAGAAATTTAGTTATACGCAGAAAGTACCAATACTGCGTGCGTCTTTAAAGACGGGGTCTTCCTTTAGTTCCAGTCGAAGTTTGATGTCAATAGCACGAAACTTTATTGCCACACCTTGCACGCATTTCTTTATTAGACTTCTGTCTCCCATCAAGAGGTTTTACTTACTGTAAAAAAATCAAAATGCGGTTCATAGTGCCCTCCAATGCCATAGTTGGCCACTTGCAGATGCTCAGCATACGCCATATTCAACCCAGAGAGATCGCCCATGTAACTCAGCATTTTCCGCATGTGCCTACTTTCCTCATACGAAAACCAGGCGCTTTTGCTGATGCGATAATTTGCAGTCATCCCAGCGGCTTCATCGACATTCCGCACCTGCGAGCGAGACATGCGCGTTTTAGCCATTTGCTTTACAGCGCTAGTATCACCTTCAGAAATAACTTCATGTATTTGTACTATTCTTGGGTCCAGTGAGAGTTCCTCTACTTTGAAAGGTTGTAGCAAGCGATACGGCACATTGTTACTGTCAAAGCGACATCGCAGAGGTCGCTCTTCGGCGGCAGTGAGCAATAATTCACCTCGGCAAACTTGCTCGTAACGCTTGAAGTCATTCGTGAGCTGAAAGAAAGGGAATGTGAAACGTTAAAATCTTGGAATAATAAAAGCAGCAAGCAAGTCCTTTGTGAACTCACGTGATAATCGCCAGCACGCGACACCGTTTCATGCATCAGTCCAATCTTAATGCCATCACTAATCATGCGCTCCAAATAAAGTTTTGTAACTGTCAACTTTTCACGCGCCCCATCAGTGGCCAATATGTAATTTACCAATTCCAAAGCTGTCTCGAAGTCGCCTATTTAAAATGGAACTTTAACAATTACTGATCACGGTTTCCAGGATTATTTAAGGCTTCATTTCCTTGCATACCCATTTCCTGATAATAAGCTACCACCGTTTCTAAGAAGTCCAGCGTTAACGAATCTTTGGTAGCCTCTTCGTTCTTGAGTAATTGAACCGAGTGCTTTAGCCAAGGGACTGTGTGATTGAAATCGGACATTTCGTATAAATGATGACCGAGAAGAAAACAATCTTGCCATGTCATTGATGGACTGTGGCAAAAACCAAAAACAAGCATTTTTATGTTTCATTGCGAGGAACTGAATTCAGTTGAAATAATTTTATTGTTCTAAAGTCGCATTACACTCAAAATATCCTTTCATACATCTCATTGATGGAAGTTTATTCAATTTACTCTATCCAAGCTCACTCACCCGTATTTAATTCCGTTCAAAATGCCACTCGCCAGTTCTGCAACATCCAATTTGTAGGTGTCCTGTAGTCGTGCTAATGCTACCGCCGATCCAATAACATCCTCCTTGCTGGGAAAGTCTGATTTTAGCCGATTCGCTTCCATGATCTCAAGGAAATCTACATACAAATATAATGAAACCACCTTTAGAAAAAAATCAAAATATTCAAGCTATGTGTCACAAGTTGCAGCATTCACGAAAATGTATCTCTTGGCAAACCATCTTTGATAAAATCATTAAGGAATCATCCGTCCGTGTCTTTGATAATTTGTGCAAAAATTTAGATTCATATCTTAAAGAAATGTGGTCCATTTGTATGTAAATATATACCATACATATATTACTTTGAGTGAAGAATTTGAGATAAGTGAAAAATTCCAAATTAAAAAAGGAATGCATTTAGGGGTAGCAATTAGAATAAGCAAATAGTACTACTAAAGAAACATTACTAAAATTCGGTATAAGAGTTAACCTCAAAGTAGAACTCGAGATCATTTTAAGTGTTGAAACATATGAAACCGGACACAAAAACGCCTCCGCGCGTACAAAAATGTTTGGATTTCAGTCTTCTCTCCTTCCACCATTTTTCTATAGATAGCTGCAGTGGTAAGCGCTAGTCAAAATTGAGAGATCTACAATATTACACAGAAAGGTTGTGTGTTTGTGAATCGTTGAGTGATTGTATCGCATTTTTTTTAAACTCGAGAATTTACATATTGTTGGAATGAATTTTTTATAGTTTTCCTGGCATTTACTTTTTGAATATGATCTCCGACATATCGCACCCTAAATACAAAAGGGTCACAACTCAAAATGAGCAGAAGCTCAAATATGAACGAGACGTTATCAATAAAACGGTCCGCGGATGACATATGGCAAAAATAAATTTTTTGTTTTTTGGTAAGACTGTTATAAGCTTACATGACAAATTTCAGCGTCATATGTCACATAGTTTGTTTTCTGTGCTAGTGTAAACAAGTCAAGCTCGAGTGTGGAAAATTTGGAGTTGTGCCCCTTTTGTATTTAGGGTGCGATATGTCCCCCGCGTTTAGGAGTTACATGGTCCATTGGATCAGTCTAATTTCTGACTACTTTTTCCATGGCGCCAATGGCGGCTTGAATATTAGAATAAATCGATTGTTAAGGGCGCAGGTGCTGTATGACAAGTTGCGCCGTGACTCAATCACGTTCTGAATATTGTAGTAGGTTAAGCTCCTATTTATCCAGAATAGACCCCGACATAGTCAATAAATATAGGGCATGTGAAGGCACACACATTCAAACCCACTCATCTAACACCCTTCTTGACTCCCTCCGAACCCAACCCGTCGAAACAACACGCTTCCTGGCCCTATTTCTACATGTGAGACAATGAAGATCGGCGTCTACATCGCACCGACAGGGTCCCGAACATATTTATTTTATTCAAAGTAAATTCCCTCAATTTGGAAGCGTTTTTCTGGCGCTAAACGGTTCACGATGACTTTCCAAACCTTACCGAACAGAAATGTCAACACAGTTTACCATTATCAACTGTCAAATAAGAGTCAGTTTCTTCGTAAATTGCGTGGAGTTTTTGTGCTAAATTCTAGACTTTTGCGGAAATTTTTGATTTTGATGTATGCAGACCGATATAGGGACGAAAGACAAAAAAATATCAAAGTTTCTGTATTGGAGGCACTACTTGATGAAAACTCGTCCGGAATGGTCAGAGCTATTGGAATTAGCCATTCGTTTTTCAATGTCGCTAAATCTCGGGAATGATTTGAAGCCCAGAAATGATCTACGAACCACGACCACCTTCCTTTTAACGAACATTTTTTAAATTCCAGAAATGTTTGAGTTTCATTAATTAATGAAAAAAAAAAAGAAAGTGTGTGGTAGTTCACGGAACCCGCACGATTGAAGTGAAACTTCTTTTATCAACAAATCAATAATTTAACTATTATTTCAATATAATGCATGCAGAAGTCATGGAAAGCATGGAATGGAATTTTATTAAACAGAATTATTTATTTATTTTAATATAAAAAGAAATGAATTTATTGTACTCAATTACATTTGGTTCTCGGCATTGTCATTATCATTATTGGATTCGTTTTCCAAAAATGAAACAAGGGCTTTATGGTAACTGAAATACGTAAAAAATGATCTACATTCTAATCTATCAAGGTATCGATGAAATACTGCATCAATGGTAGTTCCGCATCTTGTTGTTGGTACTTCACCATCATTAACCATATTTAAATTTAATTTTTCTTTGAGGAAACTTATTAGAGTCTTTGATCGCTCTTCTGCAAAATTGACATTAAAGTCGCCACTTAAAATCATCGGAATTTGATGATCATGTTGTCCTAGCAACTCAGACAACATAATTAGGTCCATGATACTGATGAAATGACCGCCCATCGACTGATCGATTTACGGAGAAATGTTCTTCATCGATATCCTGATGCACAGATGACAAATTATCACTTATCGTACAACCGGAGGATTCACTGTCACGGTGTTCAACAGTAGCTCTTAATTTTTTACGCTCCAAATACTCACGTTGCCGTTCAGCACCTGTTTTCGGTTTCCGTTTTTGTTGATTTGATGCCATATTTAACAGAAATCAATCAACAAAACAAAATATGTTTGTAAGATTTGCTCAAAACTACACACACACTCTATGACGCGTCTCGCGTTACTAATAATATTGTGTTTGGGAGAACTGTCAACTGTTTCCACCGAAATGCGTTCGCAAAGTGTATGGTCTTTGGTATGGTAAACAGATTTATGATACATTATTTTGCGGCGACAGCACAGCGCAATAGCCCAGCGGCTAGCAATGTGGGCTTCCGATCCGAAATCCTTGGTTCGAATCACAAGAAAATTTTTTTTTTTTTTTTATACATTTATTTCATTTTGTTTTATGATATGTTTATGAGCAGATTTTTTTCATGGCAGAAATACACTCGGAGGTTTGCCATTGCCTGCCGAGGGGCGACCGCTATTAGAAAAATGTTTTCATTAATTTTGCTTTCACCGAGATTCGAACCAACGACCTCTCTGTGAATTCCGAATGGTGATCACGCACCAACTCACTCGGCTACGGCGGCCGTCAATCAAATGTCATATTGACAAATTGCAATCATTGTTGCCATATTTCGCCAGTCTTTTAACAGATGGCGCTGGCATAGCGTGAGTTTTACGTAGTTTAGCGTAGTTTTACTCCTCACAGCGTTTCATCCACGCCACGCTTTTAACAGATGGCGCTGGCGTAGCGTCACATATCGATGAAACGCTATGGTTTTACTCCTCACAGCGTTTCATCCTTCGAGACAAAAGAAGTTTCACTTCAAAAAAGTGCCAAAATTTTGTGTAGCCGAAGGTCTTAAAGGTAGGAATATCTCTTCATATAGTTTTTCGAAAGCGTAAATTTTTAGAAAAAGGAAAAACTACAGCGCAATTAAATTTTCTAAAGGCCAGTTTAAGATATAAAAAACTAAGGAAGTGACCGCCGTTGTCGACAAATGGGTGTGTGCGTGACTATCATTCGGTATCGAATACAGGTTCGAAACTCCCTGTGGCATGAAACACCAAAATTATAGAAAATGATTTTTCTAATATCGATCGCTCCTTGGCAGGTGTGCATACTTATACTTATATGTGTTTAGTAAATTTCTACCTTGATGAAACTCATCAAATATGTATCTAGGGTTCGAAGTCGGCTTAAAACTGTGGGTCCCTCCATTTGTGGAACAACATCAAGACGCATGCCACAAATAGCAGGAGGAGCTCGACCAAACAACCAAGAAAGGATGTACGCGCTAATTATATACGTATATATGTATGTTATATACTAGTGTACAAGGATCTGCATGCATATGTATGTATGTACGTCCATGTTACATACCCCATTATGAAAATAAATGTATACTACTTATACGTACGGGTTCGACTGGGATCTGCGCGAATGGTGTCTTCAATGGCACTCCAGTCACTATGCAGACGCTTGATAAGACGATAAGCGTTTACTGGATTACTGAGGTACCCATCGACATCATCCGCAGCGGCTTGGTGCTCCGATCGAATGGAGTTCACTTCACTGAAAAAACAAATAAATGAAAAGAGAAACAAAACTAAATAAATAAATTTTATATCTGATTCATTCAATGATTTAGTTAAAAAATCTGCATTTTGATACGATCATAAATCTGTAAAACAACTTCGTTTGCTTTGCCTGCTATTAAAAAAGAAAATATAAAATATAAAAAAAGGTTACGTTTATTTATTTCAATTAACCACTTTCAAAATCGTGTTATTCCTCTTTTTCTTCTATTTTGTTCTTGCGCGTTCAAAGATTTTGCATATTAATGAATTTTCTTTTGCGAAGACTTCAAATTATTTAATTTTTTTTTTTCATTCCAAAACGTTTCTAATCCATAAATATAAATTTTTGGTAATACCTGTATTTTTTACTTGTACATGTCGATTGTTATTTCGGAGACAGTTTTCAAAAACATTTATTTTATTGTTTTCTAATAATTCTGGTTCAATAGCAACTTGAATTTTTGTGTGCAATTTATTTTGGTGAGACATAAAACGGTATATTGGCCATTAATTGTTATTTAATCTCATCGCTGGAAAAAAAGTGCTCAACATTTGTTCATGTTACTCATGGCTAGAAATTGCAAGTAATATTTTGTATACCCTATATTCTGAGGTAAACGGAAAGCAGTTAAATCTGGACACAGGGAAATCCAGTTTTCAGTAAAAAAGCAATGACTGGTGAATGCTTTGAAATATTTTTTTCTTGAAAAGGAGAATGAAATCGGTTTTCAAAACAGTTGTGTTGAAAAGCATAACTAATTTGTATTCCAATGTACTTTTAATTGCCAACAGCGAAATATTAATTTTGTAAATGTTTTCTTTTTAATAAAACATAAATCCAGACAAATGTTTTAAATCAATTTTTGTCAATTTGCAGGTTTGAACGCATCCCGAATGTCTTTATCCGTTCTTGTACTTCACGGATCCAATTCCAACCTAGAAAAGTCGGTGCTTGCTCATTAATCTAAAAAAACTTGATATAAGAAGGACTATTTTCTCCCTCACTTTCGTTTTCGATTTGATAAGTGGGGCGATTGACCCCCCATCGCTACTTGTGAAAATTAGATTCAATATTCCTCAGCAAAGCTTACAAAATCATGATATTTTCTGTTTGTGGATGGTTAGAACAGTTCTAGAACACTGAGCGAATTTAATTCGCTTTCAAATCCTATTCGCTTTCATCCACAAAGTACTACTTCAAAATATTACTACATAATTTGTTTAAGTGTTCTAAGTATTCTCTAATAAATGTTCTTTCTCTTTAATCTAGAAGAATTACTGCATTTTTAGATTATTAAATGAAAGAAGGAATAAATAAGTAAACATTGCTGGGCTTGAGGACCTTAATGCGATACAGCTTTTCAACTGCAAATCTATTACATAAAATTTATTTAAGGATCCGTTCCAGCCCTTGAACTATTGCCTTTCTAATGGGTAACTTAACTTTTAAAGAGGGAAAAGCTACATATATGGTGAGGTCTAGAGAGCATTTGTTAAGCAAGTCATTATTTCTAACAAGTATTTTTCTAATAAATCTAAATTATTTTTGCTGTAGAAACTGCTATGGCTACATCAAACGTTTACCGATACATTTGAATTGATGAAAAAAGTTAATGGCGATGGTTGTCTATCTAGCGGCAAAGTTCATGAGTGGTTTACACGTTTCAGAGATAGTTGTGAGGACAGAAATGACAATGAACATGAGGGCCGCCCAAAATCAGTAATCACTGAAAAGTCCATCGAAATTGTTCATAAATTTATCAAAACTGAACCGCAATCGTCGTTGAAATTTATGGAATCGGAGTTGAATATCTCCAAAACATCGATTGATTGGATTTTAACTGATCATTTGAGTTTATGAAAGGTTAACAAGTTAACTCAATCGCGTTTGGAGAAGTCCAAAATCAAGTCGATGCTCATTTGTTTTTACGATTCTAAAGGAATTGCCCACAAGAAGTTCGTGCCAACGGGCGAAACCGTCAATGCAATTTTCTATCTTGGCGTTTTGAAGCGGTTATTGCATCGCATTCGTCGAACTCACCCTGAATACCGCGAAAAAGGAAGCTGAGGCTTATTGCATCATAATGCATCCACTCTTGGGACTGATTTTTTGACTAGAAATCGCATTTTAACCATCAATCACTCTCCGTATTCGCCTGATTTGGCCCCCTACCTATGCATTTGGCCGTGAAAGGTAAGGCAAAAGGCTTGTACCGACATCCTGAAGGACATTCCGGATTCCGGTCAATGACCTGAAACACTCATTCGAAAAACTTTCAGACCGCGCAAAATAGTGTATCGAGGCCAGAGGGGACTATTTTGAATAAATAAACTCGAAGTTATCAGAACAAAACTCCTGTCGTTTCTATTTAAGCTCAGTTGTTTTTATTTTGGACTTCACCTTGCATAGTACTTATATTGCTTCACTTGGCATGACAACAGAACGTAAAATCGTCGTCAATGGCAAAATGCTTTTTCTGTGAATATTTCAAATTTTACTGAAGTAACCGTTGATTCATAAAATGTAATGTAATAATTACAGGTATAATGTTTACTATCTTATTTTTACCATCTGTTAGCATCAGCGGTGAAGCCCCATAACTGGAAAGAGAGAACGCAAAATCCTCTGAATTTTTGATCTACTTGATTTTGTACTCGTTATGAATGCAGTGAAAATTATAATTTGTTATTTAAATATAGTTTATGTGCGCAACGGCAGCCGCGTAGCCAACTGGTTTATATGTGACTACCAGTCGGTGAGGTCCGTTCGCGAACCACCGCGAGAAACAACAAATTATTGAAAAAAGTTTTTCTCCGAATGTATATCTACCATGAAAAATCATAAAACCATCTGCGTCTCTACAAGTGCTTATGTACATCCAATAAAAATGTAGAAAATTTGAAAGAGCATCACTCAAAAACTACGGCTCCGATTTTAACGTTTTATAGACAAGTCCAAGCACTCAGTCAGCAAGACCATTTCCCTACACCCGAATAGATTAGAGTAGAAAGAATATAGAGACAGGATGGATGCATATGGATCGTAACACGGAAAAAATGTTTAAGCTCACTCTTCCGTAAATCTTTTGGAACATTGTGGAACTTACTGGTTGGACTTAACTTTATCCACACTCAGTGTATCGCTACCCGGCAGCCTAAGTCTGTTTCTAGAAAAAGCCGGACAGCTACAGAGTAAATGATGTGCAGTGTCCTCATTCTCAAGACAGGATAGGCATATTGGGTCGCCAAAGATTCCCATTGTAACCATAAGCTGACCACAAGCGCTATGCCCTGTGATTACACCCACCTGTACTATCAGGTGCTTCGTACTATGTTTTAAGAGAAACGTCGCTAATTTCTTCTTTGGTTGTTTTACAAAGCACTTGCTCAATCTACAAGAGCTAACTCCGACTAACGTCTTCTATGCGCAGACCTCATGAAGTCGTCAATTCATAGTTAAATCGATGCGAAATTGACACCTACAATGGGTTCAGGCCTAGTGGCATGCCATTTATCAGCCTGCTCATTCCCTGTAAGATTCAGGCACCCAAATAAGCCAAACTTTGATGTGTTTTGCAACACCGTTTAGTTTTGTCTTACATTTACCGACCAATTTCGAAGAGCAGCGTGGGTTGCCAAGAGCATTAGTTTGAAGAAAAATCTATTCGAAAAATATTTTTTTTATTATATCACTCATTTCAGTTCAATATTTAGGTATATGTATGTAGGTATCAAATGAAAGGAGGAAGCTTTAATAAAGAATATTTTTTGCTTGATTACAAAAATATATTAATTGTAAAAAAATATGTTTCTATGGGTACATATATATCAATGAAAAGGCAAGATACCTTTAGTCCAAGATCATTTTTAAATATGATATCCATCTAATTTTAAAGAAAATTATTAATTTGTTAAGTAGGTGTGGTACTTCCAAAATGTTTTGTTCAAGGTATTTCTTTTTTTTTTTGGTTTATCAGGTTTCCGAAATATCAATTTTTTACTTTTTAGAAACCCCGTTATATGAGAGGTGGGCGTTATTCACCAATTTTCAAACTAACTAAATCAACTCCTCTCTTCATTCCTAGCATTTTGGTATGTTTATGTATATATGTATGTATGTATCTCGATTCCTTTATGCTATTACACAAAACCGTTATATGAACAAACTTGTAACACCCATGGGCCCAAATGCGCGGGTATTAAAATATTATGTTCAAAAAAGCACTCAAATAAACATTTTCATATTCTTTAAAATTAATCGAAAAAAATCAGCAGTCACAGAAAGTGTTTGTTGAAACTGAAACGTTGAGTTGAATATCTGGCTATCGATTCCGGGGAAGCTTTAAAAATGTGATTTAACATATGTAATACTTTTTCTTTTTAATAAAATACCCTTCGATTCATGTTCACACTTTGCACGTTTTTGGTATAATATAATATTTTTTCAATCTACTAATTAGGATAAATGCAGAACGTCAACCGATTCAGAATTAAACCAGTTGTTTAAGTAGAAATTGATATACGGCTAAGATAAACAAATCTCTGGCAAAAAGTTTATGTAAATTTAAATGTTTTTGCAAATGCCGCAACATTCAAGGTTTAACAGTTATTGTAGGTTCATATGTATATAATACTGTGTCTGATGATAAATAAATTATGATGCAACCTGTCTTCACTTAGTTTTTTCCCTTCGCTCAGAGCAGATGCAAGCAGTGTTGACAGAATTGTTCAAGGCGACCGGTTAAACAACAGAATAATTTTTATAATAAAAATTCTCAAAGAATTATATATATATATATATATATATATATATATAATTGGCGCTTACACCTTCTTTTGATGTTAGTACAAGCTCCTGCTTTCATTTGTGGCATGCGTCTTGATGTTGTTCCACAAATGGAGTGACCTACAGTTATAAGCACTTTACTTCAATAATGTCGCAAGGGTAAAATTGCGCCCCACCCCATCGAAAAGCAATCATAGAATTGCAAAAGACTGGATTATCCTACAGTGCTATTTCTACATAATTAAACCTTTCCAAAACAAAGGTTTATAATGCTTTGAAATATTTTTTCATTGTATAAAAGAGCAGAAATCGTTCCCAAAAAAACAGCGCGAAAGACTACTAGCCACATTGATGGGATTGTCAAAACAAGATCACAGGGAGAGTGCTGCTGACATCCATAGTGAAATTTCAAGGCTTCACGGTCGACTGGCACGTAAAAAACCAATGAATTTGCTCGAAAGCACAAATCCTGCATTCAAAATCAGTGCCGCTGTATTTTCTTCAGCGATGAGACGAACATAAATAGAGTTGCTCCAGATGTTAGGTAAGTACGTGATGCGTGCAGCATTCGACCCCAAGATCGTTTCACCTATCTTAAAGCTCAATAATAGTATGGGATTGTTTTTCGTAAAACGATGTCGAGCCAATTCATCGTATTGAAGGTGATATGGATGCGGTCAAGTAAGTTCAGATACTTCAAAATTTAATGCTACCTTATGAGGAAGAGAATTTACCTGTGATTTGGAGATTTCAACAAGATAATGATCCGAAGCACACTTCTCGTATGGCAACAAAGTTATTCAAATACAACGCGACCACTGTTCTGGATTGGGCATCTTCGAGTGCCAATTTCAATCCAGTAGCACATCTTTGGAATGACGTAAAAAATATTCTCAGTACGCAGAGTACCTACCACCAATTTGGATCAGTTATTTGAAAAGGTCAAGGCAGCAGGGAATCCATTCCTGTTGAACGTTGTACAGATTTAATAATGTCAATGCAAAAGCGGCGTGCAGCAATTGTAAAGCAAAAAAGGTTTTCAACAAAATATTAATGTATAATTTTCCTTTTCGCCCGCATTTTTATAATTTGCCTATTATTTTGTACGAAGTATTTTTCTCAAAAGAATTTTGCTTCTGTGAAAGCTGCAATTAATATCGTTTGGTCAATATGAATAAGGAGCATTTGATTCGAGCCTGCAAGCGCTTGTGGACCCGGATAGTGGAGGAAATTTTATTGAAAGATTTTATAGATATAAAATAAGTTAGGATTGTGTAAAAAAATCGTGAAGTTCTCTGAAATTTTGTTCCAAAAAAAATTAAATTAGTTGTCCTCAAATACTGTACACAGCCTGTACATATGTAGACAAATCTATACTATAAAGGTGAATGTCTGTACGTTGTCTGCGCATCACTACGAAACGACAACACCAAATGACGTAAAAAATTTTATACATTCATATTTCCACCCAATGAAGGTTATAGGCATGTCTTTATGATGGAACTCCCTTCCAACAGCCCCCAGGCCGCGCCACCACTCTCGTTCGTCACTAATAATCGAGTATTTGCTTAAATAGAATCCAAAAAATCTTAGTTTTTCCTATTTCCCACTATTTATAGCACACTCTAGACTTCATAATCCGCATAAGCTGTTCAACTATGACCCAAATGCAAAGTTCAAAAACGGTTTGAGATAGAAAATTAATAAAAATAGTTTTGCTTGATATTTTTCTGATTGGTTGTTTTGGTTTTATTCAACGAGGCATAGCAACGGATGCCGGGTATTGTAATATTATGGTTATTAATAAAAAATTATTTTCTATGAAATTATTGTTTGTAATTATTTTATATACATATCCTAAATCCCTCAAAACTACTCCTACGCGAGCGGGGCCGCGGGTTAAAACTAGTATGTAATAAATATGGTAGTATGTCGGAACTTTTGGTTCATACGACTGAGATAAATAAATACATAAAGAATCGAATTTTGAAGCTAAATCTATGTTTTAGGACCTAAAACGCTTATCAACCGAGTGAATAGTAATATTTTAGTAAGTACAGAAAGAGGGTAGAAAACTAAGCTATCTAAAAATGGTTTCCAAGATTAATGCAGGGCAATTCTGTAACTAAAAAAATAGCGCTCTTTTTTTTAGAGGCTTTAAGTGAGTAGGTACAGAAATACTTTTTAAAGGACTATTTTCAGCTTTCTGGAAAAAATAAATATGTAACTACGTATATTTAAGTTTTAGAGGTTATTATTGAAACAATATCAATTTTAATTTTTTGACGTGATAACGTCTTATAATTCGATTTAACAGGCTGCACGCACGAAAAAATGTGTCGTTACCTTGCTCATTAGTGTTACCTTGCTCATTGCCGTTACCTTGTTCATATGTCGTTACCTTGCTCATTGCCGTTACCTTGAATGAACTGCAAGCGAAAGCGCGGAACGAACGACAAAGCAAACAAAGCAAACGAACGGCAACGTTCGACATCTTGCTCTCTCCTACTTAAGTGAGCGTATATATGTATGTATATGCGCATATGTACATATATAAATTCACTTATTTGTATTTGCATATGCCTTCTTATTGATTATTATTAATTTGATTTACTTGAACAATTTAAAATAAAACCAAGTTTGTTAATAATACCTGTTGTTTTAATGTTATTGTTGTTACCTGTTGTTTTGATGTTATGTTATGTTAATGTTAACTCATTCTCTATATCCATACAAAATATGTATCAAACAAATAAAATTAAAATTTTCTTTTGAAAAATGCAACCATTCAATTAGTATTTTCTTATGACGTTATCACGTTAAACTATCGTCAGTAAACCGACTTTACAGACAACCTCTTTTTTTTTTGATTTTTTATAGAAATTAGTAAAAAATCTGACATCAGTTGGCAAACAAAAAGTAGTTGCTTTATTGCAGATTATAGAAAATGGTTCAACTTGTCTGAGATTTGAAGACTTCAGTTGTAAAATTCTCGAAAATCCATCGAAATCCAGAAAAATCAGATTTATTAAGCATTAGAGAAACAAAATGCAACTGGCAAAGACTATGGCATGCACGTGTTCGCCAGAATGTTATTTCAAAAGATATTCGACATCGACCATTAGAGGAAGGTAATTTGTATTTAAAATGTTAGTTAGACCAAACTAATGGCTTCAATTGCATCAAGACTTCCTTATTCCCCCACTTCAGTCGTAAAGTTGCATTTAGTGGTAAATGCCAGCTCCAGGCAGTGACGAAAGTCTACGAATATGTGCGGAGGGGACAGCAGAAGAAATATTCAGACACATGCCTTACCTCAGGTGTTATACATTAACCAATAGTTATGAGCTGGTGATGTATAACCATTGACAGACAAAACTTCAAATTCATTGTATTTTATAATGCTATACTTTACTGCAAACAAAAAAATCAGCTTTAAATTATAAATGAAAAAATTTTAAATAGTAGTTTAGTTTTTTTAGCAATTAAAATTAAAGTTTTTCAGATGTAATAATTCATTCATGTCATAATTCACTGGTCCGTGACTGTATAAGTACATCCATGTATATGTAAGTATGTACCACATCAGTTTATCACTTCTTTTTTTGTGTGATTAATATGTTTGTTAAGATGCCTTCAAATATGTTTCATTGAAACATATGTACACACAAACAGTCGACTGATCATGAAATACTCGTACAGTAGACATTCGATTAAATGCACACTATATTAAATGAGCATTAGAAATAATGAAACAGTTTTCAAAGAATTTTCTAAGTCTTGCTGTTCTGAAACGAATTCTTTCTGCGAATAATCAGAGGGAGTGCTGCCGTCAAACTGTGCAGCTGGGGAGTTCCAAATTTGCTCTTGCCTGGAATTAGCAAGACGAAATGTTTTCTTTGGCGCAAATAATAGGTACAATAAATAATGGGCAATAGAGTTTTTCGCATTCTTGGGTAGGGCACACGCGCCTATACAGTATACAAAGAAACAGAATGTCTCAACTTTGTGCGATATAAGCGGCATTACAGCCAGCTTTGAATGGGTAATGTACGGAGGCATGCAAAACCGTCTAAAGTGAACCAAACATTTGTTGTTAAATAACTCAGCAACAGAAAAGATCTTAATGTTTCTTAGCTTGTCAACACGTCTTGTGAGAGTTACTGACAAAATCGCTTTATTAAAATTTTATTGGCATTTTCTCATACGTTCATTTTTGAGAACCATCCAAACTATGAGAAATTACTCATATGTATGTAACTATTACCGACATCATCTACCCAGCAAATTATTGCAAACATTCGAATCTTTTCTCGAACAAACGCCGGTTCATCGGGGGTTTTCATCATATTTTCTTCCACGCAAAATGATCTGTGTTGATAGATTTATTAAGTATGGCATTTCGCGGCCGAGGGAGGACTTTACTACTGCGTAGTCTAAACTATCACTTTTTGGCACGAGAAATTTAATAAACTTCAAGGTAGTAGTGCTTGTTTCCAAATAAATGAAGATCGAGAGGCGAAGTACAATGATTTTTTGTTTCTCCCCTTGCCCTCATTCTGATCGGTTACTCCCGATTTTTCGGGAGCTGGTGCTGTTGCTCAAAGTTAATGCACACAGTCGCACACTTATGCATACGCAATTAATTTTTATGCTGTCGGGAGTAGCTTTAAAATTGGATTTCCTAGATCGCAGTTCTGCCATTTCTTATAACACACCCATATGCTTCAGACAGTTGATTGACTGTGGATTTTAGCCTTTTACACAATATGTTTGAAAGTGATTCAGCGATGGTTGTTCAAGATTTCAGGTTTTGGTCGGCTAAATTAAATTCCAACCGACTAAATTTAAACAACCCTGGTTGTATTTTTGAGCAAATGAGAATTGCCGGATGAAGCTCAAGTCCTTTCTCTGCAACGCCCCTTGCTGCCTTAATGCTTCCATGAAGTCTTGCATACACCAATCGTTTTTTAATTCCCCGTTACAATGTGGCACAGTCATTTTTGCAAAGGAGATACCACAATACTCAGTGTTCAATTAACCTCAATAGCGAACTCGACCTTACATGTTCTGAAGTCTTTACTAACATTTGCAAAACTGAACCTGAGCCACTTATCTGGAAGAAGGCAACTGTTTAGTAATTCACAATATTCCAGGCGGAAGAAAGTAGTCGCTATCCTTGAGCGTAGCCAGTTTTAGCGCTCCCTCCTACCTTAAAACGAAGGGATACAGAACATTTTGTGTGCATCTACTATACCTCGCCTTATGTATGCAACATTTGTAAAACATATTTGCATTAAATGGACCAAGAAAACAAAATGCTGCATGAGTGCTATTTGCGGCACTTTTGGTTTTTGTAGTTTCGAAATATGTAAGTGAATTGTAGTGAATTACTGAACTACCTTTACAGAGTACGCTTAAAACATGATTTATGTACGGCAGTATAATACAATAATTAACAAATTTCCGAAATGCCGTTGATTGTGGCAAATTAGCATTTTTGAAGCATTAAAGAGATTTCAAGGCGCTGAAGGTCACACCTCATAATTGTGATATTAAATCACAGGCTGAATCAAAAATAAGCCTCTTACAATTTATTTAAAAAAAAAATGAGCGAAACGCTCGCCTTTCACAAAAATTTTAACTAAGGTGTAGTATGTTTGTATGTACAAATGTTGTTAAGCACACATACAAACGTATGCGCCTATAGACCTCAAATGATGAGCAAACGTTAGCATATTAAGCAATTAATTCGCCATATTTAAAATACTCATGCGATGGTATCGAGGAATTCATAATCCGTTTCTCAATGTGAGCCGACAATTTCTGAGTGCAATTCAACCTTTTCCTTTTATTTTAGTGATCACACTGGGCTACAAAATTCACTCTTTTTCTGTTTTTTCTAGGGGACTTATTGCTCTTCTTGTGTTCTGAACGCGATTACTTACTTTTATTTATTCAACCTTTTTTTTATTTTTTATGACTATTATATATCAGCATAGGATGTAAGTAGGATAAAATATATTTGATTTTTTAATCTAACACCAACATAATTATTTCCAAGACGAATATCTTTTAAAAATGAAATAGAGAAAAAAGTTAAATACGATGAAGAAACTAAACTAATGGGGAAAGAAAACAAGGCACAGAAATTAGTGGCAAAATGTTTCGGAAGCTCGTTTTTAAAATGCGGTGAGTTTTTAATATTTTCCAACTTTAGTGGTGGACTGTTCCAAAGACGAATATCGAAAGCAAAGAATTTGCATTTAGATATTGATGAATTAATTTTAGAGTATAAGAGCTGAGATGACCTGATTGGCTTGGTGTGTTGTAATCTAAGACCAGTGATATCAATATTCTGCATCTCAGTTTTATTAAATTTTTCAAAGGCATAGAATAAATTTTATGCGCGTATATTGAAATATGGGATAAAATTCCATAAAAACGTGTTACAGAGATGTTAGAAACTTCACATGGGTACTCAAATTAAAGCCTTAAACCTTACACTAAAATAACTTATGCAAAAACAGTAAAGTTGAGGTGTCAACACAGCTATCAAGAATGTTGTTTTACATTTCAATTTAATTGCTTCAAGTTATAGGTTTCTATGACTGCCTGAGTATCTAAAACACCTTGTAGTCTGTTTCTCATAACATCGTAGTCCGGGAGGATCGTGCGTCATTCCCCGAAAATAAAGTTTTTCAGCTCTGTTCCACCCTTTAAGTATTTTTTCAACTCTCGTTTTTTAAATGTGGCCCCAAATTTTCTATTGAATTAATATCCGGACTTTTGCTGGTGTATCCAATACTTTACTGCAATTGAAAAGAAGCCACATTCTGACCATTTGGAATTTAAGGTTTGGATCGTTTTCCCGGTAGAATTTAAACTGAGGTTTGTTGTCATTAATGAAGCCAAATTTTGTTGCACTATTTGTCGAATAGCATTGAAAAATATTCAAATATTGTCGGGAATCCATTTTATCTACTATAAATCTCACATTTCCTTGCCGGATATGCATCACCATACCTCATATTCCGTAAAATATTCTGCGTTTCCAGTGCTTTTAATGGCTGCTTCCACACTCTATTTGGTCCATCATTGCAATAAAGCATGACTTAAGTCTCCTCGCAGAATATCGCATCATAAAAGATAACCTCTTTTATGCAACGCTACGCTGTGCAGAGAGCGCTGTGAGATATTTTCCGTGGCCTTCCATTTCTGAATCACCTCAAACGGTGTCCACTTTCTAAGAATTTTTACGGTTTTTATAATTTACGTGCGATTCCTTCGTCTCAAGGTTTTTTGCTTACATGTAATACTGCTTTAAAGATAATTTAAATTAAGTATGTGCAACTTAATGTATGTCGGATGAAAGGTAAAAATTAATTTATCTATTATTTAATTTATCTAAGATTTGAAATTTTACATCAGAGTTTGCTGATTTCAGATAGTCAGAGGGTTTGCTGTTACCAAAAACTGTTGTTCGGATATGGCTCAGTCCTGGGCATTCATAAAGGAGATCTAGCGCTGCTAAATCTGGTCTATTGCAGCTTGAGCTTGGCGGCTTCGGACGCCGAAAATATATTTGTAAAAACACTTTCTTGACAGCTGAAAGAAACATTTGTTTTATTTTTGTATTTTTGCTTTCGCTTGCTTTGATGAGTTCAGAAAGCTCACCGTTACCAAGCAAAAGTTATTGACAAAATTTTAAAAAGCTTGCCAAAATCATTAAAAGGCGGTGGTTTTATTTAAAGAAGTGGAAAATGAATTCAATATTTCGTAGGGCATAACATTTTCTAGGCAAACTTGCATTCAGTTCCAAAACAAATAAACAAATAATAAAATAGTGTTAACTCGATAAGGTCCAGTGACCACTATAGAATTCCAAATTATTAAATTACATTTAGCTAAGCTAATAAAAATTATTACTCGAGGGGTTTTTGGGATCGCTGATTAAAAATGCAATGACATTTTTTCAAAATTTGAAGTAACGAATCTAAGATAGTGGACAAATATTCAAAAAATTGAGCTACAGTCTTGAAAATCATCGCTCGCGTGTTTTTGTTGGCTATCAGCACTTTTTATATCTAGGTTGGAAAATACAAGTTTTAGAGTAGGTTTACCACTACTTTTCTTCAAAAATTTACGAAATAAAAATTTTAGCCTTTACTAAAATTAATGCTTGGGTTAAGCGCATTTCATTCAAAACCGTTCCTTCTTGTGGGGATAAAAATACACAAAAGGGTTTCACCCCCACTTTTGCCTATGCTCCACGAGGAAATCAGGACAGCAGTAAGTGAGTAAGTTTCCATAATGGGACACCAGAATCCTTCTCAGCCCACAAAAACATGGGAAAATATTCTCATATAAAAAAAAACATTCAGACCAGTGTTCAAATCAGTAAAGTAGTGGAAATAATTAAATATTCAACAGACCCGAAAAATTTAAGTTATGTGCTACTTGTGTTTTTATTTGTATTCATAATATCATATTTTATGTGGTAAGAAATATTATAGTTGCATGTAACCAAAACAAAAACCCATAAACATTCAACAATCAAACTAACTCAAATATCGGAAACTCATCTGAATATATTGTATTTTCCTCTGACAGCAACCAATTCGCACATAATTCCTCGGAAGTTCGCTGCCGGATTATTTTTACTTGGCGCCTAAACGACCAGACCAGATTCAAATGTATAAAATTAAGTGATTTTACCAGTTCGGTGATTAGTTACCATCACTCAAGTGTTTATCTTCATATCACCGCCTACGCACATAATCGCCTATGCATACACATTTTTTAATATTATATTAAACAGTCGGCAATCAATTAACGTTTCACACAGCTCGGCAGCATTGTTGTTAAAACTTACAAACCTTTTGTGTAGTTCTTGTGGACTCATCTCACAATTCGTACATATACATACATACGTACATGCTAGGCAAGTATGGTGTGGCGTTGTTAACGCGTAGGCCAATTTTTTATTTTTTATATTCAATTTTATTAAATTTTGTATTATTAGTCCGATAGCCGTTAACCTGATCAGATGGCCAGACATTTATAGTTCTAGACACTCTAAAAGTCCGTTCAAATATGCAGTTATTAGCAATAAAACCAATTCACATAAGGCAGATTAGCTGCAAAATTGGTAATCATCGGTCAGACTGTTTTAAATGGACTTTCTTCATAGAAATTGGTTTGATGGAATACTTTTGGAATACGATGTCTACTGAGGTTGCAAAAAATTATGGGAGCATGCAAAATTCGATATTACATTTTATAGCAGCTTTGACACTTCCCCTTATATTCGTATAAAAATTATCGAACAGAAAACACAGGGTTGTACCGAAAAAAGTATCTTTATAATCTAAGATTGTTTTATAATCTCGGATTTCGGGAGAGAAATTTTGTATGGGTAATCCCGTTTTTAAATAACGAATTGGGAGTTAGCTCGAAAAAGGATCTAATCTATTATATGTGAACCTATGATACGGTTACCTTACTTGTAACTGAATAGGTAGTCGGTATTTTAATCGGTCATTAAACATTTTTGGTACTCCTGCTTGGAGGATAGCACAAAGATAGAAAAGCGGTTGACCTCTGCGTTTTATGCCGAAGCTAATACAGTTAGTTCTCTGCCTTTCTCTGGAATTTCGAACCTTGGAAAAAGGTGTGTGCGAATTCAATAAATTAATGGTTTGTTATTTTCCCCTATTACGAGCGCTGTTACTGAGTTAAATAGTATCTAATGATTACTCGAACCAGATTTTGCTATGCCAACATTTCTTTTCCATTCGAGAATTATGTCCCACATTTCATCAACAGCTCTCTTTTGTTCTAGCAGGTAAGAATTACTGTTAAGTAAGGGTTTCAAGTTGATTGTTTGCTCACAACGGACCCATTTCGTGGTCTAAGTGGCATCGTTGTCTCTATGTGTGATAAGGCTGCCAAACCTAAGGGTTCCAAGTTGATTGTATTTACACTGATTTCTCTATAGCATTTGACGAAGTATAGCAGGAGATTCTAATAAAGAAATTAGCTTGCGTGGAATTGCACTCCACCTTTCTGCAATGGCGTAAGTCATATTTGACGGGCAGAAGGTGCGTGGTAAAAATTTATGAAGTACATATTATCGAACCACTTTGTTGCTACTCCAGGTGCCCCCAAGGGAGCATCTTAGGGCCACTTCCTTTTGTAATTTTTATCAATGACATAAGCAAATGTTTTTCCTTTTCGAATTTTTTGCTCTTCGCGGAGGATTCAAAAATTTTCTCATCTGTTAAGTACTCAATGGTTGCTCAGAAGCTCCAACTCGACTTGAACAATCTTTGTCAATGGTGCATGAAATCACGTCTATCTTTGAATATTAAAAATAAAAATTTTCATTTAACATTTTCGAGGCGTCAATACATTTTAATACATCCTACACCATTTCTAATAATGCACTACAAAGTGCAGCAGAGATTAAGAGGGAGCCTCATGTAGAAGCCTCAAAAATCGATTTTTTTTTCAATAATCTGAAAATATAGTATCTTAAGAATATACTTAGAAATTTTCATCCCGAAATTTTCAATATTATAGCTTCTACAGCCCACTAACTAGGTAGAGAGCGGTCCGCGTGCTCCTGTACCTCAAACTTTAAACTCAATTATCTCGAAACGACTTTCTTAAAAACTGCAGATGTTGTAATTCAAAAAGTTATAGACCGATTTGTTTGAAGTTTGGTGAGGCCTTTCTGTACATTACTATCGGAAGGATAAACCTAAAATTTCAGATATTTCGCGTTGATAAATTACTTTTTGGGGGTTCAAAATGTCAATAAATAGCCCTAAATTCTACCTTTTTTCAAAGGCTTATTTTATAATTAATTTTATACTTGTTTTTTTAATTTTATAGGTTCATCCATTCCGCTAATATGTTATAAAAAACCAATTTAATTTTTTGGTTTCAGTTCGATAGATTAAGAGTAATAAATAGAGTCGTTTGGGACCTCGCGCCGTAGGCAGCCGACAAGAAATGATCCTGAGCCGCCATTTTGAAAAAAAAATGAAAAAGTTTTTTTTTTGTACTCTCGAAAGGTTAAAAAAAGTTGCGTTAAAGATTCAAAATAATATAATTATTTTATCACCTTTAAAAATATGTTTAAAAAGTAGCCGAGGCTTCTACATGAGGCTCCCCCTTAAGGATTTTGGAGTTTTATTTGATACGAAATTTTCCTTCAGTTGTCACATTAATTTTATTCTTTCAAAATCGTACTCTGTTCTAGGCTTCATTCGTCGCTATGCATCTGAATTTTCCGATCCGTTTATTGGTAAACTGCTGTTTAAGGCTCTTGTTCGTTCTCACTTAGACGACGTTGTTATCATTTGGACACCTTACGACCAACTTTCGATTAATAGAGAAGAGCGCGTTCAAAAATATTTTCTTAAGCAGACATTACGTTCCCTACGATTTGACGCCCTGTGCCATCCTACAATTATCGGCTAAAGCTAATTGATTTATAATCACTAGAAAAGATTTATAATCATTCGAACGAAACTTCTTACCTACAAGCATTTTGTTTAGGTCTGCGAACAGCCAGTAGTCGTTGGGAGCCAAATCTGGCAAATACGGTGGATGTGTGAGCAATTGGAAGATCAATTCATGTAGTTTTTGCCAATGTTTTGATTAACTTGTGACACGGTGTGTTGTCTTGATGAAACAATGCAGTGAGCAAACGCGACACCCACTTTGAAAAGAGCTTTCTCATAGTCAAATGCTCATGCAATATAAAGCCAACACGTTCTTTGATATCTTTACGATATCAGCTAACTCACACAAATTCAGTTTACCATCATTAAAAACGATTTTGTGGATTTTGTTGATGTTTTCTGGTGCAACCGCCTCATTTGGACGTCCACTGCGTCACTCTTTTAACTTTAAAATCAATATTTTTGTATGAAATTCACACAAAATTTCATATTCACAAGAAATTTCAGTTAATCAAGAATAGTAAAATTCTAAATGAAAAGGTCACATTATGTAAAAATATTTTGTAATTTATTCAAAAGCAATTCATTAAATATTTCGAAACACAAAATACATGACTTAGGCCACTCTCACAATTAAGGGCAGATTTGTAATAAGTTGAATGCATACATTGCCCATATTTGTTAATCATAGCCGAATCGCCACGCAGAGTTTCGAGAATAAAGCACATAAAGTGTATTAAATGTGTACAATTGTGCTCTCTTTATATAATGCTTATGTACATATGTAGAAGAATATACCAACTTACGTACATTTGTATGAAATTAAATATATTTTGTTGCATTATTTATATTATGCCATAAGTGGTTATTCTCCTTCATTTTTGCCATATTTCAGCACTTAAATATGTACATAAGTTTTTAGTTGCTAAGTAGAAACTCTTTGCACTGCCATCGTTTGTAACTAATTTTCATGTTCATTGCCATTTTTTATTGCTGTATATGACGAGACGAATGAGTACATTATTACAAATACGTTTCGAAACAAATTGTTGTTTGCTAAGGAAGACTAATTGCGCGCGTTTCTCGCTGATCTACACCATCAGACATGGCCTTCAGTTTGTAACCAAAAAATAAGGCGCAAAAAACCAGATAAAGATTTGTGTCTTTCCGCGGTAGATGACATAGCATTCTTCGATAATCTACCGTTTTCCACTTTTTTGAATATGCATGTATGTAGGCCCATTAGGGTTATAACTTTTGAACATTTTTCGCATATAATGTTTAGACAATTGCAAAAATTAGATAAAAGATACTTAGAAAGCGTAAAAGTCTAGCAAACTGCTTATAAATATGAAGATTGCCATATTAGCAAGTAAGAAATGCTATGTTCGCTCCCGACTATTGGTAAAAGATTTTAAAGGTGAGCTCTTTAGCAGACCGTTATTCGACTTTGAGCGAATTTGACAGAATCAGCGGATGGGCTAACGTCACTTGGGGTGTGTTTACAAAAAAAAAGATATTGTGTTAAGGATATATGAAAAAAATTAGCCAATGACACTTCGTTGGCGTCTAAACAACGACTGAATAGACGAGTGTGAAACGATTGCGCGTATTCCGGCTGGCGATAAGATTGTGTTAGTGATATACGAAAAAAAACAGTCTTAGCTTACGTTGCTTCGTTGCTATAGAACAACGGCTGATTGGACGAGTGTGTGAATACATGCCATTGCCGGCCAAGGTGCGACCGCTATTAGAAAAAACTTGTTCCATCATTTTGCTGTTTCATGCGAGGAGGTTCGAACCTATGCACTCCCGAATGGTAGTCACGCCCCAGCGCATTCGGCTACGGCGGTCGCGTTGTCAGGACGGAAAAGCAAAACCTCTGGACTTCCTCGATTAAAACGAATGCCAAATCCAAATGAATAGACTGGTCTGGCTGAAACTTGGTGTGTGGTCTTCCAAGAGATGCTACTAACTACACACAGCCTTGATATTCGCCAATAGTGCCAACTCTCTGCCTTTACACGAACTTTTCAAACGACCCTCCTATACTATATAATTTATTTATTTATATGAATTTATGATGCACAAGTAGACGTGGCTATAAAAACCGTGAATGAAATTAATGGCGTATGCACAATTTAGAATATTTTATTATGGCGTGTTTGCACCTCCCGAAAAGTATGTGGTTTATTATTAGTCACAAATAATGGCCGGGGAATGATTGATAAACTTTTTTTGTTGCAAATGCTGAAGTGATAAAAAACACTCCCAGAATTATTAATTATTATACTTAAGTGGATTTGCATATTTCACTATGTCAAAATATAAAAAACAAAAAATCTATTGTGTGTGGGAATTTTCACACCTTTTAAAACTTTTGTTTCGTTTAACTATTAATTGCTTGTGCGCCAGTATGCAGATGCTAATTAACAGCAAAGGTAGCCGAGATCACAAATTATAGGTGATTTATTAAATCACTTGACTTGAATTTTATGACTATAAAGCGCCTTATTTTCGATTGGATTATTTAAATCGCGACTAAAATTAATTATAGTGACACTATCAATGCATGTTTTAACAACATCAGCAATGCGTAGCGGATAGGTGTATTTCTCTATTAGGCTATGCCACGGCTCATAACTCATCAAATCTTTGCTTTTTACACACAAAGAAAGTACCAAGCGTTTACTCCACTTCCGTTTGCCCTTAAGTGCAGTGGACAACTTGGCGAAGGGGACTGAACCTTTGGCCATCGGATTATTAGCATATATTACAAAAACAAAGAAAATAATAGAAAACGGCCGGCTCTTTTAAGAAAGCTTACATTTAGATTCACTGTGTGATGGAGTGCTTGATTTGATTTGTTGTCAACACCTCGGAAAACTGGTCTCAGTATTTTTCATTCAACAAATGCGCGATGAAATTCATTGCGCTAACCATCAACTAAGCATTTAACACCTTTTAGACACAAAATCCACTTAACTGGATTTTAGCACAAACGCAAAATCTAATTGCCCCATCCGTCACATTCGTTTAAACGTTGAGGAGTTGACAATAAATCTAATAATACGTAGAAGTATTTTTGCTTATTATTTTTTATACTAGTAACTACGTAGTTCGTGCGCTGTAGCCCAGTGTTCTTGTACTGGGATATCGGCCATACATCTGAAAGTGTGTGCGGTTTGACAATCACCCGTAGTTGGGTTCATCGCTTCATTTAGTTTTTGATCACAATTGAATTTTGAATTGGATATTCCCAAAGCCTGTCTCCAATAAAATTTTATTGCTACATAAAAGCTAAATTTTTCAAATACAGTAGAACTTTACTGCTTTGTAGAGCACGAACCAATCCCATCAAATTCGTTATTTTCCTCTTCTCTTATTTTCCCAGTATGTATGACTAAAAATGTTTAGCACATTTCTTTTAAATTTTACAATTAGTTATGTAATTTCTATCTTTATTAATTTAAGAGATTATCTTTTAGGAAATTTTACCTTTGCATCCAGTCAATGTGTTTTTGCAGTGAATCGATGTAATTCTGCAGATCGTCCAAAATGTCGTGTTCGACAGTAAGCAATTTTTCTAGACCCGCCACAGATGAGAAGTATTCGTCACTATTGCCAAGTACATTATTACAACAGCAACAAAACATTAGAAATGTGTAGACAAATGTCACAAAACGGAATTCAGTGATTCTTGCCATTTTTATATATTTATTAAAAATCTATTTTCGCACATTCACTTTCACACTTTCACTTTTCAATGTAATTCTAAACAAAGCGCACTTTGCACCAGCTTTAAATATTCTATTCTAAACGTTTCAGTTCAAATCGCGCGGTCAGTTACTAAGATCATGTTTTTTACAGCTTAACGTTCGGCATCAAACTGAACGGCCGAATTAGACAAGATTTGAGTAACAACAATCGCCAACGCTTACACTTCAGCGGCTGCCTGTTGGTTGTCGACTTTCTGCAGTCGGCCGTCTTAACTTCTAAGACAGCGCTCAGCTGCGTCTGTGACGTGCTACTCAGCTCTATGGGTAGAAGCAATTGCCATTTAACACGTTGAGCGCCAGTGCATCACTGGTGACCTCAGCTAAAGTCGTTAGTCATGTGCCAATGCATAGCTGAAAAAAGGAAAGAATGTAAGGAAACTTATAAATTTATTTTGAAAGAAAACCTGTTTTATTCTATCGTAAAGAAAGCTGGTCCATACTGCTTAAAATAAAATTAACAAAATTAATACAATTGTAATTGTAACGGTGTTTCTTGCATCTTCCGGCTTTTGTTCATCTTGCTTCGTTCATGACTTGTCTTCCGAAAGTGTACGCGCAATTAACGAATTGCATTGATTGTTGTGTCACTTTTGCCGGTATATATTTTCAAAATATAAATAGAACCATCTAATCTGTCAGTTCAATCACTTTAACATCAGACTTATATATGTATATATACTATATGTATCTACTCCTACTCCTACTTGTGGCGTACGTGTTGATGTTTTTTCACAAATGGAGGGACCGAACGGCAAATGGTTTTTTATGAGAAGCATTTTCATGACAGAAATACACTCCGCGATTTGTCATTGCCTACCGAAGGGCGACCGCTATTAGAAAAAACTTTTCTTAATTTTGGTATTTCACGGAGATGTGAACCTACGTTCTCTCCGAATTCCGAATGGTAGTCACGCTCCAACCCATTCGGCCAGCCTTGTATACTGGAAATATTATCGGAATCCTAATCGGACACTGTAAGAAATCATGTTTTCGTCAAATACAAAATTTCTACCAACTTCCCCGATTTGTTAAAAATTTACAAATAATTCCTGTAACATTTTAAGACGATAGCTCTGTCAGCTAGTTCTTCATAAATTATAATTTTAATAAATAAATTTAAATAATAAATAAAACCTATATTTAAAACCGGTACGCATGACTACGGTTAAACTAAATTCAACATTTTTTTGAGTATTCATTGACATTTTATTATGAAAAGACTTACGCCTCAACAACCTTTACAAATCGTACAATTGTATTATGAAAGCCGACGCTCTCTGAAAAGTGTTCATCGCGCGCTCAGGTCAACTTATGGCGTTCATAACCGTCATACCGAACGCACTATTTGGCAAACCAGCGGCAAAATTGAGAATAATTTTACATTTACATTACTGGATGATTAGATGGACCGAATAGATCACGTAGATTCCGAAAAGAAGAGAATATTGCGTGTGTAAATGAGAGTTTTGCCGAAGACCCGGAAGAATCGATTCTGTTCCGATTTCAACCCTTGGCCTATCTTATGGCACCACTTGAGCGATTTTACGCAAAGATCTTAGCTTGAAAGCATGTAAAATATAGCTAGTCCAAGATTTGAATCTGGCCGACCTTCCATAGTGTAATAATTTCAGTCGTTGAGCCCTTGAAAAAGTCGTCGAAAATCCGCATTTTGGCACCCGAATTTCGTTCAGCGATGAGGCCAATTCTTGGTTTAATGGCTACGTCAATAAGCAAAATTGCCATATTTGGGCTGAAGACCAACCTGAACCCTGCGTCATCGTTTCGATGAGCGATTTATCTCTCGTCCCGGACCAGTGGATTGGCCACCAAGATCGTGTGATATCACTTCCTTGAAATTTTATTTGTGCGGTTAATAAAAGTCTAAATACTTTGTGGATAAACCAACTTCGATTAAGGCATTACTAAAGTTATTCACGAGATACCAACCGAAGTCCTCCAGCGAGTCATTCAAAATTGATGTTTACAGATAGCCGTATTACGGCGCAGTTGCGGTCAACATTTGAAAGAAATTATCTTTAAGAAATAAATGTCAAGAATGGTTCTACACAAAAAGATAAAATGTCGACTAATTTTTCGGAATTCAACTCCACACTAAATCAATTCATTCTCAGTGTGTACACGCCAAAAAGAGAGAAAATATTCTGTTTGAACTGCAAGTGTTCCCCGCTGATCGAATATGTGTGTAGTAGTGAGAGTAACTATATTGATAAAAATATTACGGCAGTTGGCTAATCACAACTAGTAGATTGGTAGATGGGGAAATAGATATCCCATGTGATCACCGTTTAAACACTATACCCTCGCATAGAGAACGACCTTTGCTGTCATCGCCGTTGATGCGCTTTCAGCCAACGTGTTAAATCAAAACAGCGGCTGTGATGCTTTGCAGTGCAGAGCGTTCGATTACTTACCGGGCTTTACTGTTTATTTTCTGAAGCTGTAACTCGTTCGGTTTATGTGTTGGCTCAGTTTGCGGTATGCCAATACACTTCAGTTATGCATTTATGCATGTGCATACATTTCAGAAATTGCATGCGTTTATGGTGTAATATTTACTGAATTCTGAGTAAAAATTTAGGTCGAAAGTTGAGAGTATCGAATGGGGTAATATGTAATTTTCGATAGTGACTAGAGTAACCGCTCCATCTTCTTGTTGCCAAATTGAGACTATATAACTTTGTATTACCCAATTCCACATACGTCATGGAATTTTCAATTTTCAATTTTATTTACTAAGGTGAATGATATTATGTACTTTCAATTTTCAACTTGATTCGTTCATAAGGCTCGCCATGAGTTGGAAGCATCATGTAGAATCTGTAGCAAAACACATAAAACACGAGGAATGTTCTGACACTGTCCGATCTGCAAAATTTATTCAACAAGTGCAAGCTAACACTCACGAGGTCCCTTCAAAATCATGAATGCTTAATTGTTGAGATCGTCGAGATATCGATTTTGAAGATTGTTCAGCAACACTTTGTGGTACGGCAACAATATTCTCAACAGAACGTCCAGTTTTTGGCCGGACAGTCCTTTTTCTAGCCTTGACAGAACCAGTTTCTTGAAATTTGTTCACCAACCTTTGAATTGTCGACTCATTCGGCCGTTCACTGCATTAAAATATCACAAATATCCGGAAAATTTGTTTCTTAAAGTCAGCCCTTTTCATAATAAGTTTCAATAATTTTACATCTGTAAAAAAAATCCAATCCAAATCTGTCTACATGGCAATTGTCAAAGATGAATGGCGTCACTTTGAAAGACTCTTAAATTACAATTTTTTTAGGCGGAAGTTCCAAACACAATTTTAATCTAATTGCACATTCTACGATTTAAATGTGAACCAACTAGACTTAAGTATGTATATAGTTTAAGCCAAACAATAAAAAAATGGACTACAAACTCTGATTTTGAAGTAGATCCCAAACCTCATTTACATTAATTTATATTTCATTTGCAATTTCAGCCCTTCAAAACTATCATAAAATTTTACTTTCAAGGCGCTTCAAAGACGAAGAGTTTATGTTTGGAGCACTAAAGTGCCCTTTAATGGACCTTGACTACGCTGATGCGAATAAAATAAAGGCAAACTGTTACACTTCAAACGTTCTTTAATTTATTTGCCTTATTAATTTATTAGAATTTCCTTCCATTACCTTCTTTCACCTTTTTATTCACTACAAAAGAGTTTATCAATTCCTTTTCAATTTAGGACTGCCGAAAGTGAATCTATAAGTAGATCTCAGCCTACAGTCAATTAGTCAGCATAAATTATTGGATATACGAGTTCACTAACTTTCATTCTTAAGCATACTGAGATTTGTCAAATCTGATTGAAATTCATAGTTGGCTATTAATTAGATTCTCAAGTTCAATGCTCTTTTTAATGTGAAGAAAAAATATAAATGTATGCATGCAGATACATACATATATACTTATGTTCCAAGCGCAGAAATAATAACAATAAAAAATTTGCATATTGTGATGAAAAGTTTTCGTTTTATTATTATATTTTTATTTCAGTTCTTCCATCACATTTTATCAATTTTATACATAATTATTATAATTAACGGCAGATGCACACACATCGGGTCATCACAATAGGCAGGGGATAAAAGTAAAGATTAAATTATTAAATAATAATTAAATAATAGCTAATAAGAGCGACTACCGTAGCCGCGTGAGTTTATGAGTGACTATTATTCGGTTGGCCCCATTATCGAAGTCCACGGTGGAGATGGAACGTTTGATTTCTGTGTATTTGCTGGTGTACTTCTGCTATGAATAAATATAGGGTTTCCCAAACAGAGGTGCTCTTTTGATGTTCAAAGAAAAATGATATTTTTTAATATAAATGATCGGATATTTATTTCATTATAAAGAGAAAGGTATACGTAATAGTGGAAAATGACATTAGGAAAATGACCACCACGGACACGCTTACAGGTCAATATCGTTTTTATAAAATTTTCCACAACCGAATTGCAAAGTGGCTGCCCTATGTCCTTTATAGCCTCACGAATTCGGTCTTTGAGGTCTTGAATCGACTCTGGGCTGTTGGCGTAGATCTTCTCTTCCACTTAGCCCCAAAGAAAAAAGTCACAAGGTGTTAAATCACAAAATCTCGGTGGCCAATTGGGACCACCTCTTCGAGAGATAAACGATAGCGCAATCCATTCACCAATAACCCCTGTTATTGGAAAACCCTTTACATATATAAATATTTAACATAAAAAACAAGCTCAGAAATTGGAAAAGAATCCCAATAACACAGGTTTACAAAATACTGAATGATTTTTTGCCCAGGAACCCAACTATCCAATTCCAATGTAAAATCGGCCACTGATTTGTTAGATTTTTGGTATTAAAGGAGTTTACTACATTTTTTAACCCTGTTTTTGAGTATTTGTGGTCGCTAATAAGAATTCACGTTTTTTTGTGTATAACGGCCTTCCCACGCGGTTAATTCGTTATGAAATTCTTTTTCAAATCAAAAAAAATGCATATCCAATTAATTCTTAGAAACCTAGTTTTTTTAAGTTAAATTAAAAATATATAAATGGACTTATTTTAGTTGCCAATAGAGATAAAAGTAATAATAATGGTAACAATATATATTCTATAGATTTATGTCATAAAATAAAGCACGTATTTCATACTTGAGGCGATAATGCCAAAGATATGTTCCACAAACCTTTACTCTGCTTTACTTGCAGCCTTCAGAGAGGAAATGGTATTATGAGAATGCTTATTAGTTTCACACTCAACTATGTACGTCCTATAAGTAGTAATCCAGAGGATTAAGGTCTGGGGAGTTACAAGGGGCGGCCATAAGTTCAATGTTATGTGGTCGTTGAAATTTTCAGCCATCCAAGGGTCTTACTGAAAGATGTATGGGCTGTCACCGCATACACTTTCAATTCATGGTTCCACGGTATATGCAGCAAAATTCACTCGAAATCCTTGAATGAGGAAGTGTTGTCGCATGAGATGTCCTTTGATGCTCACAACACCTAAAACAATCACAGTGGCTGTAAACTTCGTGTGCTTGACAACAAGCCAACTCTATAAGTCTTTTGGTTTTGGTCAAAGTTTTTGTCGCCATGCTCCAGCATAAACTGTTTTCTCCGCATAACGTGGGATATCTTCCTAGACCACTCGATGGATCATCAGGGAATCAGATACATTAAGCTCCCTCGCAAAGGTCCTCATTGCTTTTGAAGGATCCTCGTCAATGATATGCAGTTGATGAATAAATTGTGCAGGACGGACAGTGTCAGAAACTTCCTCGTGTGTTTGCGTTTCGCAACAGATTCTACATTGACGCCTGATGTTTTCAATTCACGGCGAACCTTTTGAACGAATGAACAGGCGCACTTAGAAATTTTTCATACCTATAGCGTCGATAACTGCATGTCTCTTTATTTCTTGAGTTAAGTTGTATATTAGTTCTCTATGTCTTGTCTGAAACAGAAGCAGAAATGCAAATGTGTATTGATCATCATAGAGAAACAATAAAACCAAATCTACGATTTTTACAATGATTTTTATTGCTCCGCCTAGAGGTGTAGATTTTCAAATTTTATTAAAAAAAATATGCTATAGTATCCCTTTATAAAATATGTTAATAGTTAAGAATGTTACAATTTTATTTTTTTTACTTAAAATCTATTTGGTGATAATCACATAATTTTACTTCTCCAAGCGGGGTGTGCAATTAGGCACAGTCTACTGTATAAGTATATGAATGTATGCGTGGTTTGGTGAAGTGTACCGCTAATAATGATAGAATGGTAGATGAGTGTTGGTAGAATTTTGACTGTCATGTGAAATTTAATTTAGGTAAGTTTTCGATCAACTCTTTACTGCATGAATTAATAAAGCGTTGAAAAATTTGTTTCACGGTAGAAATAGCTTTATTTAATTATGAGTAACAGAAAGAAAAATAATGAAAAAGTTGTATATATTCGTTTTTTTTACAGATCCATATATAAAAAATTGTTGTAAAGTATAGAAAGTTGTAGTTGTAGTTGAAAAGCAGAACAAGTATCATCCGTTGAGAAAGATGAGTACATCGACTCCTTGAAAAAGTTTTTTTTTTTTTTGTCAAACAGAACTTACGTTTTATCTGTTATTGTTTTTTGAAAGTGAATCACTCGCACTTCAACCCTGCTTTTTCACCCACTTACACAAAAGTAGGTTTATTTCGAAATGTCATAAAATTATAAACATCTTTTTTGCGTTTTACTATTGCTAAATATATATGTATTTGAAGGATTAAAGTATTTTGAATCATTTTATTTTAAGCAAAGGGTGGTTAAGTTTCAAGGGCCGGTGTTGATTTTGAATAAAATACAATTTTTTTAGGAAATTATTGTAATTTTTCTTTATTATGATAATATTGGTATGGCTCAATTACGTATGGAAATATAGGCCAAATGGCCGCCTCGGCCTCGGCTGCACACCTCCATCCGATGGTCCAAATTTTCGATGACGCTGAGGCATAATTGTTGCTGCCTTATCGACGTACACCTTTTCTTTCAAATAACCCCGAAGAAAGAAGTCCAACGGTGTCGTTGGCGTTTAGGTGTGGTTCACATTCAACATCAGCCCCTGAAATTTAACCACCCTTTCTTATACTTAATTTAGAAATAAAATTGATTAAAAACTGCAATACCATATATGGGCCCATATGCGGTAAAGGGTTAAGTAAATATATATTTATTGTTCACAGTTGCCTAAGCAAAGCAATCGTTTAGTGATAATCTTGCCTAATTTCCGAAATGCTACTTTAACTGAGATGGTTTTTTAAACTAAGTTTGAGCCTGCGAAATTAGGCGTGCAAACTTAAAAAAGTAGCCCCTACTATACAAGTGTGAGTATGCAACACATCTGGCAACACTCTACTCGTAGCGCTTTTGAATATTAATGAACAGGTTGCGTTACTGAAGCTTAAATCGGTGATTGTACAGAATTGGCTCGTTTTGAAATGCCCGCATTTGAAAGTTACGGAGCACAAGTGGTCGATTCTAGACACTGTACAAAATTACAAGTAAACACACTCTTCTTCTTCCTATTATTTTTGAAACTTACATAAGTGTGCGATAGTGTCGGTGCTTGGCCTTTTTACTTGAGCCTATTGGCGGGGTTGGTATGCCAAATTAGAAATTTTATGGGAACATTAAAACCCATAGAATATCGAAAAAAAATTAAAATAATATCTTTGACCTGGAAAATTTACATTAGCAAATATTTTTAATATATTGCTTAGATAACATATAATAATGCTTACATAAAAGAGCCTTTTGGAAACAGGTGATTTCAGCTGTGGGCATTTTTTACGACCAGAGAGTTTTTACTAATTTGTAGATCTCGAATCCAATCTGAGCTCAAACGGCATTAAAAGAGGAATAGCAAAAAATGTCTTCTGGGTGAAATCGAATGGCTCCAAGCTGTTGTGGACAGAAGGGGATACCCTACAACAGATTCATTTACTGCTACCTATAGTAGCATATGGTTATAGGCAATGTTTTCAGGAATACACAATTTTGGCTGTGACTGGCATTTTTAGTTTGTGTTAAGTTTTTTGTACTATAGGTGCAATATAGCATGAATATTCAAAATGTGCACCTTTTTTTTGGTTCTTTGGCCAAGCTTCTTCTACTATTTGTCGGGCACGCCTTGATATTTTTCCACAAATGGAGAGACATCAGTTTTATGCCACCTCAGAATGGCGGATGGTTTCTTATAATTAGATTTTTTCATGGCCTGCCAAAGGGCGGCCGCTATTAGAAAAAACTGTTCCTATGATCTAATATTTTATGCCCGGTGCTCCGAGATCCCAGCACTACCGAATGAAAGTCACGCACTAACTCATTCGGCTACGGCAGCCGATAATGAAAAACGCAGTCAACCAAATCGGCTAAGATCTATGTAGATAAAGAGAAAAATGTGTTCCCCTATAACACAGTCAAAGTTTGACGCGGCCGTAAACTTTCACATAAAAAGATCTTAACTTGAAAGTTAATTTAAATTTAAACCCCAATCAACTAAATTTTGATTGACTAAAGTTTAAACTCGTACAAGAAAACTGAACTTTAATGGTGTTAGGCTGACTATTAAATGGACTTCAACTAGTTTTAAGTTACAGTGCTACGGTAAGCCTATTTATTACCCTATTCATTAAAAACACCTACTCAAATTTGTTATTGTATAAAATTTGTTTGTATGTATAAACACAGTCGTATTCTGAATTATTTCTATGACTGGTCGAACAGAGAGCTGAAGGATAGATTTAGATATGGAAATCCTCATTTCAATCGTTTTATACTGTTTTTGATGAGTGTTGAGGTTAAGTACATTTTAATTATATTTTTCCAATTTGAATGAAAGTTTCGATACTTGACCTTTAATATGTTAATTAGACCTCGGTATATGTATACGATAGTAATAATGAGAGTTTTATTCTACTTGGTTACTCTTCAGTGGTTGTTACAAAATTTAATCAGATTTCAAACTTCGAATTTTCTAAGATTTCATAGCATATTTTATATTTTAATTTATGATCTGCTTGGAAAACATTCAATTTATCAGTTTCACTAAATGCAGCTTCATCTCCATCAATTGGATCGATTCGTTTACCTACGTTCCCACGTCAGTCGGTTCTAAGTAACAGAAACAACCCGGATTTCTATCCGGCCAAGGACTGTCACTTCAGCAGCATTCCTCGTGTATTTGTGTGGAATGCTTATGCTGCTACAACAACAACAACACCCTTTGTTTACCTATGTTTATCTCACCAGAATTCAGTGAGCTTTCTTCTTTCGTTGATTTCTTATTGAAGACAAGGTTATATTATTGCTAATAGGAGGAATCCTTTTTTTTCAGATCGTGAATAAAAATAATCTAGTTTATCTAATCATTACAAAAATAGTTTGTTTTACAAAATTTCTTACGATATCGACGTATATTTGTAAATGTGTATAATTTTACATGAATTAAGTAATAATGCGTAATATTTTGATTTCGTTCAAAATTCTTCTTCTAGAATTCGCTAGTTACAAAAATAATTTATCACATTAAATGTTTTAATGGTTATAGTACTTAATGGCAAAGCCTGCGTATCCGGCTATTCACAGATCCTTTTTGCTTTGTTTGTAACTCGCCTCGGCTGCTTGCATCAGCATATTGGCCATCGAAAATCCAGTGTGGTCGGTCAATTGTCTTAGAAAGCCATTCGGATGCTGCAGCAACTCATATGGATGACCCAATTCTACCATCTGCCCGGCATCCATTACCAGCACACGATCGCTATCCATAACAGTGTGCAGACGGTGTGCTATGGTCAACACTGTGCATTTGGCGAATTTGATACGAATCGTTTTCTGAATTAACTTGTCGGTCCTATGAAGTAAGTGTTGCAAATAGATATTTATTGAATTTATTATAATAGGCGCAAATTTAAAACTTACTCTGGATCAACGTTGGCGGTCGCCTCGTCTAGTATAAGTATCTTATTATTCCTGAGGATAGCTCGTGCTAGGCACACTAACTGCCGCTGGCCCACACTTAAGTTTGATCCCCCGTCATACATACGGCAGGCAATGCCCCCAATCAACGTGGATACATGCGACTTTAGTTCTACATCTTCCAATGCCTTCCACACTTCATCATCACTACGCTCTTCCATGGGATCCAAATTGTAGCGTAAAGTGCCTGAAAACAATACTGGATCCTGAGGTATTATTGATATTTTGGTTCTTAAGTCATGCAATCCGAGGCTTTCTATATCTACATCGTCCACCCGTATCACACCCTCATTACAGGCCAATCGAAACAGTGACTGTATAATGGAAGATTTTCCCGCACCAGTACGCCCAACAATACCAATCTTCTCTTGAGGTTCTATGGTGAAGGTCAAGCCTTTCAGTACATAAGAGTCCTTCGGAGAATACCGTAATTTCAAATCAACAAACTCTATGCGCCCTTCGCTGGGCCATTCACCCTTTGGCTTTTTATGTGGATCTGTATGCAATGGCGGCTCTGGTGGCTGCTGCGTGTACTCGAGTATACGTTCCACACTAGTCATATCATTCTCCAATTCCGCCGTTTGCCGCATGCCCCACTGGCACATACCAATCATGGTCATAGAATGCAATATAGCCAAGCCAACATCGCCGCTATTGAACTCACTGCGTAACACCAGAAAGCTAAAAGTCACAGCCGCAATGTAAAGGACACACAAAACGTCGGACCATATGGCAAAGGCGCGGGTGCTAGATATAAATAGAAACCAGGCGCAAGTATTGCCGTTCATGTAATCGTGAAATTCAGAATCAAGTGCAGACTCAGCTTGTAGAGCCCGTATGGTACTAAGTCCTTGAAACGTCTGATTTGTCAATGAATAAATGGGACTACGAGCTACAAAAGTAAAATACGATAATCGAAAGTTGTTGAATAAGTTGGGTTCTTAAAGAAAATACTTACTAATTGAATCTATTCGCTTAACACTGCGACTGGTATTGATATAGATGTACCGGAACAGAAATAGACAGGTGACAATAAATGCAGCTGGTACCAACAGCCAATAATTGGCAACGGCGACAATTATAAGAACACCAGAAACATCGATAACGAACTGTAGGGAGTAGAATAGACTTAGATCAATTAAACGCTTCTTCAAATACCAATAGTTATTACTCACCGCTATGCAGTCCAACAGAGTGTGTGGCACATCAGTATCAACCACGCGAATGTCTTTAGAAAAGCGATTCAGAATCCTACCAGATGAATTGACATTAAAGAAATGCATGCTTGTGCGGGTAATACCACGGAAAAGACGATCATGCAGTTTCAAAGATATTTGAAGACACATTCTGAAGAACCCGAAAGTACGCAGTATATAGACGACCATTGTTGCACCCAGTATAATAGCGTAGGAAACCACTAATTCCTGCCGGTGTGCTTCTTCATCATCCATATCGTGTTCCAGCGTTCGATTGTTCAGAGTTTCATTCCCCTTGAGAGTAACATTTTCATATATATTTGCTAGAGTTTCATTCCTCGTGAGGGTAGCATTTTCATATATATCTGCTAGAGGGTCGCCATTTGCTATCGATACCTTTTCTTCCCAAATTACCCTATAAACAGAAGAATGTCTATGAAATAAAGCTTTGTAAAAGCTAAACAATTTAAGAACTATTTTTACCTCTATAGCAACCAACTCGAAACCCTACTTACCATCTGGACAAAAAGTAATCCACACCAGTCAACATAAAGCGCGCACATATAAATAAGGCCATGATAATCAATTGTAAAATGGGGCTTTCAAGTGACTTAAAGTACGACATATACACGCTGAACTTCACCGAGCCCACCGCCTGTTGCTCCTGGTTCTCATCCTCGACAGGTATTTCATCCGGCCTTAACAACTGATGATGTTCCATGCTCTTCTCCGATTCACTGCGAGACATATGGCTATCAATACTAATAGCATCCGTTGAATCTGCTGGCTCATTTTGTGTCTCGTAAGTGGCTTGCATCAGTAGGAATTGATATTTCTCGTTTTTTTGCAAGTCTTGATACCTGCCTTTGGCCTCAATACGTCCCGAGTTCATGAGAACTAATTGCTCCACATCGAAAAGGTACTGGAGCTGGTGTGTGACTAAAATGACTATCTTATCATTCAGAAACTCTGCAACACACCGCTCGAAGATATGCTTGCCCACATGAGTATCCACAGCGGATAGTGGATCGTCCAGCAGATAAATATCAGCTCTGTGATAAATTGCGCGAGCTAGATTTACACGCGCTTTTTGTCCACCACTCAAGCTTACACCGCGCTCCCCCACAATTGTTAAATCCCCATTGGGCATTAGTTCTAGATCGCGTTCTAGGCAGCAAACTTTGATGACTTTCTTGTAGCGCCGCTCGTTGTATGAGTCCACGAATACGATGTTGTCGCGCACAGTACCTTCAAAAACCCAAGGCTCTTGAGCGGCGTAGGATATTTTGCCATTGATCACTATTAGGCCGGAATTTATTTTCACTTCCCCGAGTAATGCATTGAGCAGCGTGGACTTTCCAGAGCCCACGGGACCAACTATGGCTACTAAGGCTCTTTCTTCAATTTTAACATTAATATCCGAAAGCGCCACATTGCCCTTGAAATCATTGGGCTCACTGGTATCCCATGTGGCGCTCACATTTCTTATATCAATGCCCTTCTGCTCAGCGTTAGGATAAATTTCGCGGCCACTTGAGGAATCATAAGAATTCGGCAAATTATTAATCTGCCCATTCAGTTCCACTTTTTCACTGCCTTTGTTATTATTATTTTTTGCTTCAGATTTCTTATCATTTATAAGTATAGGAGTCGCTGCAGCATCGCCGTCTTGCAAAAATTCTCCAACACGCTTGGCGGATACCGTTGCCTCAGATACGAAAGTTATTGCCAACGGCCAAAAGTGTACCATCGAATCATTAAGCATATTAAAATAGGAAGATACGGTGTACACACGCTTGGCCGTCAATGAGTCGCCGAGATAAATGTAAGACACCAATGCGAGGAAAACCGACAGTGGTGATATCATTGAAGTACAGCCCAGAGCGGCGTGTATGTAAGAAGTACCCTTTATGGCCCTGACCTCCTTTAGTCGTACGTCCGCTATGAGTTTGGCAAATGAATTTTCCCACGCGTACATTTTGATCACTTGAATGCCCTGAATAATTTCATTCATTAATTTTACACGCAAGTCCGTACGCTCGGCAGTTCTGCGACGATAATACGCGGCCTTTTTGCCAACGTATGCTTGTAAAGGAATAAAGCTCAGCATGAATGCCACTCCAATGATTGCTGATATGCCAATCTCTCGATACATAAGATAGCCTATGATCAAGGATTCAGCCGGTCCCTTCCACAGGTCATGTAGAAACGCTAGCGCCACATCGAATTGTCCTACATCGTTTGATAGGATATTAATGGCGCGTCCACGCAAACCATCGTTACTGGCGTTTTTCGAAATTTGTAAGCATTTACGATATATGAGACCTGATAAGCCGAGTCTTATTTTAGTGCCTACTCGAATAATGTAGAAAATGAATGGGTGAAATGCAATTACAGGTATCACAGAGCATAGCACGATGCCGGCAGCGAATTGGTAAGCTTGTGATTCGGTAGTGGTAGTCTGGCCCTCGACAAAGTAGGCCACAAAACCGCCAAGTAGTAACGGTTGTATAGATCTGAAATTGCGAAATTATAGATTAATAAATTGGTTATCAATTTTTTGGCCTCTAGATATTCTACTCACTTGCAAATCGATTCACTTATGGAATAGAGAACACCAAGTGGCAAAAATACTGATCCATAAGCACGTCCAATCACGCGCAAAATACTGGGTTTCTCACGCAATCTCTCATCTTCCCAGAGCTTACTGAATTTATCGGTAAGTGTTTCGCTGTCCAATGAGCTAAGATTTTGATATAAATCCTCCTCCCTAAGTGGCCCCCGAAGTCCCTGCCGAAAGATGTCTCTCATCCACCTTTAAGAAAATAAAATCATTTAAAAAACCATTACAAATAGTTTATCAAGTTTTTTTGCTGCCGCAACAATCGATTAAGAGTTTGTTTCCAAGGCTGAAATGGTTATTAATTTGTAACGTCTAAATAACATTGTTTTCTAAATAATTATTTACATACAGATATGTGCATACATAGTCAGATTTTATGACGCTCACATACACATATATGACGCCTGCATGCATACAAATGTACAATATTTATCCAAAGCTGCGAAGTCGTCAGTCAACTCACAAGTCAGAAACACTCAAAAGTGCGATACTGATTCGGAGTAATTAGAAATTGGAAACAATATTTGTTGGTATTTAAAATATTTAAGAGCACTCAAAACCAATGTGAAAAAGAGCGTCGAAGAGAATAAGCTGAAGTGTTGAGTGCAATGAGTTATTTACCTGTCTCAAGAGGGCAATAAACCCAGTTATAGTAAGATGCTTGCGCTTCAAAATTTTGCAGCCTTGGGAATGTAATAATTTTTTTAATAAATCAATTGAATTCAATATTTATGGCGGATGTAGGTAAGTGCATGTTTGAATACGCTAGAGTGCTTCAAAAAGAACTTACAGAAAATTCTTTTTTTGTTCATTTCAGGCTACTTCCAGTGTATGAACCTTTTTAAACTTGGCTTTATACCGCGCAAGGCAGACAAAACAGGTTTATTATGTGGGTCAGACAATATTCGCGCAATTCAAACAATTCAATCTTGAACTTCTACTTTACCAATTTAAGAACGATTTAAACACCAAATATATCTTCGCTTATTAGAAAAGAAAAGTTTAGTAAATGCTTAGTCCGGGGATAGAAAGCTGAACATAAAGAAGAGAGCTCTTCTATTTGGCCGTCATGGATGAGTGGCATTGTATGTGACTACATTCGTGAGGGATTTTTTAATTGCAAATAATTTATCCAACACTGTATACCACATACACACATACTATGTATACGTATGTATGTATAGATATATTGTAGTAATTGGCGTTTTTAGGTGTTAATGAAAGTTGAATTTCCTAGAAACAAAGGAACGTAACATACATATATGATGCCTCCTAAACCAGAAGACTTTTAAGCCAAGCGATAGTAGAAATGCTCTTGAATATTCGCTATTGCCTGCATAACAGCGACCGCTAGGGTTGGCCACCGTTTAAAACACCCGCCTTATAATTAATAGCATCTTTTAATCAGATTTCAAGCCATCTAAAAACTTATTCTTCTTGGGTGACAAATAAGCAATGAG
This sequence comes from Anastrepha obliqua, assembly GCF_027943255.1. NCBI lineage: Eukaryota > Metazoa > Arthropoda > Insecta > Diptera > Tephritidae > Anastrepha > Anastrepha obliqua. Next base: position 182,760,322 of record NC_072892.1, on the reverse strand, counting down.
CAATAGCATTTATTTGAATTTGTTGTTTCATTGATACGCAAAGTGCACAAGACAAAATATGAACACGAAAATTAAATATTTGCAGGCCCTTAAAGGAGTTTGAATCATGTATATCCTAAAGAGGAAAATAACAGCAATTTGTATTCAATTTTCCTTATATTGTTCCACCCGGGGTGGTTGCATGCAAGATTTACTTTTACCTAAACGCTACAAAATGTACAAATTGTTTGATGATTTGGTTTCTCGCAAAATGTTACCAAACCAAACTGATATTTATTCGAGGTGAGTTTGTTTATATATTATATATAATAATACTACTTAATAGGAAAACCGAACGAGCGGCTCTGGGTTTGAAAGAAAAAAAATCGAAAAAAATAATAATTTAACCAATAAAACCGGTTCCCTAAAAAAACTGATTTTTTTTAACATCCCTAACGAGCGCTATTAAGAAACATAATATATAATATATATACTATATAATGTAATTTTCATTTCAATTCATACCAGAAACTCCAGCTTGAGAGAAAATTCACCGTTTCATATGGATTTTTTGGACGTTCAACCTTTTTTCTAGTCCGGTTCATTCTATTCTAATGTTTACTACAATAATTGATTTACAGTTAAGATATATATTTTTTCGTACACAGTGCAACGAGTTTCACGTATCACTAACGCTTCCCCGAATTCTAGTTTTTTCTGTTTTTTACGTTATCACTTTCATTAAGAGGAAAAATTGTTTTTTTATTAAATAATCGATAGTTGTGATTGCACCAATATTTGCGTCAAAATACACGAAAAACACCATTAATGAAGATTATCACAAACTACTCGATAGCCCGCATGTCACGAAACAATATAAACACAAAAGCTCATGTAAACGAGTAATTTTTACTATTTGCTATTTTTTATGCATAGATTTTGAAAGAATTGTGTACTCGCTCTTTCCTCGTCTGGCCCGACGTGTAAAAAAAATTAGCAAAACACTAACAAAGTAAGAAAATAATATTTACAACATAACTCAGCGCGCGCACAAAGTATACTGAAAGACTCACTTCTCTAGTTCGACGCTAAAAAGGGGTGATTAATTTATTCACATACATACATGCATATGCACACAATCTCATACAATAAAAACTCTGTGTTATAACTAATTCAACACAAAGAATCATATTTGAGAAGCACTTGAGCGGTAGACTCTCTTCTCTTTATTCGTTGTTTTCGCTCTTACATCGAGCATCTGCCCTGTTAACACTACCGTCAGCAGCACTACGCTCTGTTTTTTTAATATTTTGTTGGGGTAGGTTTAAAATTATTAAATGATTTCACAAGTAGCTGAAATATTCTGTGTACAATTAGTATAAAAAGTAAAATGGAAATAAATTATATTTGTACATATTTAAATTTAATTAATTACAATTAATATTGTTACTTTATACTTGTTGACAACGGCAAAACTAAACAAAAAAACTTATTATTAGAAATATATGTATGTATATATAATATGTATAATTGGGTAAGTGAGAACAGAGAGCGTGTTTTACACGTTCTCCGGTGCAAACTATTTCTGATTTACTTCGTTAAATCTGAAGCTACTTTTAATTTGACAATTTGTTTATTTATTTATTTATTTGTTTATTTATTTATTTATTAACACAATTAACACTTACATACATACTTCCATCTTATACTGCAGCATTCCAGTTCAGAAAATATATGACGTATACTTGTCGAAGATTTTGCTAATTTTTCTACTGTTGGATATTCAAATATAGGTTTGGTGAAAAGTATTGAAAACAAAAATAAGATAATTTTAATTTTTAAATGAAACTATATTTCAATATAATCTCGCTCAGCTTCTACACACTTACTACACTGCTACAGTAATCATTTTACCTCTATAATGATTTTCAGGGAGCTCAACTAAATACAACTAAATACTGTTCCACAGCTAACAGCACTAACTTTCTGAACTGATTCCCCGTATCGATCAGTTGCAGGAATAACGTCATAACTCAAACACATCAAAAATTCGATAAAAACAACATCAAAGTTCTCAAAATACAGTTATTAGGTTATAGCCGCAGTACCATTTGGGAAATTCTTGGTTCGAAACCCACTGTGGACATGAAACACTTAATAATGGAAAAGGTTTTTTTTTAAAGCTCTCGACCCTTCGGCAGATAATGGCAAGCCTTCGAGTATATTCCTGTCTCCTTAAAAAAGCTCTGCCATTCGGGGGCGGCACAAAACTCCAGTGTAAGTTCCTCTAGTTGTGGAACAACATCAAGATGCGCACCACAAACTGGATCAGGAGCTCGACTAAGCTCTCTAAATCTAAAACACATCGAGTCGTAGGTGGAAGTGAAGAAAATTACTCTAACAATTTCATCATTATAAATTTCCGTTGCTGATAAGGCCTACAAAACAAATAATTTTTACTGCAAGACTTCAATCCCTTATAGCAGATGGAAATAAAATTTGATGCATTTTCAAATAAAATATAAGGCGTTGAAGTGGCGTATAAAAATTCCTTTGCCGGTTAACACGCATCAATCCCTATGCATTGGCTCAACATTAAAAATTAAATTTAAGCAATATAAAACGGCAAAGTAAGAGAAGTCTGTGTGCGATGGAAAATAAATCAAAAGGCATTGCAACAATAAATACAAAATAAAAAAAATACTCCTTATACTTTACATTTCTGTTCCTATGACAAATGATCGGGATCCGGACAGCAAATTTTCACGCAAATGCAACAACAACGATGTGATCCTAATTGAGATGCGTTCAACTTATGATCTGTTCTGTTCGTTTTGTTTTTCGTCCTTATTTTGGCAGTACAGCCTTTTTTAATTGGTAGCACTGAGAAGTGAACGCATACGTAAACATGTATTCAATACCCGCCATGAAGTATATTAAAAAAGCTTTTATTTTATTTAACTTCTAGGACTCCGAATCCTTTCCGTACGAATTTATCGGGATACTGAATTGATTAGCCCAAGAAAACATGCTAATATGATTCCGAAAGGAGTTATTTAAAAAATAGTCATATAAAGTATTCAATTTATTTGTAAAAATCTACTTTTGCATATAAAAATTATATACATATATATTATCTATATATATAAAAATGAAATGATGTTCGTTTGTACGCATTTTTTTGGGCCGATACGAGGCCAATTTTATTCGTTCTTTTTTCATATTATAGGGATCCACTAGGGGAAGGTTTTTAGCAAAAAAAAAATTCTTTTAAATATTTTCTTCATATAAAAAAAAGAAAAAATCAAAATATTGTACAAAACAAAACTTGCTCGATTCTTAGATTAAAGTAAGTTTCGAATCGACATTCATTTTATGTGTACAACTTTTTTTGAATTTTTCGTTATTGTATACCGAAATTTCAAATGATTCGAATGAAATTTTTTTTTTTTTTATTTCTTCCATAAAATATTACACCTGTCGTTAGACAATAAGTAATTTGATTTACAAAAAGATGGAATGAGAGTGATATTGAAGGGCCAATGCCCCCAAGCTCATTTAGAAGAAATATATACATATTATTTAAAAACAAGTGGTTAACAAACAATGACATACACGATTAGTTGACAATTGATTACAAGGATTTTGCAAGATCTGTTGGTGTTTGACGGTTAAGCCGACTTTGGGTAGATTTTTCTTTATTTGGTAGTCTTCTCATCATAGGATTTGTATGCGTTAATAGTATATTTATGTGTCTTCTGCTAGCGCTTTGTATTGTTTCATCAATAGTATCGATGTCAAGGTCGCGATGAATATCTGCGTTAGGTATGTACCAAGGTGCATTAGTTAAGGTCCTAAGTATTTATGAAAATAATGTTTCAATTCAATTGAGCAATGCTTTCTTTGACCAATTCTATATGGAAATGAATGCGTTTGCAAACGATGTTTTCGGCTATGAACAAATGTTGGAATCGAATGAAAAAGGAAAGAAACGCGAAATCATAAAAAAAATTCTTGGAAAATTTAAAATCAATGGTGCTTCATTGGAAAAATTCAAAGGTAATAAGAACATATACAAGATAAAGTTAGAATTCGAATTCTTAGATTTATTTTGTTTATTTCTCATTTTTTCAGAAGTACACCACACAACAACTCATTCCAACTCTGATTTTGAAATCCTGTTGGAATTGGTGATCGATAATTTTGTCACTATAATGGTCAATGGAAATTTGCGTGTATCAGACCCTGCATATTATTTACCATATCAACTTTTTATGGAACATATGGACCGAATGAACACAAAAAAATAATTTAGTTTTGTTTTGATTTTTTGCAACATTTTGGTTTTCAGTTAATACAATAAAAACAATACTGTTTTTTCGTGAACATAAAATTCTAAATTTATTACGTTGTTTGTTTAGAATTTTTTTAGGAAAAAAGTAAATTTTTTGGTTTTGAGGAAATTTGTTTATTGTTGCTATTTGTGAAAGCGTAGATATTTGTAAGTATTTGACTATAATCCTAAAAGTTAATGGAATACCACTATGACACATAGAAAACATTTTTTCAAAGGGGTGTTTTTCGAAAATTATAAAAAAAATTGTTTTCAAAAATTTTGAAGAAATAAAGTAAAATAAAAAAATTTCGAAAGCATGAAATTTTTTCAAAACAAAATTTTCTGAAAACCAAACAAATTTAAAAAAAAAAATGTTGTTTTCAAAGCATTTCATATTCCACTATTAATGGAGAATACATTTTTTCGAGGGGGTGTTTTTCAAAGCGGAAAAAAATCTTTTTTACAATAACAAATCAATTTAAACTTTTACAAAAGTATGAAATTTTTTCAAGAACAATATTTTCTCAAAAACGTTAAATTAAAAAAAAATTGTTTTTTCAAAATATTTAATTTTCAGCAATTAACTGAGAAGAAATTTGTTAGAGCGAAGTGTTTTTCAAAACTTCAAAAAACACTTTTTAACCAAAAAAAATAAACCTTTTTTCAAAAACAACAGGAATGATAACATTGCCTAACAATTTCTGCACTTTTGCACAGTCTAAAGAGGCATTGATACAGAGTGTATTTTCAAACATAGTTCAACATTACAAAAACCATGATTGACTCAGCGAAAGAGCAATTTTAGCTGGGAAAAATAAGGACGTCAATGATATAAATTCAGCTATTTTAGATCAAATACCTGGTGACATAGTTGCGTATAAGTCAATGGACACTATTACTGATCAAGATGAGGTCGTAAATTATCCAACTGAATTCTTAAACTCACTCGATTTGCCAGGCTTACCACCTCATAATTTACGATTAAAAATTGGAGCACCGATTATTATGCTGCGCAATAGTAATGTGCCCCGACTTTGCAACGGTACCAGACTCGCTGTGAAGAAGCTAATGGGTAACGTTATCGAAGCAACAATTTTGAAAGGGAAGTACAAAGGAGAAGACATTTTGATACCCTGAATTCCACTGATTCCGGCGGATTTACCATTCGATTTCAAACGTTTGCAGTTCCCTATTCGCCTTGCCTTCGCTATGAGAATTAATAAGGCGCAAGGACAGTCTCTACAAATGTGCGGTATTAATTTAGAATACCCAATTTTTTCTCATGGACAATTGTATGTAGCTTGCTCACGAGTTGGCAAACCATCGTCATTATTCACGCGAAAGATGAAAAAACCAAAAACGTTGTCTACCAAAAAGTGTTACAATAAAGTTCGAATGAAATTGTATCAAAGAATTTGCTTTGTTTCGTATTAATTTTATTCCCTTTCAGCAAATCATTGAATTTATCGTCTAGCGAAGCGGGCGAGGGTACGCTAGTTATATATAATTATTACAAAATTTGGTTTTACCCTCTTTTGGATGTCTGGCCGAGCTCTTTCTCCTATCTGTGGCGTGCATCTTGACCATCTTATTCAAATAGAGGGGCCTACAGTTTGAAGCCGACTCCGAACGGCAGATGGTTTTTTATGAGAAGCTCTTTCGTGGCAATAAAAATATAAAAATTACTTTTACAAAATTTGAATATTTTTAAACTCAAAATAAGAAAGGAAAAACACACCTTAAAAAATGTTACATATTTTAGTATCATAAGCACACTTTAGGCATAGTAAATAAGCATTTTACAGATATAAAAAAATTAATATAATATATAAACAAAATATTGTATAAATATATATGCAGGTTTAAGAATCAAATTAAAGTTGAGATATTTTATTTCAAAATGAAAATACAAGATTACATGCATTTGTCCCATAATATATTGTCCCATGCAGTCTGAAACTAACTACATAAATAAAAATCTTTTCCCGGAAGGCGTATGTATGTGTGTATTATAAATTATTCAGCTTATATCAATGCATATAAAATAATGCATGTGCCTTAGCAGTTCTAGCGCTCTTGGAGAACTTACTTTAAATGAAATTCTCTTAAAGAGACTTAAGTGTACTACTACACTCAAGGCAAATTCGTATAAAGTGGCAGCAGTCGCACAAAAACAAAATGAATGTTTATAGCTTTTACAAATTGATGATTTGAATGCCAAATGGGCGATTACTTTCCGCGGGTCCATGAACTTTAATAAGAATGCAAACAAAAAAGATAAGTTTGACATTCACACCACCAAACCGAAAGAAAAGAGAAAAAATTATATGTTTTAGTACCACCACCTTATCTGAATTCGCCTTAAAATGAAGTGCACAAATACATTTTTTTTTTTCAATTTAGTTGTGCCATATATTCAATACCCGCTATGCAAGAATGATAAAATACAAGATTCCGCCTTCCGAATTCGACATGACGTCAGTGCTGTGAATACACAAACAAAATGGAGAAAAATTAGTGGTTTGTGAGGAGGAAAAGTAAGCGAAAGTAAGAGAAACTACCAAACACAAAAAATTCTATTCAAACACACATATTTTCTTGCCTGGGCGTCATTAGCAAAAAAAGCAAAACAAATGAATTTGGAGATATTGTTAAAATTTTTGTTATAGTTGGCGCTTACACCCCTTTTTGCGTGATTGGCCGAGCTCCTCTCCCATTTGTGGTGTGCGTCTTCATGTTGTTCCATAAATAGAGGGGTCTAAAGTTTTAAGCCGACTTCCAGCGGCAAATGGGTTTTTTATAAGGAGGTTTTTCATGGCAGTAATACACTCGAAAGTTTGTCATTGCCTGCCGAGGGGCGACGGCTGTTAGAAAAATGTTTTTCTTAATTTTGCTGTTTCTCCATGCACTTCATTATTATTATTTGGCTTAATTTAAAAATCACAAATCTCAAAATCACAATATTCACCAAGCCATTCACTGAATATTCACAAGCAAGTAACTTCTCTTCCTTTTGTTTGCTTATTCATAGTCAAAATGGTGCTATTGACTGTCAAAATGGCGAAAAATAAAGAGACTATTTTCGGAAAGCGCCACCTTCTTCTGCTCACCGTGCCCGCGATGGACAGAATACAAAGGTGGTGCTCATATCGTACCGCAATTCCGCTCTCAATGAATTTGACAGAATAGCTGTGTGTATGATGCCCCATTTGTGCAATTTATTCGAGTATTTCTTGTATTATTTCTTCTTTTTCTTGCTTCTTTGTTCGCATTTTCACATTATTTTCGCACAACTGCACCAGTGTGGCGTCACGTCTCTCTGGTGCACCCAATCTTGTATTCCACCATTCTTTATTCTTGTACGATGCTCGATAGCTTTTGATCGTTGCGAGAGAGAGTGAAAAAAACACTCTTATTTCTCTTCAGTTCATTCTTATAGTCGAAGCCTTCATTTATTAATTGGTGAAAACATACACATAAACATAGCGCATGTCTTCTGTAATTGTTTGTTTCTTCGCTCAAATATTTTTCAAACATTTTTAGAAACATGTAAATGTGCATATGTATATCTATGCATATACATATGTTCACATACATATGTATGTATGTATGCATGTGGTACCTGGGCAACATATTCTCTTAGCGAGAAATATCGGTTATCTATTTCACAATTCTGGAATTGAGTTTCCCTAATTTTGTATATTGTTTCCAACTGAGTATAAATTTTATCTTTATTACTGCACAGAAAAAGCAACTTATTATTCCAACTATTATAGAATGCACTTATGTACATACAAACTGCATGCACTGTAGTAGTACAAACAATATTATCAATTTCATCAAGTCGAGAAACAAATGCATCAACTACTAAATATTTACATACTCGTACATACATCCCTATTTACATTTGATTTGCAATGATAGCAAACGTTTTTTTCTAATAGCGCTGGCCCCCCTTACACACCTTATTTGAAAATGTCGAGTAGAATTATTATATTTACATACATAAGTATGTATGTATCTGCATATATCCCAGGAAACAGATAAAAAAAATAGCATTTTGATGCAGATGCCTAAGAGGCCGTCACAAATAGGAGTCCGTCACTAATAAACAGGAATTCCTCTGGTGGGCATGAAATGAAAAATTGCATTATTCAGTATTTAGTTAAAAATCATTTTATTATCAATTACTCTTTTATACTTTTAAGTAGAACTTAAGTTGTAATTTTTTGCTTTTGAGAAAGAGATTTTTTCTCCATTAGCCGTATCAAAACTAATCATTACTTCATCCCAAACAAATGACCATGAATTCATGCTCCATTAAAATTGTCGACGAAATGGTAGTTTATGGATTTGTGTAACGTGTGTGTGGTACGGACTATGCACAAATCGCTGGGAATTGCTCCCTGTTTATGGCCATCTTAAGGTATCCGCAATAATCTCTGTGTGATAAATTCCTCAAAAAACTCATTTACATGCAAGTAGTACCTCTAAGAGCTGCCCTTGCATTTAACGCTTCTAAGAATAGATTGAGTTTGAATGAAAATAAAAGCAAATTACAGAGAAAAAACTTAAGGTTTAGTCAATACTGATGGATTGCAAGATTTGGTCATCCAAAGAAAAATTGTGAGAGTACCTTTGGGTGCTACGGCATAGGAGATTCGACAGCAGAATCGACAATTTCACACGTATTCTTATCCAAAGTATACCGATTTCCATGTTGGTCCAGCGATTGCAAGAGCGGAGATAGCAGTTGTACAAAGAGTTGGAAGGCGATCCTTAGAGAAAAGGAATCTATGCTAGAGAACTGCAAGAGAACAGTAAAATATCTCAAGCGCCTAGCCGCCAAACTCAGACTTTTGCAAAGAAAATGCGCAAAAGTCTCTTCCTCTGCAGGATCCGTACAGCTTCCGCAATGGGAGTTGGTCGGAAGTCCAAGCTTCTCCGCATGAGTTCCGGTCCTGTTTGGAAAGATAGTCCAGTGATGCCAATACATGCACTCTCTCTAATTTAGTGGTGGGCTACCCATCAAACTAGGCAACCCCATGTAAGTTGTACACTAAGAGTACGACACGTGGCTGGAGACCCCATTTTTTACCGAACATAGATTTACAAGAGTAGAAAGCTACGAATGGAGCTTGGAGTCAAGTATTACCCCTAGTATTGCTATAAAAATATTCCCAAATCGTGTGAATAAGAATTACCGCTAATATTGGCATCCTTAGTACATAAATCTGAAATTAATTTCTTTAGAAAAACTAATATTTTTCAAATAATTATTTTAAGTATGGCTTTATTTGTCTAATTAATTTTATACAAATACGTTAATAATATTAAGTATGTAAGTAATTATATTAAGTATGTATTTGTATGTATAAAAGTTTTTACATCAAATTGGACTTATAAAATGAAAAAAAAAATTATTAAGAACAAAAGAACGTCCCATTGACTAGAGTACAAGGCGGGATTACTGACGATGATGAGCTCGACTTGAAGTTGGAAAAATTACAATTTTACAATTTTCAAAACAAACATATGTACATATGCAGAACCGGTTAATGGTGTGTGAGGATGATTTAAATTCTACTACAGCACCAGCCTTAACTTTGAAATGAAAATTTCGTCGACAATTCACTTAAATGTAACTTAAAGAAATCAAAACGCATTGAGAGATGGAATGATTTGAGGGTTGCCCAATATATGCCAATTTTATTTATGGGGAATATTTAGCAGGAAACATTGCTGAGTTCTCATTGTTTCGTTTCTTCAATGCATTAGGGATAATAAAAACTTGGAAGCTAAATTTAAGATAACTGTTTATGCGTGTTTTTTAGTTTTTTTGTTTTTTTGTTTTTGTAATTTTATTCTATAAATATATACATATGTGTGTGTATATGTATAACTTTGAAAACTTTCAAACTTTCATAAATTTCATTAAATTTAAATTCGTTATAAATTCGTTATTTACATCTTGGGTGCTTATTAGTGACATAATACATACATACATAATGTCTTTAATCTTTGATTTGATTATTCGATTACGCTTACAATCATTAATCTTAAATTTGAGCATTTTCAACCAAACTTTGTCGCTTAATTTCTTTGCTTTGTTACTTAATTATTCATTAATTTCACATACACGAACACTGGCACTAGAAGAGCCTGCATTTCTTCACTTTTCTCCTTTCGCCTGAATTCGTAGATCTTAGCTTTTTATGTTATCATCTTCTTCCATCTCTTCATTGTAACCTTTGTTACTGCTGCCGTTCTAGCTAATAGAACCTCTCCATTTTGGGTTTATTAAGTGCACAAAAATAATACCCTGAATAGTTTTGTGATCCGGGTGAAGTGTAATCGTTGATGCCATAGCTGCTATAATCGTAATTACTGCTTGGTATATGCATGTGTGGATGGCTGTGGGCATGGGCGTGGGTGTGTGCGTGTGGGGCATGTGGAAGATTGTGAGCACCGTGGGAGTAAGGGGGGTAATAATGTTGAAACGCGGCGCCACTTCGCGCCTTTTGTCATGTCAACAAATTGCTACTACCGTTACTGTTGCCGCTAACATTATTTTGATTGGTTCCATGCACTCGCATATGGCGATTCAGGTTGCCCGATTGGGAAAATCTGCAAAATAATAGAAAAATTACATAAATATATAAAATATTGGTTTTTTTATATGTTTTGAACAAAAATATTGTCAAAGCCCAAGAAAGCAAAATATCAAGAATTTGTATATACGAATGCATTATTTTGAACTTGTGTACACAGTTGGTTCTATAAAATGAACAGGGCACAATTTTACCATAACACAAATTTACTTAACATATATACAGGGTTGGCCATATTAAACTGACCCATTGAGTAACCCTATAACTTTTTACTGTAATTTGAAATCTAAGGTTTACGTCAACAAGCCAAAGACACTAGGCCAATATCCGACGGGAAATAGCCGCCATATCGGCCGAGACGCTGGCCAAAACTATGGAAAACGCCGAAAAACGGTCACATTACGCTATACGAGCTAAGGGCGACCACGTGCGCGATATCATATTCAAAAAGTGATGTAAACGAATCTCCTTGAACTAAATTAAATGTTTTTCACAATGAAACACAAAAAAATGTTTCTTTTTCCATATTTTTGAAGTGAAAACTTCTTTAGAATCGTTGGGAGTGATTTGGGAAAAAGTGAAACGAAAAAAGCGACCAACTTGGCTACGAAGCGTTATATTATATGTTGATATAAACGTAGCGACGAACTAAATAAAAATAACTTTTATTTTTTCTTGTGATTCGAACCAAGGATTTTGGATCGGAAGCTCACATTGCTAGTCGCTCGGCTACCGCGTCATGCTGTAGGTGCTGGCCTAAAAGTTATTTAGCTACGAAGCGTTATATTATATGTTGATATAAACGTAGCGACGAACTAAATAACTTTTAGGCCAGCGTCGACAGCATGGCGCGGTAGCCGAGCGACTAGCAATGTGAGCTTCCGATCCAAAATCCTTGGTTCGAATCACAAGAAAAAAAATTTTTTTAAACAGATATTTTATTTTATTTTATGATATGTTTATGAGGAGCTTTTTTTCATGGCAGAAATACACTCGGTGTTTTGCCATTGCCTGCTGAGGGGTGAGCGCTATTAGAAAAATAGTTTTCCTTAATTTTGGTGTTTTCACCGAGATTCGAACTGACGTTCTCTCTGTGAATTCTGAATAGTAGTCACGCACCAACCCATTCGTCTACGGCGTTTGTTTAATTTTACTGATGCAAAAATGAGGAATATTTGAATAAAGTTTGCTTACTGTTTACACATTTTCCAAAGGTGACGGAGAACCAAAAAAAAGTCGATTTTCAAACAAATACGAGTGCATATGTGTAATTGTTTTAGAGTTTCGGTCACGCCCCAGCAAAACCTGCGTGCATATGTGTTTGTAACATTCAAAAAAATGTAATTGTGTTAGAGTTTCGGTCACGCAGGTTTTGCTGGGGACGCTCATAATAGCAACCGCGTGTGTATTTTTATATTCGTAAATATTTTCATTTTTAAATATTTACCGCAATTATGACGAAAAACAATGCAGAAAAGTGTCGTGAATATCGACAGAAAAAAAAATCAATAAATAGCATCACGGAATTCATTCACGAAAATTTAATAAAGTATACACCAGAAGTATCGCGGATACTTAGAAAAGATTACGATAAAGTTCCAATGATTTTAAGTGGCGATTTTAACGTAAATTTTGCATTAGACACAGCGGTTCCTTCAATTGACGTTCTCAATACAACATTCAATTTAAAAATGTGTAACAATCGCACTGAACCGACAACACGATCAAAAACAACAATTGACGCGGTATTTCAAAGATATGTTGACAACATCGAAACCAAAGCATTTGTATCATATTTTAGCTATCATAAGCCACTCGTATCATTTGTTGAAATTGAAAACATTGAGGATGAATAATAATAAAATGAAGAAAATAAAATATGAACTTTATAGCAATATTATAATGAACCTATAATTATCCCGCCCCTAATGCTGCTCTCGTCTCATTCTCTCTCAGTTTGTCTTACGGAAGGTTTCACTTCTATCCCGTCTAACCGTTAGACTGGTATTTTTTTATTTAATGTGAAAATATCTCAATAATAGCAAAACAAAAAACAGTAGTAAAGCTTGTAGGAGCTTAATAGTACTTTAGTATATGGGATAAAGTAACTACCTTAAGTTCGAAAAAATGGGATAAAGTAACTACCTTAAGATCGAAAAAAGGTCGATGAAAAAACAGGTAAACCATTATATTTCATGGTTGTAAGAACCAATAAGCTCTGCGACGAATTGCAAATTTTTAAATATTTTGTTTTTTTTAATTGCTTTTTCATGTTTCCCTAAAACAAAAAAACCACATAACTCAAAGCTCCAAACTTTGTATAAAATTCACAACAATTTAACAAATTAAAAAAAAAAACTTATCAATCAAAATGTTCAACTTTTTAATCAGAACTTTTAGAAAACTTCATAACCAATTTAATTTTAGTATAATATAATAAAGCGTAAGTTTTAGGTCGCTCAAAAATTGCGTTGATTTAAAAATAATTTGTTTGTTGAGGATTTTCCCCCATAGCACTGAAAAAAGACATTTAAATGAATTGCCAGAGAGCAGAAGATATCCTAACAAAAACTCATGTACGCTTAATAAAAAATAAATTAAAAGAAAAATTGTTTTGATAGCTTATATAAATTTGATGTTACAACGATTTTCGCAACACCAAAATTTTTTGTCAATTCTTATGCGGAAGAAGATGCTCAACATCTTAGCGAAAAAAATTGTAAAAAATCAACGAGCATTTCGAACCACTGGAGAATGAATTATAAGACTGCATATAAAAAATTTTTTTTTAATAATCACATGGGTCAGTTTAATATGGCCAACCCTGTATATGTATATATATATACTGGTGTTCGTGTATGTGTTATATATATATATATATATATATATATATATTCAAATGGCGCGTACACCCTTTTTGGGTGTTTGGCCGAGCTCCTCCTCCATTTGTGGTGTGCGTCTTGATGTTATTCCACAAATGGAGGGACCTATAGTTTCAAGCCGACTCCGAACGGCAGATATTTTTTATGAATAGCTTTTTCATGGCAGAAATACACTCGGAGGTTTGCCATTGCCTGCCGAGGGGCGACCGCTAATAGAAAAGTTTTTTTCTTAATTTTGGTGTTTCACCGAGATTCGAACCAACGTTCTCTCTATGAATTCCGAATGGTAATCACGCACCAACCCATTCGGCTACAGCAGCTGAACATAAAGTCACATTATTAATGCCCTCTATTTTTATTAAAATTCTCAATCATGCCTTTGGTGCAATTTTCAAATATATTATTATCTATACTAATATTATAAAGAGGAAAACTTTGTTTGTTTGTTTGTTTGTTTGTAACGAATAGGCTCAAAAACTACTGGACCGATTTTAAAAATTCTTTCACCATTCGAAAACTACATTATCCACGAGTAACATGGATTACATTTTATTTTGGAAAAAAATAGGGTTCCGTAAGATATTTGGATTTTTCGGACACAAACTGAAAAAAATCTTATATATAAAATAAAGTCAACTTTTTGTGTGTGTTCGCTAACCGGCCGTGTCTGCACCGAATTAAACCAACCTTACACACATTGTTAAGAAGGTATTGAAGATGGTTTCCGTATAGTTTGGATACCTATTGGTGGATAGGGCTCGAGATATAGGTCAAAACGTGGACCCGGGTAACCTTCGGATGTGTATGTACAATATGGGTATCAAATGGAAGCTGTTGGTGAATGCTTTAGTTCAGAGTATTTCCATCCGCTCCGTGACTAGGGTCTCGAGATAGAGACCAAAACGTGGACCCTAGAATGTGTTTGTACAATATGGATATCAAATGAAAGCTGTTGATAAGTGCTTTAATACGGGGTAATTTTCATACCTATTGATGACTAGGGTCTCGAAATATATGCCAAAACGTGGACCCGCCGTGTCTTTGAACCGAATTAAACCAAACTTACACACATTGTTAAGTAGGTATTGAAGATGATTTCCGTATAGTTTGAATACCAATTGGTAGATAGGGTCTCGAGATATAGGTCAAAACGTGGACCCGGGTAACCTTCGGACGTGTATGTACAATATGGGTATCAAATGGAAGCTGTTGGTGAATGCCTTAGTACAGAGTATTTTTCATGCCGCTACGTGACTGGGGTCTCGAGATATAGGTCAAAACGTGGACCCGGGTAACCTTTGGTTGTGTATGTACAATATGGGTATCAAATGAAAGCTGTTGATAAGTGCTTTAATACGGGGTAATTTTCATACCTATTGATGACTAGGGTCTCGAAATATATGCCAAACGTGGACCCGCCGTGTCTTTGCACCGAATTAAACCAAACTTATGCACATTGTTAAGTAAGTATTGAAAATGGGTTTCGTAAAGTTTGGTTGTAATTCGGAGCAGTGGCAACGGGTACAGCGTTCTTTTGAGCCAGCCATAATGTCGCTTACTTTTTTAACGCTTGGGGCGGAACTGAACTGTCCAATTGACAGTGTGAGTTACAATGTGTCAATATTTCTTTCTGATTTGGATGCCATAAGGAAAAAACGTAAGTGCAACATGTAAAAATTGTTTGTGAATTTTTTTGGAGTGTTCCAAAAGAACAGTGAATAATTTCTTACGAAATTTGAGAATTTAATGTGAAATCCGAATGAAATTATGTGTTCGTGGAAAAAACAATTTTTTTCGTTTTTTTTTTTTTTTTTGAAAAATATAAATGGATAATGGTTAAAAAAGCTCCAATGCTTAATAAAACATATAAATTGAAACGAAAAATGCATGGATGATCAGGAAAAAAGACGATTGTTTATTCATATGCGTTGATTTGAAATTTAAAAACAATCTTCTTTTTTCCTGATTTTCAATTTATATTTTATATTTACTCAAAAACAAATAGAAAAACAAAAAATATTGTTTATGCCAAAGCGCTTGAATAAAGAATAAAGAAATAAATAATATGAAAACCATATATTTTCTGTTCTAAACCATATCTATTCTATTTTAGTGTGCCCAGCGAAGGGGGCCGGGTTTGCTAGTATTATATAAATACGCCAACATGCATTGTTTTGAAGAAAATACAATAACTTCGTTTAGTGCAGAAACCTTAACCTCGATTTATAGGAGGCGCGGCATCTGTCATATAGGCCAAAATATGAAAGCCAACGTATCTCTACCAATGAAACGAGGGAACTTGGCACGAAAGCATAAATTGTAAGTATATGCGGTACTTATAGTGAAAAGTGGTGTGTATTAGAAAAGGGGGTGTGGCACTTCCAATACAAACTGAAACCTTCATATAACTTTTTCTTTGGCATCGCTTATGCTAAGGTACTGAAGTTTCATATACTTTTAATGGCATAACTTACGAATGCCGAATTTAAGGCGAAAAGCATGCGATGTTGTAAATTGAGTGAGGCACCTCCCATACAATACATGGGCGTAGTTCAATTGAAATTGGATAAAACTTTCTACTTACAGTAAAACTAGTTATAGGTCTCATTTTCGACTACGGGCGATACTAGTCTCAGTAATAAGAGAAATTATGGTTACTTGAAAATAACACATTTTGAGTTCTTCTCGAAACCAAATTTTTTCAGATCGGTAGGCATCAAAACTCAGAATTTTCAACCGACTGAAGTAAAAAATTGGTATACATTTTTTAAATACATTCTACACAGAGCGACGTAGGAGTTTTTCGATTCGGTCAATGTAAAAAGTTTCCATAGCCTGTTTCAATTATCATTTTTATGAAAAAAATTGATATATTATTAAAATTATTTTTTCACAGGATGCTACGTAATTATGACCGTATCCGAATACCAACCCATGCGTGACTACCATTCGGAGTACGTAGGTGCGAATCTTCGTGAAACAGCAAAATGAAGAAAAGGCAAGCCTCCGAGTGTATTTCTGCCATGGAAAATCTCCTTATAAAAAACCATCTGCCTTTCGTAGGTGACGTAAAATGGTAGATCTCTCTATTTGTGTGACACACACCACAAATCTAAGAGCCGTATTTTTTGTATGTTTTTGGTTTTTGATGGAAGAAGTTCAAAAGAGATGAACCCCACAAAAATAGTATCGAAGAAAATATCCATTTAGAGATTTTTTTAGAAAGTAAAAAATGCATTTTCATTTTAGTAAAACTACAAGGCACCACTGCATAAAACTTTAAGACCTATAAAACAAAGAGTGATATATTTATATCACCGCGATTATTCATGAAATATAAAAGATATATAATATATTTAAAATTTGTTCACATGAAAGTATGTACAAAACTACGAGTCGCAATTACTCAATAAGCCGTTCAGTATTCATCGTTGTCGAGTATAGCCTGGCATCTTCTTCATACTTCGAGCCAGCTTTTCGGCGTATCTCGTCGACAAGCAGGGCTAGATTTTGCGAACTTGACGCACGAGTTGCAGTTGCGTTAAATCATGGACTGGCTTTCCAGCAAGATGCGTTTTCATATTCCCCACATATTTTCAATGGGGTTGGCGTCTGGGCACTGGGAAGGCCAGTCCAATACAGTGACGCCATTTTCTTGTTTTGTTGTTTCTCAATTCGTTTTTCTGAGAGCAGTGGTTTTGATGTATGGGACGGTAGGATATGTTAGCCTCCTTCAGTCGACGTTCGAAGGTGTTGATACTCCCATCTATTCCCTTTTTAGCTAGAACTGATCGTGCTGGGCGTAGTCACAAAGAAGGGTCCCGCTTAAAAAGTTCGACAATCACCTTATCCTCCTTTTTTGTCGTCACTCACTTTAAGCCGCGCTCGCAAAAGTCATCAACATTTTTGTACACTTTATACCGCTTACTCTACATCACAACAAACTTTTTGATTTTTTAATCACTTTTGCAGCCACGGCGTAAGATAATTTCGGCCTTTTCGAATGCGTGCAAGAAAACGAAACGCTTCGCATACTTTTCACTGATTTTTGTTTGGTTGCGTTTACGAGACAGTTTCGATTTTGTGTCCCCATTCTGAAGTAGGAACAATTTGTATTAGCGACCTCAATTGAGCGACAAGAAGTTCATTCAAGATATGCATTAGGTCTAATAGAGGCGTGACCGCCATAACTTAGAAACTATTTGACCACCTTTTTGACTTGAGGTGATTTCATGTCATATTTTGAGCTAATTTCTGCGCATCGGTCGAATTTGCCTTGATAACTTTTTGACCGTCCATATTTGTTTTCCTTTGAGTTTTTGCTTAACTATTGCCCAAATATTTTCATCATTCGCCATCAGGCATCTGTGGAGGACAATCCAACATTTCATTCCCGCTGTGGTGTTTTCGCTCTACACACCTTCAACTTCGATGGTTGGGGTCGTTGTCTTCTTGTGTAATCCAAGATCGGTTAGTTCTTTCAAACATCTTCGCAGCTGATGGTAATAACACTTTTTGGTAGATTTTATTCATCAAAACTGCATTTCATTAAACCTTAACTGAATACTGAACAATTCGTTCAAGTTGTGGATTATCTGCACTATACTAGGACCGACATATGCCCAAATGAAAGTTCTTCCGTGAATATTACGTTCGCCCAATTCCGTTCTGAATCTGCCGTAGTCCAAGTCTTTTTTTTTCGATGTGTGTTAATAAAAGCAACGATTTTTCAATGGGCTCCGAAATATTATATCTTCTGCCCGTAAACGTCCTCGAATGCCACTTTTCCTTAAAACTGCTTCAGCTTCTCGCACCAATAAGTTCGGTTTTGTCACAAACAAATCAATGATCTTTTGGTCTTGCTTTGGAGAGGTATCTTTTTTTATTTTGGCCTCGTCCGGGGAACGTTTTTAACTTCGGTATACGTTGCACCCATTTATTTATGAACACCGTCGACTTCATCAAATATTTTGCTGCAGATACACGTGACCTTTGGACCTTCGGGGTGTGCATGGGAGCACTGCGTTTTTCATACGCGGAACTCAACGTAAGCTTTCTAAATTTCTCGCAAACCAATCAAATTTCAGAACACGTATTGACAAAAGGACACGCCTTTTTGGCAGGATTTTAATTTTTTTAACGGAACTCTAAGTTTGAATTTTGCCGATCACACTTCCATTAGGCAGACTGTACATAAAATTCATCAATAAAACAGTAAATTCTTGGTTTTATCTTGGCTATCACTCTAAAAATTTTCCAAATGCATATTGCCAAATCAGTATACAGTAAGCCCCGTGCCACATTTACATTAATATGTTGTATTTGCTTGCCAAATGAAGGAACTTACCTGAGCAAGCACAATTTACATTGGTAGGGCTTTTCGCCACTATGTATACGCAAATGTTTGGTAAGTGTGGAACTGTCCGAGAAGGATTTCTTGCACGAAGAACAACGGTAAGGTCGTTCGCCCGAATGGGTGCGCATGTGCGTGGTGACGCTGGAACTTTGTGAGAAACGTCTATCACAAATAGGACAGCGGAATGGCTTCTGTCCGGTATGTGTGCGTACATGTGCAGTAAGATTGGCGGCCTGCGAAAAGCTCTTGTTGCAATCCGGGCATCTTGACAGGAATAAAAGTACAAAGACAAAATGACATTGTTTCACAAAAAACACAATTTCGGCCATACCTGTAGGGCCGCTCACCCGAATGGGTTCGCAGATGTGTTTTGAGCGTGCTTGGGCGTGCGTAAGTTTTGCCACAAAGCCTGCACAGATTCGGCTTCGAATCGGAGCCCTCTTCATTACTGTCTTCATCATCGTCGTAAGGGCTTTTCGTTGGCGATGCAAAGGCAGGCAGAAGCTCTGTACCAGCGGCGAATAGGTGACGGGATGTATCACTTGTTGGCGATGGCGAGTCCTCCTCGACAATGACGGCGTCGGTTAGCGCAGGCAAAACACCAGGTGCAGGACTCTGATTCGACTGTTGCAGCGTTGGCGTTCGAAAATCTGCGGTGAATGAATAGGTTGCTGCGGGCGGGTAATGTGTGGGGCTTAACAAAGGGGGGTAGAGCACATTGACGGAGGAATTAGTATTTGGTGGCGTCCACTGCATCTGTGTGGGAAGTAATAGGAATTAGGACACTGTTTGAGTGATGGACCATTTATTACTTACCTGCGAGCATTGCATTGGCACCGTACCCTCCGCGCCATAACCATGCATGGTCATATTCATGCTGACATTCACACTCATGCTGGGGTACATTGGAGGCGGTGGAGGTGGTGGGGCTCCGCTTGAGCTCATATGTTGACCGCACGTGTTGCCGACGGACGTCGACCCTGGTATCATGCCACTACTGGTTGGATCATAGTAGCACGTCGCTTGTGTGGCGGCTGAACTGAGCGAGTTGCCATGGGTGGAGGATTGATTCTGGCTCTGAGAAGAATGCGAAACTTGGCCACTGGGCGAGACCAGCATCTGATGCGGGTGCACAGTGTATGAGAGCGAAGCTTGGTGCGGGTTTGAGGAGAAATTGTATGAGGCGCCGCACGGTGAAAAGGGAAACAGGCTAGGCAAGGGATCGATGTCTAATGGCGGCAAACCTGGGAACGACGAGGCCATCTCATCGGTGCTCCAATAACTCGCCGCGCTGCTGCTGCTGTTGTTGTGGTTGACGGTGGTGTTTGTACTGATGTTGCCAGAGAGATTTATTTGCTGTTGTTGCTGCAAATGGTTTTGTGCGGATCCAACAATGCTGACACCGGTTACCACACTCGTCGATGGATCGAAGCAGGAGCCGCAATCGAAGTCGTTGGATGTCAGCGAAGAGATGGGTAAAACGGTATTTCCTTGACAAGACAAACAGCCGACACAGGAAGATGCCGCACACTCTTGCTGTTGGTCAGGTAAAATAAAATAAAAACAACATAGGACACAAATTAAAATTGAAAATATATATTGGTAGATGTGTTAGTGGGCCGGTAATAATGAAAAATAAAGCTTTTGAAATTTCTCGTTAGCTGTATTGAGCTTTATAGCTCGCCACGTGCTTATACCTTTTAGAACTATTTTTCTTAAATATTTTCACCAAAATATAACGTTCGCTTGCTGGGAGCACACCAAAAATTCGAGAAACGCATTAAATTTACTGTGACGCGCTAAGTAAAAGCAAGGACACATTTTGATTAGATTTCGCCATGAATTTTTTACAGCAATAAATAAGAGCTTATGGTGATTTCTGCATACTTTTCTAAAAAAATTTTTTTTTCTCATCTCAAGAAAACTCTCTCGCAGCAAATGAAAAATAGCACTAGATTTTTCTATAAAATATGTATATTTCTCCTATTCCTCTAAGCCTGTAAGCCCCAAAGCACTGATATCCACAAGGCAGTTTCAAAAGCCATCCGTCGGCAGGTGGCATAAGCATATTTTGCGAATTATATATTTCCGAAATGCGTTTTTGTTTTCATTAATTCACTTTGCAAATTTTTCGATAAAGTTAATAAACAATTTTATTTCAGATTGCTACTTTGTGCACTAATGTTCCAAGGAACCCATTAACATTTGCGGAAGATATTCGATTACAAAGATTCACTGTTATTTTAACAGCGCTGCTAATATAATTTAATATTTGTTTTTGTACAATAATTTATTTCTCAACCGCCGCCGTACCTGTGGACTATCCAACGCCAGACCAAATAATGGATTGTTGGGCACATATCCCGTTTCTGGTTCCACTGGAGCGCCATTTGAGACATCGCACGATATGTACATAGCTCCACCCTCTTGATCTTCCAGGGAATCTGTAATGGATGGAAAATAAATATTTTTCATATAAATATCTTTAGGGATGCTGCGAGCATCTCAAATCAACCACCTTCCAATGCAGGTGAAATATTCATATGTATGGTTGTTTGTATGTATATATGAAGCATTAGCCGTTGTCAAGAGCGAAGAATGCTTAATTAAAGGGAAAATTTCATTGTCAGAAATATCAAATTTTTACAAGGGCAAGCTTTCCGTACTATTGCCCAACTGTCAAACCAGTGAAATTATCAAAGTTTAGAATCCATTTGTTTTTTATTTCTAAGTTTCCCCCTCTTAAAATGCAAAATATTCTACGTTAGCACCATCAATTTTCAATTTTCAATATCAAACAAAATTTAAGAACAGTTTAAAAGTTATAAATTGCATCAACATTTTTTAATATGTGAAAAACGCGCATTTGTCACTGTACCTTAACTCCTCCCAAATAACACACCCTTACAAATTGCAAATCGCTTATGGCGTAGAGTGTGTGTATGTATGTGATTTCCCTCGCGAATTGCTTTATCAATCATGCGCGTGGTGCACAAGCGCAGACAGAAGAGGGACCACACACACACATGCATATACATAAATATAAGCGCACTCACACAAATTACCATATACCGACCGGTTCATTTACTCCCCAGCAGAAGATTTGCTTGTTGGTATTTTATCATTTTTCACTACCTGGAAATCTGCAAACCAGGTATGGCCAAAAGAGACTATGCACTTTTCAATGGACTACATACACTCGATTTTGTTGTTGTTATTTTTGAACACGTATCCCCAACATACGAATATGTTGTCATTATCAACCATTTTGCATTTTTAGTTCGTCTTTCACATATAGATATGTGCCTTGGTATGCTTAGCTTTTTTGTTATCGAAAAATTGCGCGCAATAATACCTCAACCACCGCAATCACTGCACTTAGTCCCCCTACAGTCTATTGTTTTTATCATGCATGCAAAGACCCATGGGGGGACGAAAATTTGTCACGAGTGAGGAGATAAAAGCCGCATTGCTGGATGAGCTCAAACCCACAGCAAAATGAACATTGCAGAAATGCCTCGAGGGTGGGAAAAAGCGCTGGCATAAGTTTTTTGTATCTGAGAGCTACAAAATATAAGGAAAAGTACAAAACTTCTTTACATTTTTCTCGCTTTGTTTCGACAATGAAATTCATATTGTTATAATTGCCCTTATGCAAGTGGTCTCAAACAGTTTTCTTACTAATCTTCAATTTCAAGGCAAAAGGATGAGTCTTAACACTCCACTTCAAAAGCTGTAATACACAATTGGCTTTATCAAACACAAGACTGGCAAAGAAACCTTTTCTGAAGCTTTTTAATCGTCGCCTTTAAATCGTTGTGTAGCATAAGCCAGTGCAATGTACATATATACGAGTATTGTATGATATGACTCACTACACCATCTAAGGGAAAATATTCCGAGCCTTTAACTTCATCTAATAGATTTATAAGCACTATACAAATAAATATAAATACTAAATAAATAATTAATTTCCATTTTTATCAAGCAATAAATAAAAAAAAACATTTCAGAAAGTAATGTTTGAAATGAGTTAGTTTTAAACCTAAAATACATGAAGAGAGCTTAATATTTTATTAAATATTCCGTATTTGTAACTTTTGTAGTGGGCACAAAGACCATGAAGTCGAAGTGCAAACTTCCAATAAATCTAAATCCGAATTTTATAGTAAATTCTAAGTATTAAAAGCACTAAAACACACCCATTATTCGAGTTATATATATTTACTTATACATACATATATAAACATTCCTTATTCATATTGCCTTGTAAAGTGAGTTGGTTCAAACCAATAGAATTTTGCATATATATATATTAAATGTATATATATAATATATAATTGTCATAAAATGTGTCTGCTGGGTTGCAAATGAGAACGAACCCTGAATGGGTTGGTGCGTGACTACCATTCGGAGTACGTTGGTTCGAATCTCCGTGAATCACCAAACAGAAGAAAAAAGTCGGTGTCGGACAATATCAAGACGCATATCACAAATAGGAGGAGGAGCTCGGCCAAACACCCATAAAAGGCAGTAAGCGCCAATTATATTATAGATATATATATAAATGTATACATATATGTATAATAATCGTTACCAGCGCTTATGAACCAGAAATGAAATTAAGAAAAATCCTCGCAGCAAGTGGATATGTAAACAATTAGTCCAAAATTTATTATAACTAGTATTAATCTTATTTATGTTTCTACACAGAATACCTTAAATGTTTTTACTTCATTAGAATTAATTTTAATTTTTTTAAGATTTACTTAAAATATAAATTTTAGCCATGAATTTTCAATTATTAACCAATTACTGTACTTGAATAAAGTTGCATTTAATTAAAAGAAAACCCTACTCTGTGTACACTTTTAAAATAAAAGAGAATACTTTATTTTTTCATTAGCAAACTCAGGCAGCTAGCGGCTGAGACTATCGAAATTTGTAACGTGAAGAAATGCATGTTGTTGTTTTTTTTTTTAATTTTAACTGGTCTAGCTCTGTCCAAAAAAGAAAGCTGTCGTAGGTATGCTGACAGGCCATAATTTGCTAGAGGCGCACGCATACAAGATAGGAATTACAAACAACGATAGCTGCAGATTTTATGCTGCAGACAATGAACTGAAAGAGAGGGGAAAGCTAGAGCACATTCTATGTTCTTGCCGTGCGTTAGCTAGAACCAGATTAAAATGCTTAGGAGCTCCGCAATATGAGAAGTTAGAATGCCTCTCAGGGTTAGAGCTTCAGAGTGTACTTAGATTCGCAAAAGACGCAGACGTATTACAAGATGTCTACTACAAAGAAACGTAAAGGTCTAGCTCCATCTGGTAACACTAAAGACTAATAGGTCTATGTGATGGCTTTCAACCAGCCAGGTGATAACCTCACCCAACTGGTCTAAAACTGGTGATTTTAGAAACATATTGGCCTAGGATTTATTTCTTTTTGAAATAATCAACTGGCATTTTGCTTATGGTTAGGCAGACAATTGACATTTCGTAGGACATCACCGTGTTAAAAAACCACTTGCGAGCATTAAGAAAATATAGAACTCGAACTGGTTGAGCTGAAAACTGCAACTGATTGGTATCTTTCTAGTGTTTTCCCTGCCGGGAAGCAGCATCCATTTCTATCTGTGCATGTGTGTGTCCAGATGCGTTTATACTTGCTTATACTAATGTATGCGTGTATTTTAGGGTGGTTGGTCTATGAAATGGAGAGCTTCAGTCCACAAAACTTTTGGAAGTACACAGTTTCATATATATTAGTATTTTTATAAAAATCAGTATATAAGAGTGTTACGATTGATTGAAGTACAGTCATTTGTTTTGTATTCAAATTTGTGGCATTATAGCAACAGCAAAGTTCTTAAGTTGGTTGAGATTAAAACTGGCATAAAATCCGTTATTATATTAGGTTAGGTTAGGTTGAAGCGGTTGTCCATTGTAGGACACACTCAGGCTCATGGCCCTTGCGATGCCGAGTGGGGAACTAGCCCCTATCCCTCCTGAAATCAATGTGTGCTACTTAAAAATTTCGCAAGGTCCTTAATTCCGACAGAGCCGAGGTCTTCTAACTCGTTGAAGAAATGTCCGCCCAAAATGGCGAGTCTACGTCTGGATAAAGCAGGACAGTGACACAGAAGGTGCGGGATCGTCTCTTCCTCTTCCTCGTCTAGACTACTTCAGCAGAAGTAATGTGTTTGCACACCCATTCTCTGGGCGGACCTACCGATTAGGCAATGCCCCGTAATGACTGAAATCAGTGTGTTAAGATTATGCTCATCTCTTCTTAGTAGAAGTTCTGTGCGTTTAGCATTTCGCTAACTTTAATTGTTTTACATATGTAATTATTTGTTTACTATACTTAAGTTTATGAATTTCAATCCTTATAGACTATGATACAAAAGTAACTTATATTAGACTATTAACATGTTACATATAATATATTTAAGAACAACTATGATATTATTATTACGAGTATTGCTTGGCTATTTGTGCACTGCGACCTGAATAGATCTATTGTGAGGTCATGTCGCCTACTCGAACAGTTTTCGGCTATTAATAAATCCTAAAACTGCTGTAGGCTTAATTTCTACCGGGAAATTTGGATGTATAGCCCCATTTCCCAAGTAATTTAGTCTGCGTCGTGCCACTGCTGGGCAGTCGCATAGAACGTGTTCTGCTGTTTCTTGTGCCTCTTTGCAGAGTCTACAAGAACCGTTTTCTATCTCACTTATCTTTTTCATGTTATAATTATGTTTACAGTGTTACCTGTTAGTAGTTCAGTGTAAAGTTTTATGTCCTTTCTGCTTGGGTTAAGGATTGCTTCTGCCTTTATCCGTTCCGGATCTATGAGTCTTTTCGTTTGCCGCATGCCCGATTGGACTCTCCAGTAATCGATTAGGCCTCGTTGTTCCTGCTCACGTAAAAAGGCACTTTTGAAGCTGTTGTTTACCCCACAGAAAGTTCAGGACCTATGAAGGGAGGATTTGCCTCCTTGGCCCCCGCTAAAGTGTTCGCAATTTCATTCCCTTCGTGCCCCTCTTGTCCCGGAACCACATCAAGTTAACAAAGTTTTAAAACATTCCCAGACTAACCTTGATTGGAACGAGAAACTGTCCAGCGATTTGATTGATTTCTATGATATAGAATCCAAAGGATTTAAAAAGAAACTATTGAACGCGAGAAATCAATAACAACTAAATACATATCAACATACAAAGTGATGTCTGCTTAACTAATGTTAAAAGTTAATCTCGTTTAGATTTGTAATTGCAGTTAATTTTCGATTCAGGGTCTTCAATTGCCTTAGTAATGAAAGATTAAATTAGCTTTAGCCCATATTACAAAACGAAATAATTCATAATGTTTTACAAGAAATATAATGCAATCTACTTATAAATTCAACATTACGAAAAATATGCAAGAATTGATAAATATTTTTAATAAGAATACTTCGTGTAATTAGTTCCACATTTCAATAATTTAGTTTCCAGATTTCAATAACAGCATGCATATTTTTAAAAGTTTTAGAATTTTATTCGAATATATTTACTATCCCAAAAACTCACTAAATCCCTGTTACTTTTAATTACGTTTTTATTAGCAGAAATAGTTAGTGAGTCTAATTATGGTATTTCCATAATGTATAATATCTATTGCATATTTTTTGTTTCTTAGCGGCACTTCAAACTTAAAAATTGAGTTTCACCTAAACGCTTAAAAATTTACCATAATTTTCGAAAATTCAATCTTTATGCTCAAAATTGCAATATAATATAGTAATCATGTATTTTAATATTAAGCTGAACAAGAGATAAGCAATGCCTTCTGCTTTAAACTATATGGACCACCCTAATCCTTACAATTGCATACGAGTAAATGTACTATAAAAAATCATGGTGGATTTCATGGCATTCGCTTTGTTGCGCGAAACAATGGCCGCTGGAATTTTTCGAAACCATAGGCATAGTAACGAATGACGTGGCAGAAATAGTTAAACACATACACATTCACATCAATACATACATGCGCAGGCACGCTTTTAATGCACTGTATTAAGTTGAAAAAAGCTTACACTCACCCAGAATTATATTCAAGAGTTTGAAACTTTTATATAGCAATCCCATGACATGTTTTCTTCTCTAGGTAACGTGATTTCTTTGATAGTTTTATTTCTAGTTTTTCTACGCTTCATTTTGCGTCGATTTGTGCCGCCTGAAAGTACATATAAACACATAGCTGTACTAAATCATTTTAAACTAGTATTTTCTTTATCATTATACACATTTTAATAACGCTTTTAAATCATTAATATTTCTTTGCTATTAATAAAACAAATGAATAAATAATTGGCGTGTACACTTCTGACGGAAAGAATTTTAGAAACCTTGATAATATTGATAATTTAATAATTTTTATTTCATATACATATATTTTACAAATTTAAAGACTTAAAGCTTTTGTATCCAGAATGCGTTCTGTTCTATTTCTGATAGTGAAAGATTTAAATGGGTCGCTCAGTGGATTACAGGCAGTAGAGAAATGCTTACTAAAGGGTAGGATCTGAGTTTATTGAAGTTTACGACAACTATTGTAAGCATATGAACCGCAACTGCTACTAGATATTTCATCTCTGGCTTATGTCACAAGCACTAATAGTATTTTCTTTTCTCGAAGAAAATGTCATTTCATTATATCGATTTTTTTTCTTTAGAAATTGAGAACGTAAAATGATAATGGGTTATGTTAGGTTTTTGTGGCAGTCGGCTTGGAATAGCCAACTTACTTAGGCCGTTGTGGTACCACTGTGTAGCATGGTCAGTGTTTATTCATTATTGGAGCCATTCAGACGTTAGAAACGATGAAGCGTTTTATCTCAACACCGGATAGTTTCATAAGGTAGTCAAAAGAGTGTTTTTCTAACAACCTTGCTGTGCTCCTAACTAAGGCTAAACATTTACAGAGAAAGGGCCATGACCTTCAAGATATTCTCCCTTGAGAGGTTGAGCATTTCCCCTGACCTTTGCTTATCTATGCGGCCAAATTAGCCTGGTTGTAAAACAAGTATTTTCATCTCTCCATAACCTATTGATCTCCTGGAGCATATTTTTTTATTCTTAATTTGCAAGTTGCCATAGGAATTCCAATATAGCCTCGGTTTTCAAGCAGTGGAAGGTTTGTACTCTTTCTGACTAGCTCATCGGCCTTGCAATTTCCTTCTACGTCTCTATGTCTGGAACCCATATAAGGCTGATCTTGAAGACGGTGCCAATATCAATTAGAGATCAAAAATTCAGTCAGCATGTCTCGACCGTAATGGCAGCGCCTTCCTCATTTTGAAAGAGGAAGTGCCAAATGAACTTCGCGAACTGATTAATTGTCTTTCATATTTTTTTTTCATGTAAATTTCCACAATTTGTACATTTATTCTGGCGTTAAACAATGCATGATCACTTGCCAAACTTCACTGAACAGAAGTGTCAACACATTTTGCCATTCTCAGCTGTCACACCACAGGAATCAATCTCCGGATAACAAAGCGGGAGCATAATGCGGGTACGCCAGCATAGACCTTGTAATAAGGAAGTTGGAACGCCACTCTGAAGTAATGCGAACGCGGTTCCAGGGAGGGGGACGGTTCCAAATGAGAGAGAGTTGTTTAGTCTCCGGATATACCAGTGCTGCGACGGACTTAAACTAAGCACCAAATTTTTAACTTAAGCTGGAAAATATTAAAATGGCGATAAAAATTACTGCTCACCAAATTTTTTAAAAAGTTTTTCCAAGGCTTAGTAAAGCCTCTCCCGAGCAGTAGTATTTTCTTTATTAAATGTTACTTCATTTTGCTTTCAAATTGTGCCAAAACGCTTCTGAAATTTTACTTATATGCAAGCAAATAACTGTTAAAGGTTTCCTAAATTTTGAAAAAACAGAATGTCGATGTTCATACATTATTTTAATACAATATCCACAATAATATTATTAATATTTCCTTTAGCTTTGATCTTTGGTACTAGCCTTGTTCTGATGTTTCTAAAATCTACTGAAATCTCTAAAGCTTATACGACTGATCTTCTTACTTTAACTTGAGACTGGTAAAACTAAAAAAATACTCTTAAAGATACACAAAATGTCTACTAACTTACAATTTTTGGGCGCAAGGGATCTTGCCCTGAGTGGATAGAAAATGTGGGTTTGTAAGGTTTTTCTCTGTTAAATTACAGACATTTTCGCCTATTGACTTGCAATTCATTAAGCGCACTTCTATTAGGCTGCATATTGGTCTGCGTGAAAAAATGTGTCAGCTTAGCAGTCTACACTGGAAACGGTTTGAAATTCTAAAATCATTGCAATATGTCCTGAGATTTCCTTCAAAGTAACAGCACAGGAGCAGATGCTGTATCAACAACAGAAGTAAGAACAACAGAACGAGCAACATCCTTCGAGTTATGACCCAGAGATATGAATTTACATGCAGTAATTGCAATGAATCGAACAAAGCTTTAGAGCATCGGAGCAGAACAGATCTCTCTATCCGCAAACTAGAGTGCTAGGGCAATCTTTCCAAATAGCCAGGATTGGATCAAGGGGAAAATCCGCACTGACGCTTGCACCTCTGTCTTCACTGACGGTTCGGAGATGAAATCGGGAATCGGAGCAGGAGTTTTCTCTAAATCAGCCAATATTTCTATCTCCTTTAAACTGCCGAATACTGCTAGTGTTTTTCGATTAGAAGTCTTTGTGATTCTGCAGGCATGCAGAATGCTTAGGGAACGCGGGAGCATGGAAGATATTAACATTTTCTCCGTTAGTCAAGCCACGATCAAGACTCTGACGACGCCATGGTGCAGAACAAAACTAGTGAACTCCTGTAAGGAGGAGATCAAATCTCTTGGATGTGTAGGTAACATTTCTCTAATCTGGGTTCCAGGACATAGGAACACAGAGGGAAATGAAATTGCGGATAGGCTTGCCAGGAAGGGGACTGAATTGGCCTCAGAGACCTCCTACCCGGTCATCGGCATCCACCTAACAATTGTTAAATGGGAACTGCACAAATTATTTCTGAGGAAAGCGCAGAAAAGATCGAGCCCCATTTCTTCATGTGCTATTTTGAAAAGCCTTTGACCCCAATACGATATACGAAGGACTCAGAAAGTCCTTTCTACTCCTCACCATTCAATTTCCAAACTCGTAGCTGTGTCTACCGGCCACTGGACGATCGGCACACACGCGGCAAAGCTAGGGCTACCATTTAACCCCCATTGCAGAAGCTGTGGAGGCCTTTCATAGAAGAAGGCTGTCGAGCACTTTCTCTGTAAAAGTTCGGGTTTGGCAGCTAGACAATTAAAGTCACTGGGCGCTCCTTTCTTCGCCAGCCTAGGGCAGTACGCCAACCTAAATCCCATCAATCTTCTTCATTATATCAACAGTCCTTGCTGGCTGTAGGTATCTTCTTGTTGGAGGTCTCATAATGGTATCAAAACGGCGATTTAGTGCTACTTGAGGAGTGTCAGACTGGCACTTCAACTATTTCGCCTACCTACCTAATATAAAAGTATTTGGATTCAAGTTATTTAAAAGTTCAACGAAGGTTTTGACGTCATCATTTCAGACTGTGAGTTTTTACAATTTGGGGAATGAAGAAAAAGTCCACATAGTATAATTTACATAATTTCGAAGATGTAATTTCCGCACTAAACCGGAATTTCAAACTAAATAATGCGAGGACCATACTTATTTTTTAGCTGCAGGCAAATCGTAGGCGACTTAAACGCACCGAATATTTTAGAGTATAATGTTTTTAATTGCTTGTTTATTTTTAATTATTTATATTTTTATCACACACTAATTTTACTAGGTGGGTGTTGAGGTTACGAGTATTAGCCTACATATTTCACGTCGAGGCAGTTAGTTTTACCAACCAAACATACTGCCGTCTATCCACCTAACGTCGTTTCTTAGCTCCGATTAGAAAGTTCCTCTTTCGAAATTGTTGGGATTTCGAAGAGAAGGAGGACATAAAAAAACTCCTTACTTTAGCTTTATTAGCTAACCTTACCTCCATTTGAATCACCAGCTCGCCTAAGCGAACTTTTCTATCTTTCTTAGGCCAAATTCTACTATAAAGCATGTTTTCTATAACTTTGATTTCTCATAGCAGCTCATATTTGTTCTTTAACGTTTCAGAATGCTGCTTGAAAGGTAATTTGATTTAGTCAAAAGTAAAGATATTCTTTTGCCAACCAGGACTACTTTGGATTAAGTAGGAAATTGAGTAGTAAGGATCTCTCTCGACAAAGAAAATTTACACTCTATAAGGCTCTAATCATGCCCATCCTAACGTACGGCGCAGAAGTGGACGACGACAATATCTGATGAGGTGTCCCTTGGGGTGTTTGAGAGAAAAATTCTGCGGAAGATTTTGAACCTTTGCACGTGGCGAATATCGTAGGCGATGAAACAATGAACTGTATGAGTTTTACCACGGCATAGACATAGCGCAGCGAATAAAGATCCCACTACTGGGTTAGCTGGGTCATATCGACAGAATGGATGCAAACGCTCCGACTCTCAAAGTATACGATGCGTTACCAGCTTGTGGTAGCAGGGATCTCCTCTACGTTGGAAAGATCAGGTGGAGAAGGACTTGGCTTGGCCCGTTAGCACGAGAAATATAATACTGATAGGCTTTGTTAAACTCGGCCAATATCGCGTAAGTGGTTATCACGCCAATCAAGAAGAAGAAGAATGGTATTTGTACCTGGCCAGATATTTCATATCACCAAGCATCGAGAAACAAAGCCGGCGGACGCAATTTGCTCATAAAGACACTGGCACATATTCTAAAGGGAAAGAAATTTGATACACTGTAAGCGTATTGGGTTAAAAGAGCAAATTAGCATTTGAGAGTTTTCCGATTTGAAAAGCAATATTAGTTTTGAACTTTGTACGCATATTAAACAATATTTCATACACATTTTCATTTCATTCCCATACACTTCTTCTTCTTCATCTTTTATTTGGAAATATCTCCTGTTTAAAAACAACATTTAACAATAAACGATTAACCATAAGTAAACTTTGCAATAAATGAAATTTACAATGCACAGATTCAAAATATATGCATATATATTTAAGTTTTTGAATAGATCTTCGTTTTCAGATCTTGAGCATGATGTCCAATATCCATGCCATCTTCTCGGAGGTCTTCCTGTCGGTCTAGATGTGGTGGGTCTTTTCATTATGGCTGATTTCACGAGTCGTTCTATAGGAATTTGTTTCATTCTTTCCTGCGTTTTCTACTCCATTTGGTTACGTCCTCTATTTCATACATTCGTCTTGTCTGGTAGTCTTTCTCTGGAGGTCAAGTCTGGAGTAGCCCGCTGTACATCGTAAAGTCTGCATTTCTGTTGCATTTATATTTATATACGCAGAATGCTTTTGTAGTTTGCATCCTAACTTCTTTGCTATGTCTCTGGATGATGTAATGTGAGTGCCTAAATAGTTAAACTCCGTGACCTGCTCCACACTTTTACCATAAACAGCAAGCTTTCATCTGAGAGGGTTTCTTGTTTCGTCAATAATTTAGTCTTTGCTACTGATATTTTCGGGCTATATTATGCAGTAAATTTCTCAAAGCTAAAAGCTTTCCTTGGAAGTTATCTTCAGCTAGCATCGTCCTAATCACCTATATTCACAGCATCGTAGCAAATTAGTTGAAATTCTGTGGTTAACAATTTATAACTAGTCATTCCCTCTTGTGTTTTTAATACCTTTTATTATTCCCCTCATGATTCTGTTGAAAAGTATCGGATTGAGACTATCGCCTTGTTTTACACCTGATACAAGTAATCATCATGAACAATGAATTTATTTGAATGAATTTATAAAGTGAAAGAACATAAAGGAACGTCTAGGACAATCGAAAAATTTAAATTAACTGGAGGCACTCGATGAATCCAGGGGAAATCCTTACTGAAGAAAGGTATGGACTGCAACTGATGGGTAAGGGCAGAGCAATCAAAGTTAACTGCAGAGAAACCGAGAGAAAACACAATCCCTAGTTTCTTCAGCACGATAGCACTTCGCCACATGCGTCGAACGTCGTCAGAACGTATTTAGAAACGCTCAAATCGGAGGTCGTTATCCAGCCGTCATACTCTCCAGGCAAAGTAATTTTGGGAGAAGATAGAGAACTGCTTACTCTCATTACGACCTATGTATACAATTATGATTTGATTATGATTTGTCCTCATCAAAGACTGGCCGTCAAGAGATGCGATGGGCGGGGCAAGGTAAGAAGAGCATCGGACCTTACGACGTCTACTACAGCTGTCATGCAAAGGAGCGCGAAATCGGTGTTGGGTTCATAGTTGGAGAGAGACTTCGGGACCAAAGTACTGTTATATTGGAGTAACAAAATCATATCCCCATACATGTACGGCGGACTCCTGCTGGAGTGCCAGTCCTTGGCCGGATATATATTAAGTAGAACCGACTGTCGGGGGAACGCCAAGTACTGTCGTTCACTCCGCTGGACGAGCGTCTTCAATCCGCATCAAAGCGAAATTTTCCAACATCTCGACGATGCGACCAAAGATTGCTTCTATGAACACCTGAAACGTTCCCCTCAGCGCTACCCCCGCCACGACATAAAAGTCGTGCTGGGCGACTTCAATGCCTAGGTGGGCAAAGAGGAGTTTTGGTCCCACAGTCGGAAAATTTAACCTGCACAAGCCTTATCAAACATCCGGTAACGGACAGAGGCTGATCGACTTCGCCGGGGCTCGAAACATGGTATTCTGCCGCGCCAGATGCCAGCATAAAAGAATACACCAAACTGTCTCCTGATCGGGAACGCGAAATCAGAAAAAATTATAAAAATTGCTTTCAATGGGTACTTGGTCATCCTCTTTTTCAATCCTTTTTCCTCCCACAAATCTCGAAGTAATACCGAAATATTCAGGCCTCAACTTCAGTCACAGCCCTGACTCATCCACTGGCCAGAGTTCACTAAAAATTCAATCACAACACGTTGCCTGTAATACGAGTCACTCACGATACCACTAAAAAAATACTTTCAAAAAACACAAAGCAAACGCGCCTCCGACTTCAAACTTTGACTGGAACTAAAGGAAGGTCCCTTCCCTCCAGACGTATGTTTGTCGTAACATTCATTGAACAAAGAATATATTATACATAAACATTTTATACATTTTTACTGCGACCATTTCAATTGTCCTGTAAATGCCGAATAATTATTTTTATAGTTTGATTGAATTGGCTAGAATCCATATTTTCACTCTTTCTACCATCTTATCTAAGTACCCAAAAAATTCGAAATAAATTCGATATAAGTTATATCTCTTGATTTCAAAACGACCATCCACCTCTCCGTCATGGCGCTTTCCTCAACCGACACTCATCACAAGGAGCAGGATAGACTCGCGAGGATGCATTCCTTTAATAATTTTACACTATCCATCCAATTTCCTAAAGTTGATATTCGAGAAATAGTAAAAACACCGACGATTGTTACCACAAAAACAAAGTCAAAATGCATGGCAAACAACCTCTTACGATCAAACTTTACAGTTGAAGGCCATGCCATTAAAATATTTTGCGCTTTGGATTAAAAAGTTTTTGACCATTATATAATAAAAATGTAAGCAACTGGGTGGTTAATTTCATTTCAAGTTCTTGAGTTGGAGACCAAGGACGAAAGTTCAGGCAAAAGAGCTCTTAAAGAAGTTAAATGCAAGTCCTTTGAAGTCCTTAATTAGCCAAAGTTAGAACGGTTTTGACATACAAGCATTTAGTTATTGACATACCATACATCAATACATATCCTTACAGACACATTCAAAAGCCATTACTTATAATTTGTTTCTTCTATTCAAAATCATCACATATTTGTTCACAACTGGGCTCAATTTTACATTTCCCTAAAAAATTTGTGATAATTAGTTCTGCCACTGTTCACATTTTCATTGGATTGAATATATTGTTTGAACTCTCATGATATCTCTCACTTCATTATTTTCACAGTTTGTATTTTTTTTTTTTTTGGAAAATTAAATTTGTTTTTAATCATTCGGGCATCTTGGACAGCCCTTTATGGATGAACCACTTTGTGAGAGTAAATTTTTTTTTAAATATTCCCCATATATGCACGAAAACGGCTTAATAGTAACGCAAATCCTCCTTTCTCCATACCTTTGAACGAATTTTATAGTAACCATGGCCAACACATATCCTTATTTATTGGAGTGGGAATATCAACAACCAGGATATGTTTTCATGTAGATTTTTATTATTTTATTATTAATCACTAACAATAATTTTTTGTGCACAGAAGATTATAAAGAATTTGAAAATTCTCATATATGCAAAATTCTATTTAATTATTTTTATATGCATAGGGTGTTTCGCTTTTCACATATGTTTCGAATATTTTCAATACATTCAATAAATTACAATTGTTGCCCGGTACCGTCAACTCAATACCCGTAGAGCTTATTTTAATTGGGTTTATCCTTTTTCTGGACAAGACGACTTGTACCGATGAACAGAGAACTGCAACTAAAACAACGCAGTCGGGCGGTACTGTGCCATCCAATGAAGAGTATCATCAAAAAGCTAAGTAACACTAGCAAGGCGAGAACCGCAAAAAAAACATATGTATGCTCGCAAATGCAGAAAAAATAAATGTATCAACCACTACAAGCAAGAAGGCGACAAATTAAAAACATAACAAGACAAAAGAAAAATGGAAAAAGAAGAAAATATATACTTATGCAAAGAACAACAAAAGTGACTGAATTGAAAACATGAAAAAAATCGAAACGTTAAGGGAGAAGGACCACCCCTTCCGTACGCACCGCAGCCAGTTGTCTCCAGCGAAGTGTCGATGATGTCTTTCTAGTTAAGTAGTCGTCACTACCCCCGTTGCAACCAATACGGCAGCTCGACAGTAGACAGTAGTGGTGTGCAGTGTGCTTACATGTCACCCAATATCAGATCATTACTTACAACATAACCTGCCCTCAACTGGTTTGAACACAGCCCCGCACACACTCTTGCATACTCAATAATATTTCCACTCACTAACACCAATACCTATGCAGTCTACAGATTAACTGAATGAGCAGTCGTCGAAATTAGAATTGAGCGTTGCAATTGCTGTCACACCACCACTACAAACGCAATACCCACCGTCTCCAGCGCCTACAACCACCATCCAAGCGCCGGTATGTAATACGTTTCTATTTCAAATGGCTCGTCCATTCACACCAATATTCGACCACCCCCTTCTCGAACGAAATTTTCCTACATTGCTACAAGGAAGTGGTACCGGCCAAAGGTTTTATGTTTACCCCGCCTCCACCACACTTGGCGTCGTTGTGGTCACTCGTTCACACCAAGGGGACAATACAAATGAAGGCAAAGTTATCTTACAGACACAATTGAAATGCTGTTTCAAGCAGAACTCAATAATAACTCAATTCTATCGAAAATGTGCCGCCAAACAACCAATGAGCACTTTGCCTAAGATAGTTGTTTTATCGAGTTCATATAAGTAGTACATACACATACACCCATATACGCACACATATAACATAGTGCATACATAAGTGTGTATGTTTTCATACAAGCTTATCCCCATGCCCGGCATTTGTTTTGTTTAAGATTGTATGCCACTCGTTTTACGGTTTTTGCAGTTTGTTGGCCAATGTAAATTACACACGTCAAAAAGAGTATTGAACTCGCAGTCTCTTTGTTTTATGGTCAACCAATATTAAGACCGAGATTGAAAATACACACTTGTCCTACCACCGAAAGACCTCTTTGCAGAAAACCTTGCAGTGAAATCTACCGGAACACTAAAAGCCTTAAACGAATTCTCATACAAGACTTATCATGGCTCAATAAACCGGAACAATACAGTCAATATGGGCTATATGGCTCCGGTTTTTAAAGGGGTGAAGAAGTTCTAGATTTCTATCGAAAAGAAGGATGGCGTAAGGGCTTTAGTTCCAAACACAATACACTTAACTTTTATACAGACGGTTCTAAAATGACTAGTAGAGTAGGCAATGGGATATGTCGTACTTTCCAGAGCTCAACCTAAGGAGATCTTAAAAGCTCCCATATCACCGCAGTGTGTTCAAGGCTGAGGTTTTCGGGAAGGCAGCAAGCCTAGCTTGTGATACTACTGGGACCAACTCCAAAGTTAACTTTTACATACATAGTCAAGCAGCCATTAAAGCAATTGCATCGTTTAGTACAACGTCCAAACGCAGGGACGCAGTAGAAAGGTTGGCAGTAAGCTACATTGTTGAGTTCCGAACCATCAGGGCATTGAAGGCGATATAGCTATTCTCGGATTTTGTCAACGAAATACCAAAGCCAATACGAATATTATACAACGAACTAGACGAAAACATGATCAGAAGATTCAGGACAAAAAGGGAGATCTTCTCAACTTGCAGAAATGCTAAAATCATGCGTAAGCATGCCGATCCTTTGATGTAGCCAATTGGCGCCGATTAGCTCGAGAAAGAAACGACTGGTGCGCTTTGTTAAACTCGGCCGCATGGGTGTTAAAAATAATAGTGATTGGTTGGGATCGAGTTGAAAACGCTCTAACTATACTCAAAATAAGGCCTAATGCCTCAACGCATATGAATTTATTTGTTAACCAGTGTCATTTAGAACGGCTCGTCGACACCGCTTGGAACAGCTACCAACCAGCCCCCAAAGAAGAGGCAACAACACGCGGGAATATCTTGTTTGATACTCGATATTGCGATGCGGTCAACTAAGGAAAATACATTCAAATCAATAAGTGCAAAACAAAAAAAAAACAATAATTTATATGTATGTACTTATGTATTCATACTAATACAATAGAAAATGAACGCTCGAGATTTTCCAGAGCTTTGCTGTGAACTAAAGCCAGTTGAAATGAAAACAAAACAGAAATATAATGAAAAAAACTAATTTCTTTCTTCATTGATAAATTTACGAAATTTGGCTGGTTTTTTCTTCTGGTATTAAGTTTCATGATTATGTTGCCTACTCCTTGATGTTTATTTCAATTTTTTCTTACCTTTATTGGCGACAAAGCATTGAGTATGTTGCAACATGCAATTTATGATATACTCAAAGGAATTGGAATGTTGCTGGAGCGCCGATGAGCAAAAGTTGCAAGTTGAAGATACGAACCAACAGTAAAAAATGTGGTCACACGACGTGTATCAGATTACCGATAGACAGACGCGCATGTGTACGTACATATGCATTTATATACACATACATATATATATTTAAATACTGGTATATACACAAAGATGTATGCATGTGAAATATGTGGATGTGAACGAAAAGGGTAAGTAAAACTAAATTTGTATGGTCACAAGGACAACATTTTCCCAAGCCAACTTTACTAAGTCTATATTTGTTGGTTAAAAAATAAAAATCAATTTAAATTAATTCATGGAAGTGGAAACATGGCTTTGGCAATACACTCATTTGCGGGAAAATTTAATTTTCTGCAATCATTCGAAAGCTGTGAGTGAGGCTCATCGAAAGCTCTTAAATATAATATTAGCTTGGAGAAAAAGTTTCCATTCTTTTTTCGGTAGATGGCTGTAGAAATCGATATCTTGTAAAGTATCGATCAAACAATTTAAAGTTTATGCTCGTTGTCAAGGAGAAAATTCAGTAAAAAAAAAATTGTATGTCAAACACGAATATACGAGTACCGGCAGAAAATATGTAGAAAACTGTCGATCTACAGAAATGCAGGCACTACTTGAAGAAAACTCATCGCCAGAGCCAGTAACGAACGGAGTTAATACATTTGGGCCGCGCATTGAAGGAAAAGCGGCCACAGTAGTAAGTGTAAAAAATAATTAGAAGCACCTCACCAGCCGTACACTCCAGTCATTGCTCCATCAGACTGATCATTTGGTGGCACTTGCACTGACTGATAAACATTTTCACTCATATGAACAAGCTGAAAATTCGATCGGTCCATGGGCTTGAGAAGACGAAAAGTGTTTCCGGTGCGAAATGCATGCGGCAAAGTTTTAATCCTAAAACGTATTTTTTAATAAATTCTAACTGCTGTAGCACGTCATCCGATGCTCATCAAGGGGTTCTCTCTCTAAAGGCCTTTGTGATACCTGACTATCTATTGCTAACAACATATTCCGATCGCAATGGACAGTTCAGAATTCGTAAATATATAATAAAGAGCTGTTTTAAGCTATTGATGTAATTGAATAATTCAAAAACTTCGATAGAATTTAGCAACAGTTGGAAAAAAGTCTCCTTTCGGCAATCAAGTCCACCCTCAAAATAGTCTCCATTCGAAGCAATACACATACATATGTCAACGGTTAGTATAGTCATCAAAGCACTTTTTAAGCGCTTTTGAAGAGATCTTCTTCAGCTCCCTTAGCGAATTCTCCTTAATGGCCTCTATCGACTCAATGCGGCGTCCGCGGAGTGGCAATTTACGTTTCGAAAAAAGGTGGTTGTTCGATGATATTTGTCGAGTTTTTGGTCAAAAAAGTGTTCACAATATGAGCTTTGAGAGACGGTGCGTTATCATGGTGCAAGATCCATGAGGTTTCTTTGCATTTGGATCGAATTCCGAGTGCACAAAGAAAACGAGTAGCATGACTTTCTCTTTTGACCAACTTTGACGTGGTTTTCTGAGTTTCGGCTCATGTGAATAGCGCCATTCAGCCGCCTGTTGACTGATACCCACGTTTCATCACCTGTTATGATGCTCTGGATAAACCTTGGGTCCGGATTCACTTGCTCCTGCATGTCTTCAGCCACCTTCTTCCGATGAAAGAAATTCAACTTTCTTGGAACGAGTCGAGTAGCCACGCGTCTCATGCCCAATTGATGGTGTAAAATGTAGCGAATCGATTCGCGAGACACGCTAAGGTCAGGAGCTACCTCCCTCAAACTTAAATGCTGATTTTGCAGCACCATTTTCTTGACTTTGTCGACATTTTCATCCTTTGAAGACGTTGTTGAGCGACCAGATCAGGGCAAATCTTCCACGACTTCTCGGCCCACTGCAAACGCCTTATACCACTTGTAGACCCTTGTTTTTGATAAAGAACTCTTGCCATAGGCTTTCTGTCACATTTTCAACGATTCAGAATACGAAATCCCGTTCAAAACACAAAATTTAAGACAAATTCTTAGTTGAATATTTTTATCCATAGTGAAAATCGCAGAGCACACCTACGAATGACTGGTACAATTAACTGCCAAAAACAAGCTATAATTCAAACAGATCACGCTCAAACTCTGCGACACTATAGAGGACAGTTGTACCAATATTCCAGGAAAAAAATACCAAATAGGTATATGTAAAACGCGCGCTTTTTAAATGTGCAATTCCCGATATTTTTTTGACAGAATATATTATATAAATTGTGCCTTCGTCATGCCGAAACGAATACATAACGATTTGACTTCTTCATATTAGTGTGTCATGCATTAGTCGAATAAAAAAATGTGTTTGTAGTTTGCGTTTTAATTTCACAAAATTTCAAAAATTTCAATTTCAAAGTATTTCTCAACGTAAAAATATAAGCAAAAGATCATTTCAAAACGACTAGCGCCCGACAATGTTTTGCGCTTTGATTTTAGCAACTTTTATAAATAGGTCCGAGTATGATTATGAGGAATTATTGCAGTTCACTTATAACTGTTGTTTCACAAAAATTCTGAGCTTTTCTAGCCAGTCAAATATTAGTCGCCTTTAAAACTCAGCAAAAAAATTGCGAAAATTCAACAAGCTACAAAACCGCTTAGTCCAAATCTTTAAAAATTCTGATTAAAGTAAGTAAGTAAAGTAAAGTAGTCATTTAACGCGCTGTATGTGCGGCCGCCGTAGCCGAATGGGTTGGTGCGTGACTACCATTCGGAATTGACAGAAAGAACGTCGGTTCGAATCTCGGTGAAACACCAAAATTAAGAAAAACATTTTTCTAATAGCGGTCGCCCCTCGGCAGGCAATGGCAAACCTCTGAGTGTATTTCTGCCATGAAAATGCTCCTCATAAAAAATATCTGCCGTTCGGAGTCGGCTTAAAACTGTAGGTCCCAACATCAAGACGTACGCCACAAATAGGAGGAGGAGCTCAGCCAAACACCCAAAAAGGGTGTACGCGCATATTATATGTATATATATATATGTGTATTGTAAAGCTGTGTATTAATATGTTTTTATTATTACTAAAATAAGTGAAAAGGCAACCATTTTCGATTTACATGCAACCCATGCAAACACATGCATGCATGCACATCCGTATGTTTATAGGTAAGCAGTAAAATTCTCTCACAGGTCCTTTCACACTTACGTTTGAATTTCGACGAAGTCATTTGAGCGTAAAGGTATTCTCTTGGTGATCGAACTACTCACGGTCATAAACGCGTACAAGTATGATAGTTACGTTGTCAACACGTATCAAGTTGCTTTGTGGGAATTGTTATTATTTTTTCAGCAAGTAACTACAAGAAATTAATTGACCGGTCAAAGTCTTGTATGCCGATACAAGCGTAACGTCACCAACAAATCACAGACCATCGGCAGGATCACTTTTTACAAGTACTTTGATTCTATATATATGTATATGTATATGTATATGTATGTATGTGTACATATTTGTATAAGTTTATGCCTACACTCAAGAAATGAAAGGTTTGAATTGAACTTTTTTTTTATTCTGCATCGGCCAATTCCAGCTATAATTTTATTGGGTTGTTGCGAAGTCGAAAGTTTCATTACAACAATAGAATGCGATTTTGCTGCTTCCAATTTCGGCTGCTGGTTCAAAGCGGCTAATTTACCATCTTCTGACTTTATATGTATATCCTCAAAGAAAATAATCTAAAAACGCTCGAACGAGGTGTCTAATTTTTCAATCGGTTCACAAAGTACCCCATGTGGATTATCATGGCGAGTAGAACCATGGCTTTCAAAATAAATTTCAACCTTACACCAAATGTAAAATCACCTATGCAAATGAAGACGACGTTGAAGAACTTGCTAGAACTTTTTTCCAGTGCATATACTTTGAGTTGTCTTTTTTTTTATATGTCATGGAAATCACTACTTTGTATTGTGCGACCATTTATAGAACCAGTTTTAGGATGCATCGACATGCATTGCAGTCTACGATTTACATGCTAACGACATGCAACAGACTAACAGCAGCAGCAGTAATATTTGCTTCTGATTGTCATAACGGATTAAAGTTGATGAGCTGATGGCTTGGGAATTTACAGTTTGCACTTTTTTCTTAGGCATATAAAGTAGGAGGTACATAAGTATCGATAACATTTCTTGGAAGTTAAACTTGGGGAGAAAAGGGTTTGCAACTTCTGTTTTGATTCTTCTTCTATTGACGGTTAAGTGCGAAAACTATTGGGTTTACTTACATATTTAAGTATAAAAATATGAGTCCTGTAAATACCTGTAAATAAAAAATAGTTTAAAAAAACTAAAAAACACGCTTTTATTGCCAATCGAACTAAAAAGTAGAAAATAAATTTTAATGACAAAGGGACCTATGTATAATGAAGTAATAGCAAATCGAACGATCAGTCATAGTCAACTACCTCAGAACAGAATTATAACAAAAATTAAGATACAAATAGAGTAATTCAAATTAGAGTTAAAAGCTATGCAGTTATCGGCTGTG
Organism: Anastrepha obliqua; assembly: GCF_027943255.1. NCBI lineage: Eukaryota > Metazoa > Arthropoda > Insecta > Diptera > Tephritidae > Anastrepha > Anastrepha obliqua. The sequence goes on along the minus strand of NC_072892.1, from coordinate 182,717,413 downwards.
ATAAAGAAGTAATCGGGATGAAGAACTTATTTCGTGGAGGGAGCCTGAGAAACTGATTTACAAGAATAAATAAAGATTTTTCATTTTACAACCAAATTCACCTTACTTTTTGCCCACAGGTAAAAAAAGAAAATATTAATCCTGGCAATCCTAATAAGGATAATGGAAAACTTTTATCAAATTATTGCATTGTCATCGGTCCTTGATAGGTGTGCAAAATTCCAAGTCGATCAGATTTTTAGAAGCCAGTGAAAATTAAGCTCAAAGATTCCGTTACATACATACATAAATACATACATACATACATACATACAACCCGACCTAATCAAAGTGTGTTAATATAGGTTAGCCCAGCGCAATAAGACCTATTCCCCAGCTCGAGTTGGCGAAATTTAGTTCTCTTTATTGATAACTGAATAAGTCAACGGTTACATAACTGAAGTAGTTCTCTTTGATTCAGTAGTTCACTTTTGTGTTCTATTATTCTTATTCTGCTGAACTATAGAGAATTTGTTATTGTACCAATTTTTTATTTTATTTGTAATGAAATCAACATTAACAAAAATATGACAAAGGGATTGTTAACAATTCCGTTCCTTTTGATAGATATGCACACATACATACACATAGGTAGGAAAAAATTAATCAAAAAATTAACATAAATACTTGAAATGTTAAAAGAAAAAATGCTCAAAACAGTTATAACGTTGGTCTCATATGAAGTTGTATTACTGTGTAAAAAAAAATAGGTTTTCTACTTTGCTTGATTTCAGCAGAGGTCCCCAGAGATCTCATAATATTAGTCACCAACAATAAACAACTTTTGGGATGATTATGACAGTTTAAGGTTATACTCGTTGCCAAGGTGGCATTTCACGCTAAAAAGCTCGGTGTTGTTCTTTGTTTGTTCCTTTATGTTGTGAGTTACAGGGTGTTAACAATGGAAGTCAACAAAGATAAAATTGGGCACATTATACAGTTTTTCTTTAATAAAGGCGAAAACGCAAGCCAGACCACAGAAATTGTAAATGGAAACAGTCTTATACCAAATAATAACTATTTTGGACCTCCCAGTCATAATCATCCCAAATGTTTTTTTGAAATTTTTTTTGTGAAAAGGAAATGGCGTTTTCTGGCATTTTTTGAGGAATATTTGTATTTGTGAGCATCATTTTTTTCTAAGAAGTTGAATAGAAATCTCATAAGCCTTTTGACCCTAAAATCGCTTGCTCTTCAATCTTGTATCAAAAATGGTGCGTTCGACATACATACATATAACAAGTTTTAAAACTGTCCTGCATGCACTGCTTCAAAAGGTCACCGAACATAAAAATTCTTACTGCAAACACAAAACAACCACTGCTTGGTAGAGCGATCGCCAATAAGTGAGAAATGGCGCACTGAAACCGGGGTTGACGCTGCTCACTAAATTTTTCTCTACCACTCTTCCTCATATTATCGTTGCCAACTATTCGCCTGCCCACACTTAAGGGCAGGCGATCTATTTGTCATTAAAATCATAACTGTTTCTATTGACTGCCCTTCTCCTTTAAAAAATATCGCTTTAAATATTCCCTCTAGAATTCTTCGTCATTCGAAATTCATGCGCTGAACAAACTTACTCTTCAATGCTTTGGATTTTGATTTCACGCAATCAAACCTTCTTTATTTTGTGTTTTTCTCTGTGCCACATTACTAGTTTTTTATATTGTCTCATGCCTTGTCTATCTCATGTATTTAATATTGTATTAGAATGTACTCATTTATATTGATGTAAGCTGTGAAGTCTGTAAGAATATTTGGTATTCCAAGACTTGAAATAAATATAAGCAAATATAAGTTCCTTGTATTGTAATCTTAGTTATAAATAAATAAATAAATTCGGGGAACTAATCATTCACCGGAAATTATAAAATACAGAGATCTTCAATCTAATGATTTACATAACGTGGCATCAGTCAAAAACCGTGACAGCTAGCGCTGTAACCCAGTTATTAAATTTTATAATTTATTGTAAATAGAATGCAATAAATATGTAAATCATTGTTAAGAGCCGTATTTTGAACAAAAATAGTGAAACCTGATAGAATATAGATTTTTACATGTTTTATTTTAAAACAACATCTTGGCGTGTCTTTTGAAGGAACCTTTATCACTATCTCCCTGTTACACTTCATGACGGCGTTTTTTGATTTTTAAGTATATTTGTTTTTTTTTTTAGTTTTTTCGCCCCTGCAACATTGAATTCTGCTATTTAAAGTCGTCAATAAAAATAAACTGTTTATTGTACGCCTACCTTAATTCTTCAGTTGTTTGTAAAGTTTTACAGATCAACAAAAAATGTAAAACTATTTATCGAAGGAAATTATAAATAAGTAAATATTATACAGGGTCCGGCACTGTAAAAAGGCCATAGATTTAGTCGTTCCCACGACAGTCGGTTCTACGTAACCGGAACTACCCGGATTTATATCCGGCCAAGGACTGTCACTTCAGCAGCATTCCTCGTGTATGCACGGGGATTGTTTATGCTGCTACAACAACAACAACCTTAAATTTAGTTTGGAAAATTACTTTTATTCAATTCAAAATAAAAAATGTGTAAAAATAATACAAAGTTAAGAATCAATTTACTTTTGCTCGATATGACCACCTTTTGCCTTGACTATGGCCTCGAGATGGTCCAGAAACAAATAGCGACTTGCAGGTAATTTGGCCCAATCGCGGACAATGGCTTTTTTCAACGCCTCGAGACTGGAGAATCTTTTAGTTCGTACTTTGCTCTCCAAAATGGCCCAAAGAGTATAATCCATCGGATTCGTGTCTTGACAAATTGAGAGCCATTGTGTGGACGTTATGAAGTTCGGAACGTTCTTCTTTAGTCATTCTTGGTTCACTCGAGCTTTATGAGACGGTACCGAGTCCTGTTGAAACGTCCATGGTCTGCTACAGAAATGTTTTTCTGCCCACGGTTTCAAAGCAACCTCCAGGCTCTATGAAAATTATTGGAGATCGCCCATCTATGGTTACAACGGCTCAAACCATTACCTGGGGCGGGTGATGCCTCCTGGTGGCCTCGATGACTCAAATTCTCGTTGGTCAAATAAACCCTATCGTTTTGGGAGTTTACGAATTTCTCAGCTCGAAAAATTCTCCCGTAGGAAAACTCAATGTTCGGAAATTTACCGCTTTCGGTCAAGTGCTGTAACTCCTTCGCTCTCTAAAGTTTGACTTGTTGCTGCTTTGGCTTGACCTTGAGATCATTTTTCAGTAGGTGGCGGATGCTACGGTCAGCTATTTTCAGTTCTTTCGCCATTTGATTGACACTTCGTCGGAGATTTCGCTCAAGTCGCTTCTTCACTTTTTGAACCATTTCACGTGACAATGCAATCTTTAGATATCGACGTGAATCAATGACGTTTCGCGATGCTACCAGTATAATTGTAACGAGTAATGGTGCAATAAACAAACACTTTATTAACTTTAAGGGGCTCGAGCTCACGAACAATCGCTGGTTGTAATTTTCCAGCCAAATATGATATAATGCAATCACACTATTACGTTTGAAATTCATTATTAATGTTCTTTTTTCGCGTTTTCTCTCGACAAAATGCTTCCGCGCGCTTGTAAACAATACTCTGCACTGTCATTTAGCCCGTGCATCAGCTGCGCGAGCCGTCTGAAGTTGGTTACACTTCGAGTGCGGAGCCCTGTATATATTCTGCTTTTTTAAATAATTCAGATTCAAATTCAAATCCCAAGTGGCCTTGTTCGGGTCTATTCACCAATTTTCAGGTGTAAGCGTATCACGTGTCAGCTGGGTCAATATTTTGTTGATCTAGAAACCGCAGTTTTAATTGCTTCGGTTAAAAGTCATAAGAACACATCGTCTCTTAAAGCCAGTTGGAATAAACGCGTAACCAGCAAAGCCAATGGTTGCGAAGCAACGGTTGCAGCAACACCCTCTGAACATCATTGAACCCAGCAACTTCAGCATCCCCTCTTTAAAGGATTTCAACAGAACAATTAAGTAAATCAAACGTAATTGAGTACATTCGCAAATATTACAACCCAGAAAGGTAAATACTGGCATGAAAAGTAGAGGAAACCAATGAATGTACCGCGACACTTAAGCATAGCGAAGATTCGCTTTATGCTCGACTGAACTGTAGATACCTGTTATCGCACACACAGCCTTCGACAAAGCATTTATGTGGCCAGATTAGGAAACACGTGGTTTTGTTTACAAGAAGGATTTTCAAGTGCGCTTATTTTTCGTAACTGAAATTATGAGTACAGAAAACAGCAAAGACACACAAAGTTGTCAATAAATAGTTCGCGCACTCATTCCCAGCTGCATAAAATAGTATTAATTAGTGCAGTATACTCGTACGTGCATATTAATACACACATATTGCAATATATACATACATACATGTGGACGAGCATACATATTTTCCTTAAAGTAGACACTCGTGCCTACTATTTGCCCATTTAATGCTAAAAATCAAAAAATCTAACAACCAACAATTGTCAATCTTCCACTCTCGTAAGCCGATGCCATCCCTTGCGCTTCAGCACTCCTCGCCCAGAAACTATCCAATAGCAACATTTTCCCCAATTATAGAGGCTTCAAAAATCAATGAAATACTTTTCTGGCGGCATTGCTGGGGCTTCTTGCGGCCAACGTCGACAATCCGTCGTCTTTAACAACTTTTGCGCAAAACCAAAATGTACAAATTCACCAGTACATGCATGCATATCTATGTGTAAATGCAAATAGTAAACGGCAAATGGTGAATGGGGAATGGAAATAGAAAACACAATAACTTGTGAATACAAGCCAAGCATAAAATGGTTTATGTGTGTGTGTGTGTGTTGTTAGCAATCACAAAACCGATGACATGAAAATGGCAAAATGGCAATGGCCATTGGTGGCAATTGGTTCGATGCTTGGTGGACGACGACTTCATTGAACTTAACGCCCTTAATTAACCCGCCTTATTACAATTAAATGACTTTCTATTGACTAATTCTGATAGTGAGGAAATATATATATAATTACTACTACTTTCCGATTTCTCTCAAGGATTGCCTGCAGTACCGGTGTTAAATGACAAAAATCAGTTCTTTTGGTGATCAGTTCCTTTAGCCTTGAAAATTATAATAATTCCAATTCAAATTTGTTTACAAACTATTTGCAGTGTAACACCAGACATGCCAAGCATTCATATATGCCTATATCTACCAACCGGTCCTTTTGAACTGCACGTCTTTTGAAATAAAATATTTATTATTTAGATTTACTGTTAATCAGGTTATTCATTTTTTTATTTTCTATTTACAGAATTTTTATACATTTTATGATGAATTTAACTAATAGTAATTTCATTTTTAGCTTTTATTAACACTATTTATGCAAACTGAAATTTTTTTTAATGCACATTTCCCATAAATATACAAATTTCTTGCAACCAACACAGATATGTGTGGTTTTATTTTCGTTGCAAGATCCATTTTGACAGCATTTTCTTTTATAATTTTCAATTCTATCTGTCCTCAGTAGTTCATTCAAGTTTTCTGGTTCGAATGAATTTTATAGTCCAGTAGGGAGTTATTCTGCTAAATAAAAGCTCCTTCCTTTGTACAGAATCCAAGAATTATGTTAATTCCGTCATGTCGGAGATGTTAAAAATTGCTTGTGAAGGCCATCTCCGAGATCCCGACTTAACAGAGTATTTTTTAGCCATGTGGCCCGTTATATCCACACTAAATTTGGTGCGATAATAAAAAAAAATTGTTTAAGGAGGTGTTGAAGCGGGTGATTTGCTTATAAAAAAGTTATCAGTTGTCACATTCCTGCCCCAACCAGTAAATGGCTCAATTAGATTTAGGACAACAAACTCACCTAAAGGTATTGATGCTGGTTTATTTTTATTTTTAGCTAAACATGGAAACGCATTTACTATTGCCTAATCCATGTAAAAGTAAGTAGAGTTCCCATCCTATGATAAAACACGAGTAAACCCTAAAAGAGCGAGAGAGGAGATTAGAGAATAAGAAAAGTTGAGAAGAAATTAGAGAACATGTAAAGTCGTTATAATACACTTAAGAATTACTTGAAAATATTTAAAATAAATTGAATATTAACACTTCGATTACCAACCGGACAAAATGACCAGTATATGTACGTATACCACATCCTATTTGAACAAAAATAATAATATAATAAGTAGAAATAAATATTCACAATAATTGTCGGATATTAGAATTTAAATTAATGGAGAAAATTTTTAAAATAATTTTTGAACTGGTCATTTTGACCGGTTGGTATATCTAGGGTTAATTTGCAAATTAATAACTTCATATTTATAACCTTCATTTTGGAAGTGGCCTATTCTTACAAGATAATTAAGGATTTGCAATTGAATCAATTAAAGAATATTTTTTATTGTAAAGGGTGCTAAGTTTTGCACTAATCCTGGACAAACTTGATTTTTTATTGCTTCAAATAACTTAAGCCAGTTTCAAAATCATCTAACTAACATGTAAATAATCCATACTAACGAAATATGAACTTTATTAGGTTCTTAAAATGTTTCTGAAAGATTAAAGGAATATAGCGAAGGTACCAATCATTTTATGTTTTTAAGTTTTAGAGGTAGAGTGGTGAGTTGTACTCAGCAGATTGTTTTATCAAGATTCTAAGAGTATGTATATTGTCGATACACGAGCGTCCAGGTCTAAAACCGGCCTGATTTGGTCTGATAAGTTTATCCAGCGGGGCTGATATTCGTTCTAGGATAATTTGAGTAAAAATTTTTGTGATTGCTGGTAGAATAGATATTCCTCGCCAGTTCTCGCATTTTTTCCGATCGCCTTTCTTGGGTAGCTTAATAATGATAGATTCTTTCCAATCACTAGGCTTCACTTCTTCTCTCCAGATTTGCTGGAATAGTGGCAGCAACAGGGATGCCATAGCCTCAGTATCGACTTTGAAGAGTTCAGCAGGGATACCGTCATTTCCAGTAGCTTTGCCGTCTTTCATCATTTTGATTGCTGTTGTTATCTCTCCTAAATCTGGCGGTTGCATGCTTATATTTCTGTTAGGGTGACGCCGAGTTCTTATTTCGAAACTTTCTGAACTTTCATCGTACACAGAGTTGAGAGTTTTTTGGAAATACGTTTTCCAAATGGCGAGCTGTTTTTCTTTACATGTTTCTATTGTGCCATTTTCGTCATATAGTGGCGACTCGTATGTTCCCTTGTAGCCACTCAGTTTACGGATTGTTTTGTAGACGTCTCTTATATTACCTCTGTCAGCTGCATTTTGCGCGTTCCTTCCTAGTTCATCATAGAAATCTTGTTTGTCTTTTACGACTTGCTTTTTAATCAATTTAGTTAGCCTTCTATATTCAGAGTCAAGCTCTGTCTTTTTTCTTCTGCTGCAACATCCTGTTAGATTCACCTTGACTTTTCTGCGTTCTTCTATAAGGTTCCAGGATGTGTGACTTAGCCATTCTGCACGCTGTTGTGGGTCTGCCTTGATCGTATCGTCACAGATCTTCTGTAACTCTTTTTTAAGTTTAGCCCATATATGGCTTGTATTGCGTATTGGATTTGTAGTATCTATGCGAATATTGTTTATTTTGTCAACAACCCTTGTTCTAATGGATTCGGTCTTTAGTTTGGTAGGGTCGTATCTCTTAGCTTGTTGAGCGCGCTTTCTGGTGTTCGATTATTATCCTTCATGCACTCTCTTATGAAGCGTTGATGCCACTGGTTTCATTTTGAATGTAAAATTTAATATTGGGTATGGGAATAAGTTTCCGCCCTCGTAAAAGAGGTGTCGCTGCTGATACTATTTTTGTGTTCGCTCTAGTAATATACTGGTGATTTGAAGGTGTATATGAGAGGTCTCGATCGCAGTAGCTGACATTCGTTTCAATAGTAAAGAACCTTTTTTATCTGACGTCAAAAATGTCTACGTTCGTCCCGAAAAAACAGCATTTGCGGGAAGTCGTGCTTGATGATATGTTTAAAGAGTTGAATGTTGATAGATCAACCGTCGATAAACGTTGGCACACAATGGGAATGGTCCAGAAAGCAGGTAACTGAGAGAAGGAGAGGGATATCGCGAGACGTTCGGTGACGTGTGAAATGCGTCTTGAACGGCAGAAAATAAAAGGTATTCTGCATCACATCGAACCAGGTGAACCAGGTCCATCGACAGCGAAAAAAAATATTCATGCTTCAAAGGTTATGTTGTGCATCTGGTGGAATCAGAAGAGTGTCGTCTTTTATGAACTCCTTTGAATGTAAAATTTAATACAAAGGCTATTTTGCAAATTCAGAGCTATTTTTAAATTCGTAAAGACTTTAAAACCCATGCAGATGTAGATTTACTCAAGACGACGTAACTTAAAAAAAAGTCAGGCAATGGCGGTAAAAGCTTAGTAGAAAGTTAATCACGATTATGAAAACATAAAAAGAAAAAAAATAACTCAAATCAGTTGAATTGGAGCGTCAGTAGGCTGTTGTCCCGGGAACTTTTCGATCAAGGCGATTTTACATACATAGTAGTACTACTGTAATAAAGGATGGTTAAATTGCAAGAGCCGATGTTGAATGTAAACCACACCTAAACGCCAAGTTTTTTCTGCATTTTATTTAATACTTTTCAATTTCAGACTAACTCAATTTGAACCAAGGAAAGATACATAATCTAGTAACGTGTTAAAGTTATTATGAAAACGGGTGTTCAAATCAAAATGCATATCGCGCACTTTGTGATTCAGTGATGAGGCACATTTTCACCTCAGTGGATTCGTCAATAAGCAGAATTGCCGCATTTGGGCGAATGATAAGCCAAGAGTGATTGCCGAAAAACCAATGCACCCACAAAGAGTGACTGTTTGGTGCGGTTTATGGGCCGGCGGCATCATTGGGCCGTATTTTTCCCAAAATGAGACCGGTCGGGCAGTTACTGTGAATAGTGTTCGCTATCGTGAGATGATAACGAACTTTTTATGGCCCGAATTGGAAGATATGGATGTGGACGATATGTGGTTTCAACAGGACGGTGCCATTTGTTACACGCTAACGAAACAATGGCTCTTTTGCGCGAAAAATTTGATAGCCGAATAATCTCACGTCGCAGCGATGTCAATTGGCCGCCAAGATCATGTGATTGACACCGTTGGACTTCTTTCTTTGGAGTTATTTGAAAGGAAAGGTGTACGTCGATAAGCCAGCAACAATTCAAGAGCTAAAGGATGAGATAATTCGGCACATTAAAGGCATAGAATCTCAATTATGCCTCAGTGTCATCGAAAACTTGGACCATCGGATGGAGGTGTGCCGCCGAGGCCGCGGCGGTCATTTGGCCAATATTTTATTTTATACGTAATTGAACCATACCAATATTATCATAATAAGGAGAAATGATAATAATTTCTTAAAAAATTGTATTTTATTCAAAATAAACACCGGCCCTTGCAACTTAACCACCCCTTTAGTACAAATACTCATATTTGTAGTCATACTAAATCATATAAGAGATTTCACGCATGATTCTGCGACATTTTTACTCCCACTGAGTGCTTGTCTTCCATTGAGTAATGTACCACAGATTTTAGAATTGAAAGTTTTGAATCCTTTTTAGAAGTGGCTTTTATTTTTATAATCAAAGAATAACATTTTTGAAATAAGTTATGTGTGAATTAAGCCCCCACTAATTGAAATTTTTATTCACAAGTTTCGAGAGTAAAATCGTATACTTTGTTGTTATACTTTTTTACACTGAAGAAACGTAAGTACAGATACTTATATCAAATGCTCAGCTTTATGTTTTAAAGAAACAGAGTTAAATAAAAATAAACTAGCAATTAGAAAAACAAACACGTCTGTGGTAATATAGTTTCATACGCACCATCTGTGCATCATAACCCGTTGGCTCATTGGCTCGTTGGCTACCAGTACGGAAGCAACGGAGAAGTATCAATGACCATTCCTAAGACACCCACAATCTGCCACTTAGCTGTGGTGACAGCTGGTCTACGCGCGCGTTGCTATTGAAAACAGCGCATTCATGCCATTTTAAAACCACAATATGTCCTGTACTTGATATGGTATTTCCTCGTTATCCACCTTCACTCGCAGGGCAATGTTATTTTGAAATACTCGGCGTGTCAAACTGGCACTTGGCAGCAAAGGCGAGCGGACATTGTGACAGTTGAAAAGAAATTGTCAGTGTCCATCGGCCGAACTAAGCAGGGATATTCGTCCAGCAATCGCGCTTCTTAAATTACATACTCAACGAAACTGAAAGCAATATGTCGTTGTGTTGTTCTTTATTACTAGGCGAGTACCCTTAAATTAAATGTAATGCGATACTTTCTCAACTGTGTTCTCAGGCGCAGAGGCGATGCAAGCAATCGATTGGTATTGAGGTTCATTATCCTGATGAGGCATTTATAACGTACACTTTTTACTACAAAACACAAGCCATTGGTGAACTGTTGGTAACTTTTATACAACATTCAAATGTCTTATTGATTATTATAAACTTTTTATTTATTCTCTCAAATCTCACCTGAAAAGGGTACATTAATGCATATCTAAAAGTAGCAAATGGCACTCCTGCAGTACATACATATACACATATGTATGTTGATCTTCATGAGAAAATTATTCATCCCGTGTAATTGTTGCCTTCGTGGTTGTTGAAGCTTAATCCCAGCAATCTTCATGTACCAACTACTTTATTATACAGCATTCATCATTGATTAAACACCAAACTACTAATTTAGTAATCCTTTACGGAAATATTAAATTTCAATTATACTCATCAAATTATTATCAACAACCAGCGTGGACGGCTAATATCAACAACAAATAAGAGCACAAGATTTGGCATAAGATTTACCCATACAAACACATGTATTTGTGTGTATGTATGTATGTGCATTGATGCAACTCACAGCATTTACTGATCTTATAAATACCGTTTGCCACGTGCCGTTACTGCTGCCTTATCGCTCTCTGCGGCATGTATGAGTGTAAAGGTGTAAGTGTGTTTCAGTTATCATTATCAGCACTCTGTAATCTACCGCAATAAACGACGTGTTGAAAGAGGGCTGCACATCGCTCTTACCCCTACGTTGGTCGACTTTTGCCAACCGGCAAATTGTGCAATTTTATCAGATTAAGTGCTCGTCCTTCTGTTTCATGTCTCATTTAATGTCCTCTGAGAATATCTGTCAGATTTCGGTTTGACTCACACCGAAGGGAAATATTTTTAATACATACAGACAGAAGCGTATTTACATATTTTGGTGTAGCTGTTCAACAGGTATGGGAATTTTACGTGGTCAAACATATTTATTTACATCGATCGAAATATGGTAAATGTTAGAAAACAGTTTTCCATAAGATCTGTATCTTTTTTGTTTAGTGAGTCAATTTGAAATGCATGCAGGTGAAAAACATTGCAAAATATATTAGTTTAGGGAAAAAGAAATTCATTATTTTCCCGGTAGATGGCTGTAGAAATCGATATCTCGTAAAGTATCGATCAAACAATTTAAAGTTTATGCTCGTTGTCAAGGTGGCATTTCACACTAAAAAACATATTTTGCTATTGTATTATGTTTGTTTCATTCAGTTGTGCGTTACAGGGTGTTAACAATGGAAGTACCAAAGAGAAAATTCGGTACATTTTACAGTTTTTCTTTGATAAAGGCGAAAATGCAACCAGGCCGCTGAAATTGTCAATAAAGCCTATGGTGTCGATATTGTAACAGCTAATCACGTGCAATTTTGGTTTGTTCGATTCCGTTCAGGCATTTTTGATGTTAAAGAAAATATCGATAAAATCACGGAAATAATCGAAGTTGACCCAGAGCTGCGGATCGACCGAAATAATTTGAAACCATTTGCGGATTAAATAATGGATTTCTTTTTCCCTAAACTAATAACATAATATTGGTTTGGTAAATCACAAAATGTCATATTATCCTCTTGAAATAAAAAAAAATGCCCTCATATATGAATTTGCCTCTTATAACATACCAGGGTCACTTGAAAAGTCCGTGTAGAGTCAGAGTAATGGGATTACTGGCGCGTATCGAGATTATATTTAGTTAATAGCATCTCTTGGAAAAACACACACAAAGTTTCAGCCAGATCGGTATATTTCTTTGTGTTTGGCATTCATTTCAATCGTGGAAGTTGAGTGGTTTTCCTTTTCCATCACGACAACTCACCAGCTCACGCCTCAGCAGTTGTGGTTGCAAAATTAATGAAAATATTGTCCCAACTGGTTTCACATCCTCCCTATTCGCCAGGCTTGGCTCCCTCCGATTCCTCGGACTACTATTTGTTGTCCAATTTGAAGAAATGGCTGGCAGGAAAAAGATTTTACTCAAACGAGGAGGTGATTGCAGAAACAAATGGCTATTTTCCAGACTTGAAAAAAAACCTATTATTCGGAGGGGATCAACGCAAAAGAACAGTGTTGGGCGAAGTATATAAGCCTAAAAGGAGATTATGTCGAACAATAAAAAAGGTTTAACCCCATACAATTAAGTGGTTTCTTTTTACATGGACTTTTCAAGCGACCCTCGTACATATGCATGTCTATTACGCAGCACCATATGGCCAGTGGGCTTCGATAATAAGCCGTGTTGAAGGATTGACAAACCTATGCATATACAGAATGCAAACACGGTATATTTGAAGCCCTACATATATATGTGGCTATATCTTCCCGAAACCATTATTTGTCCTTGCTCCTTTTCAGATAAGACATTAAGGACTGCAACCTTACTCAAAAACTGAAGACATGGAGTTATCGTCGCCATTTGTTCAAATTACATCGATTTACAAATCTCCAATTTTCTTAAGTACGCCCGTTTAAAAAAACGCAATAAATACGAGCAACGCCCTACCACTGTCCGATCTGTAGAATTTATTCATATTAAGGTTTGAGCTTAATGTCAAGGTCCGTCAAGTCCATGAAGATCTCCGGTATAATTCCTACGTTATGCGCAGAAGGCAGTTTATGTCTGAGCAAACAGGAAAGCAGGGAGTTATCCAATCAAAACGCTTTCTAAACAAAATTAAAAACCTTGAAACGCCTTAAATTTTATGGCTTTTTCTGAATAAAAAAATTTGGATAAGGACCAAAAGACAAAACGCAGAAATGATCTGAATGGTATTTGGCTATATTCCAACCTGCAAAGCTTCTTGTTGTCACACCCGAATTTTCCAGCCACTGATATGGTTTTAGGCGTTGTGAGCCACAAAAGACATGGCATGTCACCACACGTCTTTACTCAAGAATTTCAAGTAAATTCTACTGCATATATTGAAGATCTAGAGACAGTAGTGAGCCCCTGGATTGATAGTGTACGCGGTGGTCGAGGTTTCATGTCCATAGTAGCAACCGGACACTATCGAATGATAGTCGCGTACAAACCCAATCGGTTACGGCAGCCGACGAAATATCGCCGTCGTCGAAATAAAGCGAGAACTCTTTACTTCACCTAGCATTCGCCCTACAAACCTTTAGCGCTTTAATAGCGCCATCATTCTTGCTTGCGAAATCACATCCTTTACCAACCGTTCGCCTCACTGGATACTATAATTGCTATCAGTCACTATTTTATATAGCGAAATAAACATACTGCCACTTTTTAGCATTAGTTGTGCGATATTTGGTAAATTCACCAAATAACTTTATGGTAAAAAGCTCTAACTTTAACTTTATTGTGTAAAAACTACATTCCAGAGCCTGATAACTAAAAAATAATTTCCTTTCATTTGATAAGCTAAGATAACTTTTGTAAGTTTAATTTTGATTAAAGCAATTTTGTATTTGTAGCTTCTTCATATCGTTTCCATTATATAATTGTATGAGTTTAATAAGTAAGGCAAAAACGAAAATTCCAACTTACCAGCATTTCCAACTCTCACATATTTCTCGAATGAAAATCTTATCAAAAACAACCATCTTAAGAGGCGCTGGCAGCACTGTTCCTAGCTTTCATTCGTAACATTATTTTGCTACATTAACATTCTCTGGCCAAGCTACCACAAAGCTAACAGCGAAATGTTAACGCACAACTTGCAAAGAACAGTCAGAGCTTTTCAGTTGCATATATACTTACACACACAAATGTATACACATGCAAATGAAATGAAATGAAAAAACAAAGCCAAGGGAATTGGCGCATTTCACTTGTGTTTCATTATTCCATCAATATTGCGTATTGCACACTATGAAGCTTAAATTATGAGTACATATTTGTATCTTATAGAAATGTATATTATTTCACTAAGGATTGCAAAAAATATAATATATACTATATATATTAGCCAAGTTATTCAGTGCCTTTTGGCCTATTTAGATTTTTGGATCTTGTGGAGTCACCTTGGCAATCTTCAGCGACTCTTCCCACAATTTCCTGCCCTTTTCCTCATCCATAGCCGCTGCACTTAGAGTAGACTCTTTGCAATCCATGAAGTACTTGCCCGACACATTAGCCACTTCGTCTGAGGTAGCCAGGTAAATTGTTGTTTGTGCACCTGCCTTGGGTGTCTTGAAAAATCCCTTCGTTATAGCCATCATAGGCAAATTGAGAGGGAAAGGCACATTACGCCAGATACCCGAATCAATCATTCCGGGATGCAAAAAGTTCACCGTCACGCCGCTGCCCTCCAAGCGTTTGGCCAATTCACGTGCAAAGTAGATGTTGGCGAATTTCGACACATAGTACAAATAGGCAGCCGGGAATGAACCGATCGGATTGAGTTTATCCAAATTAACCGAAGCAAAGCGATATAATTCGGAAGCAACAATAACTATACGCGATGGTGCACTCCTCTTCAGAACATCGATTAGCAAATGGGTAAGCAAGAATGGACCATAATGATTGGTAGCCATGGTCAGCTCAATGCCATCTTCGCTGGTTTGCCCGCGGAACGCCAGCGCCATACCGGCGTTATGAATTAATACATCGATTTTCTGTTCATTCTTCACGATATCGGAAGCAAATTCACGTACCGATTTCTGTGAGCCCAAGTCCAATTTCTTAACAATCAATTTGTTGTTGCCAGTCTCTTTGGTGATTTCCTCTGGAAAGAGATATCGAAATGTATTTGATTTCAAAACTTATACACATTTTTGTACATTCAATTACTCTACTACCTTTAACAGCGTTAGCCGTCTCCAGATTTCGGCAAGCCATGATGATGCGCGCTCCGCGCTTAGCCAGATCGCGTGCGGTTTCTTTGCCAATGCCACTGTTGGCGCCTGTGATAATGACGGTTTTTCCTTCCATTTTCGTCTGCAACAATTGAAAAAATGCAATTAAATATTTAAACAAATTCTGAAGAAAAATATAAATAACTGGTCATTAAACTTAAAGTGGAGGATTATTAATAACAAAAGACACTCTACGGGGACTTAAAGTACTCTCTAGTATTCTCTAGTTGCCTAGTACTTGATACATATATGGAATGAGGGGAGAGAGTAAGTAACAACACAGCCAAGGGTAGTTGGCGCAGAGCTAACAGAACAATGGATCCACATGCGCCCACAAATTACATATCACGACTGCAACTAATGGTTCAAAGAACTACAAACAGTAAACGCGTCTTATAAAATGAAATATGAGAGTAGAAAGCTAAGAGCTCCAAATCTGAAACTAAGAGATTTGATTTTAGAGTTTGTATTATTTTACTTTATTTTTCATTACTTTCCCGAATATTACTGAATGTACCCAGCTAATTTCTCATTATTTACCTCCAATCAATTCCTACTTCTGCTACTACTACTATTTTTTAATATTATATTTCATTTAATACCTTCCTCAACTTTAACTTTCTAACAACCACTGCCTTTTAATACCTACTGTAATTCTATTGTTAATTTTTTTAATCTAGAATTTAAATATGTAATAATATTCTTAAGTTCAATCATTGGAAAAATAACCTATGGCTGTATGTCTGACTTGAATAAAATGAATAAATGAAATAATAAGTTTCGTCAGAAGAAATACTTGTAACCGTTTAATTTTCAGGCCGACAGGGTAGCCTTAGCACTTAAACACCTCACAACTAATGGTCATAAGGCACGACCCAAATTTCGTCACAAATTGCGCCAATGAATTTATTTATGTGCCTGATTACTTAATGCATCATCTTCGGATGGTATTGAAATATAAAGTCAAAATCAGTTAAATAACTCAGAAAGATTCAAAAATTGAGGTTTTCCTCATAAAACACAGTATGCACCAAAATAGATAATATTCGGAGACGAAAAATATAATAAAAAATTCTCAGCAACCACTTCAAAAAGAAAATACACCACCTTGATCAAAGAGTTCCGGGAACAAGCCAGGTGGCGCCATAAGTCAACTGATTTGAGTTCTGTTTCTTTTGTTGTGCTGCCACATCTGTGATTAACATTCCTACCAAAATTGTATCGCCATTGCTTGCCTTTTGTAAATATTACGCCGTCTTGAGTAAATCTATTGTTTGGACGTTATGAGACGTTCGCACGAAGCAATACGCCAAAAAAAAACATTTTTGGGAAAACAACTCGCAGGTTTTGCACCATGATAACGCACCTTCGCATGGTGCCATCATTATCCGTGAATTTTTTACCAAGAACGAAACGAATACCATCCGCCATCGAATTCATCTGATATGGCTCCCTCCTTTTTTCTGTTTGATGACTTCAAAAAACCACTGTGAGGAACGTAGTTTAATATTTTATACGCCGAAAGGAAGTAATGAAAAAAATTACGTGCAGCGTAGTACACATAACAGAAGTGAAACTTTCAAAGCAGAAAAAGAAAGAGAGACCCGAGAGAAAATGAGAGAGAGAGAGAGAGAGAGAAAGAATATATATCTAAATACATTCACAACATTTGCAGAGAATACAAATAGAAAAAATTTACAAAAAACGGAGAAGGGTCGACCGGTGTAGGTAAACGCCGGATACAAAGCGTGGCAACAACGCGCACTACTCCGAGCGTTTATCACTCGCACAAACGCAGCGGTTCCAGGACCGCAGCAACGGCACAAATTATTGCAAGGTAATACTAATAAATCCGACGCCGGAATGGATAGCACTTTATAGTACGCCCAAGCATTAGCCAGGAAACGGAAATAAGCGCCAAAAAGTAGGTCTAAAAAAACGCCAAAAAAATTGGGATCAAAAAACGCTCCAAACAGTGGACACCAAGGAAATATAACGCCAAAAAGTAGGCACCAAAAATATATTTCCTACAAGTTTGCACCAACAAAAAATTCTATTTCTCAGTAGAAATTAGCAACCACAACGAAAAACTCAGGAAAAATAGCCTAAAGTGTATCAAAGATATATGTTATGTATAAGGTATTGCTCTCTCTCTCCTTTTCTATCTACGTTATATCTTTTTTCTCTCTCGCGGAACGAAAACGCCCACAACGTTGCATGGCCTTGAAATTTTACTCTCCATTCTCGCTCGTCTATTGACGCCTAAGAAGTTCCAATTCAAAAATCGGAGACGGCTCTGATGGCTAAACCAAAAATAGAGTGCCAGAAATATTTCAAGAGCTGGATCAAACGCTAACTTAAGTGGGCGGCAGTTGATGGAGAGGAAGGAATACTTTTTGTCGAATAAACTTGTATTTTGAATTTCCTGAATATATGGGAACTTTTTGATCAAGTTGGTATATTGTTTGCTTAAGGTTAAGCGCCACAGTAAGCCATTGCAAAACTCTCTGAATCATTCGCATCGTTATCTTGTTTTTTTATTACATTTTTAAGCGCATATGCAATTATTAATCTTATTGTTATTTAATAGTTAATTTTTAATTGCGCGACATATTAAAGTAAACTCAGCAAGTTTTCAATATCTCAGTGACAATTATATACAATAATGAATTAAATAGTATACGGCTCTATTTGTTCTACTTTGCGAGAACAAATATGGCTTAATGTAGTTACAAAAATTTCCCTGACGTCAGGTGGGGCAATCAGATAAGTATAAACACACAAGCACACACATGTACACATACTATGTAGTATAATTTTATGTAAGCTTTTATGTAAGGTATAATGTACGAATTTGGGGATTTACACTAAACGATAGTATGCATTTTGCGTCTCTTTTACTATGAATAAAAAGGTATATTAAAAATTTTTGTCGCGTGCAGAACTGGTTATCCCAGCCGGCGGCTTGAACTTGCCTAGGTGCTCGTACAAGTGTGCATGGGTTATTAGGTTATATGTTCAGTCAGACATTTAGTTCCACGCGTGTCTTACCGGTATTTTTTTTTTTAATACGAAAAAAATTCTCATAACTTCATAAAACCACCTGGTGCTCAGCGGTAAGTACGCAGTAATTACAGTCTTTACAACTCGCGTTTAGGTAATTGTAAGCAAATAATTAAAAAGGCCACACTTGTTTACATGTAATTATTTATACACACATACATATGTACATATATATATATGGTACAAGTATATCTCTGGACTTGTGGCAAAGCCACTTACATCGAATTTGCCCTTTCTACCTCGCAAGCACTAATTTTCTGATGCTTAAAATATTAATCATTCACGGCAATTCAATGAAATTTCAATTAATATATGTATAAATTTTTTCTGTGAATGATCAGAAATTATTTATCTAAAAATAAGCACAACTAAAGGCAAATACTCAAATAAGTTGTCGTGTCAGTGCACTGAAATATTATATAATTATGGAAGCGTGGAGCGAACTAAGACAGGTTAGCGGATGGGCATTGGTGCTAGAGATTAGTGTGTTGAATAATGTATGCATAAATGCTTATCTACATATGTAGGAATGTATATATGGAAAGGGTTGGGCCGAGAGGTGAGAAATAATATTTAGCTGTTACCTCAGTGAAGCATCTGCCGGCTGTAATGCGCAAATAGAAGCGAATGCTCAGCAGAGTGGCAATGATGGCCGAAAACAGGGCCAAGAGCAGAATGTCACGCAGATAGTCAGCGCTCGGTAACACACTCAACAAACCCATCTAAAATAACAGATATGTATGCATGCGCGTAAGTTGTTATGTGAGAAAATCAGTTGATTATTATGTAACATATCAAAAAGAGAAATGATAAATTTATAAACAAAAAAGAAGACAATAAAAACACGTTTGACTAAACATGCGACAAATACGCAGAATGCAAAAATTTTTGGTTTTTTTTTTTGTTGAATTTAATAGCCTCGTACAAAAATAACATGAAAACAATGCCCATACAGTGTTGTCTCTCTTAAGCGGACACCTAAGACTCTGGGAAAATTTGTTTTTATATTCTTAAGGATGTCAATGTTTTCGGCTGGATCAGTGGCTAAATGCGTTTTCATTAAAGTATTTTACCCAAAACTCCGCTTAAAAACCCAAAGCATATTTTTTCGCAATAAGCTGCGCAATCGACTAGTAGACTCGCACACGGTGATGCAAATCTATCAATTCTGCTAAGGGTCGATGGGAAAGGTATTTACACTTATTTTTAATTATTATGTTTTTTTTTTTAATGAATGCAAGGTTATTTAAATTTCAAGTCGATCGGAACTAAATTTACGTAGTTATGAGTATTTGAGTGTCTCTTGCGCCAGGCCAGATTTCTGTACCTCCTTGACTTTTTCTCCGGTTGTTTCCAACTGTGACAGTATGTATTGTGAGAGATACCCATTTTGGTTGCTTGTTCTCCGATAGACCAAAAGCCAATACTTCTGTACATAATCCACCAGATATACATGTGACCTTTTTTTAATAATTATTAACCTTCCAAGTCTATGAAAAATTTAAAAAATAATTCTCTCAGAGGTACCTCCAGAACCATCTTTAATAAATGCATTGTAATTTTTTTGCTTCTGATGATTCTGTTGCGAGTTACGTAACACAAGTTCACCAAAAATTAATTTTTTTCGAATTACCTCTGGAGAGTCACTTTCGCTTGCTCAATTTTACTCTGCAATGCAATTTAGGGAAATATAGTTTTATTGTTTTATTTTGCATTATTATATAGAAATTTACTGAAATGAAATCTATATTTTGTACTGTATTGGCGAAATACATTTATAAATCACGCGACAAAAAGTTTAAAGATAACCAAACTGCATATTTATACTTTTTTCATAGCGAAAAAAATTGATTACTGCAAATAAGACTGAGCTAAGCTAAATGTGCAACCATTTCATATGCAAATCGAATTATTTAACATATTCAATAAACACATACATTTGTCGTAAATTAATACGAAATCCATTTTCTTAAATAGACAGTAAAGTGCTGGATGCTGTTTGTACATTTCACTCTATGCCATTTTATTTTAACGAAATATCTTAAAAAATGAACTTTGGGCAGCTAATGAAATGAACCGAGCAGAGAAAAAGTTAAAAAGAGTCAGAAAATATATTTAACATATGAATTAATATCTTCTCTATGTTAGTGGAACACCTCGAGTCTTTAATTAAACTATCTTGAGTTTTATCAGCAAGCAAAGTATCTTATGTGAGTGTTTGCTTTTGAAGCAATGCAGTTGTGTGTTTGTAGGTCAGGGCACTGCAAATGTATGCTGTTGAATTTATTTCATTAACATATAATTTTAAGCTGCTTGGCATTGCAATTTCAACCGAATAGTGTCTTCCACACAAATAATAAAATAAATCCACAATACCCACAAATAGGAGGAGTAGCACGGCCAAACACAAACCGAAGTGAACGCGCCAATTATATTTGATACATACATATGTATGTACAATGGATGTATACATTCTGTGAGAAAAAAAAATCGACAATCATCATTAAAACATGTCCTTTAATATCAATTAATTTGCGCCTTCAATAAGTGAAATATTTTAAGCTTTTGAGATATGCTTCACTTAATTCATTTTATATATACTCGTACATAAGTACATATTTTCCAGTTGTTTCTAGGTTGATATGCTTTAATTCACTTCTGTGTTTGCATTGAAAATAGGTAAAAAGCTCCCTAAACTATAGGGTTTTGTAATAATTTCACTTGGTACCCATTTTGTAATGCGTGTCTATTATTTATTTTAGTGAAATAACGAAAAATTTTAATTAAAAATTATTTTCGATGGCAACCCTACTCATAAATATTTCTGCTTACGTCTTTTTTAACTTGTGTACTAACAGAGGTGTCGTTGTTTTTATTAAAAAATCCATTAAACGTTTTAAAAATTATAGGAAGTGGCAACTCTACTCAGAAATATTTCTGTATTGTAGCATATTTCATTTGTGTATTTAATTTTAATTTTATTTTATTTGTAAACAGATGGCAAACCTGTTCAAAAATGGGTCTGGAATAAAGCTTTCTCAACCATCTTCCGTTTGATACCAATATTATAATACATACATATATATATGATAGAATATAATTGGCGCTTACACCTATCGCTCGATGTTTGGCAGAGCTCCTCCTCCTCCAATTTGTGGTGTGTGTCCTGATATTGAAAAAATGAAGGAAAATACAGTTTATGGCTTCTCCGGACGGCAGATGGTATTTTACAAGGAGAATTCATTCAGGCTGGCACTACAGCAGCTGATTTTGCGTTGTGATTGTCAAAGTAGCGAACTTCCTTGCTTTGTTGCTTCGTTTGTTTGTTTACATTTCCATAGAAATTTTGACATTCAGTACACAAAATTGCAAAAACAGAACACATTGAAATGTTATTTTTGCTCCAGCACCACGGCCTTTATAGATTCACCCTGGTAGAAATACACTGCCTGTCGAAGGACGACCGGACCCTACCGAGTGGTAGTCACCCAGAAACCCATTCGACTACGGCGGCCCTCAATATTTGTATTTTTATTTTGATTATTTCTTTATATATTTACTCTATTTTGCTCTACTACTAGTATCTGTTCTATTTTGTCGGAAAGCGCACAGTTTATGTCGCCCGAGGCTTCACTATAATCTACAGTTTATGAGCGGAACCGGTTGAGATTTTATCCAACAGAAAAGAATATTTAACTTTATGCAAATATATACACACTTTCATACGCACATTTCAAAAATTATGTGGGCACAATAATGCGGTTGACAAGCAAATTGAAGAATATTTTTATATAAATTTGCTAATTTGTGTAGCCAGCGACTCCTAAGCGTTTAATACGCAGGTCGTTTGCAAAAAAAAATCTACTTATTTGCTTGGAGCAAACCTTTTGTATTTTCGACATAGTCTCCTTTGAGGTTTATACACTTCGTCCAACGATGTTCTAATGGATTTGCGTTAAAGAAATCCATTATTTTGCATTAATCCCCTCCAAATAATAGGATTTGTCCAAGTCTGAAAAATATCCATTCGCCTCTGCAATCACCTCATCTTTTGAATAAAATCTTTTTCCCGACAGCCATTTATTCAAAATAGCGTAGTCCAAGAGATCTGAGCTAGCCAAGTCTGGCGAGTATTGAATATGTGAAACCCTATTTCCATTAATTTTGCGTCCACGACTGCTGAGTCGTGAGCTGGCCATAATGGAAATGAAAATCACTCGCCTTCCTCGATTCGGATGAATGCCAAGCACAAAAAAATATACCGACCTGGCTGAAACTTGGTGTGTGTTCTTTCAAAAGATGCTACTTATTAAACATAGCCTCGATACGTACTAGTAATGCCATCTCTCTGACTTTGCACGGACTGTTCCAGCAACCCTCGTACATTTTTAGATATTTTCATATTTCTACTAAATAATTTTATACTTAAATCTTTGCGTTCAAAATAGCGCACATAGGTCATTATAATTTTATTATTATTACACAAAAAAACAAAATCGCACTTTTTGTCTGATGAATGACTTTTGATACTTGATGTTTACTAATTTGACAACGCTGATTCTAAATATACCCTCATTTTTTTTGTAACAGCTCTTGTTTACGAGTTATAGCTATCACAAAAAAATCACTATGTTTCAGTGTTAATTGACGAATATTTAAACAAATATTAAGTTTTCTTAATATTATTTGTTATGGCATCGTCAAGACGAGTTTGTATAAATGACCGGAATAGTTTTTGTTTTATTTGCGGAGAGTATATGTTTGAAGAAAACCGTTTGAATGTGACGTCGTTCGTAAATGAGGCGTACAAAAATTACTTCAGTCACCCAATGGAAATGAAAAATAAGCCTTGGATTCCACAAAAGGTATGCAAAACGTGCGTTGAGTTTCTACGTTTGTGGACGAATAAGAAAAGGAATAAATTTAGATACGAAACTGCTATGATCTGGATTGAACCTGTGAACCACCACGACGACTGTTATTTTTGTATGGTAAAAATAACTGGCATTAACCGAAAAAATCGAGGCAAATGGGAATATTCTTCCATACAATCGGCACATAGACGTGTTTTGAGCCCTACGATGTCATCTGAACCTCAACCTGGTGCTTCACAGGAAGAACTTTTACATTTTGAAGCAAAAACAGACAATAGCGATAGTGACTTTGATTGTGACCTGGGAACACCAAAACCATTTAACCAAGATGATTTAAGCGACCTCATTAGAGATCTGGGACTGCCAAAGACTGGTTCAGAAATGTTGGCGTCTAGATTAAAAGAAAGAAACTTAGTCACAAAAGAAACTAAAATTTCTTACTATCGCAGAAGAGAACAAAACGTCGAACAACTAATGGGTCACTTCCAAAGGGTTGGATGTAATATGAGCATTAAGTTACACTTTCTTCACAACCATTTGGACTATTTTCCAGCCAATATTGGGGATCTCAGCGAAGAACAGGGCGAGCGATTCCACCAGGACCTTCGTACGATGGAGGAACGCTATCAAGGTTACTGGAACACACACATGATGGCCGACTATTGTTGGAGCATTAACCACAGTTCTATGCCTTCAACTTCAGCAAGGAAATCATATAAAAAAAAAAAAAATTTAAACTTAAGAAGGCAATAAAATAAAATAATCTTTAAATCTATAGTGTTTTATTATAAAAAGTCAAATGTGTCGTATAGAGTCATATAGAGCTGATACAGGAATTTCAGTTACAGATTTGAAATTGTCATTAAAAATTGGACTAAAAACATGTATCATAACCCAATCATCAGAAATGCTGTTGGGCAGTGTTATTTTACTTTTTTCTATTAATTTTCATATGAAAGGACAAAGTTATAAACAAACATTTTTTTTCTTGTTGCAACACTTCTCAAAAAGAACCATATTATCCAGAATAAGAAAGAAATCTTCTAAACAATTCCTAGTCGTTTTGTTGGTTCTCACATTTTGAGCACTCGTACCAGGCCGCCACTTCAGAGAATACTATTTAATTATGGTCAGCTTGGCAGTTAATTGCTGCTTAATCAGATTTGAAAACAAAATCTTTAAAATATGCATAAATTGCATGCGCGTATGATACACACATACATACATATATCCATAAATCTTGCTGCTTTTACATTCATATTATTATTTTTTTTAAGTCCAAAGTCTGTGTGAGGTGAAAGTTAATAATTTTAATAAATGACAATAATTTAGTTTTTCTAAGTTTGTCGGCGTATTTAATTTTAAGTTTAAATTAATGATTATTGAGCAAAAACAACTAAAAACAAAAAAGATGTATACAAAGAGCGTACGCAACAGCACTTTCACCTTTTTATACAACGCAATGGCCGATATTATCCAACCGCTGCAGGTGAAATAGCGAAACAAAATAAATAAGTTAAGTCTCACGTTTATCAGATTTAAAGGCGCTTTCGAAGAGAAGAGAACGCGTTGTACTTTGAGCAGAAGTATTAAACGCGGCCCAAAAGAACTCCATTATCGTTCACTTTTGTGCACCTTCTTCTTTCTACCACGTCATCAAAATGAGAAAATCAATGCCTTTGTTAAAATGCTGCCGCTACATTCTTATATGTATGTACGCTCTATAAACGGAAGTATACTTACAAGCACGAAGTGTTAACAAACCTCCATACGTTTTTATGTCAGCTCAAGCTCGACAATTATTTGCTACTATGGCCCTAATTTTATTAAGCAGAAGTTAAGAGCTGCTTCGTAAAATATGTTTGTGCATACGCGTAGATATGTCTTTCGTTGTTATGCCCGTGTGCTGTTAGGAAATCGCTATTGCTGCTCATATCTTATTGCAAGCCACAACAAATTTTTTCAATTTCTGTAAAAAAGAATTGCAACAGACCCTTCATATCGACACTACACAAATTCCATAGGACAGTATGTGCGCTTGAATGTTTATTGAACGCTATTTTCGTCTCTTGGGCACTGAAAACTTAAACTTTACACACACACTCACTAACTTGCCAACCAACCAACCAACCAACCAGCCAACCATTTTTTCTTGCCCAATCAGCTTTTTTTCAGCCTTCTGTGCATTTTTTACAAAAACTCAAATCATAGGTAAAATAATACATTCCATACACCTTAAAATAGTTTTCGCTGTACTGGCACCTACCTTTTTATAAAACTAAAATTTTGCTTTAAAAACTGTTTATTTATATTTTATCAAATTCGCTCGCGCACAACCTTCGCCTTGAACGATTGACTTGAGACTGTTCGAAGTTGTTGTATCAGCTATCTTGAACTGATCGTCATTTTAGTTTGCTGTCGGGAGTTGTTGCTACTCTTTCTTTAGCCTAGCCACACTCACACTTTAATATATGTTTTATACAGCCAGGCGGTTATTAATGTGCGACTCTATACCGAGCGCGCATTGCATTCGTGCATAATTTTGTGTACTCCTTGTTTTGTTGCCACTTTCTCTCCATTGAAATAAATATTTACGCTGTTGAAACGTAAAAATGAAAACTAATAGCAACAACATGCTTAATATAATGTTTGTTTCTCTATTTGAAACGAGAGATTGCTCATGATTCCAGCTGAGAGGCTGTTGGCTGTTGTACAAAGTTTGTGTCTTAAGTCTTCTGTGTTTTGAAAGACAATGTCGAATAGCACTACTCATTTATTTGTTTAGGACTTTGTTTCTGTTTCGTTTTCAAATTCTGTTTCATTGTACAAAAAATCAGTGCTCTCTCTGATCGACGTTTTTAAAAAATTAACTAACTTTGAGGGCACCTTTAGTGTCAGTTCTCTTAACCTCCATTTTTCCTAGTTTAAGATTCAATAAACTACTGTCAAATGCCTATTTTCTCGCAGGTTCCATCCATCACCATGTTACCCGCAATACTCAATACCATAATATTTATTTTTTTATCGTTCCCATGCGAGTCGATTCTGTGTTGCCGGAACACCCGAATTTATATCCGGTCAAGGACTGTCCCTTCGCAGCATTACCCGTACATGTACATAAGTGCGATTTGTATGCTGTTACAACAACAAGAATAACAGCAACCATAGGTTAGGTTATTGCGGTAGTCGGTCTGCACGACCAACTTACATAGACCATACAAGACCGTGGTGATACCTCTATGCTGCACGGGAACCCCATTTAACTTCCTTCGTGGAACCATTTTGTGGCTTTTATGAAACGTAGAATTGATCCCAACCCCACGCCAGACAGCTCTGTAAGAGAATTAAAAAAGTATTTACCTAGACAACCTGCTCTGATTTTAGCTAGGGTGGGACAATTGCAAAGGAAGTGCTCAACTGTTTCTTCCTCATCTCTACAACTTCTGCAATATTCATGGGAGAAAGCTCCTAGTCTTGAGAAATGCCTGCCGAATAGCCATAACCGGTTAAACAAGCCACGACCTTCGAGATGTTGTCTCTTGAGAGACTAAGCAATTCCTTTGTCCTTTTCTTGTTTATTTGCAGCCATAGAAGCCTAGCTGTTACACATGTATCTTCATCTTTCCATGACCTATTGGCCTCTTGGATAATGTTGTTTTTTATTATTAGTTTACTTGTGGCCATGGGAACAGCAAGCATAACTTTTATTTATAGTTTTTGAAATATTATTCTGGCAAAAGTGCCAAATATAAAAATACTCACTTTCTGCGTAACTAATACTAAATAAGTTGCACCCTAAACTCTGTTTTTCCTAGTAAAAAAACCATATTAAATCGGCTTCTGTCTAGATGAAAATCGCTTCGTTTTCTGTTTTTATCTCGAATTCTGGTTCCGACCTACATACAAAGCACATTTAATAAAAAAATAAATATTTCTAGGGCAAGTTGGTCAAGGTTGAAAATAATTGCATGCATTTCAGGTTTTATATTATATTTAACTTTTATTTTGTACACATTTTCAGCCAGATTGCCACGCTCATGAAGACCTCTGCAATATAATGAATCATTTTCTTGATTAAAACGTCTTGGAAAAATTGGGTTTCTTCGTTTTTTGTTATTGTTGGCAACTCTCTCGATCATTATTTCTCTTTTTTATAAGTAATCTTTTATTGACCTCGCTCTCTGCCTAATTTATGCTTTTCTATTTAAAAAATCACTTTTTTTACAATTCAATTTCTTCTCCTTCCTCTCGTTCTTGGCTGACTATTATCCGGAACCATCTTTCCATCCTCTACAGGTTTCGTGATTGTATTGTACCATTCGTTTACATGCCGCGTTACTATGTCCACGAAGCTGCTTACTCTCTTTCTCATTGCTTTCAAATATCCATTCGAGTTGTTGTTTTGAGTATCATCGTCTAGTTGCAATCTATTCGAAGTTCGATGCTCAGTATCCACCAACTGTTTCGGTGTTACACTGCTCAAAGGCAGCAAGTCTACATCCTTGGTGATCATATTCGAAGCCCAATCATCTTCTGACAGCTCATATCGCAACGCACGTGGAGAACGTCGTTTACGCAATGAACTCAAATTCCACCAAGGTGTTTCCGTCGTCGTATCAGCAGATCGCTCTAAACTCTTTTGCACGTCCACATCGCCCACCGTGCCGTGTTCACTGAAATAGTTTTCCAAATTTTCTGTCAAGTAATCGATGTATTTGTTACGTAACGATTTAATTTTCTTTAACATTTCGTCATCATTGTCTACGACCGTTTCACTAACTTTTTTTTTGCTAAAATTATTGTCGCTCTCTCTCTCATCTTTCTTTTCGTCATCTTTCTCGTTGTCGCGCAAAAAAGAACGGGCAAGTTCTTCTTGTGCGAGCAGAAAATCCTCCGCCAGCTGGCCAGCGGTCTGAAATTTCGCTGCACCGACGTTTTCAACATCAGGATCTGCATTGTTTGTTATCGAAGTTTCATCGAGTGTATTACTCTTGATTGTTTTTTTGGTGAAGGGTTCAGGAAATAGTAGAGCGTTCCAACTCTTACCCTTCTTGGGCTTCGTTTGGTCTGAAGTTGGTAGTGGCAGTGCTTCGTAGAACTCAGTAGGTAGCAGACGCAAAGGTTTCATTTCGTTTCTAGTTTCTTTTCCATTTGTCCTGTGTATTTTCTTACCTTCCGCTTTTCTCTTACCTCTCTCATCGGAGTTATTTAGATCTTCACCGTCAACATTAGTTATATGCCTCAAATGCACATCACCCTCCGGCACTCGTGCCGATTCGGGTTCACTTTCTGAACCCATTTTCTTAAAAAACTCCTCCTCGTCAAAATGTTCAGGATCGTATGAGGGTTTAGTTGATTTCTTTTCGGGTTTACGTATTTCTATAATTTTTTTAACTACAGGTGCTTTCTTCTTACCACCCTTCGCCCCAAAGATAGCGCCAAAGTAATCATCGGTACTACGAGTATTTCGCTTAAGTGAAAGCAAATCTTCCCGATCCTTCAGAGCTGTGTCGAGTAAATCCTTAATCCACTTGAGTGCAGTTAACCGTCTATACTCTAATACTTCTTCTCGTTTCTTAGGTGTCTTTTCTTCTAAGGAAAGTGGCTCAAAGAGTTTTGTTAGTGTCTGTGTGTGTTCACCTTTGTCTTCGAGCACAATATGCCTAGCCCGATTTGAAAAAGTGGCATAGCGACGCCTACGATGGTCGTGTTTCATTGAAGCACTATGCAGGAGCGCAGTCTCGTGTATTAGCTGCTGCAACAGTTTGTCCGACGAAGAAATGTGCCTCTTCATCATATTCACTTCATCCTCAGTCGACTCCTGCTCCAAATCGTCAACATCGATCTCTGTGAACTGGCAATGCTCCAGCTCAGCATGGGGCAGCACCCAAAAGCCGACAGATTTCGCCGGCGCATTCAACTGCATCGCCTTATTTGGACTCCGCGTCTTCACCTGTGGTTCCAATGTGGAATTTATAGATAACTTTTCACTATTCAAATATGCGTTATTCTTTTTAAATGTTAGGATGTACTGCCAATACTCGTCACCCGTTAGCTTTGTGTTGGACCTTACGGACACTTGTTTAGTATCATCATCAGGATTGACAATCATGAAAGCCACACCTCCCGAAATTGAATTTGCACAATGTGTGTACAGCTTATTGGTACGAAGAAATATGGTGAAGGGACGAGCAGGGAAAACCCGTGAGCCCATCACTTTCTTGAAGAGCATTGTCACAAAGAAACTTGGACTAGAGTATTCCAAATCATCTTGATCTGTGCGCCGGAAGACCGCATCAAAACCTGAGCTGGCCGCTTCTCCCAGCGTCTGTGCCCAACGCAGCGCGTCGGTGATGATCTCCGCATTCGTTTTGCTAATAATGCTGGTGGTGCTACTCCTTTGTTTGGAGTTTTTGGCACGATCCTTAGGTGTGAAGTTCAACCAAACAGGAACCTTTTCAGAGAACATGGCACGTAAAATGCGGTCGTGCTCATAGGCTGAGCCGATCAAAGGGTTTGTCGTTGAGGGATCTGCGGGTCTGTGGGCATCAAATGTGATATACAAACCAGTCAGTGTACACATTTTTTTTATAAAAGATGAAAGATTGTAAAAGTGTTTTTAAAAACTTACTGCAACCAGTTGAAGGCAGCACTAAGATCCTTAGATGACTCAATATAGCGTTTCACCTCATCACTAGTGCTGCCCAACGGAATTTCAGCGCCGGTTACTTCCCAGTCATCGACGTAAGGATTGAATGAATCCACCATCAAGTTTAAAGTATTTAAATCGTTGAGATATTCCGTGACACTTGGACCAAACTCTAGAAATAAAAATGGCTTAGAATTTGTTTTTTTGGTATTTCGGTGCTCAATTTGATCAAAAGTTCAGAAATTCAAAATTTTCAGCTTTGTGCTCACTTCTCACCTGTACCCAACTGCCATATGCAATCGGTAATACCCGTTAAATAAGAACTGTTTAATATCCTTAGGGACTCCATAGGGTCCCATTCGCCGTCATTATATGGCATTGGGATAATCATCGTCCAATTAACAGCACTGCGAAGTAAATCAAGTTTTAAGCTTGTTTTACGTTCATTTCCCCACTCACCTGGTCCAGCGATTGAAACCCTTCCATACAGTTTTTGTTGGATTTCGATATTTCGTTTCAGTATCCGGTATGAAGTTATAATCGCTACCGAATTTTATGTAAGAACTCCCAAGCAGTGTGGCCATATGCGTTAAAGATTTCCTGTGAGGAAAATTCAGGCTTAAATTCATTTCTAAAAATCACTTTTTATTATACTGAAATACCTATTCGGGCCATCAAGCGCCCTATACAAATCCGCCGGCTCCACAGTAAAACTAACAAACTTTTCATTCACATCATTGAGCGGTCTATTCAGATTGACTTGCACAAATACTTCGGCGTATACGGAGGACACAATAATTGTGATTATTAACGATATCACTCCCGATATTGGGGTCTTAGGAAAAGTCATTTTCCTCAGAACTATTAACCGTGCGCTGCGAAGAGTAAATTTTGACTGGTTGTGAAACTTTCTGATAATGTTGCTAAATAAACTATTTTCAGTAAAGAAAACAATTTATTTCGCTTACTTTGAAAACTTGAATTAATTCTTTTAGTTTTTTTACGTTTTATTTTACAAAACAATGGTAGCTCCGGCCAGGTGTTTGCGTTTGTTTAAGTACTTTTGCTGACTCCAAAAATTCTTGAGATTAATGAATTGCTGATTTTGCAGTCGCATTTAGAAGTTCATGGAAATTTTCAAAGAAAGCAACTGTTAAAATAAATTGTAGGTATTTGCGTGTGCTTTTGTGTGTGCATGCAAATATTAATATATGTGTGCGGGTTTTAATACTTCTGAAGATTTACGTAGTACAATAAAGTTTTGGGCCGCCGTATCAAAGTAGGTTTGTGCGTGACCACCACTCAGTTGGGCCTGAGTTGAGACACACTGTGGACATAAAACAACAAATGATAGCAAAAGTTTACTTTTACTAAGGTTGCCCCTCGACAGGCAATTGCAAACATCCAACTGCATCTCTGCCATAGAAAATAGTAAAGCTTGTCATAAAACCCATCTGCCATTTTCACTCAGAATTAAAAAAAAAAAAATTCGGATATGTAGTTTTATAGATCATTAAATTTAAGTATAAAGTATAAAGTGCAAGTGTCAAGTAAATAAAAAATTTAATTCGTGCGCCATTTTTTTATGGAAGAAAACACCAAACACCGTCAGCAGAAAAAATTGTCAAAAATCCAAGCAATTTTTGCACCACTTGAAATTACACTTTAATATACCAAAATTCATTGATCTATAGAACTGCATACCCGACATTTTTCTAAATATTCCGATGAAAATTTCTCACATTTTTACAAATTTTTCACAAAGTTCGAAACTTTGCTTCATATGGTTTTTGCTTTAGTGTGAAATTGCAAAATAAATAAATAAATAGTCTTTTTCTTCTTTATTTGCTTATTCAATTTCGAGTGTTAGTGGTCATACAATAATTATTTGTACATTGAAAATATTTACTATAATACTTACGGTAATTTAATTTAATTTATATTGTTCACAATGTCTCGATAAGCATCACGATTATTAGCCGCATTGCGTAGTATAGTTCCTGACGTTACGCAACCACAAAAGCTGCTTTCTGCCAACACGTCGTTTTCCTCCAATTTCGCCCTGTAGTATTGGGTTAGGTTAGGTAGTGCTGGCTGATCTGTAAAAAGATCTCACTTAGACCTCTAGGGTCCATTGTGTTACTGGTGCTATATGTTTGGAGTCGAATTATTATTTTATGTAATTTGTGATGCACGTTTTCGCGAGTTTTAGCAAGTCGCTCAACTTTTCGTCAGCTTCAAGGGTGAAACATATGCTGATCCTAGTACATCCGTCGAGTCCTAAAAAGAGCAGGCAGCTTAAATTTGCGGAAGGTGGATCTTGCCATTTTTATTTTTGTCCATATTTCAGCTGATGCCTCCTAGTTTTCATTGCTCCAACAACCAACATAACTTGAAATGTTTTCTATCGGTTCGTCCTTTATAGTTAGTGTATCAGGAGTGCTATAGGTTTCCTGCTGACATGCGTAAACTTAGTTTTTTTAATGTTGAGTTTTAGTCCGAATTGCTGACTGCTATTGGTGACTTTGTTCAAAAATGTTTTGCTAAGAGCGTAATCTTATGGTCGTAGGGGTGCGTTCCAAAGAGCTTCTAGGTAAATTTTTTCGGCGTATATATCAAACAGAAGGGGTAACAATACACACCCCTACCTTACGCCTTTAACGATATTTATGTCTTTGGTATTTTCATCGCTTACTCTGACCTATGCCGTTTGGACCCATTAAAGGGTTTTTAAGCAACGTAATCCTTTGTCATCAATTCCAATAGTTTCCAAAATCTGAAAAAATATGTCGTGATGCTCATTGACGAAAGCCTTTTCATAATCCGAGAAAAACTTATCAATAAGTGGTGTACACTTTCTTTTGACGCTCACACTATATTACATAAATATAGCTCAAAAGTCCTCGTTCCTATAGGCAAGAAACTGGAACTGCCGATTTTTCAGGGTGAACCTTGAGGTAAACTTTTCACCAGCAAAATCATTCGCCATAGACAGGAACAGATCAAAATCGCTTGATGCCCAGACCGCATTATAAGTTGGAATTTAAGATTTTTTAAGATATTTAATTTTAATGTATTTCTGTTCAAAAACGTCAAAAGTTTCGAATAAGATTTTCAATAATAACTATGAAGACATCACAAGCAATGTGTTTGTATTTAAATATTTATTAGTTACCAAGACTTTCGGTTTAAAGTTGATATACATTACAATTATGGGCCGAATCGGACCATAAATACGATTTCTATAAATTTCTCGACACCAGCACCACCTAGCGGATTCAAGTAAATGAACGATTTAGGAACCTATAAACTAAAAACAAAAAACTTCTTTTCATTTAAAGGTAATATTTTTTGGTTTTTTCAAGTTATAAGCGATTATGGGTACATAGATTTATCAATATTTGCAGTTCTTCCGTTGCAGTTTTTCAAAAATATTTTATTGGAGATGTTTAATCCTCATCGGTAGCTTCTAAGATGGCCTTAAAGCTGAATGGAAGAAAAGGATGCCCAGTTCCGGCATAGAATTTAGACATGAATTCAACCCTAAAATGTTAATTATCATCAATCAAATTCACATCGGTGTGAAAAATCATTTAAATTACCAATGCAAACGCAGAGTATGCAGAAAAGCAGAGAGACCTTCCATAAATATCATAATGGCTATGGTTAATAAAGCCCAAGCCCAGAAGATGATGTACACACCAATAGCACCAGGATAGCCCTTGAAATGGAGACCTTTCTGCATCACCATAAGCCATAGAACATAAGATAATTCTGAAACAGGTCAAAAGATAGTGGAAACAGGAAGGTAAAAAATAAGTGCTCATGTAGGCAAATTAAAACTCACCCGCATGCGCCAAAGACAGGGCCCACAAACGCAGATACGACGCTGTATGCGAAATGGTACTGAGGATATATTCAATTGTGTGAATGCCCTGATGGATCCAAATTTCACTCATTGGTTCCTCCTCCTCCTCATCTTCGCCCTCGTGATGAGCATGCGGTAGAGGATCAGTGAGAGTTGCTTCAATAACAATGTCGCCTTCTTGAATCTCTATCTTTTCTACATAGGGCTCCTTAGATTTTGACTTTGCCTGTGTAATTGTTATGGTGAAATTTAGTTAAAAATACAATATGTTTTTCCATCATCACCTACCTCAAATAACCGTTCGCATTGAATGTACAGTGGTTTGCCAATCAGCAGCCATGGGATGCAGCACAATGCGACAATCCAGAAAACTCGCTCCACTGTTACCTGGCTATCGAACATATACATGTCACAACCAGATAATTGTGGGGATGCCTTGAACAGAATCATGTTAATAAAGTATATTAGAACCGAAGGAGCGCAACCTGCCGAATCCGGCTCGTAATCGGTGGTCGCAGAATATTGCACCCATTTGTAGAACATCATGAACGACATATATCCGAACAACAGAATTAGAAAGAGGACTTGTGGAATGAACTCCAGCAGGATATAAGCTTTTTTTTTGAAATATACCATATTCTCCACAGACAAACACACTCCGAAAACCATATGCAAAACACCGAAAATTATGGACAGTTTCATTTTGTAGGAGTTATAGAAAATGATTTTGTTTTCCGCCAGCTGCCAAATGGGATCCATACCCCATGGATAGGTGCCAATAGTAGCTACACTGGGATTGAGTGTCAGGTAAGTATTAGCCAGCACAGTAGAAGAATTGTAATGTATACGCCATTTTGAGCCAAATACATTAAACGATTTTGAAAAGGTGTCATTATAGGTGAAGCCGGTGTACATGGAGAAAAGACCGAGGAGCATGATAATATAGCGGCCGCCAAACATGATGCGCCAGATTTCACCACCCTTCTTTCGGAGCAATCGTTGTTCATCCATTACCATCCAGAAGCCAATCAAGAACATAATAAAGCCGTGCCCCAAATCTCCAAACATGACCGCAAAAAGAAAAGGGAAACTTATGCAGGTATAAAGAGCAGGATTGACTTCGCGATAAACGGCCATGCCGTACGCATCAATCAAATTTTGGAAGCCACGGGTGAATTTATTTGTACGATAAAAAGTGGGTGGGGTCTTCTTTGTTTCCAGTACTGTTAAAAATGAGCTCATACTGCTAACGCCAGCCGAACTTTTTGCAAGAGTTTGTTGCACCAATTCCAGATCCAAAGTCGGAACCCAACACTCACCAATCAAACATTTGCCCGTCACATCCATATTAAAATAGTTCAGTGTATGGTAGACGGCCTTCATTTTTGTAATCTCAATAGACCAAATAGGCAGATGCTTGGCTATACCCGCCAATATACAATTACGTTGATCCTCTGTCTGCTTTAGCACCACCTTCAGATCATTCAAACGTGTTTGCACTCCCTTCAGCATGTCCTCGCGTTCCTCATGAATGTTCGGGCAAGGATATAGCGAAGCATGGAAGCCGCTACATACCTTTTTAATACGAGTATTCAGTTGCTCGCCCTGATAGAATACCACAAATGCCGTCTTATAAATCATATTGCCCGTACGCGGGTCCTGCAGTGGCTCTTCGATATCAGCATGTTTCACTAAAATGTTGCCACGAGAAATACGCCACAGCATGCGCTCGAAGGCGTATACACGTTGACGTGGAAGCACACCAGCTACGAAGCCCAAACGACCACGCTGCTCCCCGGTAAAAGTGCCACTGTTCGCGTGTTCTTCCATATTAAGTACTGTTTGTTCGGTGAAAAATATTTGAGTCTTTTTAATCACTTCACAAAGTTCAGTGAGTTCCTGCAAATTGGACTTCAAATTAACGTCATTCTCCGACATCTCACGTATTTCGCATTCGGATTTCTCCAGATGGGCCTCCAACTCGACTACTTCACGCGGATTTGGGGCGCCAGGTATATCGTCATAGATATCTTTCAGTTTAATTCCATCCGCTTCCAGTTCCCTAGTTATAAAACGGATTTGACGTTCCATTTCATCGCAGCGACGCACCTCAGTCACAAATTTACGCTGAAACGCAGTAACGTCCTCATTTAGCTGCAGATACGCAAGAACGCATTGACAATTAAAATAAAGAATAGGTGCAGTTATATACAAATTTAAAAGTACTTTTGCTCAACCTACATCACGAAATTGTACGCAACCGATTTCACCCAAATCAGCCATGTTATTGTAGGCCGTTTCCGGTGCCAGGAAGATTTGACATAAAGTCATCTTTTCGCTGCGAAAGATGCTACCCATGTTTGTAAGATATATCTACCTGGTGGTAAGAAGATTTACTTTTACTTATAATTTTAATTATTTTTTTTTTTAAGTTTTTTATAAAGTATGTTTTTTAGTAGCTTTCAATGTTTTACTCACTGTTGGGCAGCGTCGTGCGAAGTGATGAATTACCAGTAATATCCACCGCAACTGCCAAACTAGAACTGAAATGCCTTGAGTATATTTGGTCTATCGTGAAGTACTGCTTGTGGTCTGTCATATAGTTTTTAGGGTCATTTTAGACAGTATGCCGCTAATCAATCAGTTGGCATTAAATCAAATTCCTTATCGCTGAGATGGAAAACTTTTCACCCTACATAGCGTCCACTGCAAGATCTTTAAATGGGGGTGTAGGTATGTTCATATGTATAAGTATGCACTAATGTATGTTACATATGAACATACGGTCACTAAATAGAGTCACACAGCATAGCATAGCAGAACTGATGAAAAGCAAACAAATTCATTTAGAAGAATTTAGAATTTAGTTGTCAAAAATTGCCGTGAATTGGCCATTTCAAAAGACGATTTGACAGAACTTATTTGCCGAAAAAGGCTTAGATAGATGGTGAATGAAAAAGATCTGGAAAATGGCAACACACCATCCCACAAGGCTATCACCTGAACGAATTTCTTGCCAAGAACTCGAATGAACATCGTCGAGCAAACAAAGTAGCTGACATGAATCCGGTTCTTGGTGCCGGTTTTCAGACGATTAAAGGCATAAAAGAGAATTCGAGCCAGGCCCTGAAGTGGACTTTGTAAAATGCCTTTAAGGGGTTATACGCAGTTATGAAGCAAATAAAAGACGGGTTGTCAAGAATTTATCCTGAAGAAACTTCAGAATATTTTAATTTGAAAATTTTTGGCGGTTATAAAAGCATCCTTCAAGAACGTAACAAATTTTTTTATTTATGAAAATGTTGATTATAGAGCGCGCTGCAGGCGATTTCTGGAACCTCCTTTAAAAAAAGACGATTTACGGTGTACATCGTAACTCAGGATTGGATTATCTGAAATCAAAAAACCAAACAAATTTTGTTAATATATTAGATTATCTAGTAATTAATCGTTCGGCTAATCAAAATAGTGAATTTTCACAAAATGGCAGCTTTTAAAAGAAATGATTTCGATTTTTACGTTAAAATTTGGCCGTAAATTGATTATAAAATGGAAAATAAATATCAGATTTACAAAAGGAACGATTAATTACAAGAAAATGTATCTTTAAAGATTGAGTTAAAACGGTTGACCGATCAAACAAGCCGTTTTCGAGATATCGTGTACACCGACTTGAAAAATGCAGTTTTGAAAAAAACACGTTTAAAGTTTCAATAGCTACCTGAAAACGTGCCGAGGCATCTCTACATATTTAGGTATAACTCCGAAAGTATTGCTTAGATCTACTTCAAATTTCGTGCGTATACTTTTGAATACATGTACATTACAAAAATGCAATAAAAAAATCGATTTTTTTGAAAGTCATAACTGCGTATAACCCCTTAAAACATATTTTGATGATTGAAATATTCATTCGTTGGCATATGTTTATAAATTCCAAAGGAACCTACTTTGAAAGTGATGTACACTTTTATGTTGTCGTCCCCACGGCAGTGGTTCTAAGTTACCGGAACGACCCGAATTTATATCCGGCCAAGGACTATCACTCCCGTATATGTATGAGAAATGTTTATGCTGCTATAAAACTTTTATATTTCTTTTTTGGCAAAATGTGTACCATATGATCCTCTTTAAAGCTCCTTGCGAACTACATAGAAGAGGGAAATTATTAATAATTAAAAATTAGTTTTAGAGTAGAAGAATTTGAGAACAAATTAAATCATTTGAAGGCTTTTAGCTCAAGAGTATTAAGAACAAAATTACTTCATGATTCCGTTAGCTTCTTTGCGGAATACTTAAATCAAAGGAGTGGAACACGAAGGCAGAATCAATTGGTTCCTGACGAATGTAGAATGCCAAATGTGTGAGAAAGGATACTTCTTCTGCTGTGCATCGATTCTAGACATGGTGGAGAGAATACAGAAAGTAGCGACATCCACGAATCGCCATCTCACAGTTAATGAACTTCACAGAATCACTTAACTTACTGACGTAGTTATTGTCCATTTATGTTCACTTTATTGTTGTGTTGCTTTTTTATTGTTATTAACGAGCAAATTTATCGTTTTTCGCCTCCCTTCCATTTAACCGAGAGGAGTAGAGATTAGAGAAAGAGAAAAATGTAGACTAAAGTGTTTGCCTATTGAAGAAAAATGGAAGTTAATAAATATATCGAAAGTGGAAAAAAGAACAAGAAAGTGGCTGAACATTATGGCATCCTAGCAAGCACGGTTTTTTTCAATTTTAAAGAATGAGGAAAGCAACGTTTAAAAGTGTGGATAAAACTGTCCTATAATGATTTACAGCAGCTTCAAATCAAAATATGTCAATATCCGGAGTAATATAATATTATATTAAAGCGCAAAGCAATGGAGCTCGCAAGGCGTGTGGTAAGAGTAATGAAACAGCTTGGCTCTTTAAATGTTTACCAGAGAAAACATTAGCTTTCAAGAATAAAAAAATGTCACAGTGGTAAAAGTAGCAAGGAATTATATTAATGTTGACAGAAGGTGTAGATGGTTCAGAAAAGCTTAAAACTCTTTTGATTGGAAGAGTAACAAACCTCAAATTTCACAGCATGGATGACCGGGCAACTTTTTGAAAAATGGATTTTGAAACTGGATAAGTACTTTCAACACGAAAAGCAAAAAGTGTTAACATTCGTCAATAATTGCCCGGTACACCCTAAATCTGTAGAAAATAAACTGAAATCCATTGAATTGATGTTCTTTCCACCGAATATTACCTCCAAATTTCAAGCACTTGTCGTTCAAAATATGAAGTGTCACTATCGTAACAGGATCGCAAAAGAAGCCCCAAGGCGTATAGAGGAAAACAAAAGTCAGGGTGTTATACTCATTGATTGAATCAATCACATATCAAAAGCTTGGAACATTGGTGTTGGTAGACAAATAATTCTCAACAACTTGAAAAAAAAAAATAGTTTTAGTCAGTGGGACAAAGAGGACAATACACCTTTAATTTTCTTTGATGAGTTTGATGAAGATAAGGAAATGACTACGTAGATTCGCATTCGAACGGCATGGAAAGTGATGACGAGAGTTCAGTGTATGAAATTATTCACCAGTCGTCCAATGACGATGCCAGAGATTGCTTCAGAATTTTGATTTTATATTTGCGAACGAATGAAACTACCACTGATTATCACTTTAAGACTTTAAACAAATTATAATCTCTTCTCCCTGAAAACTCTAAAAGAAAGGAAGGCTTTCAGTCACTAATTTCTGAAAATTTTAATTCATTGTAATCCAAACATGTGAACTTCGAATTAATAAATATGTTTATTGTTTAAGATGAATCTTACATAACTGTACCTTCTTGAAAAAATAAGAATATCTATAACGCGAACTTGTACTCGAGTTATAGAGGTTTGACTGTATGACAAACAACTTGCAACTTAAAATGCTACTCTACAGAACTTTCGAATGCACAATGAAAGAATGGAAGGAAATGTTTTGCCCACTTTGACATTACGATTAAAGCCTTAAATACTATATAAGTATAACATTGGGTCTGTCACAAAATCTACCAGACGGGTGCAAATTTAAAAAAACTTGAAAGGATTTGGTATTCAAAGTAGTGGGAACTATATAAACCACTTTGCACGATCAGGAAGCATTCGCTCCCACGACAGTCGGTTCTGCCTTCCCGTAACGAGGGTGGTTGTCAGCCTTTGAATGCTTTCAATGGCTGCATAACACTTTTATGACAAAATATAATGTTTCAAACCTTAAGAAGTATCTCGGAGCTAAATCAGGCAAATACAGGAATGGTTGATAAACAAAATCCCATTTTTGGTCGAAAAATCCGTTATTAAAGTTCAACAAGTAAAGCCGCTAGAGAACACAGCATTGACCACTTGGGCCATTCTATATAAGCCAATAAAGGTTTCGACACTTTTTTATGAATTTACGAACTACTTCAACTTTTATTCAGTTCACAGCAGATCGAAGATCGTCGTCTCCCATAATTTTCTCACTTTTTTAAATCGTTTAAACCATTCAAAATAAAAGGTGCGAGTTGAACACGTATCAGCTTTTAGAAGTTTTAGGCTTTTTGCATCATTTAATGCGTCTGCCGTTACTGGTTGTTGAGATATGCAGGAAGTCCAGGAACTTTTGCGACTACACAAGGCCGTACAAATATTTCTCACAATACATTTTTAAAAGTAAAGTAGTAAAAAGTAAATAAAATCTAAAAGGCTTTGACGTAGAGTGCCGGCATTGTTTGATTTGTATCTCAGTTAAAATTCCTAGCTAAATTTCGATATAAACTTAATCCAAAACACAGTTTCCTTAATCCTTAACGGACTGATTTTTTCAATAATACCTCATTCATAAAATAATTAAGCCACTTGACACAAAAAAAGAATTATCTTTATACGTTGATTGAAAAACATCGCTAATCCCGCTGATTGATTGACTGCCAAAAGTCATGCAGGCGGCTCATTAGAAAAGTGGACTATGACTGTCAAAATCCTCAGTCTTTACTAGGAGAATATTTTGTTAAGACGTCCGAGAGTAGCTGCTAGTGTTTTGTAAGGTAAGTTTCGAAGAAAAACACTTTTTCAAACAAGTTCCAAAAGTTCATGTAATAAGAAAGTTTTGAAAAAAGTTTGTTGAAAAAAATTGCTACAAACTAACTCGCAATCTTGG
Organism: Anastrepha obliqua; assembly: GCF_027943255.1. NCBI lineage: Eukaryota > Metazoa > Arthropoda > Insecta > Diptera > Tephritidae > Anastrepha > Anastrepha obliqua. Next base: position 182,676,516 of record NC_072892.1, on the reverse strand, counting down.
TAAGGCATTTGGATTTAGTTATATTGAAAGGTCATATTTATATTATGAATGTTATATTGTTCGTAGAAACAAACGATTTTCTTTCCGGACTTTTCTCTAGAGGGTTACAAAAAAATTTCAGAATTTGAACGTAAAATAGTAGGGTAATTTTGTGGGGCCCTTATGTGATTTCGACCAAGATTAAGTCACAGATTTTTTGCTAGATTTGCATCAGAATACTCCAATGAATTTACATATATAATATAAGCTTAAAGTCTTTCTTAAGAATGGAAAATAAACAACATTTCTCAAATTTAACAGAAAAACGTGTATATAAATGAATTAATATTATATAATCTATAAACGTTAAGCGAAAACACAAGTCAAAAATATATGCAATAATGGGAAATCAAAAAGAAACAAGAACTTCAAATCGTTAGTAATTGTCTAATTTGGATTTAAATTTTACAAACAAAATTGTATTTCCTGGTTATTTTTTTTTTTTTTTTTTTTTATTTTATCTTATACAAGTTACTTGTGAATTTTGGAAATACCTCGGCAAGCCACTTAATTTATTACAAATTGTTCACTTTTATGTGTTAATTTAGGATTATCACAGGTGTCTCATCTCCCCGCGTAGTGTAAAAGCAGTATTAATTTGCTGACTCTTTGGGAATATCTAAAAACAATGTAGTAATAGACAAAGAATGATAGAAAAGAAGAAGTAATAGTATTCATGATTTTATTCCAAGCCAATGTAAGATGACAAATTTATAGCTATCTGCCGCTGACACTTGAGAATATTTAAACAGCTGTAATAGGCCTTAATCGTCCTCATCACTCCGCAATAACAGTTTGAAGCTGAATGGCATAAAGGCATATCCGGCGCCAGAATAGAATTTACTCATAAATTCAACCCTAAAAAGAAACCGTAACTTAAATACATAAATACCTAGAGAATATATTGTAGAATCTTACCAATGTAAGCGCAAAGTGTGCAAAAAGGCCGACAAACCCTCCATCAAAATCATGATGGCGATTGTCAACAAAACCCAGGCACCAAAAATGAAGAACAAAGCGACCGCTGCTCCATAGCCACCGAGTGTAAGGGCCTCCGAAAGCACCATATTCCACAGCACCTCAGAGAGTTCTACAGTACGATTTCAATATGAAATATGATAAACGCGAAATAAGCATTTCGAGCGATTAACCTACCCGCATGCGCCAACGATAGAGCCCACAAACGCAAATAAGAAGCTGTATGCGAAATAGTGCTTAGGATGTACTCAATCATGTGTATAGCTTGGTGTATCCATATTTCACTCATCGGCTCATCGTCTTCTTCATCATGTTCGCCTTCCTCTTGTCCACCAGCTTCAATTTCTCCTTTGCCCAAAGACGAGATACCCGCATGTTGCCGCTTAGCCTTTAAGAATACAATAAAAGTATTCTAAAAGTTCTTTGCAATTCTTTATTTAGTAAACTCACTTTGAGTTTCCGTATAATCATTATATACAATGGCTTGCCCACCAGAATCCATGGAATGCAGATTACTGCCAATACAACAAAAATCCTTTCTAGCTGCGGCTGTGCATCAAACATGTACTCATCGCATCCTTCCAGCTGCGGGGAACTGCTGAACAGCATCATATTAATGAAGTATATTAACACCGATGGTGCGCAGCCAGGTGAATCGGGTAGATAATCAGTTTTTGGCGAATATTTCACCCACTTGTAGAACATCATGAAGCACATGTATCCGAAGAGCAAAATCAAGAAAAGTATTTGTGGTACGAATTCCAAAAATATTAGCGCATACTTCTTGAAGTACATGAAGTTCACCACCGACAAGCAGACGCCAAAAATCATATGGGTCACACCAAGAATAATGGACATTTTCATTTTCAAGGTGTTGAGAAAAATTATTTTATTATCAGCCAATTGCCAAATGGGATCTACACCCAAAGGGTACGTTCCAATAGAGGCCACCGTTGGATCTAACTGTAAAGTGGGATTTTCCAGTACGGTGGTGCTGTTGTAGCGTACCCTCCAAGTAGAACCGAAAACATTGAGGGACTTTGAAAAAATGTCATTATACAGAAAACCTGTGTACATGGAGAAGAGACCCAACAGCAAGATAATATAGCGACCGCCAAAAAATATATTCCAGATTTCACCGCCACGCTTGTGGCTTAAGCGTTTCTCATCCAAAACCATCCAGAGCGCAAATAAGAATATGCAGAAGCCGTGTCCCAAATCTCCAAACATAACCGCAAATAGGAAAGGGAATGTAATGCAACTGTAGAGCGCCGGATTTACTTCACGGTAGTTAGCCATACCATAGGCGTCAATTAGATGCTGAAAGCCGTTCGTGAACTTGTTGACACGATTAAAAGTCGGTGGCGACTTCATCGGTTCTAGTTCATTCATGAAAGCCGGCACTGTACTGCCGACCGAGGCCGAACCATCTGCGAGCGCCTGCATAACTTTTGCCAAGTCTTTCCTCGGCACCCAACCCTCACCTATAAGGCACTTCTTGGTCACGTCCACATTAAACATATTCAGCGTGTGGTATATGGCCTTCATTTTCTTCACCATCATCATCCAACGGGGTAAATTTGTAATAGTGTTCGAGAGCATTAAACGTCTGTGGTCAGCAGTTTGACTTATAACCAGTTTCAAATCTTCCAAGCGTGTCTTCACGCCCCGCAACATTTCTTCGCGTTCGCCATGATCCCCAGGACAGGGGTAAAGTGAAGAACGAAAACCATTGCAAATTTTCTTGATACGAGTATTCAACTGCTCGCCCTGATAGAATACCACAAACACTGTCTTATACACCTCAACACCGCTATGAGGGTCTAAAAGCGGTTCTTCCAAATCAGCGCGCTTCACATAGACATTCCCGCGTGAAATGCGCCACAACATGCGTTCGAAAGCGAACGAACGCTCACGATTTAGTACACCAGCCACAAAACCCAATTGGCCACGTCCCTGTGGATTTGTCTCATCAGCGCCAAAATTCGACGAGGCATCCATGACATCTTGAAAGAAATGTTGTGTCTTTTCCAAAACCATGCGCAACTCGGTCAGTTCAGAGTAGTTCGACTTAAGATTTATGTTATTTTGGGCGAGCTCACGTATTTCGGTCTCCATTCTATCCAAAGTGGCCTCGAGTTCACCAATTTCACGAGGACTCAGTGCACGTGGTAGGTCATCATCTATCAAATCCTTCATAATCACACCATCCAACTTCAGTTCACTTTCAATGTAATTCATCTGTCGCTCGAGCTCATCGCAACGCCGCACATCATTGACGTAACGTCGTTGGAAGGAATTGACAGCGTCATTCAACTGAAAATAGAGTTTTAAATTGGTGTGACATTAAAAAAAATTTAGAATACAATGAAAACTCACATCACGAAATTGTACACAACCGATCTCGCCTAACTCGGAGACGGTGGCATAAGCAGCTTCCGGTTGTATAAATAATTGGCACAGGGCCATCTTTTCACTGCGAAACATATCCCCCATAGTGAAGATCTGCTAAACTTTAGAGAGAAGGGAATTATTTACATGCTTTACTACTTTATTACCTTCTTAACAAAAAATTTCAGTATACATCCGGCGACAAAAAAAAATGTTTACATGGGCTATTCCCAAGAGAATGTGTGTAGTTTTAGAACAGTGCAATGCCTCTCAAATTCTCAAGTGTAATAGCTACTGTTTTTGCGATAATTATTTGGCTGGTTGATAAGTGGTTGGGTGGGTAGAGAGAAATAGAGAAATATATAGAAAAAATATCTGCCGTTCGGAGTCGGCTTAAAACTGTAAGTCCCTCCTTTTTGAGAAACAACAACAAAACGCACACCACAAATAGGAGGAGGAGCCTGGCCAAACACTAAAGGGTGTAAGCGCCAATTTTATATAAATATAATAAAATGACTCAACGAGTCGAGATTAGTCACATTTCTGTGAAAGAAATTATTGCAAGACTCAATCTAGTAATTTCGCCGGCTTCCTTTATGTTGTTGTTATAATTCACACTTTGTTTGTTGTATAGTATATACTCACACTTTTTAAGGATAGATAAATAACTGATGATGAATGATGATTCGTGATTAAACAGAAGAGGCTGACATACTAGAATAACTTAAGATTACTGATTACTAAGCACCATGACTAAAACATAAAGGCAAATAAAGGTACCAAGAACGTCACAAAAAATGTTTTACAAATTATTTTTTCACCATGTTTCCTTACCTAAGTATAAAAAGTTACCGAAATTAGAACATTTCGTGGTTCTAACTGTATTCCCATAACTCAGCAATATCTATAGATTGAAGTAGATACTTTTTTGTTGTCAGATATACTATATGTACGAGGTCGGTTCAAAAAGTATCGCGAATTTTGAAATTTCGCAGGTTACGTATATTCGAACTTCGATGTTTTTGTGGCGATATGTTGGTACTCATGCCTCTCACTCATGCAGACGAGTTCGACCATTTTGAATGTTCAGTTAATTGTTGACAGCTGTTTTGCTTGCAAGTTTTTCGGCTCGTCTTCGATTTTTATCTATTAAAAAGATGGATCAAAGAGCTTGTATCCAATTTTGTGTGAAAAACGAAATTAAGTAAGCGGATACATTCCGAATGTTGGTTGTGTCATACGGAGAAGCTACTTTGGACCAAAGCAACGTTTATCGGTGGTACAAAATGTTCTCAGAAGGCCGAGAACTACTACGAAAAGCGTGCCAGACGCCCGAGCACTTCAACAACAGACGAAAAAATTGATGAAGTGAAGAAAATGGTATTGGTCAATCGTCGAATCACCGTTAGAGAAGTTGCAGAGGACCTAGACATATCGATTGGCTCGTGCCCTTCGAGGTTTTTCAATGATTTGAGCATGAGACGTGTCGCCGCAAAATTCGTACCAAAACTGCTCAATTTCGACCAAAAGCAGCATCGCATGAACATTGCTAATGTGATGTTGGACTCTGGCCGCCACGACCCAAATTTGCCCCACAGGGTCATAACTGGTGACGAATCGTTGGCTTATGGTTATGACATGGAAACCAAAGCTCAATCACCTCAATGGAAGCTGCCGCACGAAAGATCAGTATGGGAAGCATGAGGATGGCCTGACTAAATATATGGTCGTTCAAAGCAAGCCTAGATCTCAGTAGTGAATAACTCTTAGACGGTACCTATTTTATATCATCTCCGGCACTTGTCAAGTAGACAGATGTAGAACTTTGCACGATAGAAAACCGCTTTACAGTTGTTGAGACTTGTTATAAAAAAGGCGATCTTTAAGACCAACATATCCTAAAAATCGATGGCATAAAGAAACTGACAGACCAAAAACTGGACGTTCTATTCAAAATATTGCTGCTGTAGCGCAAAGTGTTGCTGAGCAACCTTTAACATCGATATCTCGACGTGCTGATGGTGAACATTTACATAAATGATGTAATTTTTCGCATTTAATTTTTAAAAACCGCTACTGAAACTTACAATTTATTTAAAGAAGTATCTTCTTAATTGGGCCGATAACCGCTTACGCGATTTTAGCCGAGTTTAACAAAGCGCACCAGTCGTCACGCACCAACCCATTCGGCTACGGCAACCGCTCCAGTTTTACAGGTAGAACAAAAGAGTAACAGACATGGCCGTTTGCGCATAACTACGATTCGATTGAACCGACTAGCAGTTTTGTTGATTAAATAAAGATTCGAAAAATCGATATTTCATTAATGAGAGAACAAATGCTCATATAAAAACTTTCTCACTGCTCATACCGATTTCTTTTGCCTCTATTAGAAATCGGAATCTGAAGATATTCAGCAAGCGTTAAGAGATGATTTTATGAAGGCTGCCTATTTTAATGCATTCCCACCTTTTTTAATCGTCGTACAAAGTTTTTGTTTAACAGTTGTCACTGTTTTTTGGAGAGAACATTATTAGCTCATAACTCCAGAACAATTAAGCCGTTGGCATACAGTTATGTTATTGAAAACACGTAAAAAGAAAAAACGCCACCAATGAATTTTCGATATACTCGTACATGTAACTAATGAATGCTCACAACACTTTTGAAATAAACAATGCATTTTTTCAAAATTACCAAATTCATTCATATGTACCATATGTAAAGGGTGGTTAAGTTTCAAGGGCCGGTGTTTATTTTGAATAAAATACATTTTTTTAGGAAATTATTGTCATTTCTCTTTATTATGATAATATTGGTATGGCTCAATTACGTATAAAACAAAATATCGGCCAAATGGCCGCCGCGGTCTTGGCGGCACACCTCCATCCGATGGTCCAAATTTTCGATGACGCTTAGGCATAATTGAGGTTCTATGCCGTAATGTGCCGAATTATCTCATCCTTTAGCTCTTGAATTGTTGCTAGCTTATTGATATACACCTTTTCTTTCAAATAACCCCAAAGAAAGAAGTCCAACAATGTCGTTGACGTTTAGGTGTGGTTCACATTCAACATCGGCCCTTGAAATTTAACCACCCTTTATATACACCTAACTCTCTTTTTACGCTAATACATTTTTTTTTACCTAATTTTCGTTCTTGCACGAATCTCAAAACAAAAAATGTTTTTCTAAACAAAACATAATCCCCAAAAGAATGCCTTATTAAGTAAAAAATGTTCGTGTAAGATTAAGTAAAGATCCATTCATATATATGCATGATTTTTAATGATGCTTCTCAACGATGCAATAAGTAGGTACATTTTGAAACTAACCAAGTCCGACTGTGTATTAAAATTTCAGCGAAATATTTAGACTGCGTGTGGCTGAACAACAAGTATTTTACAAGGTGACGCAAAAGTAATCATCCAAATTTGTTTTTGAATGATTTTTACTGGATAAAATAAGTAATTTTGAGTGATGAAATCTTTATTTCACCTTTACGCACTCCAATTTACGAACACTTACGGTAGAGTGATTAATTTTGCGGCACCTCGTATAAACAACTCGAGAAAGCAAAAACCAGTCGTTAAAACAGACTTTGTTACAGCGAAAAAAAAACCAACAGAAACCGTTAATAATTTGAATTAAACCTGTTTCATAAATATTTATGTAATATAGCTTTAAAATTACTTCTTTTGCACGGTTTTATGGGAAAATAATAAGTGTTTTTTCAACTCGCTCAATTTTCTAAAGTTGGGGAACATAACTCCAAATTTGCCATATTTCGCATGTTTTTTATGGGATTTTTTTTTTTGCATACTTTTTTAAGGAACGTATCTAGTGGAGAAAAAATCGTTGGACGTAGCAGCATAAATCAAAAAATAAGTTTATCTGTAATATTCCAACCCTGCAAATCACATTTATTTTCTGTTTTTAGTATTCTAACATTTAACAATTCTAACACCAAGTATTCGGACTACTTCTTGAAGCATATACGGGAGGATTTGATTTTTAGCCACAAGATTTTTCCCCAATACGTACATATGTATATACAATACATACGAATACAAGTAACACATACAATATGTACGTATATAAATTAAGTTTTCACGATTGTGAAAATCATTTTCGGAATTTGGCAAACTCACAAATTTAAATTCCTTACTCCCGTCAATAGAAATACCTGATTACCACTATTCAAATAACTCTGTGAATATTGTGCCTTGATTTAATGAATGGTCTTACCTTTCCTTCGAATATTTTAATTGAACTGTTTCATGGGATTTGGAAAAATATATAATTCATCAAAAATTTACTATTCAACTCAATCACTTCACTCTGCGAGGCAATTTTCAAATGGAAACTGTTGCAGCAAACACCTCTTCAGGGCAGCCAATGGACACTGAATTCATTTTCTGGACTTAGCTTCACATCTTAAATTCCAATTAAGGCAGTCACATTTCCGGCGAAATCAATCACGCCAAGAAATATTGGAAATTATCACGCGTTATACATTTTCTCAAAGAAAATACCAAGAAAGTTAAACTTGTGACGGACTGGTATAATTGAGTGCTGTCAAGGCGCCATTGGCCTTAAAATGTAATTATTGGAATATTGTGGAAGTAGATAATGCTCGACGAACGATATTTGACTTAGCGAAGCTTTGCCAAAAGGGGTTTGTTAGAAACACTTTATCATTTATCTTTGTGCCTATCGTATATATATGTATGTATCCTCTGTGGGTACCTCGATTTTATTTAAAATATCGGGTGTTTTTAATGAGCTTGAGAATTTAGAATAGAAAACAGAAATATTGTTGGGATGAATTTTTTTTTATTCGAATTTCGTAGATAGGATACTCGGTCACCCTAAGGTCTATTGTGATACCTGCATTTGATTTCCATCCCCTAACTAAGTTGCTTACACCACTAAGATCTTTTTAAGAAAGTAACTGGTTCCTCCAGTGAGACATTTTGCAAATTTCCCAGGCCTTCAAAGAAATAATCGCCATATTCTTCTTCATCTCCACAACTCCTGCAGAAGTCATTGTGAGGTACTCCCATTCTACTGGCTAAGGTGCCAATAGTGCAGTGACCTGTTGTAACACCTGAGAAAACGCTGGTAGCTGATCTGTTGAATCCATTCAACCATTTTGTCCTTTCAAGATTAAGTTTTGGCCAGAGCGTTTTAGGTACTCTACAGTTAGTAGTCAGAGACCACTTTCTATTGGTTTGGGCGATTACGATCAAGTCAATCGCAGTGTAAAGTTCATTTAGATTTATGCTAATGCCCTCTACCACTCGCTGAACATCAAGCGCAGGGCACACTCAACCGCTCTATCATTCCCCTCCACCCCAAAGTAGCCGGGGCCCAACAAAATGTGGTGTTGTATTGTTAGATAAGTGAGAGCGACCTCTTCACTGTTTTATAAAGGTTTCAAAGGTGCCAATCCACTGATCCGAGGCAAGAGATAAATTTGTCATCGGAACGACGACGCAGTAAATCCATTGTTTCACGGGCTACAAGTAGCGCCGCCTTGTTGCAACCAAATGTTATGGGGATCACGAGCTTCATATTCAGACATCAAAAAGTTGTCCGCCATTAACTGTAAATTAGCGCCAGCCTCGTCTTTGAAAAAATATGGGCCGATGATTCCTCCAGCCCATAGACCGCACCAAACTGTTGCTTTCAATGGATGTAATGCTGCTCTTGAATGGCTTTGGGGGCTCTTCAGCACAAATACGGCAATTTTACTTATCGACGTAGCCATTACGCCAAAAATGGGTTTTATCGCTGAACAAAATTCGGGCCCAAAATGCGGATCTTCGAAAAGTTTTTCAAGATCGGGTGACTTCAAATCTTGGACTAGCTGTATTTTACATGTTTCCAATCCAAGATCTTTGCGTAAAATCACCCAAGTGGTGCCATAAGATAGGCCGAGTGTTGAGATCGGCGCCGAATCGATTCTTCCGGGTCTTCAGCAAATATCTCATTTACAGCCGCAATATTCTCTTCTTCTCGGGATATACGTGGTCTAATCGGTCGAGTATCGTCCAATTGTGTAAAATTATACTCAATTTTGCAGGTGGTTTGCCGACTAGTGCGCGCGGTAGGACGGTTATGAACGCCATAAGTTGGCTTGAGCTCGCGATGAATACTTCTCAGAGCTTCCATTTTCGTAATACAATTGTACGATTTGTAAACGTTGTGGAGGCGTAAGTCTTTCCATGATGAAATGTCAATGCATACAGGCTCCTCTTCCTATTTATGGGGTTCATTTTGGTGCTGCTACCCAAATGGAGGGATCGACTGTTTTAAGCCGACTCCGAATGCCAGATACTTTTTATACACTCGAAGGTTTGCCATTACCTGCCTAGGGGCGCCCGCCATTATCATTATCAATAGTTGTCACGCAGCTAAGAAAAGCACCCGTTGTATCAAAGAGTAATCGATCACTGCATTGATTGATTGATAACAATTTCTAAATATTGAAAACAAGCGGACAAGTGAAAAAATAAACGGGAAGATATATTCAGTTTAATTTGTGAACTCTACTCAATAACACCATCAGAAACCATTTTGCTTACATTTTTCATTTATTATTGTAATTTTTTACTAGAAGTTCTATGTGCCCTACAAAAGTTCTCTGGTGAGTTGATTTTAAGTTGAAATAAAAAACTACATCGATACTCTTTGCTTTATTCTCTTCTACAAACTTTATTAAACAATATTATCATACCGATGGACAGACACACCTACATAAATTATTTGCATTCTAGTTTCGTAATATTTTGCGAATGCGAAACAGAAGGTTTATGTACGTAGTCATCATTTGAACAAACTAAAAGCATTTAAATAAAAACAAGTATTTCTGTACGTACAAGATCTGTAATAAACATAATGACACAGACAGACAAGAAAACCACAAAGGTTTAAAACAAAAGAAAAACTAATTGGAAGGCACTTTGAGGTGTGGGAAGAGTACCACAATACTGATATCGCATAAAATCAAGCGAATACATAACAATTTTGGAGAACGCAACGTTTCGTTTATTCCTCCTCTTCGCCGTCTAATATTGCTTTGAAACTGAATGGTTGGAAGGCATAGCCCAAACCTTCATAGAACTTGCTCATGAATTCCACCCTGAAAGCAAAAACCAAACAAATAAGTTAGGAATTAGCAAAATCGAAAATGCATTTCTTAGTCATTATCATTTACCAATGCAAACGCAGGGTGTGCAAGAAGGCCGAAAGACCCTCCATCATGACCAAGATGGCCAGTGTGAACAAGGCCCAAGCGCCGAAGATGAAATACAAGGCAATAGCGCCTGTATAGCTCGAACTCTTCAGAGCCATCGCTAGAACCATGCTCCACAATACCTCGGACAGTTCTGCATAGAAATAAGAAAACCACACATTAATTTGGAAATAATGGATCGAGGCCGTTTAAGTAGCCGTCAGAGGTCACTTACGTGCATGCGCCAACGATAGAGCCCACAAACGCAAATAGGAAGCCGTATGCGAAATTGTACTGAGCACGTATTCAATGGTGTGAATGGCCTGATGAATATAGATTTCACTCATGGGTTCTTCTTCGTGTTCGCCGCCACTGTGATTGGCCTCATCGAGGCTTGTCGGTATCGGTGTTTCACCTTCGGCCAGTTCGATATTGCCAGTTAAATCGCCATTGTGTTTGACCTTTATGAGGAAAAGCGGAAAAATATTGCATATTATTTGAGATATTTTGCAAAAAATCCACTTACATGCACTTTGTTTTTGCGTGTGAATTTGATGAAGAGTGGCTTGCCCAATAACATCCAGGGAATGCACAGCAAACCGATATAGACGAATAATTGCTGAACGTTCGGTTGTGCCGAGAACATGTACTCATCGCAGCCATCTAATGGGGGCGTACTCTTGAATAACATCATGTTGATGAACATAATCAGAACAGATGGTGCGCATCCAGGAGTATCCGGTTGGAATGTGGCCTTCGGTGAGTATCTTAGCCATTTAAAGAACATCATGAACACCATGTATCCGAAGAGTAACAATAGGAAAAGAATTTGTGGGAGGAATTCCAGAAATATGCTGGAATAACGTTTGAAGTGCACAAAATTCACTACGGACATACAAACACCGAAGATCATGTGTGCCACTCCCACAATGATGGACAACTTCATTTTGTAGGTGTTGAGGAAAATAATCTTATTACCGGCTAATTGCCAAATCGGGTCCAAGCCAAGGGGATAGACTCCGTATGTGGTGTGATTTGGCGATAACTGTAATGTGGGATTTTCAAGTACTGTAGACGTGTTATATCGTACTTTCCAAGTTGATCCGAAGATGTTCATCGATTTGGAGAATATGTCATTGTAGACAAAGCCAGTGTAGCACGAGAACAAACCCATCAATAATATGATGTAACGACCGCCGAAGAAAATATTCCAAATTTCACCGCCCTTCTTCCTTTGTAAGCTCTTCTCACACAATACCATCCAGCCGCCAAACAACGCCAAAATCAGGCCATGACCCAAATCACCGAACATAACAGCGAACAAGAATGGGAAAGTGATGCATGTGTACAGAGCTGGGTTAGCCTCACGGTAGGAGGCTACACCATAGGCATCAATCAAATTCTGGAAACCGCGTGTGAACTTGGTTGTACGATTGAATGTTGGCGGCTGTTCGTTAGTATCAATCACATTCAAGAACGATGGTATAGTACTGCCCACGGCAGCTGAGCCATCTGACAAGGCCTTCTGCACAACTGGCAGATCCTTGGTCGGCACCCAGCACTCGCCAATCAAGCACTTCTTCGTAACGTCCATGTTGAATAAGTTCAGTGTGTGATAGATGGCCTTCATCTTCTTAACCATAATTGACCAAGAAGGTAGGTTCTTGGATACGGTAGCCAACACACGACTACGATGGTCTTCGGTCTGGCTCAATACCAGCTTCAGATCTTCTAAACGTGTACGCACACCTTTTACCATCTCTTCGCGTTCGGTATGCGAACTAGGGCATGGATACATGGACGCATGGAAGCCTGTACACACCTTCTTAATGCGATTCTTGAGCTGCTCACCTTGGAAGAATGCCACAAAGACGGTTTTATATATCGGATGACCGGTAGTGGGGTCCTTAAGTGGATCGTCCAAATCGGAACGTTTTAGAAAAACGTTACCACGTGAAATACGCCAAAGCATGCGCTCGAACGCAAATACACGCTCGCGATTGATCACGCCCGCAACGAAACCCAAGCGACCACGATTCTGTGGACCGACCTCCTCGACGGCATTCGGACCGCGATTGCTAGAATCCAAATTGAGCACTTCCTGATCGGAGAAGAAACCTTGCGTATTCTCGAGCACCTTACGCAATTCGGTCAATTCCAAGTAGTTTGACTTGAGATTAACTTCATTTTGGGCCAACTCGAGGATTTCATTTTCGGTTTTCTCCAAATGAGCCTCCAAATCAATGATTTCGCGTGGATTAGGGGCGCGTGGAATGTCGTCGAGAATGTCTTGCAAGACAATACCATCCTTCTTGATTTCCGCCTCAATGTAGCGTATTTTGCGTTCGAGTTCATCGCAACGGCGCACCTCGGTGACGAATTTACGCTGGAAAGCATTGACGCTGCTGTTCAGCTGGAAAGAAATAAAGATATCACTGTCAAGGGTATTTATAAAAAATGGATGGCAAAACATTTCAATTTAATACGTACACACACATATATATATACATACATACATGCGTATTTGTTAAATAATAATTATGACGTAGAAACAGATACCCGCTCCTAGAGCAGTACTTACATCACGAAACTGCACACAACCAGTCTCGCCCAATTCCGAGACAGAAGTGTAGGCAGCCTCCGGTTGTATAAACATTTGGCATAGCGCCATTTCCTCGCTGCGAAACATGTCCCCCATCTTGATAAAGATGTCTCGCCGCTATCCCACTGCAAAAAAAAAATTTAAAAATTTAGAAAAAGAAGACAAAAATAAACTTAAATACGATAAATTAAAAGATGCCCCGAATGCCCAGACTATTTACATATATATTATATTTTTTGCAATACGTATTGGGTATACAAAAATATGTGCAGACCCAGACCTAAACAAAGAAACGTCGCGGCAGAAGAACTTTTTCTCTAATTTTTTCTATGCAAAAAACACATCCCGCTTAATAAAAGTGTATTTGTATTTATTGTATATGCACGTTTAAAAATATTCACTTCTGAAGAATTTTAAATTTTTTTTATTTATTTCACACATCATAAATTTCCCTGTACTGCGTAGATCTGACCTAGACGGTCTGGGAAAGACAAAAAAAATGTATTTAAACACGAATTTGTCTGTTGGCATCTGTTTTGGCATTTCATAAAATAAAATTCGCCATTAAAAGATTTAAGAAGTTCATCCGCTGAAATGTATCAAACGTTGTCAATGATTTTAATAGCGCTAGATAAGGCCGAACCAGATGCCTGTACGATCGGTGCATGTGCAAGCACCGGTAAAATGTGAATGCCAATATTTCGCATGGCATACGAAGGCTTACGCCAGGTACAGGTTCCAGCAACAACCCTTCAAATGCCTCAAACACTGAGATATGCATCTTAGACCTGTGTAAACCATCGTCATTCGCAACCTGGTCCATTATATTTTGCATCGGATGATATCTCCTTAATTGCTCCAAGTAAACTTCTGTAAGTGCTAAGCTTACAAGTAAGCAACAACAACAACAAGTGTGCTCACATGCTCATATATCCTACTAAAAATAAGAACATTCGTGCGTTTACTGAATAAGGAAGCCGAAAACATTGAAGTAATAACATTGAATAATAACATTTTTTTGCGTTAAATTGATAACTGGTAAGTTTTTTTAAAAATTCCAGAGAAAAATAGTTTTAGTAATATTTTTCTGAAAAGGCCCAGATCAACCTGTACCATAAGGAGGGCTATTCAAATCGAGATATCAGAGGCGGTGGTGCGCTCTTTTTTAAAAAAGGCAATAAAAACTGATTAACCGCCAAATAAACCAAATTAAAAAGGAAGCCACGAAATTTGTTTTTAAATTCGTCTCAAATAGAAGAAAGGTGGCAACCAGGCCATCGTACACAGATTACGTAAAACGGAAAAAACCAGTGTGTAAGCCTGTGTTGAAAACGCATCACAGACAAGCGCGTTTTGACTTCGCTCAAAATCAACATGCAGTGGAAACTGGGTGGGACAACGTTGTGTGGCAGCGTTATGATGTGGGCGTCATTCCCATCACGAGGAAAAGCAAATATTAGCTTTGTGTCGAAAAAAATTAATTTATGGACAAAATGCGAAAGGACACCAGTATAAGACTGTACCAGAGCTCAAATTGGCTATTAGGCTACAAGAAGCAATCGGCATCCAAGTTTCTAGCTCTAGAAGTTCGTATATCTCCGCGCTGGTATTATTGCGAAAGTATGCATTGTTTGTTAGATTTCACTGAATATGGAATATTTGGTTAGTTGTGAACTCGTGTTATAACCCAGCAGGGAAAAATAGTGGTTATGAACTAGGATACTACCAGTACACTTTCCAGATCAAACCGGACGTATTCTATCACTTTTCCATACGCGGAAGTGGTATTTTTAACACAGCGTTCTCCTACGATAACGATATATCTCTGAAATCATCAGTTTGAGACTAGTCAAAATATGAAACAAATATCAATTCAATTCCATTTAAGCATTTTAAAATGTTCTATTTCATATGAAAAGTGTATACGAAATATGATTTTTCTTAAAATAAATTAAACCTATTTCAGGTACAGCAATGGGTTAAAAGTTCAAAAATTGGTTCAAACTTACACTATAAGTAAATCCTAACAAAAAGGAGCAAGTTCTTTAAAAAAGATAATAAATAAATAAAATATGAGGTATTCACTTTAGGAACATAAATAAAATTAATTCAAGTTAAATTTTGCACTAATTTTTTATGTGTCTGGTTGCGGAGAAGATTTTTCTACGAATAAGTAGAGAATCAATTGCTTCAAGTGCCTGCAAAAGAACTTTAATGGTGGCAAAATAGTGAATATTACATTATTAGACAAGTATATATAATATAAAAGTATTCGTACGTAATCCGTTCCTCCAATTCTACTAACTTGTGATGTGAGGCTATATATGAAGTGGATAAGTTCATGCAAATATTGGCCTTTATTTGATAGACTTGGATATAGTGTTTTCGCAATACAAAAATGTATATTAAAATATAAATTTTTAATAAATTTACCAGTACCTATTTTCTTAACTAAACCTAAACTGTATTATATAAAACAATCAACTAATTTGCACATAAATTGATCATTTCACTACTGGTGTTATTCCAGTCAATGACGAACTAGTATGTTTTCTTCAATTTAATACCAGTGAGAACATAATTAGCACGCAACATCAGTGCTCGGCACATTGCACTCAGCTGATGTCACAGAACACCATTCATCGATCATGTGACCAATAATGTGGAACTAACGAAGACACATACATACATACATATGTACATAACTCGTCGATCAATCACAATAGACAGGCAACGCCTTGAGAAGGCGCTCTCGAGCGTACATTTTATTTTGCTTTATTATCTTTGTATCCATGTATTAGTGCGTGAAATTTTTACGATACAAACACTTGCATAGATTGGAAAGATATATGAGTACTTGCGTAGTCTTAAATTTTATTTATTAAGAACTATTTCATTAAATTGGCACACATGGCTTCTCATTTTTTACAGGTTTCGAGCAGTAGTACGCACAATTACATATACGTAGGTGTGTTTGCATGTATGGAACTACTCGTGTTTGACCGCGTCGACAGCGATGCCAAAATGCAAACGCATGCACAAAGTGTTTTGACTTTACGGCATTGATGACGCGTTCACGCCCCAGGCAAATTAAGTCCCATAGCGCTGTGCATATACACATATGTATATGCATACATATGTATGTATGTATGTGCATAGTGTATGTGGTATACTGAGGCCCAGTCATTCGATTTTTTGCGTAAACTAATCTTGCAAATATGTATGAATATACATACATATATATAAATAAATAAATAAATATATGTTTATACAAATGCTGCGAATGAAATGACATTATTACAATGGCAGTAGCACCAGAAATAGCAGCAAAGCCGCAACTTGCCATTAGATTGCTCGATTTTTTCGCATAACTGCAACTATTTTTACGTATATTTATACACACATAAGTATGTATGTACGCAGATAGCTCCCAGCACACATAGGAACCAAATTTTTCTCCAAAGTTTGATAAACCCTTGGTTCTCACGTTGAGTTTCAGCCTTCCTTATTGATTGATATTAACCATTTTCTCAAATCTTATTCCTCAGCTTGTGCTGAAGCTCAGGAATATTTGAGAAATCATTAGAAACATTCCCGCAGCATTTACATTTTCCTTGGAATTTTAATTAATTAAAAAAGTTGCTGATATGTATTTTGGTTCGGAGCCTACCTCAGCGGTTTATTTGCTTTCAACCCTTTACCGCATATGGGATTGCAGTTTTGATTAAATTTTATTTCCAAATTAAGTATAAATAATTCAAATGTATCAAATGTTGTTCCATAAGTTTCTGCCATGATGCAGCTCCTCATAAAAAACCATTTGCCGTTTGGAGTCGGCTTAAAATGGAGGTACCATTTTTGGAACGACTATCAAATATATAGGTAGGTGAAGGTCAAATATATATTTGGCAATAATAAAACACGATAAAATTGTCTATAGTTTTATGACACTTCGAAATAACCTCACTTTTGTGCAAGTGGGTGAAAAATCAGAATTAAAGTGGAAGTGATTCATTTTCGAAAAACGATAACAGAATAAAACGTAAATATTTCTTGACAAAAAAATACTATTCTCATGGCACTGATATACTCATCTTTCTCGACGGATAATAATTTCGCTTTTTAACTGGTTTCTATAATTTATAACTAGTTTTTATATATGGTTCCTTGAAAAAAGAAATACAACTTTTTCATAATTTTTCTTTTTACATGTCTTTACTGATATTTTCATAAAGCAATTTCTCCCGTGAAACAGATTTTTTTCATTGCTAAGCAAATGTACATTTCGTTTAACTTATATCAACCTCACATCAATTAAATGGCGAAAATGGAATAAATTTTATTGTTAAAATTTTTAAAATATATACATATAATTAACTTTTAATCTAAATAATTCATTGAAAGTATTGAAGAAAATGAGAAATTAATAAATAAACAAAAGTGATTATTTTATTTGACACCAATCGCCGAAATCTCATTGAGGTCAAGTGGAAAATTACTAAAGTTTGTTTAAAGTTGGGAAACACTATAATCCACTTGAATTAATTTTGAATTTTGTAACTTTCATCCACTTGATGTATCGTAAAATACTAAAAATTCTCCGTAATACACCCTCATTTTTAATAACAAATAAATAAATAATTTACGCTGGAGATTTAAGAAAGGTATTTCGTATCAAATGCAACTCGAATTGACATCAGGCCAGAAGGTTTGTTGGGCTATTTTTATTTCAATATATATATGTATATATGTATCCTTATACATATGTATGGTATGTGCAATCATTTACACGCATAGGCCAGCCACTCCAGCGTTGATATCACAATTTCCGTTAAGTTCCATACATAAGAAATCCATTAAATAAGCCAGAGATAGCAGAGGCGATTATAAATTAATTTGGGATCCCACATACACACGCATATACCAGCAAACAATTTTTTTATGTATATGTGTGCTTATATGTACGTGCATAGTGTAGTTACCCTGCAGGGAAAATCTAAACTAGGATAAAAACATTATAATTCAGATATGTATTGGTATTAGAAAGAAGAAATCATACTAGTTCGCCATTGACTAGAATAGGTTTCTTCTTCTCGATTGGCGCGATAATCGCTTAAACGATTTTGGCCGAGTCTAAAAAAGCGCGCTAGTCGTTTCTCTCTGAACGATGCCAGTTGGAAACACCAAGTAAAGCCGAGTCGTTCTCCACCTGATCTTTTCAACACAGAAGAGGACCAATTGTAAAATGATGAATTTGTGTGCAAATTAGTTGACTTTTTTCAGATAGAAAAGTTTAAGTTTAGTTAAGCAAGTAGATACTGGTAAATACATTTATTGGAAAACCCCTATAACCAAGTCTATCAAATAAAGTTGTAATTAATAGTTGCAAAAAATTTACGTTGAAAGAAATTATTATTTCGCACCATTTACGCACGAATTATTTCCATACACTTACCTAATAATGTAATACTTACTATTTTTGCCAGAATTAAAGTTTTTTATAGGCACTTGAAGCAATTCATTCTCTACTTATTTGCAACCAGACATATACAAATTAATTCGAAATTTAGCTAGCATTAATTTTATTTATGTTACTACAGTAAATACGTTATATTTTATTTCTTTATTAGTTCCTTTAAAAAAATTGTTTTAATTATTTTTAATAATAGAACACAAACAGGTTGACCTGAAAAGTGAATAGGCAATATTCTAGTTCACAACTAGTATTTTTCCTTACAGGGTATTTAAGAGGCGATAACATACAGTGACGATAGAAGATTGCGATAGACCTCAAAGCATACATATATTCGTACAGACATATATACATATGTATGATACATGAAAAATTATTTTATAAGTGTATGTACGAATACATTTGTACATGCAGTTTATCATTTATCAATTATTCCCATATACTGTGAGCAAGCATATAAATCCATACACACATGCATTGGTGTGTAAAACAAAGTTATTGCTGCTTTTGCTTAGCAAGTCTAGCAGTGAGTTGATCGCTGATCGCCTCCTCATTCAAGGCTGCGAAAATCAATTAAAAACCCCGAATACAAATTATCGCAATACATATGCGTACGTATGTACATATTTAGTAGGTGCATATGTATGTGTGCCTTATTTATTTTAATTTTTTCGCTACGCAATTTCCGATTTTTATTCAACTCGCTCTACAGCTCGTGGAGTGAAGTTATATAAGATCAGCTTTTTGCTTCTACGAGTACCGAGAGAATTCGAATATTTTCACATCACCTGCTATTATTTAGCACTTCGTGTGTTTAATTTGCACATTGCCAACAATAATAATTTCTATCACTACGTACATATGTATGTAATATGTATATATTATGTACACCTTTTTATGTGTTATCTATGTAATTTTAAGCTTTATTTACATTATTAGTGCAAATAATTATTTAAATTGACACCCAATCATGAACCTACAAAGTGGCTTCCTTGAAAACCTCCAAATGCTTTTGTATTCAAACAAATTGAAGCCAGCTCAACTTCACAACGTCAACTATACTAAATATAATCATTCGTTTTCTCGCAGTTCATGCTGGAAATTTGGCTGCTGGTCAACCAGTTCGCCAGCCAACACTCAATCTCCATCGCATCAAGCAACACTGTCTCACTGAACGTCGCCAAAATGAAATATCATTCTACCATACTTTCTCTGTGGAAGTATTTTCATGCATGTATGAATGTATGTATGTCCACGTCCACATATTCCGGCTTGGCTCGTTTTTGGCGTCACAGTGTAAAAGTTCGGTATTGCGAGAGCTTTAGGTAGAAACTTTACCTTTAAAAAAATGCATTAAATGTTTTATTAACATCTAGCGCTTTTCAAATAATGGGCCAGCGCGCATATCAAAATTCATTAAGTCAACTTATTTGGGTGCGGCATGAAACAAAAAACAACAACAACAAAAAATAGCGCGAAAAATGTGGAACATGATGGTTACCACACCTGCAAACCACGTGAGGCGAATTTTTACAAATAAACGCTTAGCGACATGCATTTCTACATATTTAATACTAAATACATACATACATACACATAAGTACATATCGAAATATGCACATGGAAAGTGTCCAAAATGTTTGCTGTCTATTTTTTCCGAAACTCTTCATTGAATCACCTATTCTATTGGTTTTAAGGTATAAGATAAGCTAAGATAAGTAGAAAATAGTGTAAATTCTATTCATCAGCCGTTTTGATATGTTCCCTTCGAATGAAATTCAATAATGACTTCTTTCGATGCCCCATAACTGACCCTTTAGGACTAAACCTAGCTGGCATTGCTTTAGATCTTGACACATAGCCATTCAAGGATGTTAAATCGGACTGATCGCTGGAAATTATTGAAATTACATCTGGATACGTGCATATTTACACAACGTGGCATACAATCGCACACATATATTTTATATGTATGTATGTACGCGTTATAAAAAATTTCGCGTTCTCGAAAGCGAGCGTAAAAGTCAGGAATGAAATTGTATGCCCTCAAAACAACGCGGAAGAAATGTATATTCCTAATTTAATTCAAGGTCAGGTGTGTTAATACCCATTCAGCCAAAGCCTTTTAATATTTAGCTTACGCGGAAGTATATGAACAGTGGTGGCTAAGTCGTGTGCAACTTTTGCCATATTAAAGAATAATTACATTTTTTTGTGTTTAATTTTATAGAATGTTGATTGAAAGTTAAATCGTTTTATTTTGGTATGCGTAAATGTTTTCAAATTAACCCTTTTGTATCATTAGACGGAATAAACCACGAACAAAAACCCTCTATGATCAGCAAGAACGGAATAGTCCAAAATAAACAATTCTTTTGTTAAATTTTGAAGAAAATAAATATTACCAAAAATAAAATAAAAACCTGTAACATTCTTTTTCGTTAGAACAAACAGTAAACGTCTTGCCGATTCGGGGTGCATCGCGCATTTCCAGCGGTAATGCAAAACGGTTAAACAGAATCCATCCGTAGGAAAACAAATAATTCATTTTTTTTTGTAACAACTGCGTGTATGGACAAAACAACTTGAAAAATATGCTAAACTAATACTTTATAACAAAGCCATTACTTTTTATCACTGCTCCACATCATCTTGGCATTTAAATTATCAATGGAGTTCAATGAGATTGACTGCCGCGTTAAATCATTTTGTTTTAAGTGCAAAGCCATTGATCGAGCGTAAACTTACGAGTATATCCCTAAGATCATCAGTATCATTCAAGAACAATGAGCCAAAGTATCTAAACCTAGTGGCATGACATGCAGGACAATGACAGAGAAGAAATCTGACAAACTCTTCCTCCTCCTTATTATTGCAGCTCCTGCAATAGTTGAAATGAGGTGCGTTCAATCTTTGAGCATGTCGACCTACAAGGGCCAGTGGCAACGAAGTTTCTAAGATATTTTTTTACTGATATTGGTCCATAATTCCACTAATTTCATATAAAGGCCCAACTCGGCTTGCTGAAAGGCAGCCCCAGACCGGTATACTAACAAACAACGTTACCCAAAACGACCCGGATTTATATCACACCAAGGACTGTTCCTCCAGCAGCACTCCCCGTACATGTATGGGGAAGCTTATGCTGCTACAACAACAACAACATGATGTTATCTCCATCGCCCTTTACTGTTTTCTTGCAATAACAAGGATCTATTAAATTAGAGAAATTCAGCCTCATCACTTAACAGAACTGCTTTGCATTTGCTAACTGACCCATACGCGGCCGCCATAGCCGAATGAATTGGTGCGAGACTACCATTCGGAGTACGAAGTTTCAAATCTCCGTGCATGAAATACTGAAAATGAAGAAAAAGTTTTTGTAATAGCGGCCGCCCCTCGGCAGGTAATGACAAACCTCCGAGTGTATTTTTGCCATGAAAAAGCAGAATTGGATTTCAATCTCGTAATGAAGCTTTTGACAGGCGTGTTCGAACACTACTCGTCGATATTTGCTAATTTGAATATTTAATTATGGCGATACAATTTCAGGATCCCTTTTTTTGCCTGTTGTACTCTCAAGGTATCAGACCATTAGCTAGTTTTGGGTAGGTTACCGTGGGCCACACGTTTTTTGATTTATAAAAAATGTTATTATGTCTATCTATGAATAAGGATGAATTTTGTTTAATTCGGAAACATTTGAAACTAAAATAATTTTACTTTCAATCGACATTGTACAAAATTAAAGTAAAAAAATGTGTCATTTTTCTGTATTAGGTCAATAGTTGCCTTGATGTAGCCACCACTGTATGTGATTGCGTACAATGCATATATACATTTCGCTCAGGTATTGCAAGAGGGACGTAATCCAAAAAAACATTTTCTAGGTAAGTGTACAGAAAATAGCACATGCTCTTCTTTGATGCTATGTAGAAAATTCATGGCGATATCAATTAACAGTACATCATTTGATGAAAATATATACGTTTACTTTTACTCCGAACAGCAAATGGATTTTTTCCATGAAGAGCTTTTTCATGGCAGTAGTACACTCAGAGGTTTACCAGTGCCTGTCGAGGGCCGGTCGCTATTAGAAAAGGCTTTCTATCATTTCCTTTTTCACGCGCGGGCACTACCGAATAGTAGTCACGCACCAACCCATTTGGCTTCTAGTAGGGAATTGAAAACATTTTGAAGCCGTTTTTCTCCACATTTTGGTTTTTTAATTTGTGCACTTACCAATTAATAATACACATACATATCTACATAAATGAATAAGCAACTTGCATTGGCAATTCGAAGGAAATGTACAAAATATAACTGTGACAAATAACCGCAGAATGCGCTTCTGGACAATCGATTCATACAACATATTAAACGCAAAATTAACTAAAATAAGCTTTCCCAGAAAGGAGAAAAAATTGTTAAAACAAATATATTATATAAAACAAATCCTATTTCAAATTTTAAATATTTTGTACACGATATTATTAATATTATATTATAATGACAGTGGGACACATAAGAGCAGCCACAACTACCAGCTTGTGTGGTTTTAAATTTATTCGCTTATTACCTTATCTTATCTATCTAAAATTGCTCAGTTTATGAAATAATTCATGTTATTTGTATGTACTTAAAGACAAAATTAGAATAAAATACTTAAGAGATAATTTAAAAATCTAATTTTAAAGATTCGTATGCATATATACTTATGTGCAGACATCATTGGCATAGCGATTTATGGGTGTTAAATTTGTACCCTAAAACTCCTCTCGCAAACTGGCTAACGCCTGGCTCACTGCCCTTGCAGCGAACGTTAACCTCTAAAAAAGCAAGCAAACACAATCACTACGCCTACACACAAACAGTTTGCTAATGCAAAAACTAACGAACCTTGCGAACCACACTGAAAAAAGGAAAAGCGTACAAAAAATAAAAAGACAAAATAAAGCTTTGAGGGTCCCCAAAATGCAGGCGGAAGCAACACCACTGGGACGGGTATTCAGAGAACTTTCATTCTCTATCAATTATAGGCACCCAGCTAAAAGCCAGCAAACTCACGTACAAACAACATTTGCGATTATACTACACTTTTTTTTTTGCTATTAGCGAACACATTTACTTATATGCATGCAGAGAACTAGTTCTAAATTACTGGTTTCATAAATTTTGTGTAACTAAACTACTAAACTAAGTAGTGAAAAATGGATAATAGCCATAAAAAAAAATAGCATTCAAATCATTTGCCTGGGACTGTGTGACGTGTAGTACAGGTCCAAAAGAGATTAGTTGCCAGCTAGTTGGAAGCGGTTTGATTTTCTGCAAGGAGTTAACCTATGTTCTATCTATATCTTTACGTGTATCTAAACACATATGTACAAATATATACGTATACATGTATCTGCATATATATTTATGCATATTTCTATATGCAAACATAAGAACATACATATACAAATGCAGCCACCGAGAATTTGCATTGGAGAGCAGCTGTAAAGTCAAGTACAACCGGCTGAGAGCCACAACTACCAGATCACCAGTATCCATTAGAACGCTCAAAAAGTCTCGAAAGGTTTCAAAGTCACTCCCGGTGCAAAGGCATACGAGTACATATAAAAATACTAAAAAGTCACATGAACGGTAACATCTGAGCGCCGCCTATCGGCGCACGTCTACCGGTCATAATTACGATGAGTGTGTAAAGCTCAGTAGCTGAATATCAGCTTGATTAGGCTGGTAGGAGAGCCACTTGGCGAAATGGAGTAACATTGGGAGTGTTATTGGATACATATGTGTGTATGTATGTATATCAGTCACACGGCGACAATTTGCGACCTCACATGACTACATGACTATAGTAGTCTCGTAAGTAGCTGTTGTCTGAGACATCGAGAATATTTGTATGTATGTATATAGTACATATCCATATATACATATACATAGTTAGTGTGTTTGCTTAGTACATATATTAGTGATTATAACCACCCGCTGATGTAAATGACGATCACGTGCTACTAATTTTTCGGCAAATTGGCTGATTATTTTCTTATCAGCAGGCCGTTTTATCTTTTCTGATCTCATGACAACTCACGAATGGAATTCTACTATATGAAAAACTTGTCATTCAATACTTACGAAAACCATAAAATTATAGATAAAAGGGTTTTAGAAAATTTTAAAGATCACTTTACTCTTTTCAAATTGTACTTTAGCGCATTTGCTTGGATATAAATTTAAAAAATATACACACTTATTATATAAGTACATTACAATAATATTTTATTTACAACGTTTGCAGTATTAGGTGTGAAACACAAAGAGCGAACCACATTTACCTTCTTTATTAATTGGAAATACCATAAATGCGCAAATCTGAATTTTTGTGTATTTCTCTTCTTCTATGTAAAAATGTTCAATACATTATATGTACAAAGCCAAAACCCAAACATTTACAAAATTATCTTTCATTCTAAAAATAAGTTCAGAGTGACATAAAACACAACATGTCGCCTATGCTGTAATAAACGTGTAAGCCTGTTGAAACAAAAGGTCCATTCACAAACGCAAAGTATTATTTGATGAAGCACTGAAAGTTCGTTAAATTCGAAAATACGAGTACAAGAATCGCCTTGAAATGCACAGGTGGAAACTTTGCTACATTTTGCCATAAGCATTTCATCTTATCTGTCGTTAATTGTGCGCTAATTCACATTAAATTAAATGATTTTTTACACTTGTTTTATTTTTCCTTTTTAACTTTTGCCTTATATCCATTATAGGCATATAACATTTCCAATTCTGTTATTTTTAAAATGCATACATATGAAACACACTGCCCGCGCACCACTCCGCAAGGGGAGTATTGACTTTGTAAATACTTATTGTAGTACACACACCTATAGATAAATAAGCGAATATTTCACTCAGGTTGTGTTGAATTTTGAGTTGAAGCTGATAGAGAATCGTCTGACTATTACACTTGCTGCCTCGTGGCCTCGTTAGACCAGGTCGATTGTTATTGGTTTGTTTATTCATTTGCTTACTTGTTTTGCTCAGTCACTGTGTGGCTGTTAGCTTTTTATTTTATTTTTTATTTTTTTGTTTCAAATGCACTAGCCGCTCCTAAATATTTTTCTGGTTTAACGATCGACTCTTTTGTTACTTGTGTACGTACATATGAATATAAATTTTACATATTCTCATTCTAATTTATAGTATATTGTGGTATGGTCCACCTTGCTTACCGCTTCAATATTTTCAACGTACAAAACACAAAAAAAATTTGTTGGTACACAAATTCTGTTTCCGACGACGTTATATTTAGAACTTGTCTCGTCGGTAATATAAAGACGTCTGCTCGTTCAATTTCTGCTCTCGCACTTTTTACCCCACTATGCAATCATCATAGGCAATTGAGTGCACAAGCTACAAAATGCCGCAGCCTGATGTTATCATGCTTACTAAGCACTGACTAAATACAGAGTTGCAAACTTTAGTAGTTAACTAATTAGACTTTTTTCTTATTAGAAAATTTAGTAGAAACTATTTGAGGTATTTTTTATTATTTTCTATACATTGTACTTTTAATTTAATATATATATGAATGTATGCTTATTCTGCATAAAATCGTGTACTATTTTGTTGAGTTACCAAGGGTGGTTCTTGTGAAGGCTTAACATAGAAACTCTCTAGAACTCGCCAATTGCAGCGCGATATTTCACAAATCCATGTTTACTATTAAAATTGGCCCAAATTTAGAATATCATTATTAACTCCCACTAGGCGGTGCTGGAACAGGGTTGTAAAACTTCATTTATGGAACAATTTGTTTAATATTCAGAATGTTTATATAGATATTGTTATCGATGGAGCGACACTTCTATAAAAATACGGCAGAGGACATAGATACCAGGCACAAAAACCAGCATAACACACAAGTCCATTAATACTGTAATAAATCAATACAAAGTTTCTAACTACGAGTATCCAACCGACTTTTTGAATGAAGAGGAAGTTTACCGTGGCCACACATCCCAATGTTTCTAGGGGCGGTTATGGTTACTTTTCAAAAGCCTTTGTACAATAATTTCAGGGTATTTTGGGCCATAGTGGATACTACAAAATATATAACAGATCCATATATAATACATATATAATGCGCGCTTACACCCTTTAGTGCGTATTTGGTCAAGCTCCTTCTCCTATTTTTGTGGTGCGTCTGATGTTGTTTCACAAATGGGGCGACCCACAGTGTAAAGCTAACTCCGAACGGCAAATATGTTTTATGTCGAGCTTTTTGATGGCAGAAATACACTCGGAGATTTGATCTTGCTTGCCGAAAGACGACCGCTGTTAGCAAAAACTTTTTCTATCATTTAGTGTTTCATGCACGCAGACTCGAACCCGTTCCAAATGGAAGTAACGCGTCAATTCATTCGCCTATGGCGGCCGGTTTCCCATATAATGCTTATTAAAAACAGGCCTGCAGAATTCTTTAAATTTAATAAGGGTATCAGTTTCTACTTATAACCTTGGGATAGTCAGAAATTCCACAAACCAGTAAAGAAATTTGTATTATTTCGGAAGTTCTCCTACTAAATACTCCACAATGAATAATAAATACGTGTTTAGCTTAAGGCCACAGTAGCCATATTGTATTTTATGGTTAACTGTAAATACGAATAAAAAAAATAAAAATAAGTGAGTTTAAATACATTTTTTGTATAGAGTGAAAATTATTTCATTAGTAACAAAACAAAAGCCAATAAATGTATTTGCATTTAATAATAATTGAGCGAGTGCATATCTCATGAAGTAAGTAAGATGTGTCGAAAAAAACCGGTGGGAAAAACTGAAAAAGTATGCAAATGTATTTTGCGGTTGAACGAAGTTTGTACATTTTTTAATTTCATACTCAATCAAACTTAATCTCAATTAAACTCAATCTCAATTCAAGCGGAAAAAGCGAAAAGTAGTAGACTTTAATATATGTCAATTTATATTAAAATAAAAAATTAAGTATATAAGTCAAAGTTACCTCTTTACAACAGAAGCGTCAAATGTACGAAACAAAAATAAAACCGCTTAAGCACATCTATACTATATTTACTAAAAAGTTAAAGTCAGACTGCTTTTTCTGCTAGAAATCCCCAAAATAGCGGGATTGTTGGCAAATAGATCCGAAGTTTCTGGGGCTTAATAAAGACTGATATCCCGGGTTCCGGCGATCGGCATCGCTAGTATATGTATATAAACACAGAGAAAATAATGACAAAAAGTACCATTAATACCGCATAGGGTAATCTATGACTCTCCCATGGCTAATTAATGTGGCGAAGTGCATCATCATCATTTGGCGCTATAGCTCTCTGTGAGCTTTAGCCAGCCGCACAAAATGTCTCCATTTAACCCGATCCTTTGCTGACTCCTTCCCGTTGTTGACCTTGAGTGTTAAGATCGTCTTCTAGTCCATCAATCTGTCTTGATCTTGGTCTGCCTAGCGTCAATTATTTTTCGTTGAGTTCACATGGGGTCCATTCTCATAGTATAGCCGGTCCAGTCGTTGAGCTTTGATGAACAAAACAACGTTTTCTCCTTTCTAAGTTGATTCAGTTGTCTTTGATTTGAAGATTTGCCTCAAAATGTATCTCTCAAATATGTGACGATGTTATGTGTCGGAAAACCTTTTTGTTGTTATTGTTTGCG
Organism: Anastrepha obliqua; assembly: GCF_027943255.1. Taxonomy (NCBI): domain Eukaryota; kingdom Metazoa; phylum Arthropoda; class Insecta; order Diptera; family Tephritidae; genus Anastrepha; species Anastrepha obliqua. The sequence goes on along the minus strand of NC_072892.1, from coordinate 182,648,082 downwards.
CGACTGGGAGACACTCAATGAGCGTCTAGCCGTTTAAATACCACAAATCTATATTCTTTTGATAGTTGAGCTGTGAATGCTACTTTCTATAGTATTTTCGTTGTGTCTAGGAAGGGAAGAAGCCTGAAATTTCGGTATGATTATTGTAGAATAGTTTGCCAAAAGTTCGAAATAGTTGTCTTGATCAGCTCAGACAATTGCAGAGATAGTGAAAAGGAGTTGCAAATAAGTGGGTTGTAAATAAGTGGAGGGGAAGCTCTCTAACCACTGTGGCACATTTTGTTTTATGGGACATTTAACCTCGCCGTTTGCTTCTCCACCTTCCAATGTCCTATGGTTAGCATTGGGATGTTGGGTTGTCCGCACCCATGTCTTCCAGGACTTGGCACAGGTTGGTAGTGCCTTCCTTCGTCCACTTGCGTGCTATAATAGTGAGACTCTAGTTCCGTCTTAATCCAGCTGAAGGAACTTCTACTTGCCCCGCTTTGGTCGAGCTTAAGGAAGATGCTAATCTAGCAAGTTCATCCGCTGATGCTGGGCAAGTTGAGTTTCTGAGTAGTGAATAAAACATAAAGCTTCCCTTGAATCCAGCGTTGCATATGATTTGTCAGCACTGCATTGCTTTCGTTTTGACAAACTATTATGTAATCCTTTTGCTCTTCAAAGCATCCCGCCTAAATATGCAAAATACAATTTAAAAAAATATCCCTACATATACTTTTAAGCCTAATCGTTTATGAACTAAGCGGAATTTTTTTCTTGGCGAGCAATCCCGCTGCTAGCGAGCAGATAAGTGTTGAATCGAAAGTTATAGGTGCTTGAATTTACTGCCTCTATAGTAGTCTGACTATCCGTGATCACTCTTTCTAGCTTACCGGCGAGATCCATACATTTAAAAACCTCTGGGCGGAATACAGGCAGATCTTGAGGGAGGCCTTCACTACATTCACTCGGAGGTCATTACAATCTTAACCAACTCATTTCCGATGTCCACATTACCAGAACGGAATCGATAGAGTATTGACTCCATAAGTAACACCGATTTTGTTGGTCATCTGCTTCTATTATATTTGTAATATCTCAACAGAAATACACAATCTTACTCGGAACCCTTCATTCTGTCTTTATTTACGTTCAAATTACTCAAGAAATAATGAATTTGTTTATGTTTATTACAAGTAGATATAATTGCTCATTTAATAATATTTTTGTTATACAGATTCATACATATTTTGGCTAAAAAAATTGTATAAGTATGCCACTTGATTTTCTGGTTTCTAACTTTTATATTAGAAATCTGCATAACTCCAATCATACTTTGAATAAACAACCGGAATTCATGAGTTCGCTTTATGACCCGAGTCAAGCGCAATTTTTGAGTTGTAAGGCGTCGCTTGTTTATGGAGCGAACTCTCTCATGCAATTGCTATAACTCACACTCACTCATACAACTTACACTCACACAATTCAGAACCGATGAGGCAAAGCGAAAAGGGTTATTACTTACTCAATAATTGCTGTGAAATTGGTTCTATGAATGGATACAATTTATTGCTTTGTGATGAGCACTTTCAGGCAAACTAAAAGGAACTATAGTTAAAGGAAAACCACTTTAGTGCAAATCACACTGAAATTTCTTTAGCCATTGTTGTGCTTAAGGGGGAACGCTTTTTTTTTGCATAAATTGTTGGTATAACTACTCAAGAAAATGTGGTAAAAATTTTAAAGAAAAATACGCTTTATTCCCGATTCTATGTGCACTTAAGTGAGCGCCCGTCGGTTCGGCCCCGTAGCGCTTACAATACGATGCTTTATTTCAAACGCGTTTTTCTCGAAACGACTTTTTTTGATACGGTGGCAACGATTCCTCGAAGACTAATGAACCGATTTTAATTTTCTTTTTTTCAAAATTTTTGTTATCGCATTGGCTATCGTTGTACGTAGCCGATTTTCAAAATTTTAAAAATAACAATTTTTTTGGGCCTGTTGAAAATCAAAAAAATGGTGAAAAACACACATCGAAATTCCAATTGTCAAAAAAAAGAGGTTGTCTGTAAAGTCGGTTTACTGACGATAGTTTAACGTGATAACGTCATAAGAAAATACTAATTGAATGGTTGCACTTTTCAAAAGAAAATTTTAATTTTATTTGTTTGATAGATATTTTGTATGGATATAGAGAATGAGTTAACATTAACATAACATAATATACTTTAACATAACATGGCATAACATAACATAACATAACATAACATAACATAACATAACATAACATAACATAACATAACATAACATAACATAACATAACATAACATAACATAACATAACATAACATAACATAACATAACATAACATAACATAACATAACATAACATAACATAACATAACATAACATAACATAACATAACATAACATAACATAACATAACATAACATAACATAACATAACATAACATAACATAACATAACATAACATAACATAGTTTAACATAACATAACATAACATAACATAACATAGTTTAACATAACATAACATAACATAACATAACATAACATAACATAACATGCTGTTCAAGCAGTAACGACGCATGAGCAAGATAACGACGCATTTTTTGGTGCGTGCAGCTGGCTACATAGAATTATAAGACGTTATCACGTCAAAAAATAATAATAACATTAAAACAACAGGTATTATTAACAAACTTGGTTTTATTTTAAATTCTTCAAGTAAATCAAATTAATAATAATCAATAAGAAGGCATAAGCAAATACAAATAAGTGAATTTATATATGTACATATGCGCATATACATACACATATACGCTCACTTAAGTAGGAGAGAGCAAGATGTCGAACGTTGCCGTTCGTTTGCTTTGTTTGCTTTGTCGTTCGTTCCGCGCTTTCGCTTGCAGTTCATTCAAAGTAACGGCAATGAGCAAGGTAACACTAATGAGCAAGGTAACGACACATTTTTTCGTGCGTGCAGCCTTTTAAATCGAATTATAAGACGTTATCACGTCAAAAAAAAAACAAAAAAACGGCTACGTACAACGATAGCCACTATTGTGTAGATTAATAAAATTTTAGGTTTTTAAATTTCAGATGATTATTCATTGGTGTATCGCTGCCACCAGATGACGTCATTTTTTTTAACTCGTTACGTTTATTTACATAAATTTGTCAATTTTCAATATTTTATAATAAAAATTTACATCAACATAGTTTAATACATATATAATAAATTGCCTTTTGTCCGATGCTCGAATAATCATTCCTACTTACAAAACAAAATTCCCAATAATCGACTATTTTTTGACCCCCCACAGTGGCGTAATATCCTAATCCCCTTAATATCATTTGATCGTTTAGTTTCAACACATTTACTCTAATTTTACAATGGCAGCTTTATTTTACTGTTTGCCAATTGTTTTTTTTTCGCGAATTTTTACCTATAGCAAATTCCCAGTTTCGATAAATAACATAATTTTTTGTTAACACATATTCTCCGGTAATTTTCTACACCAAATGCGGCCATTTTTTCTTACTATCATAGAAATGATAGAAACAACGCAACTTTTTAAAAATCATATATTTTTCGCTGAAATTGAGTAAAATGATATAAAGCAAATTTGTCCTTATATAGGTTTTTAACTTCAAATTAAAGTTTTTTAATTAAAAATTAAATTTTTTTTAATTCAAATTAAAGTTTTTTTATTTCAAATTAAAGTTTATGAAATATGATATGATAATTTATCATCTTCGCACAAATAAAACTCGATCGAGGATAAATACTTCAGCCCATGTAATAGTTCCAACAACAATAGGAAGAAATGTTTCATTAATTTTAGCCATGAATTTAAATGGTATTGTACATTCTCAAGTAATTTCTAACTCAACAATAAATTCAAATGCTTTTATTATATCGCCCCTCCCCCGAAACGCTGTTTTTTAGAAGAGGCTTGCGGTGATCACGGTAGCGCATGAGCAGCTCAACTGAAATCAAAAAAATTAAATGATTATTGTAGAAAAATGTTTTTTAGTTCAGATTCACGAGGTTGTAACTTCGAATAATTAAAAAAAAGTGTATGCAAATCGGTCAAATAGTTTTTGATAAATATTGATCACCGCAACGGTAATTTTCAAACAACACGATTTCGAGATAATCGCGTCTAAAGTTTTGCGTGCACTTCATTTATGGATAAGGTTGCGCGCTTCCACGGTCTATAACTTTTGTTCTAATGCTCCGATCTTTATGATTTTTTGAATTTATATTTTTAAGATGATGTACTTTTAGAAAATATTTTCTATTTTTAAGTCCAACACAAGGTACATATGCCCTTAATAAACTTGCTGAAAGTAACATCTTAGAAGCATGGTTGGTTCTGGACAATGCCAGAATCCATAAAACTCGGGAAGTACACGAAAAGATTAGTGAGACTAATCAGACGTTAATTTTTCTTAATAGTTATTCAGCTAATGGTCCAGTATGAAGCGGAATGTTGCAAAAGTCACATACATGACTAGATCTACTTTTTTTGTTGTGAACTCTAAAAGTCAGAATTGAATTTATTTAGAATTAAAAGAACAAGAGTCAATTATTTTGTGTAATAACAAATAGGGCGATTGTTGGTATACAGATTTGGCGATGCGCCAGCCAAAAGTACAACACCTCTATCCAACATTTACAAAACAAAATTCTACGGAGCATAGTAAACGCGCCGTGCTATATACGGAATAGCGACCTTCATCGTGATCTTGGCATACCAACTGTGACTGAAGTAACGACGCAATTTGCCATAGGTCACAAACAGTGACTAAAAATCATGTCAATGATACAGTATCCCGGTATTCACAACAGTGGATGCAGTCGAAAATATAATTTCCCTAAAATACCTCCGAATCGCGGATTGTAGATGGAGAGACCAGACGACAGGCAAAATTAACAGAACGTTATGGCCCATCTACAACCTCAAACAAACGTCAACATTGACAAGACGCCAGGAGACTCACGGCAGTCAGAACAAGCAGCCAAAATGGGTATCCCTCACAAAGTATACTGTCACAGTTGTAAACAGCCAGAGAAAAAGCAAACGTCTTCCATTTCCTCTGCGAATGCCCGGCCCAATGGAAGAATAGAATGTCAACCCTGGGCAAACCGCTGTTCGAGAGTCGCGAACAACCAACAACAACCTAATAAGGTCCTGAACCGCACAGAATGGATATAGTCATGCGGTGAATAACCGTTAAACAAGTTGGTAACGAGGGTGTGGCAACAAAATGGTGCGGAAGCGCCAGGTGGATTCTGGATGAAGCACCACTTAAACCAACCAACCAGTCCTTTTATATATACTAAGGCAATTGTACAACGATTCTAAACAATTGAAAATATTCAATAACACAATAAAAAACAGAATTTAAGTTTCTTATTATTTATACATTGGAAAGTATTTATGCTATGTTGGAATAAAACTTATGTACATATGAAATAGGGAAAATGACAAATGTAAATAATATGGACTTGTATATTTTGATATTATTAAATACCTTAAATTCACAAAATTATCTTTTTTCGTTTTCTTCTGAGATAACTCAAATAACTGGTGCTAATTTTTTTAGTTGAATAAAAACTTTCTACTCACAACTTTCCACCCTCAGTCATGACTTCGTAACAAAGCAAATGGTGGCTTGTTCGAATGCGCCAGGTTCAACGAACGCATCGATATTCTCTCCAGCGCCTTTTAGAAGGTTTCTCACCCATGCATGTGCTCACCTACGCTAATGGAGCTAATGAGTGCTGAATATTTTTGAGAGTGATTCATGGATAACTTAATCATGCACACAACCAAGTACCAATGATTTGAAGCGTAGATTCGAAATATAATGTAAAGCCGACAGTTATGACATATGATTTGCGGAATGACTAGAACTATATTCAAGGTAAACCGTTTTTTTTTTTGTTGTTAAATGGTTTATCTAAATTGAGACAGAAAGAGCAGAGCAAGAGAACCGAAAGGGCACAACTAACAAAAGCAAAGTTTTAAATCCATCTGCTGATTACGATTTTTCTGAGTTGTATAAAAACAGAAACAAAAATAACAACTATTACTTTTAAGCAAGAAATAAAATGAAAATATAAATACTCAATATTATAAATTAAAAATTGGCTTACCGTTAATTAATAATTGATTTTTTAATTATATTTTTAGCTTATATTGATTCAAATCCTCAAATGCAGCAGTTGATTGAGGGAAAGCGGGAGGGAAGCGCCCCAATTTGCTCTTTAAAAGTTGAGTTCAAACATACTTCTACACATACCAAGGAAATGTTTTTTAACTGTTGCAACAACAAAAAACTGCAGACCTGCATAAATCACTGCCTTAGAGCCATCCTGCGCAAATGGTGGCCCAATAACTGGGTGTCAAATGATGAGTTCCTCACCCGCGGTAGGCAAAACCAGTTGAAATAGAGAGCGTATGTGGAGATGGATTGGTTGGCTGTCATCGGCAGAATGTCCTTAGGGTGGAGTCCACAAGGCTCACGCCATAGAGGCCGGCCCAAAGGATCGTGGAGTTGAAGCTTGAACGTTAATTCACGGCAGCTGACCACGCGCTGACATGGCCGCAAATAAAGCTTGAATGCAGGCATCGATCCCAATGAAATGTATAGCATGAACGCTGGCTACAATTACGGTGGACCCAGACCTAAGTAAATAGAATTGGTCGTTCATGGATACCGTTCTGCGCCCTCCCGAAGTAATGCAGAAAGTACTCCCGGCAAGGGCGTCTCCCCAAGATAGGAGGAATTATTTAAGTGGCCACACCACTCAACGCAGTAAACGAGGGTCGCTGTAAGTGCAAAGGCATTTTGAACCCTACTTCAGAAAAAAAAACCCAATAGAATTTATTTGTTTCGGCAAATTGCACCCCCAACCGGCGCTAACAAATAATAACTGAGTGGTTATTTTATTATTAATATCGCGCAGTAAGAGGTTCCTACATCTCCCAGAACATTTATCAGAAGATGATAATCATTTATGCACATACCACCTTGCAATAGTTACTTACTGAAAGCGTAACTACAAATTCATTTAATTTACTAAATATGTACATATTTGACACAAAAAAAATTAATTAATAATCGTCGATAAAATATTTGGTTCCCACGACAGTCGGTCGGTTTTACGTTACCAGAACGACCCGGATTTATATCCGGCCAAGGACTGCCACTCCAGCAGCATTCCCCGTACATGTAAAACAAATGTTTACTCTGCTGCAACAACAACTAAAATACCTAATACTTTTTATTAGCAAATTACGTTAACAAATGAATTTAACTTAATTACCGAAGCTTTAAATTTTTACATGACTGGATATGTAAAGGTACGCCCCCACGTCTTTTTGACAGACGCGTAAAGGCACAATTAGAAGGAATTTATGTTGAAGTAAATGTTTAAGTAAAATGTGAAAGTAAATAATTGTATATTAAAGTAAAAAATTTATAAAAATAAATGAGTTAATAAATAACAAATCTTTGTTGAAATTTCTTTCGATTAAAATAAATGGTAACAATAGTGGTCCAGTAGTTTTAGAAGCGACGGTAAGTATAACCAAATTATTTGTTCCTGGAAAGTGACTTATTTGATAAGGGGCATTTATTTTGACACTTGCCCCCTAATTCTTCCATCTCTTGAATTTAGTCGCTCATTTATTCACAGCTGTTACTTACCGATTTTTTCTTCTCAAAATGTAACAAAATTAAACCTCAATTTTATATGTAATATTCATTTTAATGTTGATAGTGAATTCATTGTTACTTTTTTTATTTTTGATGAACTGGTTCAAACATTTTGCTCTTTTTCTAGCGAGTGGATAACTTTTTAGGTAGATTACTATATATGTATGTTTCCATTTTTATGTTTATGGTATTAGGTCAAAGTGTATTAATTTTCAATTGTGATGAAATTATACTAATATCACAATAAATATAAAAAACTTATTAAAAACTAAAGTTGCCTCCAAAATAAATATATGTGAACGCAATGTATGCCAATTTGGCAAGAATGTTGCATGCAAGATAATAATTTATATAAATACATACATAAATGGTGAATGTGCAAGGATGGTGTGATTTGACAAATATATAATATCAATTCAAGTAGTATTTAACATCAATTTAAAGTTTCCAAAATGAATCTAACTTTAATGTAAAACCAAGGCGATAGTGGCCGGCTTTTCTTAAGCCTTTTTTAATAAACTATGCATTCGTTTTCTAATGTCCCAATGCCTACGTACTCGTATACAAATTGTTATTGTACATATATACTACATATGGGTTTAGTAAATTATGTCTGTGAATTCGCTTTGATTCCAACTTAGATTTAGTCAAAGATGGGATTTGTTTTAAACAAAAATAAAGTGTAATTTTAAATATGCCAACTTGCAATTAAAAAAAATAAAATTTAAAATTCAATCAAATCCCCAAAAATTTTAATTCTGTAGAAAGTGGGTAAATTGCATCCATTCCAAGGAAGCTCCTTTCTGTAGTAATAATAATAACTTGGAAGTGTTCCCATTTTATATAAATTATGGCAAACAAAAATTACATCTTTACTGAGCTAAAATACATATGTTGTCTTTCCCATAGATATTTCAAATAATTTATATTTAAAGAAATAAAACATGTGATTAAATATATGCCATTCGAACTGCATAAGTCTAACTTAACATAATTTAACAAAAATTTCGATTACATCAATAAAAATGAATGTAGATTGTACTGTTAGTAAATGAAAGGACTTTTAGGTGAATAAAACTTGTGCATAGTTGAATTGTTTAACTTAAAAACGCAACTTCTGGATATAGTATTTTTCATTGTTTATGATTTCGTTTGTTCTAATACACTTTAATATGCCTACGTTAAGACTTTTTAGATTCATTTCACTACTTTGCTTGACTTGAGTTCGAGATAAATATGTATGTAATATGTATATAGGTAAGTTCGCATTTTATGTAGCTTACTAGGAATTACATTGAAGCACACTAAGTTACAACATTTAAATTTTAGTGAGTTTGGATTTTCATATATCGCTTGCAAAATGTAAATGCGTTTGCCATTAATTCATATTGTTAATTGAGGATTCTTGTGTGTTGCTGTTTTGTATGTGTAAGAATGGGTTGCATGGTAAACACTATATCGAAAATCCGCTTCACTTCACATTTCGTATTCGTTCAATTCTTCATTCAGCAGAAATGCCAGCTTGCATTTCTGTGCACCTAGATGTGAGACTAGTATATTTAGGATCATCGACTTTTCATTTATTTATTTTTGGCAACTGCTTTGATAACTGAGTTTCAACTTTTGGTACAAGTGTTGGAACATTTTCTCTAATAGCCGTTTTCTTTCAACCAAGCAGGCATTTACATGTGCGTGTGCATACCATAATCATCATTTAGAAAAGCACTAAAACAATGGTTTTTGAAATGATTCTTGACGTTCGTCCACAAAAAGAAAATTTCTTTTTCTGTATAAAAGCAGTGTAAACACACACAGAGCCTTTCTAAATGCTGACGACGGTATATAACAAAAAAAACATGTTTTCGACGCATAACAGAAAAGGCTTTAGTTTTTTCTAGAGTAAAAACTAAAACAAAATAATTTTAATAAAAACAGTTCAAACGTAAATTGTACGAATTATTGAATATGTATGGCATGTAATTCTCAAAACTGTCTTATATTTCATCTTCATTCTGAACTTTCATCCATATTTTCTTAGTAGTTCGATCATTCAATTCAAATACACATTAAAATACAGTATAAAATATTATTTTGAAGAATTACAATACTCGCGTTATAAACATAGATTAGGTAAATTCATAAGTCTATTTGAGCTCGTATGTCTTAAAGACGTGTCTTCCGGCCGTATTTTCTACCTACGATCAATTCTATACGAGTGGTGCGTAGGAAAATTAAACGCTGGCTTTAGGCAATTCTAATCCAAACGTAATTGAAGTGAAATGTAGCTCAAAACAGTTTAGTTTGAATTTTTTAAGATGCTAATTAAATATTTGTTATTACTTTGATTGACTTCTTTCCGCCTTCAAGTAATTACCAATTGCATTTCCGATATTATTTATCATTGCACTCGAAAGCCGTCGTTTAATTAATCTCAGACACCAAATGCATTGCCTTTTAAAAGTTATTTCTAATTTTGTATAACAAGACTCATGAAATTACACATAGTTTCGCGGATGGTTTGCTTTCTTTGTTGAGTGCACTTATCACTGTGCTACCTTGGCGCAAATCCATCAGCGGACCGACATCGTCATAATTTCCTATTAAATAGTAGTAGTAGCAAATATCGACAGTTGTAAAATCAACTTATTTCTCTTAACGAAATATTAACTCATAAAAATTTTAATTTAACACTAATTTGTTGTTCTTGTCGCTTTCCAAAAACAGTGTATATTACTAAATAATAATAAGTTCTTTGTAAAATCCTCCGCGCCGATTCACAACAAAAACTAAAAATTAAATTATAAATAATAAGACTAAGAATAAAAATGTCGAAAACATTTTCATGTTTCGCTTGCAAATTATTCGATGAAAATTGGCAGCGAAACGCAAAATCTTTATAGCTTTGATGTTTGGTGAACAACCAATTCTCAATTATCTCAGCAGCACTTTTTGAAGTCAAAAAAGTTTCACATCTGGAGTTTACATTCGAAATACACTTGACTTTAATGTACTCAGGTGCGATAACGGAAGTGAAATCGAATTCAAAATGGCATTTGCATGTTGCCATGTTCTGTGGGATTAGTGGCTTTAAATTGTTACCAACCCCACTCCTGTCTACTAAATAAAATTTTGTTGGCAACAGTGATGCTAAATTGATTTTAAGTATTGCTTCATTAACTTTCTGAATTTCTTTTGAGAATTTTACTGTTGCAGCTGTTGGTTTGGTTAGTTTTGGAAGTGGTGTTGGTTGTTTTAGTGTTTTTTGCAGTGTTGATTCTTTCTTATGTGCAATTATTAGTGATATAGTGGTAATAATTAGATTCAAATTTTTTAATATCAAATGGTGATTCAAGCGATGAAGCTGCTGCTTGTTATCTCTTGCTTGTAGTTTTTCTTGTGGTGGTCCTAGCAGCTCCATCTTTTTTATGAAATACTTATAGCAGGATTTCAACAACTTTAGTTACGGTTGAAGTTGCTTTTTGGGTTTTTTTAACTCAGCTTCCTCGTCGCGCTTAACTTCAGTGTACCGTTCGCCTTTCAAAGAAACGATCTTGTTATCCCGATAGCGAACCAATTTTTTCGGTTCGAATTTCGGAACCATTGGCTTATATTCACGCTGAGTGGCGTTTTTGTCAACGTACGAGTATCTATAGTGAAGTAAAAATAGTGATTTAGATCTAAAATGTTACCTTAAAAATTATAGGCATTCATCGCTTTTTAACCTCTCAATAATACGGTTTTTCAACTCGGCGTCATCTACAACAATATTTTTGCGTCCAGAAATAGAAATAGACTTGTCAGTCAAACTCTGCCCAGTCTCTTGGCGATGTAACAAAATTTGTGTTGCGCTGTCTATATCTCCTTTAGCTATAGCAATGCAATGCTTGACCTAAGTAAAGATTTCGTATTTAAAATAATTCAGTTTAATTTTAGAATAAACGAAATATTATTTAATTATATCTTGTAACATAAAATTAGACTAGAATTGGAAAGCATAATCATCGGAAGGCAACCATAAAGATCGAATATTTCCAAAATACTAAATTAAGCCGATTACAGGATGGTGTAATTGCTTTTGTACTCGCCAAAAAGATATTTGTATTAGAAAAAATAGTTTCATTCGCGGTTTGAAGCCTTTCATTTGATTATTGAATCATCGCATTTGTTATTGAATTGAAAGTTATGAATTAACATATACATATTTTGGTGAAACGTTTTCTCGTGTATCTTCCACAGTTTATTTACCTCAACGTAGGCCGTGTCTGGAAACATTTCTTGTAAGACTTCAGCTTCGTCCAAATAATAATCGCAAGTCGAGCTATCAGTGGAACCACCGTCACTGGTCTCCGACAAATGCTGCGCACGTTTGGTACCGACCCCACCCGCACAACAGCCATTCGAAGAGAACTCATCCTTCTCCGAAATGGAAGCATTACGAGCACGTAACTTCGACTCGGGTATGATGTCTGAAAGGCTTAGAGAACTGAATACAGGAATTAATTATAATTTAATTAATCTCATGGAAAATCTAATTATCAACATACTTCAGCGATAAATTTACAGAGCTGCGATTCCCTTGATTCTTTTCCATTTCATTCAATTCGCTTGCCAATTTGTAAATCCATTCGCAAATGATTCCTTGATCGATAGAAGAAAACTCGGCAAAATAGGCGCCCATCATTTCAACGAAACCATCTACATCGAAACAAGGGTCCTGTGAAGCTTCCTCCAAAATGGAAATAATATACTGCAAAACAATCTCGTCGACTACGCTGAAATCAGCCCCTGGAATGTGCGCGCTAACGAATTGCACCAGACTACGTTTTACCATTTCATGTTGTTTCTCCATGTTGGTCATTGTGAAACTATTTATTTCTGTGCGAAAAAACCTTTGCACTATTGAAATTGCAAAATGTATTGTATATATGAACCTCGAGCACTGCGACTTGTTTATTATTTTAAATTCTAAAGTTCTCGGGAATGAACACAGTTTATGCCGAGATTTTCAAACAAGTCTGTATACCAAGAAGTCAACGACGACGCCTGAAAATATCCCTTTCCTTTTTGTTTTTTTTTTTTTATCTGTGAGTTTCGTCGGCACGTCTTTCCTCCTTTCACCATTCGCTCCACAACTTCTATATACACCGCTAACAATTTGCAACTTTCTTCTCATACAAGTTCAATTTTAATTAAAAACTTCGACTTTTCCCCTAAATCAACCCAAATTCACAAGAAAAACAAAAAAAGCTGTGTTAAAGATCTTTGGTACTTCCCAAAGAAGTTTATGAATTAATTTCGTTCTCTTTACGTTTTCCGCAACTAAACACAAATCGATAATAAAATCGCTAAACCATGGAAGTAGTTGTTGTGAGAAAAGTGCTGCCACATCCTTCAACTAATCGAATAGAAAGAGACTAATAGCAGAAAAGATAAATCTACGAGGGCATAAAATTTAGCAAATTTGTCATAAGCACAAGCCATTTATCATATCGCATGCCTAAGTGGTTTAAAAGAGCTTTTAGTGGTAGAAGTATTAGAGAGATAGTTAAAACCAAAATTATAAGCAAGTTAAAGTTTCTAATTCAAAAAACCATATAAGGCCTATCACAGTGCGTCCGTTGTGGCAACGCATTCCACTGGTGGGACGTGTAAAAGAGCAATGGTGCCACAATAAAAGTATCACAGATAATAAAAGTATTGCTGCATATATAAACAAAAAACAGATGGCCTTGTCGTGAAAGCAAATAATATATTTCATTGACTAAAAATAGGTTTTTGTTAGTTATGAAATGTATTACAAAATCAATTCATTAATTTTAATAGAATTTATGGTAGCCGTAGACGGTGCATGCGACTACAACATCGAGTTCAGGACACATATTCATTTTTCAGGACAATATGGTTAAGCCTGGCTGTGCTCTTTCAAGCTTTTAAGGCTTATGACATTAATTTAAATTCCATTTATTTTTGATATAATAAAATTTGATCTAGTTTAGGTTTGAAAATTTTCATTTAATATAATCAAAACACCACCGATAAAAATATGCGCGGGCAGTTGTCATTTGCACCGTGCTTGCCGTACGGCAAAAACAGAAAGTCGCCAGGTTTTCTGCATTCCGACATGGCGTACGGCAAAAACACATAATCTATACGGCACAATATTTTTTTAACAACGAAAAGGTTTAAAGAGAAGTAGACACACAATTTTTACCATTTAAATCAGACATTTTGAGTAAATTCTCCTTTACCCTGGGTTTACGCACGATGTACATAATTCTAAAGACGGTGCTACCGCTACGATATTTTTTGATTTTGACAGCCGGTTGACGTCATCGATTGCAATAAATGAAACAAACAAAATGAAGAGAAACTACTTGTTATATTCAGTGCATGGCTTAGCAATATTGTAACGTTAAGATTTGTGTTTTTTGAATTAAACAAACTAATAAAAACGAAGTGCCGGGTTTTAAATTGTGAAAGCACGAATTATAATGAAGTTTTTTGATTTCTTTACCGATTTCACGCTGGTGTGTGTGTTTCTTATGTTTGGCAGTTTTCATTGCTTTCGCTTACTCGTCCTCATCACAATTCAAATTTTACAATACAAACAAATACAAAAATACAAATTTTATATTCTATATTTCTTGTCTCTGACTGACACTTCTCTATTAAATCAACGTTATCCACTTTCTTTTGTTCTAAGATTCTATTGTCCCCACCTTCTATAGATTCGCCTTGGAATGCGGCGTACAGAATACAGAAGTTGACGTCAGTGTGAATAAACAAACAATAGGAAGATAGTTACTTGTTTGTGAATATTCATGAATGGCTTTATGAATATTTCAATTTTAAGATTTGTGATTTTTAAAATAAACGAAATAATGAAAATAATGCACCGCATGTTTAATTGTGACAGCGCGAATTATAATAATTTTTTTTTTTTCGTGGCAAGAAGTGTGTGCATTTCCGTATAATTTTTTGTGTTTGGCAGTTTCCACAAACATATGCATTTTCCCTAAGAACTGTGAGGACCCAACAATTAAAATGGCAAATATAATTGAAAATGAGGACATTTTAGTGCACCATGTTGGCAAAATGCGCTAGAATTATTGATTCCATCTCAGGGTTGGAAATGAGAAGGAAATCACATTGACTTTTAGCATAAACTAACAATTTGATAAGCAACATATTTGTATGTCCCGAAAACACTGGATCACTGGATTAGACACAAAATGTACTTGGACAATTCGATAGCAACAGATCTCGTCAGACACTGTATGTTGAAATCGAAAAGTGCAACTATATCTTGTCGGCCATCAGGGATCACGTCGCTGGTTTTCAAGTGAGAGATGCAAGTTTTATTTTTCCAGAAGATTCAGGCACGTAGCAAAAACGGTAGTTTTCCAGCACTGTTAATCTGTTATAAAAGCTAAGCCGATACTTTTCTGATGTTGGGCACCTTTTTTTGTATTTTGAAGATGAATATGCAATTAAAAATAGTGGTTATCTATAAATATATACTTGACAATTTCAATATTAACGGTAACTTACTATTCAAAATAACAAATAAAAGAAAGGCCAAACAAAAATTTTACGATACCAAGCAATGGAAAGGTATCAACTTGGTATTCACCACATCATTAGAAGCATTTACATAAAAGTGCTTGAGCTTTTCCTCTTAAATATGCAGGTATCTTCTAATATTATTATGCATTTCAATGATCGTGTTCCGTTCCAGTAATACAAATATAAGTTTATTCCATTTATATATTTATTGATAATTAAAGACTTTGCAAATATTTTTTATACCCTCATAGTATATTAAGGTTACAATACGTAGGCTAAGCGCAGCATTTGTTTATGCAGTTAACATTTTCGCAAAGTACATAAAAACGTCAATTATTAATAAAAAATATTTTTCCTTTACCGGCATTTGATATACAACATTCCAATTGTAATTTAGTTTTATTTTGGAATTATGTATGATTTTGAAATATTCAGTTTCACTCTGATCTCAACTTATTTTACAAAATGCCTAATTTCCATCTAACGGCGCCTTACGTTTGTCCATTCCCCATCATCGCCACTCTTGTTTTCTGTAATGAAAAAGTTAACAGGAATTCACTTATTAAAACTCAAATTCAAACCTTTTTCCTGTTGCTCGCGTTTTGGTGCGCTTCTTTCTTTATCTTCGCGCGCAGAAGCTCGTTCTGTTCTCCAATTTCCAGCATCCTTACCGCCGCCACCAGTACCACGATCACGATCGCGACGTTCACGATCGCCCCTATCCTCGCGACGTCGATTTTCACGATTATCACGATCGCGTTCGACACGGGGCGCGTCTCGCCAGTTACCGCCCCCTTCTCGATTTTCTCGATCATCACGCCTAGGAGCGCCGCTGGCTCCGCCACCTCCACGACGCCACTTATCACCTCCATCGCGGCTATCGCGGCCATCTCGAATTTCACGATTATCGCGACCAGCACCTGAAGCAGCTGCACGTGGTGCTGCCGGGTCAGGCTCTCGACGTACACGCCAAGAGTCGGATGCGCCACCTTCCCCTTCTTTGCGCTCGGGTCGTTCCCCGCGCTCAGAACGTTCTCCACGTTCCGGACGCTCGCGACGCCATTCCGTGTTAGATGCATTACCACGTTCTACACGATCACCGCGTTCTACACGATCACCGCGATCGACACGATCGCCACGGTCGATACGATCACCGCGTTCGATACGATCACCGCGCTCGATACGATCCCCACGTTCGATGCGCTCACTGCGTTCTGAACGATCACCCCGTTCGATGCGATCACTACGTTCGCCGCGATCACGTTCACCGCGCATGCGCCATTGGTCACGATCTTTTTCACCAGCCTTATCCCGATTTTGATCACGATCAGTGAACTCCCGAGCTAAGCGATCACGGTCTTCTTGAATACGGCGTTCAGCTTCCTCTTCCTTGGCGCGTTGTTTTTCATATTGAATGCGACGCTTCTCTTCTTCTGCCTCACGTTCCTTGCGCAACGCTTCGGCAATAACGCGTTCTTCTTCCTCTTTTACTCTACGGATTTCTTCCTCTTTGCGCAGGCGCTCTTCTTCTTTCTCACGCAGCCAATGACGACGACGTTCTTGTCGTCGCATTTCAGCGCGATGTGCTAACAAACGTTTACGTTCCTCTGCCAAAGCGACTTCAAACTTCTTCAGCTTTTCAATATACAGAGAAGCACGCTCCTTTTTAAGAGATTCAAGGAAGACATCTCGATCGTCATACATCCGTTTCAAGCGTTCTTGCTGGGCAACTGCGTCTTTGCGTTCAGTAATTGCATTCTCGATTCGTGTTTGTTCTTGAGCCTCCCAAAATCCTTTGTCTTTAACTTGTTTCTCGGCCAAATATTTTTCGAACAGTGGAATTTCCTCCATGCGCTTAGCACGTTCGAAGTAATCAATTTTTTTTTCTTGGGACTTAAGTTTAGACTGGAGTTCTTTGCGTTCGCGCTGAAGTTCTTCTGATTCTCGAGCTGCAATCTGCTCTGCATCCAACTTTTTAATACTTTCTTCATCCAATTTTGAAAGCATCTTTTTGCCGTGAGCTGTTTGTGAAATTTGCTGCATTTTATCCTAAAAAAATTGTTTGTTGCTATGAATATATACACTCGAAAGCATATAATATATACCTACCTTTAAACTTTTAACCTTTATAGCCTCAATCTCATTTTGGTGACGTTTTCGTTCACGTTCTTCATTTTCCTGCTCCAACCGTTTTTGCTCGGCTAATTTAGCCTTGCGAGTCTCTTCTTCCAAACGTCGTGCCTCTTCTTCTTCACGAGCATTATTTTGCTTTTCTATGAACTCCTTGCGATCTTCGATAATCTTTTGACGTTGCAAAATCCGTTGATGTTCGCGATCCTTAATTTCATGGTAATGATACACCATCTGGGCACGCAATTTAGCACGTTGGTCCTTCTCCCGATTGGGATACACAACCGATACAGCCCGATTTAAAACCGTTGCCATATTAACTAACTGGGATCGAATTTGTTCGGAAGGCATTGATTGCAGCGTTGGACCATCGGGGTGATCTTCCCTCTGACTCTCGGTTAGATCAGTACCAAAATAAATGCATCGCATTTGATGATCAATACGAATTTGCATGTCATTGTGGCGCACAGATTCGACCAACAACTTCTCGAGCTCAAATATATTACAGAAAGATGCTAATTGTAATAATCGGCAAAATTCAATACTCTGATAAACCTGTGAAATCTGTCTTATCAATCGCATGATGGTAACATCCTTCAAAGATTTAATGTACGGAGCCAGTAAATTGTTCTCTGGAGGAACACTTTCAATTACATCAATAATAGTTTGCACACGCTTGCACAAATTCAATGGATTGAAGTCAACTTCAAGCCAGTTATACAGATTCCTGAACTCTTCTGAAGCTAATTGTGGCACATTTAGTCGAACCTGTAACACAACTCAAAATTAATGGCTAATAATACTTAGATATTATTATCATACTCACAACTTCTTTAATTAATGACGCCCTGGTAGGGGGTTGTTGCAGACCGAGCAGCACAGCTAATTTTTGTGCCTTTTCAAGGGGACTCTTATCAGCCTCAATGAAACGATCGAACTCGGGATGTGCTGATGGCAGTGGTATTGACAGAGTTGCAATAAGAACATGAGAAGCCATTCGCTGCATGTCGTCCTTCGTTAAATTCTTTTTCAGTTCACGAGTCAACTGAAACAGCTTCAAAAGAGCTGCAGCATGGAAAAGCTGATTTCCAGCCTTAGAGAATACCATTGCTAATTTTTGATAATAATTTGCCATAGTTTTGGGAACGGGCGTTTTCTTCGATAATGCCATAAGTCCATGAATATCTTCAATAGCTTTATAGGCCTCTTGCCATAACTCCATTTGAATAGCTGAGTCTAGTTGATAAAGCCTAGTATCCAAACACAATTGTTGAGTTTCAAGCTTAGTAATTGACACGCCAGTAGTTTGGGTAGTACTCTTACAAATATCTTCTAGATGTTTTCGCAACTTATCGCATAAACGGCGAAATTCACTTTTGCGGTTATACTTTAAACAAAACTGAAATGCCATACGAGCGATATCGTGGTACAGGCCTTCACAGTGTGTATTAAGACGCAACAATTCCAAACACTGGCAGTACGATTCCCACAGAAACTTTACCCATGGCAATAGAATTGTACGATCGGAACGATCTTGTGCATCCTCGCCGCATACAGCGCTCATTAAAATGCTCTCCGGCGTAGCGATATTGTCCAGATCGTCTAATTCTAAAACAGCAACAGCTGCCGACGATTGAGCTTGTGCAGCTTCAGTATGTTCTTCAGCCATACGCAAATATCCACGAATAACATTTTCCAAAGAATTCACATTCACAAGCTGGAACATGTTGCGATATTGAAAGAGACCTTCTTTGGCAATGTGAGATTTTTTCAGCTCTACACATAAATATAAGTATTTGAACATCAGTGGTTCAATAATGGTCTCCGAGTAAGCATAATTCCAGCGCTTATTACGGAACACCTCCTGGAGAGTATCCAAAGCCCGCAACGGCTTTCCAACTTCGATGAATTCTAGATAAAAATATATTAAACCACATCATTTTTTTATTATCCATTTTCAAATATAATATTATTATATTTTTGTCTCATCATAAACGTGTATGTGGAATGTTGCTACAGTGACAGTCCTTGGCTGGATATAAATCCGGGCGTTCCGGTATAGTAGGACTGTCTGCCGTGTGAACATATATGTGCATGCATGTATACATATTTTCTAATAATTGGGCCGTTTTCTTGATTTTGACAAATCAGCGCCTCGTCATCCCTATACTACGGCTGTGACGTCGATAAAAAAAAGCGTGGCTACTACCTTGCTACTAACACTTACCATTTGCTCTTTTCAGAGCATTTTCTGGACGTTGAGTGTAACGCGCCATAATTATTTGATATTATTTCCACAACTAACTTCCAAACTGCTAATTTTTAATAATATCGCAAAGAAGCTGACTTTTCCAACAAAAAAATTTGGGAAACTCGTCGGCCCGTTCTATACACCGTGGAAATTTCAGCAAAATGGCCGAGTGCTATTTATCGCAGGGTTGTAATACCTTAATGTAGGGTCTATACTCTTCAACTTAGCATTCATCATCCTGAAAACCGCAACTTTTTTCTTAGCTCATTTAACAGGTGACGCTAGCAAGTTAAATAACACTAACTCATTCCTGAGTTTATATAAACAAGGAGTTCACTTCAATTTGTTTTATTTTACATCAAGTGATGACGTCAATCAGTTATCAAAATAGCGAAAAATTCAGCAGCGGTTTTTAGAAGGTGTAGGGTGTTGAGCATATGTACATACATCAAATTAGTATAATTATAATGAGCCCATGAGAAATTCCTGACAGTATCAATTATTGATCAATATTTGGAGCAGGAATATATTGATCAACAACAAAGGAGAATATGGTCTCAAGATTTTTATTTGAGAAGAGATGAAAAAGTTTTTTTACGAATTTTTATAGTGTTTTATTAAATATAATGGAGCTATTGATTATAAAAAAATATTTCAATGAGGAATTCTATGACCAATCTTCTGTTTGTACGATTTAGGGCATATGTACTCTTCTGCAGCCCCAAAATTTTAACAGCTTTCAAGATTGTTTCTAATATGCCCATACACAAGTAACACTGACTGTAAAATTGCATGTTTGTAACTTACGTTAAAAACAATGTTCCTCGTGTTTGCCACACTTTAGTTTAAGAGTTTTATTAGCAATCCAGAGGTAACATATGAACCCAAGGCGAATCTATTAAATGTGATATCAGTAGACCAGCTTATTTTATTTTCTTTCGCTGTGTGAGAAATGAAATCGCACCATCATCGTATGTTTCTAGCTTCAATTGCATGTCGGCTATTCAATGTAGTTCGTTCATTTCGTTTTTTCTACTCTCTTTTGTCTTTATTCTTATATTATATAAGGTGGTCTGGTGCAGCCACAATGCGAATTGAGTACTGAAGGTGGTGCCATTAAACAATAGTTATTTTTCTCTGACGTCAGCTCCCTTCGCAATACAAAACAAACAAGAGTAGGAGAAACTGCATGTTTGTGAAAATTCAGTGAATATGTAATATTGTGATTTGTGAGATTAAAAATAAACAAACTTATGCAAACGAAGTGCCGCGTGTTAAATAGTTAGAGCACAGATTGGCATAGAGCCTGCAAATGCAGTTTTTTGCGTTTTTATGCGGAAGACACCGTGGCTAGAAAGGATGTGTATGTGCGTATAATTTCTCGTGTTTGGTTGTTTGCATAGCTTTCGCATTTTGTTTGTTTATGGATAGAATCTTACGACACGGCGAATTCGGAAGGCGGAATCTTCTTTTCCATCATTCTTGTATGGAAGTTACATTGCGGGGGAGCAAGGTGGATTTAATAAGGTGACAGCATTCACCCAGCTGAATTTTTCGCCGTAGGTATGGCTTACGTCAATATGATATGCTTTGTTTGTATGTATTGGTATGTTTACATTCGTATGTTTACATTTGCTTGCTGATTTTGACGTGATGCTTGCACCAAACGCAACAACAAATACATGTAGGATTTTACTTATATGTGTTTGCTCTCACCTGTAATAAATTCGCCTTGGGGTGGAGCGTGTTCCATCGATATCGATTGTTATTTTTCTCAATCGAATTTCGCGGTATTTATGACCGTATACGGCCCGACTTAGAGCAATTTTGAGGAGTGCTTCACAATACAAAAACATAAATATTATTTTCTACCATGACGAACAATTGGAAAAAATATATTTTGTGGTTTGCCCAAGAACATTTAGATTTTCGCTTTGCTGTGCGTTAGAGTTTGCTAGGTTTGAAACAAAATTAACTAACATTTATGTTCCTTTAGGAATTCGACTCAATCCTTAAGCTCTTCGGACTGAAGCATCGAATATCAGACACTAATTTACTGGTAAGTACTAGTTTATCTAAGCGAAAAATGAATTTATATATACGCATATATATTCACTTGTTTACAGAAACCTTTTTGGATCGTCGAGTTTCCTAATGACGAAGCTGCTTTAAAGTTTGCATCCCGTTGTGTCAGCCTACGAAGTGTATATGAATTATGGTCTTATTCGAACAACCTGGAGGGTTTTCACGAAAAGTTGCAAAATTTCGTTAGAAATAATAAACAACTCATTGAGCCTTACTGCAAATGTACGTTTAAAATTGCTGTCGAAACCTATAATAAACATATTTCGCAGAAGGAAAAGGTTGAAAAAATAGAGACATTAGAGTACCTGCCGTTTCAAGGTGAAGTAGATCTGAAAACACCTCAAGAGGAATGGTGTTATATCGAGTTCTACGGTCTTGACCCAACGCAAGTTCCACTTGAACCCGATGAAGTGCTTTTCGGACGTTTGGTAATTAATTAGATGTATTTTTGTTGGATTTCTCTACGATTCTGTTTTTAAGATTGCTAATGGGCAACGTGATCTCATTAAGTTGCTATCATTGAAAAAACGGAAGTTTATCGGAAATACCAGTATGGATGCCCAACTAAGCCTGCTAATGGCAAATCAAGCACTGGTTAAAGAGGGCGATTTAATTTTTGATCCCTTTGTAGGTACGGGATCCTTGCTGGTGAGTGCCGCAAAATTTGGTGGTAGGTTTACAAATTGTTATTTTTTGGTTCTATTACATATTTTTGATACATGCATACATAGGTTATGTACTTGGTGCTGACATTGATTTTATGATGCTCCATGGACGTTCACGCCCAAGCCGTATAACACAAAAAATGCGTGAAAAAGATGAGGGAGTACGTTCCAATTTGGAACAATATGGATGTGGTGACCGGTACATAGACGTTGTTGTATCAGATTTTTCCAAAACTCTTTGGCGCGAGGAGCTCAAATTCGATGCAATAATTACAGATCGTAAGTAAAATATTGGAATAGGATTTAATGTGCCTACTATATATCCTGTTTCGCAAAATGAACTGAAATTTGAAATTAACAGAATTGTCGAATTTCATTAACAAATCATTTTGAGAACCTGGAAATTAGTTCACTGTCATTGGTGTTTTTGTTTTTTTAAACGTAAATGAATGAATTAGTAATTTTTGGAGTGCATTCACCGGCCTGAAGTTGGTAGATATATTATGAAGTTAACGCCTTCGGTACGGATTAATTTGAGTAAATATTAGCATGTGGAACAGATTTAAATTTTGGTTGCTCGGAATAGTCGTTAGCAGACGTCAAATGTACCCAAGGGGTTAATATACCTTTATACCAAAACGATATCGAGAATCGTCAAGACAATGAAAGTGCAAATAAATATGAGTTTGTTCATTTATCTAATATGTTTATATATCTCCATATGTGTACTTTGTACTAAGCTTCCAGGTTTCGGGCTTTTCACATAATATTTTTAAATAATAATGACGCGTCAATTTCGAACACCCTTTATATAATAGTGTAATAAGGATTCGTTGTTTATTATCTTTTTTTATACAGCACCATATGGCATTCGTGAAGCTACTGAAAAGGTAGAGACGAAAAAGGCATTAAAGCAAAACACACGCACCAAGGACATGCCTCATTATCCGTCAACCTCACATTATGCGTTACAACATCTTTATGTTGATCTCCTTAATTTTTCGGCACAGCATTTGAAAGTGGGCGGCCGTTTAGTGTGTTGGCTGCCGTATCATCGGTTTGTTCTTATTCACAACGAAGTTAACAATATTAACTTTTTTTTGTTATTATAGTGAAGACTACTGCAATGGCATGATTCCGCAACACAGTAGTCTAATCTTGGTAGCTAATTCGGATCAACCACTTTCAGGACTTACTTCACGTAGGTTGCTAACTTATGAAAAACTTGATGTGGCTCATACACAAGATGCTGGGCAGCTTGCATGCACATTCTCAAACTCGCTAGATTTTCGGGACCGTTATTTTAATAATGCCGTGGAATCCCGCTCCGAGAGACGTATTCGTAAAGCTGAACAACGCGAACTTGGACGAATTGAGGCGCTTAAAAGAGGAAAAGTTATTGTTGATAGCAAAGAGTTAAAAAATAGTTTAAATAAATCACGATTTAGTTAATAACTAAATTTTAATAAGAAAGTAGGAATAAATAGAGATACTAGAATATTCAATCAGACATCATATGAGTAAGTTAATTTGTGGGATCTGTTTAGTGATCTTATAACACATTTCTTTAATTTATTTTTTGATATTTGGTACACAATTGCTTTATTATATGAACGAATACGTACACTATTATAAACCTTACTCTTATCTAGAACACAATTAATTCAAGTCTCATCAAGCACTTTGCATTCAAAGTGTTCCATAAAACATTGAACAAACATATTCGCAGTTTCTTCTACAGAAACGTTTCTCTTCAGTTCCTGACTCAGTGAAGTTACTCCTTTTCCCTCAATACCGCATGGGACAATATGCTCGAACCAGCGTAGATCTGTGCAGCAATTAAGACCAATACCGTGTGTGGTGACATACCGAGAGCCATGCACACCTATAGCACAAATTTTGTTATTTCCTACCCATATGCCAGTGTCTGATGTAGTTGTTGCCTGCAGAACACCCATCTTTCGACAAGTTGCAATAACAGTCTCCTCCAATGTTGCAACATACCAGCGCATCTTAGGCTGGAATTGACGCAAATGTATTACAGGATATGCAACCAATTGACCCGGTCCATGAAAAGTGATCAGTCCGCCACGATTCGTCCGAAAAAATTCAGCACCCAGTTTACGTAAACGTCGTTCATCGTCTTCGGAGTAATTCTTGGTACGAATGCCTATGGTATACACTGGGTTATGTTGCTGCAGTATAAGGTAATTGCGAAAGTTGGCCCAATCTTCGGCATTCTGTGCACTCAATTGTTTTTGTAGATTTAAGCCCGATAAGTATTTGTGCTGACCAGCGCGTACTACAGTAACGACAGGTATAATCTTTTTCATCACTGACCGTGTTAAAAGCGTCTACTACTACATTTTGTCAACTTGTAGTTGTGCTAAAAACGAATTTATATAAGCTAGCAATTATAAAAACATAATTTTCACGTGTTTTGTTTTTGCAATTTGGTGGTTCGAATGTCGAAATCAACTGATTATTATCCATGAATTCCATAATCTGAACGTTAACAAAACATCATTTTGACATTCAAACCACCAACCAAAAAAACTAGCCAGCTGTTTCAGTAAAACTTTTCCCGAATTCTCGATTATCAAATTTCTTTTAATGCGAGGACGTCGCAGTTGTTTTCTAGCATGCTAGTCAGCTGTTGAATACGGTAGTAGAATCGCTCCGTTGTGAATAATATCTATTAACCCACATCTACATCTTCTACTGATTTGATTTTGACCCGTTTTCTCATGTGGCCAGGCGCTGTCTTAAAATTTCATTTTCAAAATGACGCCAATCAAATCAAATCAATGTATCTGCGCATGCAAATAGCGCTTTAAATATAACTGTCAAACTACGAAATGAGTTGATGTTAGTACAGTGAAATTCGCGGCTCCACATAACATTTTTGTATCTCATTTTTATTACGGAGCTTTTTTAACATAATCCAAAGAAGGTGAAGATATGGGGTTACAATAGATTCTTCCCACAACTCATCAGGTTAGAGACCTCGGACATGAAACGCCAAATTATAGAAAAGGCTTTTTCTAAAAGGAGCCCATATCTCGAAAGAAAAAAAAAAAATACAATGCCAATAAAAATGGCATCAATAGTTTGAGAGCAATTACGCACCGCGTTAAATTTATGTTTACTTATTTCTATTCCATGGCCATTCTTCTACGTGGGTCATGCAAATTATAATATCCTCCCAACGCTCCTCTACATTTTTTTCGATCCGATCCAAACACTGACTCTGGCCAGGTAAGGGTTTCTACCATATTTGTGATTTGATTGGAAATGACAATAAAACGAACAAAACTTATTAAATTCAATTTCATTTATTTAATTTCACGGACCGGATTTGTATCCGGCCAAGGACTGACACTTCAGCAGCATTGGAGAATGTTTATGTTGCCACAACCATCACCTTTTAGTTCCATTTTGTTCTAAGGCTGCATGGAGCCATAGCTGCGGCGAGGGAGTTTTATAAAAGACAATAGATGGAGCCGAAAGCGCTTTAAAGGTAAGTTTGTCATATCTCTTATAATTATTATAAAAAACAAAAATAAATTATATTTTGTGATATTTCTATCTTTTAAAACAGGACATTTTGCAACACAAACCTTAATAGCAACACGCCAATGGAGGATAACTTGTTACATTCGACGTCGGTCTTTGGGACTTACTCTCATGAAGGGTATGAATTTCAGCGATCCATCGTTGAACACTCGCCATCCATCCCAGAAAATTCGTCATCACCATTAATTTGTCATGAAGAATAAACAACCTCCAGCACAACCACAAACAGAAGCAAAAGACAGAGGAATGCGAATTGTCTGGATACGCTATGTGATGCTCTTGGCAAGTGGTTGAAAAAAGATTAAACTCCTGCAACAATAAATAGCAATGCTGATTTGTTAAGGTATTGGACACCTACCTTATGAAACATTCAGAAAATACCCAAGATCAACTTAAAGTACAAACTTTAAATTTAGTTTTAAGTGGTGGCAAAATGTGTGGATGTGATTTGTTTTTTATTTGTTTAACATTTCAATGGATTGTGAAAGTATATATGTAGGTGAAAGTTATATATTTAAATTTTTGACTTTAACATGTTAATATACAATTTATGAATTTATGAACTGCTATTTAATGCTTTTCATCTCAATATTTTAAAAAATGTTATATGTATGGTATGAGTTTGAATGAATTAATGAATTTTTATTTATTTTGAATGTATTTTGTAATGAAAATATCTCACTGGATTGAAAGGAATTTGAGTGACTTTTTTATGTTTATAAAATAGAACGAACCAACATCCCTTTATACTCAACGAAATGTAATATTATATACAATAATAAATATATCAGAAGAACAAGAACATTTGTTCTTTTTTTATTGTATGAGGCAATACTTTCATTGTGAAACCACGGAACGTTTACACAGTCAAATACGTTGCCGCAACGGACCCATTGTGACAGACCTATTAGCAAGTTATCCTTTTATAACCAAAACTGTATTTAATTGACGTGAGTAGTTCAATAAATTTATGATAAATTAATAAAATTCCTTCTAGAATTATCAGAGTAACTTTGGCTGCTACGTCATAAGGGAATGGACAGCCCGATTGCGCCCGCTCATTTCCACGCTTTCAAATCAGGCGTTGTTCGGAGTATGGAATAAATTTCAAGAATGATAGAATGTAAGATGACGTCAGTACAAAAAATAAACCATCAAGAAGAAGAGGAAGTATAATATAAGCGAATGTGAGTGGAAAGCCAAGAATATGAATTGCATCGTGCACACAATTGCGTGTGTATACATTTGCACTCAAAAGTTTGTTTATCTTCTGTGCCGATATCTCTCAATAGTCTCGCCGAAAATAAAGTACCAGTTTTCTGTACTCTCTCCATCGTGCTATATTATTGGCTTTCACTCACTTTCGCTTATTCTTCCTCTTCTTCTCGTGTGTTGATTTTTTGTTCTGATGTCACTGCACATGAGAAGGCACAATAATTCTATCATTTTTGTATCTAGATAGTAAATTACAGTTTTGACATTTATAGCGCATGCGTTTAATATATCTCGTCTCTCGAAACTTTGATACTTTTGTATGGGAATTTTCACATTCTCTAAGAATTTTGTAGACACAAGTTTTTCGTTAGCGGATAAGTGAAAGTGATTAGGTATATCAACCATTCAAATGATAACCAAGAATATTGTGAATAATAATAAATTTGTAGATTTATTTTTCTCTTCAAACTAAAGTATGCATTAAAACACTGTAAATATTAAATACCAGAGGTACTGATTAGAAAGTGACAATGATATTATCTGCAAGTCACAAGAGTTCTGAGTGTGTACAAAACGAAAAATCAATTATTGTGGGCAATTAAAAGAAAACTGATATAGATGCAATCGAAGTGAATTTAAAATAAAATGTTTAACTGATTTATTGGTAATTATCGAATTCCGTTTATTATATTATACTCTTCATAACTTGTGTATTAAACATACCAGGATAGCAACATAAAAAGTGAAAATACGAACCAAGCTTACGAGAGCGGATTGCCTAGCAAAATTATCCAATTCTAATAAGTCGTAGTAAATATTTTCTATTAAGCAAATTGAGAAAAAAGTAGAGAGAAGTATAATGGAAGTTATACTTTTAACTGAAAGTTCAACGTGATCTAATCATGGGGTATTTAAAAAAGTGTGCCAACCAGTTTGATGCAAGCACATTCGAAATATCCTAATTTTCATTTTTGAAAAATGAACAGAACGAAAAAAAATGTACTGTTTAATTGCCTGGCACTTTTTGTACCATTACATTATAGATCTAATGAACTTATGTAGCAACCCTACATGAAAGACAGGAAGAGAAGTGTCAAAATAGTAGCACTGGCCAGAACTGAAGAATACTAACAAATATCTGCAGTGTTTTATTTAAATAAGCTTGAGAAAATTGTACTAATTCTTTATGAACAAACTGTGCGAACTAGAAGTTTAAACAAATAACTAGATTTTGGTAAGATAAGAACAACAACGTAAGATATATAGCCGGATCACAAATTTATGCATCAGAAGTATGCAAGAAGTTTTACACTTTACACATAAACAATTATTCATATCTGTAAGGTCCAGTATGAATTAAAGATAGGCAAATGTTGCTGTGCGCTTTGCTTCTCGTGGTCTTTTATAGTGTCGACTGTTTCTAAGGAACATATTGCTGATAACTTTCTTCAAATTGACGAATTGTAGTGTGAAGTGTACACTCTCGCGAACTTCAGCGACAGAAGCATTTCTATTGGTTCACAATGCATCATAGTTGGACACTGATGATGAACTTTCAGTCCAAATTGTGAGTGTTTGGCTGTGGTTAGGGAAAATTTTATATAGATGGCTCGCGTTTTGAAAAAGAAAGAATTATAAGAGGGGGTAAATTCTTCTAAATTCTAAAAGCGAAAAGCTTTCCTTTGGAAAAGTTATAGTTTTTGAAAGTAAATTTGTAAAATTGACCTATTTTGGTTAGTTCAACAAGCAGAATGCTCCCGGACACCTTAAAAATAAACTATATAAAGCACCTTAGAGGATAATAAATCGATTTGAAAATACATTAATCGTTCTCATGACAACCGCTTCTACTTGCCGGAACGACTCGAGTTTTTCCCGAACAAGAGCTGTCGCCTAAATAAACTAGCCTTGTCTAGTGTGCTGAACCTTGCAGCAGGCCTGATTCCAACCTCAGGGTTGGCATTGAGCCTAACCTTGTACTCGAAGTTTATTTCCGCTGTGTTTGCCAAAGATGGCTCCATCCAAACTCAATATATTAAAGGGTGTGTCCACACGGTATACGGCCACATGTTGCTCCCGACAGCCCGCAACCAACCAGCACCATAAATAGAACCTTAACGGTTCCACGGAGATAACCCGAACAACAACACTCCCCATCCCCAAAGTTCCCTTCAAAAAAGTTTTCTAATATCGTTTGCACTGTTGACTTAGCACGACCAATATTTTAAGCGATGGAATTTAAAGAATTTCCCCTCTTCTTAATCTTATTATTAGCTCTAATTTTCCCTAAAACGATATTTTAGATAACCGCAAACTTCGTCAATCGAAACAAAACTGAACTCTGAAGCAGCTTCATACAGATTTTTTTTGTATAACATGCGCTATTTGAGAAAATATCGCTCCTTCGTTGCGTAGACTTACTTTCTATGTTGCAATATATGTTACACACACGGACAAAATTATTCACACAATGTCTACTTTTTGAATAAATAAGTGTATCTTGAGAAAAAATGAATATAATTGAAAAAGATATTCTAAGGAAAATCTACGTATTTTTTGTACATTTAAAATTAATATAAACTTAACAAAACTTTACTCCATGAATAAAATATTAACCAAAGTATTATGCAAAATTAAGTGGCTGTTTTCGGAAGGCGCCATCTTCTGTGTTCTGTACACTGTGGGTTTTTTTTTAGTTGACTGTTAAACGAGGGATTTTACTGAAGAAGAAGTTTTACTGGGAAGGTTTGCTTGGACTTGCTAGGTGACGCTGTGACATTATGTAAAATCGTATGTATGGTCCGATTCAGTCGTACCCAAAATATATCCTACCTACATAAAAATGAATATTTTGGAAAGAAATAGACCTAGATGTAACGATAAATCATATATGTATATGAAACATACCTGTTAAATTTTCATTACGATTAGCAATCATTAATTTTTTTGTGTGATTAGTTTGAAATATTCTAAGTTTCGTTAAATTTTCGAGAGGTTGAAGAGTAACTTACATACAGCAAAAAATGTAATAGTTGTTATTGTGGTGTGCTTCATAACATTGACAAAGAGCGAATTATGAATTTCATGAAAATGCTCTGTTGAAATTGTGCAAATTTGAATTCTTAATAAACGGATTCTAGTCTCTGACTCTTGCATAGTCAAAGAGAGACTATTCTAAAGTCTTATTCTGTTCGTACATGCTAACTCTAAATCAGATAGAATTTGCTTATTTATAAGGGAATCGCATTTTAGTCGTTTATTTATTATACTAATTTAGAGTCAAAGAAACTAAAGCACCATGCCATCAAATTCCTATGTAAAATCGGTCACCGAGTCCGAAAGTCCACATAATATTTTTTTCTGCTATGCAGTTTTCGAGATATATCCTAATAACCCTTTTGAAACAAAAAAAATGTATCATAAAAATTTATAATATCTGGAGAAACGTTAACTGATCAAAACAAGGTGAAAAAATTCGCTATCTATTATTCCTAAACATTTTTCATTCATATTAAACATTTTCAAGGTATTTACAAATTAAAAAAAGGGGATTTTACATAGGATTTGAATGAGATTAGGTAAACAAATTATTAATTACACAGTCAAACAATTTTATAAAACTGTAATTCAACACGAGTTAACGTTAATAATTATGAAAGAGGATGTCTTTCACACTAACTTTGCTGAAGACAGTACTAGTCCAGTGGACAAAAAAAAATTTTTCTTCCAGAGAGAATGGATTTATAATAAGTTTACCCTAAAGGAAAACTTTATTAATGCTTTATTAGCTGCCGTTGTGTTATACTGAATGAAAAACAATTCACTGTTTATTATGAAGCACTACTTCGTTCGATTCGATGAACCCAATTTTTCGGTGCATTTGCCATCCTAAGTGAGGCTTTATTTATCATATTTTGCGATATACCCCTAAATAATTCTGGACTAAACACTTTAGGGCCGAGCAATTGCATTTAACTCTTATGGATCTTAGGCTACAAAGGCACAGACGGGAACGATGTAATTGATGAATTGGCTAGAAAGGGAGGGTACTGGCAGGACGAGATACCATAAGAAGAAATTTAAAAGAGGAAAGGGCTACGGTGATAGTATGCCGGCCAATGTCATAACATATGTAACTCGGATCTTTTGAGCTGCACAGAATTCATTTCATTTTTTTATTATCCAATAAACAATATAGCTACGGGCTATTTGATAAGTATGATACATATGTACATAACCATATAACAAATGTAAATAAAGAAATATTATAACAAGTGGCCACTTAGAATGAGCTTAAATTAAAAGTTAGTTTAGAAGAAGACAAATCCAATTCCAAGGAAAAATAATAACAAATGAATTGAGATAGCAGTCTTCTTAAAGTAGCATTCGTGCCATTAGAATTTTAGGCCCTACTTTTAGATACAATTATCTCTAGATAGGTCTTTGCCCAAGTCTCTATTCCGATTTGTGGCGTGCATCTTGATGTTGTTTTGGTCTTCAGTATCTCTCTTTATAGAAGGATGAATATTCGAACCTACGTCTTCCGAGTGGTAGTCCCGCACCAATCCATTCGGCTACAGCTGCCTATTGACACATAAGAAGAATAACTAGAATGAACACTTGAAAGCCTGTATTCCCTCCAAAGGGGCTAGTTGACAACAGCGAAATGTAAAGACCATGTCGCTTTGTAAATCTCACCTCGTCAGATACCTGAACGCTTGTCTGCGTCTTGCGCTGGCAAATCGTAGAGAATTCTGATAAACTTATAGCAGTCCACAGGTTCCACGAAGGTTGAACATTGCAATGATGCGCAACAGAACCTGTTAGTATTGCTGCTACAACAACAACAACATCACAAACCCTACACTCAAAACCTCACAAGGCTGGATCCACTGGATCAAAAACGTGATTGGAAAGTAGACGTTTTTCAGAGGTTTTTCTAATCTCACTTCATAAAGTGCATTAGTACGGCTGGCAAGGAATAACATAAGGATTTAGATTTGCCATTTGTACGATAGTCTGGAATGATCTGTAATGAAGTAAATATTGATTATAGTTTGATTGAAAGTTGTATGTCTTTCAATTTCAACAGTTTCCAAACTAAATTAAATAGTGTATAGAACCATAAGGTTTGCAGACCGCAGAGTAATGCTTAAGCCTTCCAAACCTTACTAAATAATACTTGTTTTACTTGTTTCTTTGAATACAGCCTAACTGCAATTGCTGAATCATCGACCGTTATTCATTCTCAAGTCTACAAACCAAATTTATATTGAAAAGAGGCAATTTACTTTATTGAACTTGAAAAGTTTGCAATTTTGGGCAATAAATTGTCGCCACCGATCGCTACGCTGGGAAAAATTATGAACTTGTGCTCTTCTGCTGGCGCGACTGCATCCACATCCTCATTGGCATCGGTAGACGGAGCTACTATTGGCGGCCATTCAATCGCAAGCGGCAGAAGCGGCGGTGGAGGTGTCTTGACCACACATTGTTTCGGCAGCAGCAGCAATAGCAGCAGTAGCTGCGCCGCAGCTATAACGACGAGTCTCACAACTAACCAGACGCATAGCGGCAGTGGCAGTGCCTGTGGCGGCGGAGCCAGTAGCAGTAACGTTGGCAACAACAACGAAATGCCACCGGAAACACGTCCCAAGGTGGTGACAGTTAAACACCCCGAATCTAACAAACCTAAACCAACGACGAAGAAAAGTAAGCCTATACAAGCTGATCAGGATGTTGTTAAAGCACTTCAACGTTGTCGCGAAGAAGGTAAGCAGGTTTATCAAATATTTCGATGTGTACATTTATAGTAAATGGTTTTTCGTTATTAAGGCATTAAACGTTTGGATTTGAGTAAGTCGTCCGTCACAGTTATACCAACATCAGTGAAGGAGTGCATTCATCTCACAGAGCTTTACTTGTATAGCAACAAAATCAGTCAACTACCTACTGAAATAGGGTGTTTGATTAATTTAAAAACACTTGCATTAAACGAAAACTCATTAACTTCGCTGCCAGAGTCATTACAAAATTGCAAGCAGCTTAAAGTGCTTGATTTGCGGCACAATAAGCTCGCTGAAATCCCCTCGGTCATATATCGCCTACGTTCGCTGACCACACTCTATCTGCGTTTCAATCGCATTATAGCCGTGGCAGCCGATATTCGCAACTTAACTAATTTGACAATGTTGAGTTTGCGGGAAAACAAAATTAGAGAGCTGGGTCCTGCGATTGGTGCATTGGTAAATTTGACTACTTTAGATGTGTCTCACAACCACCTGGAACATTTGCCCGAGGATATTGGTAAGTGCGTAAATTTAAGCGCACTGGATTTGCAGCACAACGAACTCCTGGATATACCAGAAACAATTGGCAACTTGAAATGTTTGGTACGTCTGGGCTTGAGGTGAGTAGAAAATCGTGCATATTCAATATGTAGTACCTGTGTATCTATTTTTATTTAAATTTCAATTTTTTGGCGTTTTCAGATACAATCGCCTTTCCAGTATTCCAGCATCACTTAAAAATTGCAAATGTATGGACGAGTTTAATGTCGAGGGTAACGGTATAACGCAATTGCCTGACGGTCTCTTGGCTAGCCTTGGCGCCCTCACCAATATTACACTATCGCGCAACTCTTTCACCAGCTATCCGACCGGTGGGCCTGCACAGTTTACTAATGTGTACAGCATAAACCTTGAACATAATCGTATTGATAAAATACCATATGGCATATTCTCACGCGCCAAAGGTCTCACAAAACTCAATATGAAGGAGAATGTGCTTACTGCGTTACCACTAGACGTGGGCACTTGGGTCAATATGGTTGAACTTAATTTGGCAACAAATGCATTACAGAAGTTGCCCGATGACATAATGAACTTACAAAATCTTGAAATTTTGGTGCTGTCCAACAATATGCTCAAAAAGATTCCGAATACCATAGGTAATTTGCGTAAATTACGTATACTTGACTTGGAGGAGAATCG
Source organism: Anastrepha obliqua (assembly GCF_027943255.1). Taxonomy (NCBI): domain Eukaryota; kingdom Metazoa; phylum Arthropoda; class Insecta; order Diptera; family Tephritidae; genus Anastrepha; species Anastrepha obliqua. The sequence goes on along the minus strand of NC_072892.1, from coordinate 182,613,869 downwards.
CATAGAGGTGCTCCCTAACGAAATTGGACTGTTGCATGAGTTGCAAAAGCTAATTTTACAAACAAATCAGATCTCGATATTACCGCGTAGCATTGGCCATCTAAGCAACCTGACACATTTGTCAGTGAGCGAAAATAATTTACAGTACCTGCCGGAAGAGATTGGCTCACTTGAAAACCTGGAAAATCTATATATCAATCAAAATCCTTGCTTAGAGAAGCTTCCCTACGAGCTGGCCCTCTGTCAAAACCTAAAATATCTAAATATTGACAAATGTCCTTTGAGTACTATACCACCCGATATACAAGCCGGGGGACCATCGCTGGTTCTTCAATGGCTGAAAATGCATTCCCCCTACAGGCAGATGTGAGTGAACAGTGGTGAAGATCCTGCCGCTCAGTGGCGTACACTTTATATGAGTAATGACTGCTACTTGGAGTTTGAATTAGAAGAGGAAGCAGAAACACACCGACACTAACAACGTCGGGCTTGGAAATGCACTATCAGTTGAGATGAATAGTTGAAAATGTTCGGTAGTGCATTTCCGACAATCGTTGGCAATGCAAACAAAAAGAAAAAACAAACCAAGAAATAACATAACGACTATTAAACGAAACATACAAACGACGAATATAGTGAGTAGTGCATTGCAACTGCAACGCGCATCCCTCACGCTACCATTAAAAACGAATTGTAAACAATATTTTTGTTGTAAAAATTATGTTAAAATTGTGTGATGGTGAAACAAAAAAATAGCTTTAAAAATGCTTCAGAAATCGATTATTTAGTTGCATAAAGATGTATGTACATACATCCATACATGACTACAAACGAACATACAAAATAAAATACAATTGTGTGAAAACATTAAAAAAGAGAAATTATGTTAAATGCTTATAAATGTTATGAAACGTGTTGCTGTTAATTAAAAAAACCAAGAACTTTACTGCCCAAATTATGTTACATATTAGATTGGAATGTTGGAGGAAGTATGCAAAACTAAATTTTCGAGATGACAGCTGAAAATTAAGATTGTTCGTACATATTTAGAGATACACAAATTTGCGGGCATAGTACTCGCTTGCTTGTGTATAGAAATATTTGTAATTTGGAATAAGAAGTTGTATTTGTCAAAAAATAAAGCAAAGATTCATGTTTTTTTTTTGTCAGCAAGCAGCTGAGAACTACCCTATTCATGAGGGTATTAGCGGCAAAAAATTACATGTAAACGTAAACATACATTGAAAAAATGGAATAATTATAAATGTAATAATGTGTGAAGTGTTCTGTACCACTAATTTTTGTATTCATGATCAAAATTTTATCTTATACGCCTATATACGAAATGTTCAAATCAAAATATCCATTTCATTTAAATTACTTCAAATCGACAAACCGAACACAAAAAATTCTAGTCATCATTCATTCTAAGTTGTTGCGAAACTGCTTAGCCGAAAGCATTCGAAATTTCCCTGGTTATTGATTAAATGCCATTATTTTTTAATAAAATTTCATAATTTTAAAGGAAATGCTTACTTATTCGTAATTATGTAAATTTTTCATAATTTAAAAACATGAACTTGATAAAACACATAGAGTTTAGTGATTATTATGTGCCCCTATCGAGTTCGTGGAAGCAAAGTTTTCTCCATATTTCGGATTTTGAGGCATAAGAAGATTCAAATATATATGTATTAAAAGATACTAGTATGATTTCAGTTATTATTTAGATTTTATACCAATTGACATCTCTCTGTTATGAAATTCCAGCATTTTTTACTGATTTAAGCTTGATTTTTCAATGCTTACCTTTTACCTTTTGTATAAATATTTATATATATTAAAATAAACATTTTATAAAGAAATAAACATTATACTTACATTTATGCATAATAAGTTTAAGTTTTTCATTCTTTATGGACAGATATAAGCCGGTTTTTTTAGTTTTAATTTACCAGCTGCATGGCATAAAACAGTTTTGCAAACCATGTCTTGAAAACATAACTAAAATCAATGAACTAAGCGAAAACCAGCTGTTTGATCTACTTTGGTGGGTTATTCGAAGGTAAACTGCTACGCTTTCAGTCTAACTGGTTTAGATCTCGCGATATTTACGCTGTATGCGTAACGATGTTATACGTTTAAAATTAGTCAAATCCCCTTGCTCATAATGATATGCAGCATTTTGCTATACCATGATGCAGCATTTGTGTGCCCAACGGATGAGGTGCAGAAACTTAGTGAGTGTAACAATATTAGCTACTACACACATAAATTCATAAAAAAAGCCGCCACCAAACAAATCAGTGTAGAGTTTTTATTTATTATTTATGACTAGGGCAACCTGCTCGAGTATGTGTTTTTTCTTATACTCTATGTAGTGCAAAATGCACAAAATAAAAATGTTAATTGTAAAAAGACAAAGCGCTTTAGCCATTTTTGTTAGATCACATTTCCCAATAAATTAATTTGCATATTTTAGTAATAAATGCTAATTTAGTGCGTATTCAATAATTTTTTATATAGTATAGTAATTATTTGAAGAGGTGCGTGCCTATGTATGAAAAAAACAGCTAAAGGAGATACTGAGCTAAATCATTCACACTTAACCTTCGGTAGACACACCTACCTAAACGAAACACTGGGGAAATTTCCCCCCAATTCATACATTTTTTTCCACAAATAGAGTTAAAGTTGTTTTTGTAAGTATTGAGGTAGTTAACGGTATATTTCTAGATGTTAGAAATAAGCAAACTACAGCCCTGCAAATATTTGGGGGGATGACTCACACCTCAGTGTGTCTACCGAAGGTTGATTGTGAATATTCACAGGCACCTAGAATTTCTGCCACTTTTTAATACTTGGGTGAGTATAGACGCACCATCTATGCAGATGTAAATTCCGGGAGCTTCAAAATAAATGAGATTTGAAACTGCAAAGTATTTAAAAATATGATTTTTATCAGCAAAAGATTAATTTTTAAATTGCGAGATTTGCGAAAATACGTACAGATGCTTTTGCTCCGTTATATCTGAAAACTGTTACTAGCTCAAGGGTGATAGATTTATCACCAACACAATCTTAGTTTTTTCATAAACAAACCGCTTCGTAACATAATGTAGCTGATTCTGTCGAATTCGCTTAGAGCCAGTTAATGGCAAGATCTTGGTCACATCTGTAAAAATGTTTTCACGATGTTAGTAGCTATTGTATTAAGAGCAACATTATTAAGTCTGAGGTAGATCATCTTATTTGAACAGTTGTATTAAATTACCGCTTATTTTTTATGTATGAAAAGCATGTTTGTTATTTTAATTATTTTCATTTTATAGATAAGAAATTTTTTGCTGACATTGAAAATGTTTAAAAAATATGCAGAACTAAGTAAGAAAAAAAAAACAATTAGACGTATAAAATAATTAACTCAAGCGCCAAGGAATTGTTTAAAAATATATTTATAAATTAGTTGTATTCTGTATAAGGGAGTTGTAAATCATAACTTAAAAATTCAATGTGCATGTACTATACTTTTAGTGCGCAAGTGTAACTGAGTAGTGTTCGCGGTAAAGCGAGAATTGTAAACTAACCCGTGGTGCGTTGTATAAAGCCTGGATGATTTACACATACATTTGTAAATACATACACATATACATACACACATACATAATAAATATACTGCTTGCATGCATTTCAGAATTTATGTATATGAATTGAGTTTCTAATTGGTGTAAAATAGCAATAAATGTCGTATTAATTGAACTAAAATGAAATATGCGATTTATTTTATTTTTTATGTATTCAAAAATATTACTTTTTATTATACTTGTATTTTTTTGCATTAAAACCTCACAATTTATTTGAAATAAAATAAAGTGCTCTAAATTAATCGATTGGCTTCCGTTAATTACTGCCGTCATTGAGAATTGGGCGTTTGGGATGGTGAGCAATTTAAAAGATACAGTCTGGTTCACTTGATTAGTTGCAATAATTTTTATGGAATAATGGTTATTGAAGCAACCGTTTTTGATCTAGTAACCCATAAATTTCTGATAATTCAAGTTAAAACGTTACTTTGCTGGAAAATAAACATGCACTAAAATGTTATTCCACCTAACGGTATTTCGCAGCAGTAAAACTTCAGTAGCTGTAATACTGTGCTTGATTTATTGGCTCACTTGAATGAGGACCTAACCAAATAAAAGAATTATAACAAATATAGGAAATTTCGTGTTTTTACATTTATTATTTAAAGCTTAAAGTTTGTGCTGCCACCTTGTTTATAAATTACTTCATAAATACGTTGATGAATGGATTTGGATAGATTCTCCAATATATACATATAATATTTGTATAATTGACGTGTACCCCCTCTTTGGGCGTTTGGCCGAGCTCCTCCTATTTGTGTTCCACAAATGGAGCGACCTACTGAATTCCGAATGGCAGTCACGCACCAACCCATTCGCAAATTCTCCAGTATGCTTAATGTAACTTCAGGCCAGATAGTTTTAGTGAGTCGAATTAAAGCATTTTTGCCTTCAAATTGTTTCCCATTCTCATAACCCTTACGAACAAGCTCCATAGATTTTAAATAATATTCAGATCTGGCGAATACGGTGGCCATGCTAAAGTTCCAAAAGATGATGATGATGATGATGATGAAAAGATGATTTCAACAGAGTTTTGTAGCTGTTTCCCATCATTTTGTAGTCTACAATTTTCAATTCGAACGTGCTATAGTACGATATTACCATAACACCACCTTCACGGCTGGGAAGCCGGCTCAAGTAGCTTTCCTCATTTCTTAAGTCATGGAAATTGCATACATTCGGCCCATCCAGATTGAACTTCTTCTCTTCTGTGAATACTACTTTTTTCCATTCACCAGGATCGTTATTTGTAACAGAACTCCATGCCATGTGGTCCCTTGCAAAATCGAGGCGGCGTTCTTTGTGAAATTTATTCAAAAGTGTTTTTGTTTTTTTGTAATTTTTTATGCCGCAGATGTGGCGTTTTAGAATAGTTCTTCGAACAGTGGGTTCGCGGGCCGGAATATTTGCCATTTCTTTATGTTTTGCGATTGAATGGTCGGTATTTGGTGCAACCCTAAGATTTTTTCCTTCAGTGTTAAAGCCATCGCATATCTGCTATTGTAGTTCTTACCATAGGAGGCATCTTGTTTCACGCAACGATCCACAACATTTGGACTTCAACCAATCTTGGGGATTCGAAAGCACTCTGAGGTCAAGATATCGATTTGTCTTCTTTCGCGATCTGTTAAACATTTCTGCTTTCAGATTTAAGAAGTTCTCGGACTAAACACAACAAATGCTTAAAAACCCGGGCACTTTTCACAGCTTTAATGCACAAATAATGTAGGCAAACTGAGTGTCTCTATTCATGTGAACCCTTAAATCAAGTACATTATTACAGCTGCGAAATACCGTTAGGTAGGTTCGAGCAAAGTACAGTCTTAATTTGAATCATCAGAAAACCTTGAGCCACTAGATCAAATACGATTGCTTTAATAACTATTTTGTTCCATAAAAATCATTGTCTCTAATCAAGTGAACCGTACTGTACATACTTGTATACATCTATACATCTACATCAACAAATTATGCAGGAGGTTCAGCACGTCGACGCTTTATAATTATGTGCAGCAATGGAGCATATATATATATATATATGTATGTGTTTCTCTGCACACATTCTCTGCCGAGCGTTGTAATATGTAAATATCAGCACACACATATTTAGATTCGAGCGCATAACGGAAAAAATTTTTAAATATATTTATTTTGCTCATTAATACAGCCCCTATCAAAAACTACTTCTACTGAAAAACGGGAACCTGGATTGTAATAAATGATACAATAAGTAATATGTATGTAACTATTTGTATATGTATGTATGTAGATTAATTTAATAAAAGATAACAATTATAAAAAAGTATTAATGTACATATTGAAACATTAAAAAAACAAGAGAGCGATAGTGTACAAAGAAGCGAAAAGCTAATTATGCATAATGCCAATATCTGGGAGATTCGAGCATGCCTATGTAAATATGTACACATCGATATTTACTTGTGTATTTATGCTCGTAACACATACTACTTCTCACGCATGTATGTACAACCGTATATATAAGAAACGATATTATAAATATACTGAACCGCAAATAATGATCAAAAATGCCAAGCAAATGGTATGGGAGAATACGCACAGGAAAAAGAAACAAAAATATATCGAGCCATAACCGCCGAAAAAATGTATCCCACAAACTCGAAATTTTACAGGGGAAGGTTTTTTTTAAATGAAATCAGTTTAAATAAAGCCATTATTTTAAAATTTATAATGTAAATATTTTTTTGTGTTATACATTTAATTTTAATAATTTTAAATAGATATTTGCATCATAAGGGTTGTTTTTGTGGGATACATTTTTTTTGCTTTCCTTCTGGCAACCTATTATTAAAAAAGTGTGTGGGTTACACAAAAATTTATTTTAAGGATGTGACTTCCCGTTTGTTTTTATTTAATTTTTTTTACTTAGTCCTTCAAATTAAATTACATTTGATTTAAAAAAATAAATGTATACATTTCTTAGTATATTCGATAAAACAAAAATAAAGTAATGTACTTCATATATTTAAAGTTTCCTGTTAAGAAAGTAATGTTATTCATATTAAAATCTTGTAAACTTGAATAACGATAGATAAAAATATATAAAAAACGCTAAATACTATCTTCCTGGTCGGTTTCAGGTAGCAAATCTTTAACAGATCCATCCCATTTTAAATTCAAATACTCGTGTTGGAATTTTACGGGTAAAGTTTTTCTATCGCAAAGCGTTTTCAAATCCTTATATTTAGCAGAAGAAATGTTTAATATATCATCATATAATTGAGTAGGTCCCTCACAAACTATTTCCTAGTTTCGTCTGGATCGTGGAATTGAATCTAGATCACAATTTATGGTTTGAGATTCATCAAAGTAGCCCTATTTAAGAGTAATATTTGGAATATTTTTTTCCAATGTAACAGAGCGTAATTTTGTAAATTGAATTTTCACTGAATTTGGAAGTAACGCCTGTGAAAATGTCTTCCAGTCTTTAAAATCACTGTTAGTTAATTCAATACAATTATATTTTCTTGGGTTAGTTCTTGCATTTGATATTATGGTGTACCACTCACTTGGAGCCCAAATAGTAGTATTCCGAATAAACGATTCAATTGTACTATGTATCGAATCAACAGGCATGATGGTGTGTCCAGGCAACAAGTATGTGATTTTTATATTAGTCACAAAATTAGAATTTTCAACAAAATAGGTTAATGTCGCAAGCATAGCTCTGTTTTTGTTCTGTCCTGCGCAGCTATCACAATAAAGATGGACTATCGATATGCTTGCTTCCTCAGATTTGTTGTGTGCAGTTGGCTTTTTTATATTTTCAAGGCAAGTTTTATACGAACTTCTATTTTTTATTACGGATATTAAAATCGTTTGTGAAATGTTCAACGTTTTCAATAAAAATTGTTGACAAACTTTAAAACTGCTATTATTGATATTGATAAAATAATTAAAGCTGCACTTTTTACTGTCACTTTCTCCATATGGCCTTTTAATATCGACTTGTTTAACACTAGAAGACAGCCAATCTTTCTGTCTAATTTTGTTGCCGATTCCCCAAAAATGTTCATTTATTCTTACTCTTTCATCTTCAGAAATTTTATCATGACACGAATTTGGACATTTTTTCTTTAGGCACGGGTTGGGCAAAACACTCGTATATTTTTTCTTAACTTTTTGCAGCCTTTTAGGTATTCTCTTTTGCTTTCTGTAGCCCCTTTTCCCAACACACGTTTCCTCCTCGACTTCTTTTAAACTTTCCAAACCATTTAAATCAACGAAAGATTCATCTGAATCGCTATACGGTATCAGGGAGAGCTGTAAAAATATCCAATAATTGAAAACAAAAACATATTTTGCAAAAAAAAAACAAATTCATACCTTCCTATATACCTTTAATTAAAGTCTCAAAAAATTGGGTTTTTTTTTTATTTTTTTCCCTTGTGTTTCATTTATTTTAAAAGAGAATTTAATTGTATCCCACACAAGCGTTCAAAGAAAATGTAAACAAGTCACCATATGCATTTACATTAAAATTGTTTTTGTTATAAAATCATAACGGTTTAATCTACAGCCATGAAATTTTGACAGATGATGCAAATGATGTTGAACTATCGATTTCGATAACAAAACAAAAATCGATTATGGTGTGGGATACATTATTTTGGCGGTAATGGCTCGATATGTACATATGTGCATATGCATGTATTTTTTATTTGCATAGAAACATGAATAGTTCAATCAGAAGTAACAAGCAAAAACAATAGCATTAATAAATAGATCATTTATCTCAGTCTATATGTATGTACATACTTGCATGCATCCAAATAAAATTTCAATTACACGCGGGCGACTGAGCTGCCCATTCCATAGCCTCATTTTTGTTTGGGCGAAACCTATTTTTGGCCTTCCGACTCGGGTGTTTTGGATGATTATCCCGCTGGTAGGCCCATTTTATTGGCATTTTGACACTGCAATATGCCAACATAACATTCTGTGTCATTTCCACATAAATACTGGTGTCCATTATGCCATTAATTTTGTGTATGGGGCCATAATATGCGAAACATCCCCATACCATTTTTTCTGAGCCCCCATGTTTAATGGTTTTTAAGGTGTATTGGGGCTGATTTTCGGTGCCAGGTGAACGTCTAACATATTGTCGTGAGTACGTGCCGCCATAAAAAATAATTTAGACTCGTCATTCTGTAAAATATTACGTCAGATGTCAGCTGTTCAGCTACCAAGTTTTCTTGCAAATTCCTAACGTTTTGCCGTGTGTTTCGTGTCCGGAGTAGCTTTTTCGTGGGCTGCGAGCTGCTAATCCAGCTTTCCGTGGTCTTCTACATACAGTCACGCCAGAAACATTTAAGTTTACCTCTTTTTTAATTGTATGGCTGACTTCATGGGATTCTCTTTGGAGCACCTTACAATTCTGCGATCGTCTTGCAGGGGAGTTCTTCGTTTTCCTCCTCTTTCTTCCGGCTTTTCCACAAATTTAATTGCATTTGAAATGATTTTTGCTGAACATGAAATAATATTTTATATTTCTGTGTAAGATCTGCTCTCAAATTTCCAAATCTGCTTTCGTTGTTTTGTGGTGCAGTGTTTCGCTCGATCCACTATAGTAGAAACATGAGAAATATATGTATGCATGACACTCATCAAAAAAAAAATATATATTTTTGTCTAAATCTGCGCAATATTTTATTAAATTCTTTGTATACCCTTATGGCCTCTGGAGACGGTCCAGCATGCTTGACTGAGCTTTGTGTGTGTTAGTGCAGTCGGGTGTCGTCGTGTCACACATACTTGTTGTCGGCTTTTGAATGATGAAAATCAAAAATTTTAGATATTAGCGTCAATCAGCCGACACGCACACATATAAAGTTCTTGTCAAACAATGCTTGACCGTCACCAGAGGCCATTAAACAACTGAAGGCACTACTACTTCAATGTTGCACTTGAAAACGTAACGACGCCAATAAAGAACCGTTATTTACGTAGTTGCCAAATTTATTCAGATAAACTCTACACATCTGAAATCTCTTAACACTTCGTAGGTATTTGGTATTCAATTTTTATTTTGTATGAATTGTACGAAAAAAATAAATGACTTCAAAATTATTTTTTAAAGGTACTGCTATTTTCATGTTCACAACTGTGTGCACATTTTTCCATGCATACAAATAAAATTTCGATTAAGATTACGCATGCTGAAAAATGCACGCAGCAAATTCTTTGTTCACTAAAATGAATCGGACTGATCCGCCTGATGAGCTACTCAACTTTGACGTATCAAACAATCTAATTATTTGCTTGTGCTAAATAAATTTTTTATACTTTCAAGAATACTTCAAAAGTTTAACCGTTGAGAGAGCTGACGTCATACTGTTTTTTTTTTTTTACGGAAGTACCTTTTCAAAATTGGCTGAAATAATTCAATATTTCCCTATTTTATCGCTTGTGTTAATTAATAGTTTATGTTATAAATAAACAAATAAATAAATAATTGTTATTGGTTCGATTCATATGTTTGAAATTTTTAAGTTAACTGCTAATTTTTAACAATTACAAAATATCTATACTCTATCTTACAATTCCGCCAGAACGAATACGTTGCGGCTGTTCCGGCGAAGTATTTTACTCATGTAACGTATAAAAAGTGGAGAAGCGATGCTAAATAAAATAAAAGCGCATTTCAGAGTGGCGTTTTGGAGGAAACAGTAGTTGTGCATTTGCCCAGTTTCATGAAGTTTAAATTCGAGTTTTATTAAAATAAATCACAAAATTACATTCATTTGGCTGTGCAATCTCCTCACTTGTCATAGACGAAAGTGTGGGCGTTACGTAAGTGGCATTTCATACAAATTTACATAATCTTCCTTATTATTAATGCTAGAGGCAGAGTCCTGCGACGTTACATTCATGCATCTCCTTCAATGATTTGAAGCCAATGAGAAAAAAATATATTTTCCTTTTTAAAACAATGCTTTTCATTGTTGTTATTGATGGCTCATTTATTCTTATTCATAAAGCTATTATTTATAAAAACATACATATGTACATATGGGCAAAAGAAATATTTTTCTATAATATATTTAGCAAAAAATTGACTGCAAGAAATATTTTTGTGACAAATGAAATATAAGTTGGCAACGTAATCACTTGGCTGGAGGCTTACTCAGTTCAATCCCATCCACTATTCGTAATTCGTAATTCATCGAAAATATAAATCAAGTAGTACTGAAGAAAGGGTTTCTGACGTGCTGTCTGCCTGCTTGATGGCACCAGTCGGTTGTCTACATAAAAATACAAACGAATTAGGTTTGGTTTTTAATATCATATACAATTTATTCATAGGAATGAGCTGATGGCGCGTTAATTAATTCTATTTATTGTATTGCATCTATGAATAAATTTATCCGACTTTTTATTCTACATTTTCAAACATGGATTTCCCATCCCATAATATTTTTGTTTTTAATAATTAAAAAATTAAAAATTAGACAAACCTTTTACTTTGAGGGTTCAGGCAATCGTACTTGTTTACGGCGACCGACATTCATATGCTATGGGAATATGTTATATTAGATTGATTATCCTTGACAAAAATATATAAATGAGTACTTTTGAAAAAATGTAAAAGTAATTATTTTTAAGAAAATATGTAATAACTTTAATTTTTAAGAAAACAAGTAGGAAAGATAATTATTGATTACCACAAAAATTTGATCATAAACTTTATCATTAACTGACAAAAATATCTGTGTATTTATTTGCGCTTAAGGGTTTTATTGAAATTAAAAAATGAGAAAAAGGAATAAGTGATAGGAGAAGAGTTAACTCTGCTGAATATTTCGGAGACCGCCAAATTTTCTCCACAACCTCAGTTTTTAACCTGTACCGATGGCCTAAAATTGTTTAATGATAGATAGATTTCTCCGAGATTTGCACTTCGACCGCATGGTTTTTTGTGCCCTCTGCTCATCACAGTACTCAGTTCCCTCCTTAAACTCAGGATAGAACGGAGTTGTATTGAGCGCATGCGCCTTTCTTCTGACTACAGTTGGTTGTCTCAACCTTCTGCGCGCTGTAGCGCCACATTCAAGGAGAAGGTGCTTTGAAGTTTCCTGGGTTTGGTCGCAGAAACGACAAGAATCAGTGGACCATATTCCGATTATGTGCAGATGTCTACGCAGTCTGCAGTGGTCTGTGGGAATGCCCGTGAGCATTCTCAGTTTATTCTTGGGGAGGGTAATGAGCCCTTTAAACCTCTTTTGGTTGAACACTTCCAATAAGAATTTCGCTTGGTGTGGCCCCATAGTTTGGTGCCAGCAAACCTCCCTTAGCCTTAGCTCTTTACTCCTCTGCTTTGCCTTGATGGCGTGTTTTTCCCATGGCAAGGACGGGCTCGGATTCTATAAATAGCGAGGCCGCAGGCTCTCTCGCCAATGCGTCCGTTAATTCGTATCCAGTTTTCGGTATAATATTAAAATATTTGGCTTTTTTTCAGCTTATCCCCAGAGTTTGAGCACAATTTTTGTAAAAATAAAACTGATTCCATTATTCATTCCATTCACTGTATTCCACTGAGTCCCCTAGTAAACTAGGAAAAGGTGATGTACTCAACCTAAAGTGGGTGGATGTGTATTATAATGTGGATTTTTTAATATAAAAAAGACGTAAACCGCTGCACTTATGTTATTTTCGTAGCAACTAAGTACTATTAACACACCTGCTGCTTTACCATGAATACAATTCGTTATTTACTAGAAAAAGTTTAATTTCAAATGATTCTATTCCCTCTCTGGCGTTGAATATTTCTTTAAGATCGTTTGAATCATGAAGTAATAATTATAGATGATGTAAAATCTCTAAATTTCGTGTGTCCGCTATCTTGAGCTACTTACTAAATCCTTGATGTCTTGGTATTTTATTTCAGAGCAAATTCTAAAGGAGAACTACTTAAAAGCATAGAAATGAAAGCTTCTGCTAAAGATTTAGTGTATGTACATGAGATATTGGATTTAAATTTTTGTGCTCAGCTGTTTTGGATGATGAATTTTTATTTCTATGTCTATAATTTCGAGATCCGATATTTCATTTACTTTCAAATTTGGCATATTTGTTGTTAGTTAGTCAAACAAAGTTTTAGAGTTTGCGGATATTCTCGTATAATCTGATATTATTTGGTTTAGACCATTATCACTTAATATATTTTCAAGATTTTGCTTCTATAAATGGCATTTCTCCTTGGAGGATGGTTCCTCCATCACTTGGGAGTGGCCAGGACAATTCTTCTGCATATGGTTCAAGCAGCTCACAACTCGGGGGACTAGCCCAAGTATCCTCTGGGTAGCTTCCGAACATCCGTTCGGGAGTGGGTCAACGTGAGAAGGCGAAACATTCCAGGATAGCTGGTTGTGCGCTGGGTTTGGGACCCGCCACTTAAAAATCCCCTCCAATGAAAACAAAAACAAAGCCTGCCATGTAAAGGAGCGCAAATTCGGTGTCATTTCTCGTTCTCTATGTACCGCCGCCGAAGAAGAAATCGTGCTACTTAGGACTAAGTAGGCAATTGAGTAGTAAAGTCCTCTCTCGACGAACAAAACTAACACTCTTCAAGACTCTCATCATGCCCGTCCTAGCGTATGGCACAGAAGCGTGGACGATGACAACTTCCAATGAAGCGACGCTTGGAGTGTTTGAAAGAAAGATTCTGCGCAAGATTTTTGGGCCTTTGCACGTTGGCAACGGCGAATATCGCAAGCGATGGAACGATGAGCTGTATGAGCTTTACCACGGCATAGACATAGCGCAGCGAATAAAGATCCAGCGGCTACGTTGGTTGGGTCATGTCGTCCGAATGGATACAAACGCTCAGGCTGTGAAAGTATTCGATGCGGTACCAGCTGGTGGTAGCAGAGGAAGAGGATGGCCTCCTTTGTTGGGAAGATCAGGTGGAGAAGGACTTGACTTCACTTGGTGTGTCCAATTGGCGCCGTTTAGCACGAGAAAGAAACGACTGGCGCGCTTTGTTAAACTCGGCCATAATCGCGTAAGCGGTTATCGCGCCAATTAAGAGAGAGAGAAATGGATTTTCTCCCAATCTGCATTTAAATCCTCTATGACTATGATATCAGGGGATATTTCATATTCTCTTATTTCTCAGAAAAGCGGAGCCCATTTCTTCGTGTTCTATTTCGAAAACCCTTTGGCTCCATTACAATAGACGCAGGACGCAGAAAGTTCTGGCACTCCTCACGAATGGACGATCGCCACACACGCAGAAAACATAGTTTTACCATTTAATCTGCATTGCAGAAGCTGTGAAGACCTGTTAGAGAAACAGACTGTTGAATATTTTCTCTGTAAATATCCGGGTCTGGCAGCTAGGCGATTAACACTCATAACGAAACATCGGTCAAAATGACCGATAGTGAATTTCGTGCTGGAATGGTGGCTAAACTGCTTGACCGAGACAGCTGCCCCTCCTCCTACCTTCCTCCCTCCCCCTACCATCGCCACTGAACAGGTGTTCATTTAGTTGGCGTGACGCTATTGTCTTGTGCACATCCCAAGTTCGATTTCGGTCGGTCAGATTTACCGTGTGTTTCGCTTACCCGCTGGTGACTATACTTTTTTAGTTATAAACTGTAATATTTCACACTTTTATCATAAAATGGCTAGTCGTGATTTCAGTAGAAGTGTACGGCCTACTGACCCGGACTTTGGTGATCGGATTCAAAGGTTGATGGCTAATGCAGACAGTGATAACGATAGTGATTTCAGCGTGATCGACGATTCAGATGCCGATCCGGACTTTGTCATCTCAGACCACGAGGACCAAGTCATACCAGGAACACCTAGTTCTTCAGAAAGTGAAGAAGATGATATTGTGAATCTACATAATAATGTGGACAACATAATAAATGCAGTTGCTGAAGGAATTGATCATCTTCCTGAGTACTTTTTGGAGCGAATGAAAAAAAATAAAACCGGGCCTCCAAATGCATGGAAAAGTGACCCACCTCCAAGAAATGTACGATCTCCAGCCAGAAATATTATTTTGACTAGACTACCAGCAATGAGACCAACTGCAAGATCTTTAGGCAACAATCCTGAAAAGAAAGAAGTCTGGAAACTATTTTTTGATGACGATATCATTTCGAAAATAGTTACACATACTAACATCAAGTTGGCAAGTGTTCGGTTGAATCTTTCAGCAAATACTAATCAAAGCAACTACCGAGACACTGACATGGAAGAAATTCAAGCTCTCATTGGCTTGTTAGTACTGGCATCGGTTCTTAGATCAAATGATGAGAAAATGAAATCCCTTTTCACTAAAGATGAATGCAGTCGCCCAATATTTCGTGCGACGATTTCTGAAAAGCACTATGAGATACTCATGGGATCGTTGCGATTTGATGATGCACAAACACGTGCCCAAAGAAGGAATGATGATAAAGCTGCTGCTATTTCCGAAATATTTTACAAAATCATTTCAAATAGCCAGGCAGCTTACAGCCCATCTGAGTTTGTAACAGTAGATGAGTTGTTGGTTCCCTTCCGAGGGCGTTGTGCATTCCGAGTCTACATGCCTAAAAAACCTAAAAAATATGGCATAAAGGTGATGTGTCTGACAGACGCCAAGACGTCATATCTAGTGAATGCCTACATCTATACTGGTAAAAACAGCGATGGCGAAGGATTGAGTGAAAAGGAACATGAGATGCCGGTAGCTGTTCAATCTCTTACAAGATTATGTAAAGTTATTGAAGGCAGAAAACGCAATGTTACCGCCGATAATTGGTTTACCTCGTTGGATGGTGTGAAGCAACTTGGAAAAATGAAACTGACATACGTGGGCACTGTCAGAAAGGACAAAAGAACTATCCCTGAAGAGTTTCAAGCCTGTCGAAGACGGCCTGTTGCCTCTACACTGCATGGCTTTCGAGGAGAAATGACACTCTTATCTTTTGTGCCAAAACAGAACAGATCAGTTTGTCTCATATCTACGTTTCACCATTCCATTGAAACAAATCAGAACAAGAAGAAACCTGAGGTGATTAGTTTCTACAATGAAACAAAGTCAGGGGTAGATGTACTGGACATGAAGTGTGCAGTGTTTACTTCCAGCCGAAAAACTAGAAGATGGCCGCTTGCAATGTTTTATCGCCTAGTGAACATTGCCAATGTCAACAGTTTCATTGTGTATATGAGCTACTCCGGCACTCAGATGACAACCAGATTTGAGTTCACAAAGCGTTTAGCCCATGAGCTGATTGTTCCGCATCTTCAGAAGAGGCTTGAAGGTGTGGTAAATCTTCCACGGGACTTGACTGTTGACATCAAGAAGATCCTCGGTGATAATCCAGATCCTCTACCAGCTGCAGGTGCTCTTACCGACCGATTGGAGAAGCGGAAAACCTGTGAGAAATGTCCGCCAAGCAGTGACAGGAAGACACAACACAAGTGCTTCAGATGCAATGTGCCAATCTGCGGTAGCTGTCAAATCCGGTCCTGCTTTGAATGTGCCGCTTTGTGAAAGATTTGTTGAAAAGTGAGTAAAGTACAGTAATATGTAAAAATGTTATGTCGTTCACATGATTAGACTGAGTTTCTACAATATGCTTCAATTTATAATTTGTATTCAAGCTTTATAGGTTTCGTTAATTTCAGTTTCATGTTTTTTTTAATGATTGACATGTCAATTATGTAAAATAAAAACTTTTTTTGATTGTAAACGCTTAATAATTATTGTAGTACCTTATTATTTACCTCATTTTAACTGAAAAAAAACATAACAATAAAAAAAAACATAAAAAGTAACGATTTCGGTCAAAATTACCTTATGTTTCGCTTAGTGTCACAAAAATCATGTTTCGTTATAAGTGTTAAGATCACTGACAGCTCCTTTCTTCGACAGATTGGGACAGTGCTCCAATCTAAGTCACATCAACCTTCTCAATTACATCAACAGCTCTGGTTGCCTGTAGATATCTACCTACACTATGACTTATTTCAAATAAATCTGCATTCACGTATTATTGACTTCTACAAACGATTATACAGCCTTTTATTACTGTTGTACTACTGAAATCGTGAATAGTTGCAAAGTTTGTTGATTTTTAGTAATGTTTTTGCCCCGCAAAATGGTCTCATACCTATATTTGATTAAAATATATTTACATTCATACATGCATACAATTTCGTGATTGATAGCAGATTCTATCTCATACACGTTCACGTCTGCACAAATTTTAGTCACGCATGATTATAGCATGACCCAAGTTGTCCAAGTTCGAATAAATTAAGATTAGCAAAAATTAATTCTTTTTATACTTATGATTTTATTAAACATTTATAATATTTTCATTATTTATGGACATGTGGCTGATTCGGCTGACTTCGCTGGTTTCTGTCTCTATTCCCGACTGGCTCGTACGGGACATTTATGGACTCCCATAAAAAGCAGCAATAACATTTCACCGTTGCTCGAGTGTAGACGATTAATTTGCTTCCGCATAAATATGATCCTGAATATCAGTCAAGACCTTGAGTACGAGAGAGCTGTCAATGTCAAACTAGAATGGTACAAAATCAGCTTAACTTAAAATTCAGAAATAGGTAAATGATATGTAAAATTGAACTACTTTTGCTTTAATTTACTGTGAATAGTGAATTAGGCCACCAAATAAAACCCTGGCTACGTCCTGGGTAGACGCATTCCTAACCTAAACTAGCAACTAAGTAATCACAAAAAATCCAGCCATATCCGGACACTCACAGAAAATGTGTCGGTGTGTTCCAGCATCTATCAGATTCAATCCGCATTCTATCTCATCCGGTACAGATACAGCCCCAGTGCAGTTGATTATGATAGGTTTCGAAATAAAATAAAAAAAGGACATCCAAAAAAACTTTGCCTGGCATGCAATGGTCTAGGTACCAGGCGAGCTGCTATGGAGCTCAGTACCAGATCCATATTTGTCTGCGCGCGTGTTTTCGTTTTGTGTAACAAGTACACATCTAGGGTAAAAGGTTAGGGATTGACCTCTTCAATATTCTCGGCCAGAAAACTTGACTGGAAATTTTAGTTAAATTATGATGAAATCGGCTCCTTTACAACCCAGAAGTTGATAATAAATAATTCTTGATAAGTTTTAACCAAATTTTTTATAGGCGAGTTGCAACGCTACAAGTACACTCGAAGCATATAAAGAGTAGAAGCCCACATTATAGAGGTTGAGCCCACTCATCCACAATTGTAGCACTCCAATACCTTTAATGTTTGGGCAATTTTGACAATGTACATCGGCGACGTCCGTCCAGGTCACTGTCTGTGGTCTCACTATTAATAGCGCATTCATTGCAGCCCGCAGCCCGCTTTGTACCGCACCACCCAGGAAGCCGCGATAGCAGGTGGACGCAGCAGCCGATGATGACCATATGACGCGATGCCAAGGCGTCGTGAGGGGCACATGCGCCAAATTACTTAATTCAAATGTGTGTTGATTGTAGCTATGCGGCCTTTTCATTTCGTCACCAAAGTTTTGCGCCAAAGCGTCCAAAACAATTGCACGCACCAAAGCATCCATAGTACTATCATGAACCATCATGCCCACGTAGACGTTGGGACGGTATTCGTAGCCCAGTATAAGCGGCTCATTTTTTAGGAAATTGCCTGAGTAGCCGGCTTTCCGCCAGTGACCATCACTGTAACCAGCTATAAAGCTGGTCACGCTTTTCTCCGCTTTCAATTTATTATTCATAACTTTGCGCAACTCCACGGGCACTGGCGGAGAGATGTTGATCTGTTGTAAACAATTTAATGGAATTGCGAAGATAAGAGCATCGGTTGTGTGGATATTTTGTGTAGAGTCATGCACCTCAACATAGTCTTTGTAATGACATATAGATTTCACTCTTCGCGAGAGTAGAATTTCTGTATGTTGCAATCTTTGTGTGAGTGCCTTGAGTAGTTGCGTGCTGTCGAACTCTAGCAAAGTATTCGGGCATTCCAAGTAGCTAAAATGGGTCTATCTAATTTTGTTCTAAGCAACAAAAATGTTATATTGAGCTTACATATTGATTATATTTTGTAAGCCACCGCAACCATAACAAAGGCTCATGAATTCCTTGTAAGTGATATTAGTCGCCTTCGAACCGCAAACCAATTCCACTAGATTCATCATAAATTTACGGGATTCATTGAAAAATAACCGGTTTTTTATATGTCTCTCCATTTTAGTTGAGTCTTTTCTTATGCTATAAGGATCCAATGAGGCCATCGAGGAAAGGTAAGTTGTAAATTTTAAAATGGACCGTTAGCTGTCTATACACACAGACAATTGCGCTTACCTAAAGCGTCCTGGCTTGAAGAAGGGTGTCTTCAACTGCAATTCCTTTATGTAGCGTTGCAGTTCGTATTTGGCCAAATTTGCGGATACACTTTGATCCAGTTCCCAACAACGCGGCAATGTTTCATCTACAATTGTCCGCTGCCGCGTCGACACTCCCAATCGATGAAGCAACTGGTGCATATGTGTTTGTGACTCTTCTAACCATTTGGCGCCGATTTCACCCAGAGGTGATTGTAGCAAATTCCCACCAACGACAACATCTGCCTCCAGTATTCTGATTCGTAAAGAGGGATCTTTTTCCAAAAGTCGATATGCCGTCACCAATCCAGATATACCCGCACCCACTACTAAAACATCCACCTTTGGAGAGCGTTCAGGTGGTCCGAGTTGTATTTCACATTCAATTTCCATATTTTAGGCGAATTTTCAAATAAAACTGTGATTTCTGTCAAAACTCTGTTTAAATTCACAATGAAAACGTGAAATACAAATCTGTTAGATTGATGCGCATAAACGTAAATATCGTCGGTGATAATGAAAAACCGAGTATGAACAGTTTTAAAAACCGCATTCGTAAATTCCATAAAGCAGCTACTTGAGATCTAGTACCTGCAGGCTCCAAGCGTTGTTCTGCTCTTATTAGAACCATACCACGAGATTTGCCTTGCCAGTTACCGTCAAAACAATAATACCCTTCCGCTATTGTTATTAAAATGGCCGCAAAGTAGTGAATCTACAATGAGACTAGAGAGTGTCTGAAAAGGAGAAGGTGCCTCCTCGACACATTCCAGTATTACTTAGCTTAGCTTTACCTTTAGCTGCTCTTTGGCAGGCAGTAGAAAATCTTCGAGAGTATTTCTGCCTTGAAAAAGCATCTCATAAAAAACCATCTTCCGTTCGGAGGCAGCATAAAATTCGCTCCATTTGTGTAAAAACTTAAAGACGCATACCACAAATTGGAGGAGGAGCTCGGCTAAGCTCTCAGTAAAGGATGTATGCGTCAATTAAATACACATATAATGTATAGAGATTAAGGGGCAGTCAAGGTAATCAAAGACTCAAAACCAAATTTATCAAGTCGCTTCCAGTTTTTTTACACGTATGCAAGATTCGAGGATGTAACTTTCACTCGGATCACTAACATTTTACACCAAAGCTCCGCCTACTCCTCCATATAAACAAAACGTTACAAGGCATCAGAAATAAACACAAGTACTGATTGGGAATGGGAAGCCATTCAAGAACAGCTATTACATCTAATGAAAACAACCGATTGGTGCGGCCTCTGGGCTGGAGGAATAATCGGGCCATATTTCTTCAAAGACGAGTCTGACGCCAATGTAACAGTGAATGGCGAACCCTATCGTGCAGTGATAAACAACGTATTGATGCCGGAAATTGAAACCCGTGATCTCCAACAAGACTCCGCTGGTGTTACTTGCCAGACAACCCGTGAAACAATGGATTTACTACGTTGCCGTTTCGGTGAGCAATTTATCTCTCACCTCGTACCAGTGGGTTGGGCACCAAGATCTTGTGATATCACACCTTTGGACTTTTATTTGTGGGGGTATGTACAAGCAACGATTGAGACGTTGTAAACCTACATTACTAAAGTTATACATGAGATACGGACCGAAGTCCTCCAGCAAGTCACTCAAAATTGAAAGGGATTATCTTTAAAAAATAAATGTCATGAATGGTTCTACACAAAAATAATAAAGATTACCCACCCAATCAATTTTAGTTTTGGTTGTTTTATTTCAATTTATAATCCTATACCTCTAAATTGATCATAATTTACTAACTCCATGAAACAAACATAACTAACAGAGTACAACTAAAGCCATATTTAGAATTGGCTAAAATAATTATTTGTACGCATTTAAAATGTAACAGCAAAGCATTTAAAGCGGAGTCTTCTAATATTGAGCTGGCCCTGTTAGATACAAAACCTTCGGATGGCGCGTCGAATAAATTATAAGTTGTTCGATGTAAGGAAGTCTGCCTAGATTGATTTACTAAATTATGCAACATTTTCTAAAAATTTCTATTTCACTGTTATTAGTATTCGTTTAAATCTTCTTCAAAATAGTCTGTAGTTTTGGAAGTATAGCTTCAAGCTCTGTCTTCAAAAAATTTGTTAGAAAAATAACATAGTCTGACATACTCGTTTTCGAATTGATAAGTGACTGGCCAAGAAGGCGTTTATCACTGAAAGAATAATTGCAAAATATTAAAATACTATTATGATTCAAGACAAATAGCTGCCAACTGTATGCAGTGTAAAAAATACATACGATATCTAATAACAGTATCTCGTTAAATGAAGATGTATTTTTACTTTTACTTAGGGCGGATAGTAAATTGAAAACTTTGAGGCCGTTTTTCTCGAATTTGGAGGTTTCTCTACTTTGCCGATTTTCCAGTAAATCGAATAATTCGTAGACGATACTTTTTTAAGTCGTATTTGGTATTTGTCAAGAAGACAAATGAACAATTTTACACCAAAATTCAAATTGTAGAAACTTATTATATACTAGCAAACCCGGCCCCCTTCGCTGGGCACACTAAAATAGAATAGATATGGTTTAGAACAGAAAATATATGATTTTCATATTATTTATTTCTTTATTCTTTATTCAAGCGCTTTGGCATAAACAATATTTTTTGTTTTTCTATTTGTTTTTGAACAAAAAAACAAAAAACGAAAAAAATTGTTTTTTCCACGAACACATAATTTCATTCGGATTTCACATTAAATTCTCAAATTTCGTAAGAAATTATTCACTGTTCCAAAATCCACTCCAAAAAAAATCACAAACAATTTTTACATGTTGCACTTACGTTTTTTCCTTATGGCATCCAAATCAGAAAGAAATATTGACACATTTTAACTCACACTGTCAATTTGACAGTTCAGTTCCGCCCCAAGCGTTAAAAAAGTAAGCGACATTATGGCTGGTTCAAAAGAACGCTGTACCCGTTGCCAGTGCTCCGAATTACAACCAAACTTTACGAAACCCATTTTCAATACTTACTTAACAATGTGCATAAGTTTGGTTTAATTCGGTGCAAAGACACGGCGGGTCTACGTTTTGGCATATATTTCGAGACCCCAGTCATCAATAGGTATGAAAATTACCCCGTATTAAAGCACTTATCAACAGCTTTCATATGATACCCATATTGTACATACACAACCAAAGGTTACCCGGGTCCACGTTTTGACCTATATCTCGAGACCCCAGTCACGGAGTGGCATGAAAAATACTCTGTACTAAAGCATTCACCAACAGCTTTCATTTGATACCCATATTGTACATACACGTCCGAAGGTTACCCGGGTCCACGTTTTGACCTATATCTCGAGACCCTATCTACCAATAGGTATTCAAACTATACGGAAATCATCTTCAATACCTACTTAACAATGTGTGTAAGTTTGGTTTAATTCGGTTCAAAGACACGGCGGGTCCACGTTTTGGCATATATTTCGAGACCCTAGTCATCAATAGGTATGAAAATTACCCCGTATTAAAGCACTTATCAACAGCTTTCATTTGATATCCATATTGTACAAACACATTCTAGGGTCCACTTTGGTCTCTATCTCGAGACCCTAGTCACGGAGCGGATGGAAATACTCTGAACTAAAGCATTCACCAACAGCTTCCATTTGATACCCATATTGTACATACACATCCGAAGGTTACCCGGGTCCACGTTTTGACCTATATCTCGAGACGCCAGTCACGGAGCGGCATGAAAAATACTCTGTACTAAAGCATTCACCAACAGCTTCAATTTGATATCCATATTGTACAAACACATTCTAGGGTCCACGTTTTGGTCTCTATCTCGAGACCCTAGTCACGGAGCGGCATGAAAAGTACTCTGGACTAAAGCATTCACCAACAGCTTCCATTTGATACCCATATTGTACATACACGTCCGAAGGTTACCCGGGACCACGTTTTGACCTATATCTCGAGCCCTATTTCCAAAATAAAATATAATTCATGTTACTCGTGGATGATGTAGCTTTCGAATGGTGAAAGAATTTTTAAAATCGGTCCAGTAGTTTTTGAGCCTATTCATTACAAACAAACAAAGTTTTCCTCTTTATAATATTAGTATAGATAACAACATGTAGCAAAATTTTTTTGGTGGAAATAATCGTTCGAATGAGTTGACAATTCAAAGATTGATGAATAAGTTTGAATGAATTTCAAGGATAGAAAAAGGTCTATCATACCAAAAACTGCACGTTGCTACTGAGCGCAACGTTTTGCTGAACAACCTTTAACACCGATATCCCAACTTTCTCAACAATTAGACATTCAAGAATGGATTTTTGGCGGATTTTACCCGTAAACATGCTCATGGTGAACATTTAAATGATGACGTTTTTGTTTTACTCAGAGCCGTATTTTGAATAAAAATAATGAAACCTAAAGAATCTAAATTTTTACTTGTTTTACTTTAAAACAACAACTAGGTGCATCTTTTATATGGCCTTGTCGTCAGTTGATTAATTTGCACCTACCCGTTTTCGTTTGTGCACATCTGATGCCCAGTTGTATTTTTCTTGTATCAACTTGTTCAGAAAACATGAGAGAAGGACAAAAGAGTGCAAGTCTGATATACACACATAACGTGACGATAAGTAGCTCAATTCAAATGAATATCTTAAAACACAACACCAGAACAACTGGAAAATATTTATTTAGCTGGTCTATATTTACTTATCTAAGATGCAATTATTATGAATTTGAGCTTTGAATAACTTTAACAAGGAGAAATTGAATTAGTTGAAACCTTTTAATGAAAACCTTATTACGGGCAAGAACCGACAACAAACCTTTTGAGTGTCGATGCCCAGATTGCCAATTCAGTTAACTTTGCTTTGGACCATAGAAAACAATTTCCAGTTGTGAAAGTACTGCTTTTTTAATATAAAATTAAACATTAAGTATTTCTATAAATTTCAAATCAACTTAACTAGTTCTAGTAAAATAAATGCCATCATTTAGCTTTCCCGTTTGCAACGTAATTTGCTCTTTCTTGGGATACGATTCTTGTTAGCTCCTCACCACCACTTTCGACTGCCTCATCTTTGAGAGTACGTTTTCCGAAAAGCTCACCATCTGCTATCGTTTCTGGCATTGGTTTGTTAAGCGTCTCCGGCAGCATTAAAGATAAAAGACCTGCAATGAAAGCCAAGGCACCACAAATCATTAAAGGCAAAGGACGCCATATTTCGCCCAGTAAATTTAAATAGGGTGCCAAAATGCCGCCTATACGCGCTACCATTGATGCGGCTCCTAAGCCAACATTACGCACCACAGTTGGAAATTGCTCCGCTGAGAAAATATATATGGTTCCATACGATGCGGTAATGGCCAGTTTGCCTACCATAGCACAAAGTATAATGATCCAGTTTTTATCGACAGGCACAACTATGGTGAGCA
The DNA here is from genome assembly GCF_027943255.1 of Anastrepha obliqua. Taxonomy (NCBI): domain Eukaryota; kingdom Metazoa; phylum Arthropoda; class Insecta; order Diptera; family Tephritidae; genus Anastrepha; species Anastrepha obliqua. Next base: position 182,589,392 of record NC_072892.1, on the reverse strand, counting down.
GTAGGCTGATACCTGCGACAAGCATACAACCACAGAGAATTGTACGCCGGCCCCAGCGATTAAGTGTGAAGAGAAGGAATGAGTAGCCTGGTATTTCAACAGCTCCCGAAATCATAAAGTTAAGTAGTACATTGCCGCCGAGATTGTTTGTGTTCCAAGATAGTCCATAGTAGACACCGCTGTTGACAAACCAATCGAAGAAAATTAGCAATGTTTTTCGTCGCAAATTTGGATATTTTAGAAGATCGAAGACAGTCGATGCCTTTTCATCTGCATTGTCGGCCGAGCTCTTCTCTATTTTCTCTCTCTCCGCCGCTTCATCAATTAGATTGTCATACACTTCGCTAGGTATGGTGACACGATTTATACGTGCCGCCTTTTCTATGACTACAATAGCCTCCTCTTTTCTACCCTTAGAGAGCAACCATCTGGCCGATTCCGGTATGACCCAATGATAGCACATGAACAGCAATCCTGGTAGAGTCAGCGCTATTTGTAACCAACGCCAATCGTGAATGAAGTAAGCAAAACCAGCAGTTAACATAAAACCAACTGAGAAGAACATTTGTACAGCTACTCCTGCGAATAGACGATATGAGGAGCCCACCATCTCCATAGCAATGACATACGCCACCAGAAAGACACCGGACGTCGTTGCACCCACAATCATACGAGATATTGTGTAGGTAAAGTACTCAGGAGCCACGCCAGCTATCACACCGAAGATAACCTGTATGACCAAAGAAGTGAAGAAAATCGGCTTGCGTCCATACTTGTCTGACATCTGGCCAAATATAATACTGCCCAACAACACGCCAAGCATGAAAAGGCTATCACTAGTGGCAGTTAATAAGCCACGACTGCATACCATGTCCCATTCAGTTACGGCGCTGTTCTCATGCTTAGACCGGTCGTATACGTAGTGATTGCATTTGACAGTGCCGTTCTCCGTGGCCGGCGAGGTAGCTGTTTGTAAATAGTCCACTGTATAATCGGCATCATAGTATTCGCATCTCTGGTATTTGCCGGTAGCAGAGTCGTACGGATAAGTAAGATTCCAATGGTCTTTCGGAAAAGAGTCGTAAGTTGCATTCAATGCATTCTCAAATGGTAATAGACAGCGAAATTCTGGGCGCGCTAAAAGGAAGACACCAGCAAGCTTATGGAAGGCGCATGAAATGGCAGGTAAACAAAGTAGAAAATAAATTTGTTTCTGATATTTGCCAAAATCGCCCAAATATGTGATGACGTCGTCGTAACCCATCCTAACGGCTTTTATATGTATGTATATGCGAAATCAGAGAATACCTCGCCAAACGAATCCAGCTAAAATCTAGCAAAGTATTGTGCTTAATTTCTTTGCCAATTTTGTTTTTATATATATTTTGTATGTGTCTGTGTGCGCACGTGCGTGACACATGAACAATAGCGTGGTAGATGGTGCGTAAAGAAGTTGACCTTAAGACAACGCCGTTGGTTTAAATGACGGCAATTTGTAACTCGAAAACAAAAGTGTCTAATTCAACGAAGTAGAAAAGAGCTTCACTGAAATGTTTGCCTAAAGTAATGAAATGCACTTCACTAGCCACTAGCGAAGAACAAATTGTATATGTAAATTTGTAGTTAATTGATTGCTTTTTGTCGCTTCTGTCATCAGCGCTGGGCCAGCAAAATGTTTGGCTTTGGTTATAAGTTGTAGTCTCCGTTAACTGTATAATGCAGCGCTTTATGGAGTAATCGTAACACCGCCTCTTATTCTGCTTACATAGCTTATTCCGTTTTTTTTTTCAGCTGAAAGTCGAAAAGGTCTTTCGTTTTTTATTTCTAAAAAAAATTCATGGTTCTGCTTCGTAGTTAATAATTCAGTTCTTAGCAACGAGTTATACATTTGTATGCATACAAGTGTGTGGTTATCGCATTGAATTCATTTCGCGTTGCGTATACGTCACCACTCACACGTTCAAAGTCTATGCAACACATGCCGTTCATATATGCAATTATACTTCGCGCAAATAAATAATTACCAACTGTGCACGTTTAGTTTTTTAATAAAATGTTCTATTTTTTTAATTAGTATATTTGCTTTAGCTGACAATAAACAACAATGCCGTGTTATTTGATTAATTTCACATCAAAAAGTCTTGTACCAATATCAGGCATGAACTGAAGTGTTTCGAAATTATGACTTTATGGTTCCCGCGCGCTGTGTCAATCAAAATCACAAAACCCACAGCTATCCGAATGAAACCATTCGCGATCTCTGCCAACGGACTACTAACAGCAAGCTCTTTAAGTGAATCTCCAAAAGCCTTCTGATGCCGTTAAAGCATTTGAAGTCAACGCTGTGAGTCATTTTCTCACATTCAACGCCATACTCACTTCCGATGGCGGCAACGGATATCTGTGTTGCTCAGTGGTGGATGGCTGATTTACAATGCTAAGACAAATACTCTCAATCGCTCGGTGCGAACAGACAGCTGACAAAGTTCTGCTCAAAGTGCTCAAAGTACTCAAAGTTTCGTCATTGCCAAAAACAACAATTTCTCAAGCAAAACGTGAGGCAATAAATAAATAAATAAATAAATAAATAAAAGCAAAACAATAGCGTCATTATCTCTAATGCCGAATGCCTAATACCCTTCCCAAGCTCGCAAATTACATATACCCTAGACTTAAAAATAATTTTTCAAAAATTCTGCTGTTACTATCATTATTTGAATTTAAAATCAATTCTTAATTTTAAAAGCTAAAGACGTGCATAAAGTACAAAATAAAAAATAATAATAAATGGAGATGCCGTTAGATGTTTGGCTAATCTCCTCCACCTATTTGTGGTGTGCGTCTTGATGTTGTTTTACACGTTATAAATATAGTAAATGCTAAATTGCTGTTGGGATAAGAGTTATATATTTTAGTTTCATAAAAATTCATTGTAACTTTGTAATTAAAAACTTGATTCCTGATATTTCCGAAAACCCTGGTTATAGTTTGGTCTTTGTATGCCAAAAGGTCAACAATACTTTTCCGATTACTCTCAAATTAGGTTTTAAGAAGGCAAGGTTAAGCGCTTAATAAGGCGCATGTTATCTACTATAGAAGAACGACACAATTTTTTAAAGTGTGACTGACTTTAAAGCTGGAGGCAATCATAAAATTACTGAAGCTTACTTTTCAAATTAGGGAAAACAAATATAGCGACAATAAGAGGGGAAAGCGGACGGTATGAAACTCTGTTTATTTGCCTTAAGTTTACGCAACGTAAGATATGGTGGAACGGAACTCGGCTGATGGTAAACATTTGCGCCCGCACATCATTCAGGCAAATATTTTGAGGAGAAAATCACTGAATGTCGCAGGAGTATATTTAGACCTTCCATGTTTCATACGATCAGTTATAAGTCGCTTGCTCACGGTTTGCTCAAGGCGTATTCATTGCAGCTGCCGGCACCAGACCAACAATAACAATAAATATCACGATAAAAGAAAGTGGAAAAGTAAAAGGAAAGGACGAACTATGAAATAAGTATACGAGTACGACGATAGTGCAAATGGAACGGCTTTTCGTCGCCTCTTTTTATGCTGACATCCGGATGACCAGCTGGTTTACCGATACCACCTTTAATAGATTCGCCCTGGTTCTGCTACTCGTAACTACTCATACAGTTTTATTTTGCGTTTTAAAAGAAACTAGTTTGAACTAGAAGTGTTTTAAGCAGAAACGCATTCTGTGACTTAACATTGCCTGCAGAGGGCCTACTGTATTAGGAAAAATTCTTCTATAATTTCAATTGCATGCTTTATGGTAAATCCGGTACCAAGCGAATCTTTGTTATTCGATTATGTTATGAATAGTTTATGAATTTTAGGAGCGGAACTAAGGTGACATCTAGTTTTAGCTAATTATACCATTAAACTTATATAACGAAGATTTTAGTTCGGAATCATAAAAAGTAAAATTGAAATTTTATATAAGCACTCAAGCAGTGATGCAAGCAGACAATATATATATAATATATATATACACACTTTATTGGGTGTTGGGCCGAACTCGTCCTCTTATTTGTCGTGTGCGGTTTTATGGGGATCTTTTTCATAGCAGAAATACTTTCGGAGGTAAGCCGTTGCCTGCCGAGGGGCGTCCGCAATTAAAAAACCACTTTTTCTATCATTTGGTGTTTTATGCACGAATATTCGAACCTACGGCGGCCGCCTCATTTCATTTCATTAAGGGTATAGTACCCATAACTTGTAGCTACATTTTTAGCGCCAACGAAGTGATTTTTTTGTTGATAAAAGCCGGTTGTTGCCGCTACTGAGCCATATGAGCGTGAGTTGCCGAAATTGGCGAATTTTCACATTTCAACCGTTTACACTGTGAAATACATAACATACATATTTATATATTATATATATATGTATCCACTATGTACATATGTACATCATTATTAAGCAGGCAAATCGTTTAATGGTTTTAACACATAGTACATATGTACATACATACATATGCGTTTAGAAATGCACGTACATACATACATACGTATTTACTCACACATGAGGACGCGAAAATTATCTTTGCGCTTTACGAGTAATAAGCTGCTATGCATTAGCGCCAAGTATTAGTATTGAGTGCAGCGCTATTCGCTATTGTTTCAAAACAAACGAATTAATTTTTGTACTGCAGTTATGAATCTGATCTGAGGTCTGTAATATATTCTCAGCTCGTTCCAGCTTGATTAGGGTTCGTTTAACTCTGGACCGTCATCCTTCGTAACAAAAATATTTAAGGGTCTCGTTTGCATGAGTGATGCCCAAATTTTGCCATTGCCCACTTCAAACGAAGTCAATTGCTCTATCTTCAATTTACTGTTTGATATTTAATTGAATGCTGTTGACAAGCATTGTGCCTGTGTATGTATACATTGAAATTAGAATAGTTTAATTACATAATATTGAGTATTTGCAAACTTTTTCTCAAGTGAGCTACAAATAATTTCAACTAATTGTAAACACGAGTATGAGAGCGGCAATTGACGATTGTGTGCATACTTTTTATGCGAGCCTTAACTCAATGAACAGGGTCTTTCAAATTCGAGTGTTTATAACAGCGTCTCTTTTGGCAAATGCTAAGCAGAAAATCTACTAAAATCAATTCGATTTAGAACGAGAACTTAAACAAAAAGTACGAAAAATATGGATCTGTGGAAATTGGACAATCGCAAAATTACGGATATTTCGAGGCCAGGATAAAATATTTTATCAATAAATTGTAAACGACTGGTTTGGTACATGACAAAAACAGCAGTGCATGTCCGTGTTACTGTTGTTTTACTTAACGTCAACGAATTTCTATATCGAGATATGTTAACAACGAGTTTTCTTGTTTATTATTGATGGAATAGAATGGAATGAAACGATATGTGGTTTCAACAAGACGGTGTGGCATGCCTCACAGTCAGTAAACAATGATTTCACGATATTCGGCAGCGATTGGGTAGCCATTCGAACGATTTAAAGTCTTTGGACTATTTTCTGTTGACCTAATATAATTATCCCATTTATACCTAAATTTCATTTCATTTTAATGATCACTAAATAATAATAATATTCATATGTATATATAAACATTTCTAAGCAGCAAAAATAAATAAATGTTATAACAAGTGACTAACGAAAATATGCTTGAAAGTTAGTTTAGGAGAGAGAAAATCAAATTCTATGAAGGAAGAACAAGATTTAATTTGTGATAGTATAGGGTGATCAATTAAGAGGAGTTTTTTTCATTTGCGTTTTTTTTACAGATCGCGCGCGAGTTGTGGCAAGCTGTCATCGTGGATTTGTTGAACAGCGTTTGGCATTTCATCATGGAAAGACTCACACCGCAACAACGTTTACAAATTGTTCAACTGTATTATGAAAATCAGCGTTCTGTGCCATACAGCTCGTGAAACAATGACTTTATTGAGAAGTCATTTCGGAGAGCAGCTGATTACACGTTTAGGACCTGTGAGTTGGCCACCAAGATCTTGTGATATCACACCTTTGGACTTTTTTCTTTGGGGATTCGTGAAGTCCAAGGTCTATGCTGATAAACCAGCTACGATTGAAGCTCTGAAAGCCAACATTACGCGTGTTATTCACGACATTCCAGTCGAATGATTAAAAATTGGACCTTCAGAATGGACCACCTTAAGCGTAGTTGCGGCCAACATTTGAATGAAGTTATATTCAAAAAGTAAATGTCAAAGAATGTCCTTTCAAATGATAAATAAAGGTTTTGAACATAATTTACATTTTTTTTTTTTTTTAACTATTGAAAAAAGCACCTCATGATTGATCACCCTATACTTTCCTTTCTTAGCATGGCATAGCACAACAAGAATATGTACATATGTACATTGAAGATCATTAAAATAAATGTTAAGAGGAAGGTAAGGTCCATCAATATTACCCAAAAATACATCGAATACACAATAAATTGGCAAAAGAGTACGCTAGCATTTAAGGTCTGCAAATTTCAGTAAGTAAAAACAGTAGTATTTACATCTGCAAGCATTCACGAGGCGGTTATTTGGAAAAGCAGCAAATTAGCTTTCATAAATTGTAGACTCTCGACTATATTTACTTACTTCTTTTATATTTTTGTAGTAAAACACAGATTTTAGTTCAATATATTTATTCACAAACTTCTTTTAATCAAACATTAATCAATATATGCAGCGAAATTTTGTCGCATCACCATTATACCTGATGAAAATTGGATATGTATCTTTCCATTCGCATAGTCAACGTCTTTTGTTGGGCGTATTCAATGCACGGCGATCGCAGTCTCTTTGTTATGTAGAACTTGTTGTCTTTATTAGGCCGGTTATTCATTTTCCATATTCGGCCAACCTGCGCGCTAATTCGGCTCGAATCTTTTTACGAATTCAGCTAGTGTGGCGGTGCGACCCATACCTTCGTGGTTGTCAACCTTTTCAACAGTGCTGATGCTATTTAACTTCTTCATAATTATGTATGGGCCAAGATATTTCGGCTTTAGCTTTAACCCCATATAGCGTTCACTTAATGGCAACAAGCTCGCATATAGCATACTCGGGTTCGATCGCCGTCGATAACTTCATTGCCCAAAAATCCTTGTACTTCTCAATACTGTAGCAATGAGGATGCTGCGGTACGTCTGTATGTTCCTTGGCCCATTCGCTGCTTAATTAAAGTTAGCGGTTCGCATGCATGCACTGTTGTTGGTCATTTGGTGTAATGTGACACTGTTTTACTTTGTTAAAGTAACGCCCTATGTAGTATTTATTTAAATGGAGTGACTAACCAGTATATCGTTGGGGGGTTTAATCTTTTATCTGTTGAAATTTATTTTAATTTAAGTTAGTGTGTTTGGAAATATACATAAATATGCATTTTCTTAACAGTTTTCTTATCAATAATAGTCACAATGTATTTTGTTATTGTAATTACTAAGGTTTGACATTAACTGCCGAGTAGCGACCACTATTAGAAAAAGCTTTTCGTCTGTGTAACACGCGAACCTCAGTATTTATACATCATCGGAACCGTTTAGACGCTCTTATGAAGCCGCCTAGAGAATATTATTTTTTATCCCTAATTTGCAAGTCGGAACGCCAATATTGTATTTCTTTTTAAGCAGTGGAAGACTAGTACCCCTTATGGCTAGCTCATCGGCCTTGCAATTTCCTTCAATATCTCTCCCGGGACCCATATAAGGCTGGCCTTGAATACGATGCTAATATCATTTATAGCTGCCAGGCATTCCTGAGCATCCTTTGATCTTAGTATAACTGCCTCCATTGATTTGATGGCCGCCTGGCTATCCGAGAAGATATTTATCGTAGTTTTTGCTACGGCGTGTGAATTAAGTTACACAGCAACATTCTTTATGGTTAAAACTTCGCTACAGTAGTCCGGAAGTCGGGCAGATAGTTTTAGGCCTAATTGTTTTGAAAAAGTTTCATAGCCTACTTTATTTTCTAGCTTGGATTCATCAGGGTAAAAATGTATTTCCCCTCTTCTCTATGGTCTTTGAGTTTATCACTCTCTTCTTGACGGTTTGTTAGTCTTGAAAAACCTGGCGAAGGTGGGTTTAGGGAAAGAGTAGTCGATTTCTTGATTATAACTACTAATAGGATGGCCAAACCGCTCGGTATTCTATAGTATTAAGTCTAAGCGCTGAAACGGCGGATACGTGTTTTCTTACCAGATTCAAAGCAGGCAAGAGGAGTAGCACCGCGAGCACTCTATTTGGGTAATCCTTAAAGCGCCGGTGATGCATAAAAACGCAGTTATTTCAATCTCGCTCATCAGTTTCATATAACTTGCCTTTTGAGTTGATGGCCAACACACAAGTATTCCGAACTACCGAAGTGTAAAGCCAATATGTTAATCCCCATTTGATTCCGACCGCTGTGTGCAATGCAATGTTGGCCTTTGAACCCTATTTTCAATATTAGGTCTTCACGTAGTTTCCTGTCTAATAAAAGTCCTAAATATTTAACCTTCTTTCAAAGGAATCTCTACACCCTTGAAAATTAGCGTGGCTTTGTTAAAGAGCAGAATATCCATAAGCGAGTTGGGATACTTGCCTTTAAACGCAAGCGCTAGCGTAAGCAGTGACGTGGCAACCCCCTCGTTGTGTTGGGGAGAGCCTGCTGATTGGTATAATGCCCCGTAAATACTCGTTGACAATCCTTTCTAGAACTTTGAGGAAGAAAGACGTGACACTATAGGTCTGAAGTATTTAGGATCAGCGTATGCGGACTGGTCTGCCTTAAATATGAACGAGACTTTCGTCTCCAATTTAAAGCAACTTATAACAATGATAGTAATGAACGGAGAGAATAGAATCCACGATTGCTGTAACTCTGCCGGATAAATACCATCTAATCGCGGTCAGTTATATAGACCAAAAGTGCTAATAGCCAATTTAATTTCCTCATTTCCTATATTTGCTCTACCAGCTTGTGGCCTGGGAAGTACGCGTCTAGGAGGAGACTTAAAGATTCCTTACTTGACGTGGTTCACGTATTTCCTGGACCCTTGAGATAGCCTAGGCTACATGGTGTCTTTGTAAAAATTCTTCTTAATCTGGTCGCTTCTGTAGTTTCTCCAATTACCTCACAATAATTTTGCCAGGATTTGCGTTACGCAGTTCAAACTACTTTTTTCAAAATCCTTAAGTTAGCTTTGTAGGCTAACCAGTCTTCGGACCTTCTCGTGGCCTTGTCCAAATTGAATAGTCCTATTGGATTTTTGCAACGAGGTTTTTTGTTTTTTTCACCAAAGTGTTTTTTTCTTTCCTTTGGCGTACAACCGGGCACCCACCTCCTAAAGAACTATTCATGGCTTTCGTTACATGATTAACCAATCCGTCCAGTTCACTGTATGTGGTGGGATCTTGAGTAGGTATCTTTAATTTGTTGAATACTCTCCAGTCGGTTTTTTAGATGTTTCTAAACTCATTGGGGAAGCTTAAGATCAGTAACAAATTCTATGTTACGATGGTCAGAGCAAAATTTTCTCTCAAGACTCGCAATCTCTTACCGTGAGTAGAAAAAAGGTCAAAAGCCAGGGTAAATCCAAAATTTCTGACCAAGTTTTTGTATCAAAAGTCGGTTCTGAGCTTAAATTCAAGACACTAAATTCATTTTTTAGAACTAAGTCTAATAATAACTCACCTCTACCATTAATGTCGGGACTTCTCCGACATTTGGGCATTTGCGTCGCAGGAGACAACCAGGAGTTTTTCAATTTAGCTGCCTCCTTAACAAGCGCCCTCACCTCATCTTGCGGGGCGTCCCCTTTGTGGGCAATGAAGCGGAGGCTACCCAAAAGCTGTTTTCACCCAGCTCAATGCCTGCCGCCACCAAATCGCTGCTGCTAAGCTGTGGAAGCAAGAAGATGCTTATATTATTTTTAGCTAGTATACGATTACGAATCTTACCCATGTGCTGACTGGCAATCAATTTAAAGCCCCTTACTCTCAAACCGCAAATTTTGTTGCCATTGATCCACGGCTCTTTGATGAGAGCTACATGATGTCCGCCGGCAGCCAAGCGGGCAGAAAGCTTCGCAGACGCGAGCCTAGAATAGCGGAGATTTATTTGGAGCAGTTTCACATGAATCTGCCCATTTAGCCTCCACCATGGGGGCGTCAACGTCTTCCTCAACGACCTCCTCACAATCGGCCTCGTCAGCGAGAATATCATCTTCATTAAACAACGGCTCCACAAGCCTATCTGAATCGGTCGAGTACTGGCTGCTGGATAACCGTTCTTCGTCACCGCTGTTGAAGTTAGTTCTATCGCTCTCTTCACCAAGTTTTAGAGCTGGCTCATCATTTCGGTAAATCCGAACGGCTACGTCGACGAACCCAAATCGGACCTTCCATCCTTTTTCCGCCAGTGGGGCGAGTGTTTCGGCGTTGAGAAGCAACAACACCTGTCTTCTACCTTCTACTGGCTCCTCAATCTTCCATACTTTCCAATTATGGGTTGGCAGGTCACCGTTGCAGGATTTAAATATCTGCTCTATTTTTTCCGGCTCCGCCGGCTTGGCAGGGATCCGTATTCGAGCTCTTGGTCTGCTTGGAATTTCTTCCTTGCTGATTGCTACGAGTTTGGCCCCCGGCCAAACCTCACCGACTTTACTGACGGCCACCCTGTGGAGCTGAGCTGACCTATTATCCTCACAAGCGATGAGCTTCGCCCTACCTTGGTACCAGCCGTTATCGTGACAGAGCGGAGGAGGTCCGGGGTTTTCCTCTAGAACCTGGAGATAGACTTCAGCAATAGCTTCCTCAACCGACTTCCATTTCTCCTTGGGAATAGTCCCTTCCTCCTCTGCTCTGTCAACGATGGCCAGTACCTCACCGCCACTGTTTACCACTTCGCCAAATATCGGGTACTTATGGCCACCTATTTTTGGTTTTTTGGCGACCCCTTCCTCTGTATGGTCAGGTGTACTTTGCCTTTTTGGAGCAGTATCCACCGGTTTTCCCGAGCTGGATACCACCCCCTTTGCCCATTCAACAGACCTGGCCTGTTCCACTGTTAACTGATTCGCTGGCACATCTCGTAACCTAGATAAAACCTTGATGGCCGCCTTCCTTTCGTAATAGGCCCGCTTCGAGGGACGGACATGCTTACGCACTCCCTCTTTTCCTACATTTGCAACATGTTTTGAGCTGCCTGGTTTCTCAACAACAACCTGCTGGTTAAACCTTAAAGCAGGTGCCCCTCCCCACCCTCTGATAGATGTTGGGGTGGAATAGGGCATGTTTACCCTAGGCGGAGTTGACCCCATAACTCCCGCCGTAAAAAGGCTAAAGGCCGGTTTTCCCAGTCCTCCTCTCCACCTACTGCCTCCTGCAGCACTTGTACTGGGACCAGCCCTATCGCTGAAGCCCCATATTCCCCCTGTCACTGGCGGTCTGACCACTGCCGTGCTCGAGGCCGAGGCAGTGGCCGAAGCCACCTCCGACGGTTTTTTTGGAGGACCGCCCTCCATCTTGTTTCTTCTATTTAAATTTCTGTTCATTTGTGTTCCCACGAGTTTCGGACAAAAGAGGTCCACCTGCACAGAGGTCCGTGTGCACAGGTAAGGCTAGATAGAACCGGAGGTCGCCAGGTATCCGGAGCACTCCGTTCGCGACTGGGCTATTTTTTAAATCTGGGTCCCCAGCCAGGCTGAACCTCGGCACGGGTCGTATTACACCTTGTTCAAACCCAGAGCTTTTTCAAGAGGTTTGCTCCTCCGATTGGCAGAATTTGGTCATCGTTCAAAAAGACAGCCCGAACCATGGGAATGGAGTGAACTCGCTCAATACTGGAATGTACGTAAACGAACCCACTATCATCCATTGATAAGGTCTGATTAATGATTCGACTAAGCCCCCGCACCACGACAAGGTGCCTACCTTCGCGGAGGATGTGTAAGTAAACAGGCAATAAATTATAAATTCTATGTGATTCATTTTGATTTCAATGAGAAAGGAAGAGCTAAACTCGCTCCGAAGCGAACTTCACATACGCGCACACATTTTAGTGAAACTTACTTTGGGCGGGTAAAATACCTATTTATGTTGAATCTAAATGAGGTGGGGAGCAATACTATTACCAAGTTTGTTTGGTATTTTATTGAGTCCTTATCAAGATATACGCATTTATCCAAAACGGAGTGTGGCACCGCTCATTTTGCTAAAATTTTACTAGAGTCTTATTTTGATTGGGTTCATCATTTGTGCCCAATTTAAAAAATTTCGCATCATTTGTAACAAAGATATCAAGTTTTCTTCTTTTTTGAAAAATAATGTTATGGGGGCGTGGTTGTAGACCGATTTTGCTCTTTTTCAATACCACCCTTCCTTGAGTAAACAGTAATTTCACAAAACAAAAACAAAACTTCACTTCAACGAAGCAGGAAAAATATTCGTACATTGCAATATACGTTTAAATTATTCATATTTAATAAAAATAAGGTGTTAGTAACTTGTGGGATAAATTTTCCGCTCAAGTCGATATGGTATGGAATGGACCAATTTAGAAATATCCTCTTTAGCAATTTTGCTCCATTCATTAATTATTACGTGTTTAAGCATTTCCTTCGAGGTTATGCTGTACTTATAAATGTCAATGGGATTGAGCGTGCGCAATTGGTGATTTGTGTTATACTGTTGGACGCTCTGCATCAGGCTAGTCTTTAAAATATTTAAATAAGAAAATTGATCCATTGTTAACTCTATAAAAACAAGTTTGCCAACTCTTTGTGCCACCATAAACCCCCAGGCCATCATCCAATCAGTCGTTGTTCAGACGGCAACGAAGTTCCATTAGTTGATTGTTTTCGTTAACACATTCCAAGTGACGTCAGCCCATCAACTGATTTTGTCAAATTTGCTCAGAGCCGAATAGCGGTATGTTAAATAGCACACCTCTAAACATCTTTTTCTCAAGATATATATATTAATATGTACAGGGTTGGCCATATTAAACTGACCCATTGAGTAACCCTATAACTTTTTACTGTAATTTCAGATCAGCTAATGACATACCGCGTTGGAAGCGTCAGTCGAAGGAGATTTATACCATGAAACAGTACACCCCAATAGAACGCGCTGAAATTGTTCAGCTGTACATTCAAAATTCCTTCTCGATTGTAAAAACGCAACGTGCGTGGAGAAAAAAAAATAAAGTGAAAAGTGCGCCGTCAAAGAACGCAATCAAGCAAATGCACAAAAGATTTTTGTCTTCCGGCACTGTGGCTAATACCCGACGTCCAAATAAAAAGCGGCCAAGACGATCTAACGAAAATATCGCGGCCGTACGAGCCAGTATCGAGTCATCGCCGCGAACGTCAGGTAATCGTCGTTCTGCTCAGTTGGACATCCCTCGGACCACTCTACGACGTATTATTCGTTTGGATTTGGGGATATTCCCGTACAAAATACAACTAAATCAACAACTGTTGCCGGCCGACAAGTCTCGTCGCTTGGAATATGCCAATTTTGTCGTCCGAATGGCCCAAATTGATGAGGATTTTTGGCATCAAATCATTATGAGTGATGAGGCCCATTTCTCCTTGAACGGAACCGTAAATAAGCAAAATTGCCGTTTCTACGCCACTGAAAACCCTCAAATTATTGAAGAGGTACCTCTCCACGACCAAAAAGTTACAGTCTGGTGTGGCATTTGCGCTGATATGGTCATTGGGCCGTTCTTCTTTGAAAATGGTTAACACCAACCATTGACCGTCAATCAAGAGCGTTATCGGGCCATGATAACCGATTTTGTGATGCCGATTGTTCGTGAAAATGGTATGGAGCACTTCTGGTTTCAGCAAGATGGCGCACCACCACACACAGCACGAGCCACCGTCAACTTATTGAAGACTTTGTTCCTTGGCCGTTTGATATCAAAAAGCGGCGATTTTGACTGGCCGCCACGATCACCGGACTTGACGCCACCGGACTTTTTTCTTTGGGGCTATTTGAAATCTAAGGTTTACGTCAACAAGCCAAAGACACTAGGCGCACTTAAGGCCAATATCCGACGGGAAATAGCCGCCATATCGGCCGAGACGCTGGACAAAACTATGGAAAACGCCGAAAAACGGGCACATTACGCTATACGAGCTAAGGGCGACCACTTGCGCGATATCATATTCAAAAAGTGATGTAAACGAATCTCCTTGAACTAAATTAAATGTTTTTCACAATGAAACACAAAAAAATGTTTCTTTTCCATATTTTTTTAATAATCACATGGGTCAGTTTAATATGGCCAACCCTGTATATAGTATCTCGACTTTTTTATGCCATTACATACAACCGTTTTGTGAACAAAATTATAATATAATACCGTTGGGCACAAGTGCGCGGGTATAAAAAGAAACTCAAGCCTGAAAGACCCTGTATAAGGCTTATAACGTTTGTTGAGTATTTTCTTGCTGCCATTCAACCTAATTGTTGAACTAATTGTGGGCACATATTTTTATCAAGCAGTCACACATACTCGTCATGCTGGCTCTTAATTACTGTTCCATGCATACTCGTACATTAGTGCAACTACAGCCCATGCTAACAATTAATAGCAACATTTAAAAAAATGTTCTTTTAATTTTACAAAGGTAAATTTCTTTTATATGTACATACAGTCTGTGCCAGAAAAAAGGTACCGCAATTATTCATGAAGTATAAAATATATATATGTATTTAAAATTTGCTTTACATGAAAGTATGCAAAAAGTCTCAATTACTCAATAAGCCGTGTAGTATCCATCGTTGGAGTATATCCTGGCATCTTCTCGGCATGCTTTGAACCAGCTTTTCTGCGTAGCTCGTCGACAAACAGTTGCTTTAAATCATGGACTGGCTTTCCGGCAAGATGCGTTTTCATAGCTCCCCACACATTTTCAATGGGGTTGGCGTCTGCGACGCCATTTCCTTGTTTTGTTGTTTTTCAATTTGTTTTTCTGCGAGCAGTGGTTTTGATGATGTGGGACGGTAGGATATGTTCGCCTCCTTCAGTCGGTGTTCGATGGTGTTGATACTCACATCTATTCCCTTTTTAGCAAGAATTGTGCGTGCTTGGCGTAATCGCAAAGGGTCCCGTTTAAAAAGTTGGATAATCACTTTATCCTGCTGCTTTTTTGTCGTCACTCGCTTCAAGCCACGCTCGGAAAAATCATAAATATTTTTGTACACTTTATACCGCTGATTCTACATCACAACAAACTTTTTTGATTTTTTAATCACTTTTGCAGCCACGGCGTAAGATAATTTCGGTCTTTTCGAATGCGTGCAATAAAACGAAACTCTTTGCGTACTTCTCACTGATTTTTGTTTGGTTGCGTTTACGGGAAAGTTTCGAACGACACTAATCTGAGTTAGCACTGTCGTCATAGCCTTTGCGTGGCACTATTGCGTAGCAAAAAGCAGAACGAAATATATCTTGAAGTTACAAGAAAAAAACCGGTTTTTTTCTTCTGACACAGGCTGTACTTATTTATTTCAGCTGATCTCTAACTTTGAGATTGCTTGACCAAAAATAGCCCAAACACATCGAATCGGCCGATCTTGGGGGGGGCAAATTGCTGCAGAATACCGTTTGAAATAAATTGATTGCTCCATTGGCTATGTGGCGTGTTCGGTGCCGTATCGCCAATAGACAAGCTAAGAAAAAATGTTGTTAACATATCTCGCATTTCCAATAATTTGCAAATTTAGCAAAATAAATACATCTACTAACAACACAGACTTAATGTAGCTCCTAAAAGGTTTTGTTATAATACAAATAATCCAAATGTGTACACGCAGTACCACCGATATGCAATACATATGTACATTTTTACGTATGAACTTTAGGGTGCTTCTTACTTGATACAACTTGTTTTTATTTTTTGTCACATGTCATACATGTGCGACAGAACAGAGCCAGCACGGGAGTACCAATGCGCGTGGGGCCGCATTAGAAGATGTTCAGTGACATTATTTATCACGTTTATTTATATATATACATATATAATTATATATTATATATGTATATTATATATGTATATATATATAAATATTTAAATATATATATATATATATATATATAAATATTTATTTATGCATATGCATATGCATATATGTATGAAATTGGTGCTTACACCCTTTTTGAGTGTTTGACCGAGCTCCTCCTTTTATTTAGGTGGTGCGTCTTGATATTGTTCCACAAATGGAGGGACCTACAGTTTTAAGCTTTTTTCATGGCAGAAATACACTCGGAGGTTTGTCATTGCCTGCCGAGGGGCGACCGCTATTAGAAAAACTATTTCATTTTGATATTTCATGCTCCACATTTGTATAACGGTTTTATTAATACAATTTCCATATAATACTAAAATTAGTAGGAGAACGAGCACTAGCTACCAGAGCTTACTATATAACTAAATCAAGTGTTTCACAAATTTTCATTATAACTCCGTCTAAACAAATACAAAAAAATAATGTTTCTGTTTTTAGCTGATACATTGAAGCGAATGGTGAGTTGCCTACTTTTCGAAAGCTGAAAAGTAAGCAGCACCCTAATATATTGTACTTGTACTTGTATTTACAAATGTATGAATTTATATATGTACTATGTACTAATCTTGAAAATATTTTGTCTTCCTACGCACGGAATACGTTACTTACTTAAACAAATTTCCGGCTGAATAATTTTAATACTTTTTGATAAATGTGAAAAGGGCAGTTAGTACTCGTAATAATCTGACTAACACTCTTAATGTTGTGTAAATAGTTATTTCGAGCATATTTTAATGAAAGACATGAAGTGTGAAGAGCTTAGGTACACATTTTAATGAAATTGAGTCTCAAGTAGTGATTCGCAATTAAGTTTAAAAATTGAAGTGCTTTCCTGTTTTAGAAGATATTTAGTGCGATGTCACCTTTTTTATTGTATTGACAACTGTATTGTATTTTTTATCGTGACAACACATACGGTGTTCTGCCAGCATTTTATTCTTCGTCTCGTCTTTGAAATTCTGAACTGCTCCAAGTCCTGAAGCAGGGAGGACGCAACTCATGTACTAGATCTAATTGGTTCGAGTAAGAATATATTTGGACACTTAGTCGACACATGATTTTCACTTTCTCTCCGATTGCAGGAATCCGAGTCTGAGAATTCCCCACAAATGCAAGCCCCGAAATCCTTAAAAACGCAATTTGTTTTTTTTCAGCTTCTGAATAAACTTTTATTTAGAAAAAAATCGATCGACTTAATTATTTTGCCGCATGTGTAAATACTTATACCTCAAAGCATTAATTTTTAATAAAATGTAGCTATAGGCACCTACAAACATACATATATCGACAATTTAATATATAATTATTTTGCTTCTGTTTCAGATGCTTCAGCAAACAAAAAAAGCTTTACTAATATATTAAATAATCAAGTCAGCTGTGCATGTTTGACATGGGAAAAGTGTTTAATTCAATTCGACGTTCGTTTCTTTATATGGGTATTAAATAAACGCTTAAGAAGATCAATTGTGTACTATATGTATGCATACATATGTATTTATATAGTATATCACAAAATTTAAAATTTAGACAAACAATGTTGACAAAATTACATACATTTGTAAATAAGTATGTGCATTAAAATAATTTAATTTCATACCAGTCGTCTACTTATTTTAAAGCAAATTAAAAACGTTAATATTTTACGCAAATCTCGTTTTTGAATTGTTCATTTATAGATTGGTCACGATTTCCATTTAAAGGTATATTTTCATTTTCTATTGTATCTCGAACATGCATTTCTTTATCTTTACTCGCACTATTCTCTCCCTTCCCAAAATTCTCTCCATCATCTATCGTTTCAAGTGTTGGTTTGTTGAGAGTTTCAGGTAGCAGCAGCGACAGAAGCCCACCCATAAATGCAGCACTTCCAAAGATAATAAGTGGCAGCGGTCGCCATACATTGCTTAACATATTGATGAAGGGGGCTAGTATGCCACCAATACGTGCCACCATCGAAGACGCACCTAGTCCAACATTTCTCACCACTGTAGGAAATTGCTCTGCTGAGAATATGTAAACAGTGCCATAAGAAGCGGTGATAGCAAGTTTTCCTATCATTGCCAGCACAATGATCAGCCAGTTCTCCTCTTTGGGTACTGCGATGGTCAGCAGCAATGCAAAACCGGCGACCAGCATACAGCCGCAGAGTATGGTGCGTCGTCCCCACCGATTGAGGGTGAAAAGTAGGAAAGTGAATGCTGGAATTTCAACAGCGCCGGATATAACGAAATTCAAGAGTATGTTGTCACCCAATGCATTTGTGTTCCAGGAAAGTCCATAGTAAGTGCCACTATTTACAAACCAATCAAAAAAAATTAATAGTGTTTTTCGGCGCAAATTTGGATAGCGCAATAAATCAAACACGGACACGGATTTAACAGGGGTCGTCGCAATGTCGCTTTCCAGAATTTTGGATTTCGTTTCTTCCATATTGCCATTATCATTTAATAAACGATCAGTTGTATCAAAATCTAAGTGCACTTTGTTAAAGCGAGCAGCTTTTTGTATGTTAGCAATTGCAGCTTCTTTTCGGTTATTCGATAACAACCAACGCGTCGACTCTGGTATAATCCAGTAGTAACCGAGAAACAAGAGCCCTGGAAGTGAGATGGCTATTTGCAGTGTACGCCATTGGTGAATGAAGTACGCGAAGGCAGCAGTTAACATAAAACCCACGGAGAAGAACATCATAAGAAACATGCCGGCATATAAACGTTTCTTCGGTCCCACCATCTCCATGGCAATTACATAGGCAACAAGAAACACTCCAGACGTTGTGGTACCGATTATGAAGCGTGCAATTGTGTAAGTCAGATAGTCCGGTGCAATGCCAGCTAATATGCCAAATGACACCTGAATCAGCAGCGATATAAAGAAGACTGGTTTGCGCCCACATTTGTCCGACAGTTGTCCAAAACCAATACTGCCAACCAACACTCCCAGCATGAATATCGCGTCACTGGTGGCGACCAAAAAATTCCGATCGCAAACCATATTCCATTCAGTGACGGCGCTGTTGGTTATTACCGAACGGTCGTAAACGTAGCTGCTGCATGGAACGGTGCCATTAATTGCAGAAATATTTTGCACCAATGATAGGAAACTTATATTAAATTCCTGATTGCTTGAATTTAACCTTTCATAGAGTCTATTATCAATATCAAAACGGCTGCAAGCCTCATAACGCCCTATTTTCTGGTCAGCTGTTTCCGCGGGGAACGATAAGCGCCACAGTGGCGCCGGTATTTCAAAGTCGGTTGCATTATAATGTTTATAATTGCTGTTATTTCCACCACCATCATTCATCTCATTCTCAAACGGAAGGAGGCAACGGAAGTTCGGTTTGGCAAAGATAAATGCACGTGACATTTTGTGAAAGGCGCAAGAGACTGCGGTAAGACCGAGCAGGAAGAATATAAGTCGTTGGTATTTACCAAAATCTCCCAAGTGCACAAGAACATCATCGTAACCCATTTTCGTGATATTTTATTAGCATCCGCCTATCAGTTGCTGTCACGCTTTCTTCAAGAGCCAAAGAAAGTTCGTTTATGTTTTATATGCAATCAAATATTCTCAAAATCCGGCACTCTTTAAAATTTAGTGTTGAATGTTATTTGAGCGGTAGTTTTACGCTCTCTGTGTGGAGCGCTCCGTGCTTGTAAAGAATCTCACGTATAAAAAGTGATTCAACAACCACGCCACGGCAGATTTTTGAGCGTCACTACGCAGACGAATCACCTCATTTTCGGTATGTGCTTGTGCAAAATTATGTTTACACACATGTACATACGTCACTTCTATAATACGCGTGTATGTGCTTGACGGGTTAGTGGTCGGGCCAGTGGCAATAGATTTTCAATGGCAGATACGTATTCACGTGCGAACAGATAATTTTAATATACGTATATGAAGCTTTAAAGCGGTAAAGCGGTAATTATACACTATGCCACTGATAAAGTTTAAATAGAATTCTGCAAGTTGGGCAACCGGATAACTGAGTGTTTGTGTTTCTACATATGGATGTAAATAGTTCTGAATATTTTTGTTCTAACTTGTCACTTTTGTACTTCGTGTTAAGCTCTCGAGTACAAATATGTATGTCATTTGCCGGTATATACATATGTGGATATTTATTTATGTTAACTTTTGCAATTTGTCCTAAAAATATTAATTATCTCGCTCCACCTCAACTGTTTTTATTTTTATAAACGCGCTTTAAGTTGCAGCTATGTGTGTATGTATGCAATAGACAAATGACTTTTAACAATTTTCAGAGTTCTGTTGTAAAGCAACCGCATATGTGCGGCCGTTTGCGTTTCACTGTAGCGATCTGGGTGGTTAGAACTCGAAAATGTGACTGACGAATTTTCGTTTACTTCGAATTTGTAGAGCGGTTAGATATGTATGAACATATGTGAATTCATTTGCGAATGTACAGAAACGTTGTCAATGGGCCATGAACACCACATGCCGAAATAAACTCAACAACACAGTAACATATGCTCGCATATATATTATATGTATAGTATAGGTACATACAGACAATTTACCTTGCAGGGAGTAGTCAACATTGTTAATATCGTTGCTTGATTGCAAATAGTGTATTTGTAGAACGCTTTCACAGCAGTAATCATTTCTTTTGTTGGAATTGGATCTCAAAACTCACCAGAGAGCGACATACTATATTGCATAGCGCCAGCCAACTCATACATGTAACAAAGAGCTGCAATTTGATATACATACATACCAGATGTACATACAGGCAAAGCTAGGAGTTATGCCTTATTCGGCCTTTATAATATAACAACATTCACTCAATGACTAAAACCACCCTTGCCAGCTTCCAATTAGGAGAATACATCTATATATATGTATATATATACATATATAAAGACATACATATGTATTTGCAAGAGAGCATTTTCAAGTGTTTACTTTCCTGTTGCTCAATATTTCGGAAATGTTACATATAATTATATTTCATACAAATTCGTAGTGAGCTTTTAGGTAAAGAAGATGTTTTTCATTTCGGACAATAACAGAGAGTTTTTATACTCGTTATTTTATCATTATGGAGGGAGGTAAGCTATTTACACTTCATATTTTTTACTTTTTTAAAACAATGCATAACATCTCCAGAATAATGTATATTTCAAATCGTTCGGAGCAAAATTGATGAAGGTATGGGTATTTGAACATCCGTTGCACCAGACCGGGTTTCTACATATACATACATACATGAATACCCGCTCGACTTTAAAGCATTTGCAGCATTCGTTTTGAAATTTTGCATTGTACTTCTTTTTTCTCACTTTCAACGGAAATAGGCTTTATGGTTTCCAAACTCACAAAAAATTTAAAAATCAAAAACAAAATCTGCCATTTTACTTGACTACTAAAACAATTTTATTGAACATCAATTAAAATCCGTTAATTATATCAATTATCGTTTGAGGCGCACAGTATGTAAAATATTGAAATATGAACAAAACTGCAACCTGCTATCGAATTCATGAATTCTGGCTGTTACATCAAATGCAAATAACACATGAGCTGAAAAGTCCCGGCCTAAGACATAGATAGCACTAGTTTTTTTGCATTGACCTCTTTTTCAGTTAGTAGGTACTAACCTTAAAACGACAACCGTTAAAATTTCATAATATTCCATTCATTAGTTCGAGAGTTATTGTGCTAAGAGTGACGCTACTTTTGTTGTTTTCAAAACAATGGCTCAAAAAAACTTCCATGTTTTAATTTTAGACTGCTTTTTGATGGGAAAAATGTCATGTGGCGGTAACCCCAGAAAACATAAAAACATTTCTGTGCAAAGTGGGTGCCGCGTGTGATCACTTTCAAGACGACGCACCGTGTCGCAAGTCAACCAAAACAATGGCAAAACTACTCGAGTAGAACTTTGATTTGGCTTCCAGCGACTACTGGCTGTTCGGAGGCCTAAAGAAATGCTCGCCGGTAAGAAATGTCGCTCGTTCTACAAAATTGGTAGGTAAAGAGCGGCGCTGGAATGATTGCGTTGTTCTTGATGGAAAATACGTTCATGAGTAAATCTTGAATGAAAAAAAACGTGTTTTCTTTGTTAGGCCCGGGACTTCTCAGCCCATGTGTTATCCATACTCAATAAATTTTAATAATAAAATTTCAAGTGCGGAAGAATGTAGCCTCAGCGAATTCATACAAGGTGGTAGCAGTAGTATATAAACAAAATTTTTAGGTATTCAGTTTTTGCAGTTTGGTGATTTAAATATCAATCCAGCAATCTTTTGTTACTTTCTACGAATTCCACAACTTTCAAAAAGAAAGTAAACAGAACAGATCTGCTACACTTTTAGCCGACTCCGAAAGGCAGATGGTTTTTATGAGGAGCTTTTTTATGGCAGAAATACAATCAGAGGTTTGCCATTGCCTGTCGAGGAGCGACCATTATTAGATAAATCTTTTTCTATCACTTGGTGTTACATGCACAGAGATTTGAACCTACGCACATCCGAATGGCAGGCGCGCACCAAGCTACAAACCATCAAAATCACGGCGAATTTATACAAGGTGAACTCACTAGCTCATCAACATTTACAATTTGTTTTTGCACTTATGTGAGTTGAATGTTGAAATTTCAATCAGAATGGGATCAAATAAACAACGCAACAACGAAAAGCAGATCACTTCGACATTGTAACACCAAATCGCAAGAAAAAAAAGAAATTAGGTTCTCTAGTAACAACACCTTTTATGGATTCGTCTTGGCCTAAAGGAAAGAAAATAAAGCAAATCAGTTGTTCTACTGCTACCACCTTATATGAATTCAATTTGAGGGTAGCACATGTTTATTCAGCACCAATACCTAATCACCACGTCAGTGATGATACTAAGTGCCCAACACAATTTAAATCAAATGCCATCAAAACAATTAAACTCAAATAAAAATGTATAAATAAACGACGCAAATTGGATTCAATCAGAACCGTTGAGCTCGCTTGGAAATAATTGAATATTAATAATTGTAACTTTTATGTATCTATTCAGATTGAATTCATATCTATTAATTTCCTTATTAAGTCTATGAATCACTAATTTCGTACAAACTATTAAAGAATTATGCTTAAACTATAGCATCGAATTAAGGATATTAGTAAAAGTTGTTTTAGAGAAAGAAACATCAGGGTTGATAGATGTTGAGATTTGAGATATTCTCAAATTACCCTGCCGGTAGAAGCATTGCGGACATAATTCGACTGACATATGTATTTCGTTCTAATATTATCAGCATAGAAAGGCAACGAGGCACAAGAAGCCTCCGCAGACGATTAAAATTTATTATCTCCACAAGTCATAGACAGTCACAAACTCTTTAGATAATGCAAAACATAAAAGTATAGATAATATTAATCTTCTCTGGTTTAGCGATTTGAAATTGAGCACCAATAAACGTGCACTATGAAGATATATAATAGCTTCCTAGGAACGAAACGAACATTAAGTATGCTATTAATATGAGACTGTGGCCTTCAGATTATTATTTCCATGGTGGTCAGTTCTACGTACCGGAACAATTACGACTTTTCTCGACCAAGGGGTAGCGCCCCAGAAAACTAGCACTGTCCAGTGCATTGAATCTAATCCCAGTTTATCACCAATAGAGCAATTTTATGTAGCGAGGCTGCTCCAAATACTTCTTTCTAGGGCTGGCAATGAGCCTAATTCAGGCAACGAAGTCTTTATCTGTTGCGTTTGTCAAATAAAGTTCCCTCGAACTCAACGTAGGTTAGATATAACCTGTGCAACTAGCAGTGCCGTCTTCAAACCTGCTCAGGTCTTAAGAATCACAGGGAGTGGACCATACAATTTGTGGAGACATGATGCTCTCGTCACTAGCCTCTATGAGTTATAATTCGCACAGTGTACCGGTGCCTTCGTTATGTACCACAGTCGTAACGTCTAAAGTTCCTTGGAACGAAATACAACCTTACGCATATGCGAATGCATGCCTTTCGGTTGAAATTTAAGTGTACTATGCCCAATCCACCGCCGTAGACAAATGGGTTACTACGTGAATACCATTCGGCATTCGGATAACATAGGCTCGAATCTCCGTAAAACACCAAAATGAAGAAAAAGTTTTTTTAATAGTGGTAATCGCAAATCTCCGAGTAAATTTCTGACATGAAAAAAGCTCCTCATAAAACAAATATCTACCTTTCGGAGTCGGCTTAAAACTCTAGGTCCCTCCATTTGTCAAGACGCACATCACAAATGGGAGGCGGAGCTCGGCCAAACACTGAAAAAGGGTTTAACCACCAAATATAGGTATATACATATATATATATATGTGACCTGGTCTATAAAAAGGCACCGTACGTGTCAAAAAATCATGTTTCACTTTTTTGTTGATTCGAATAGAACCAGAACCAGAAAGTCATAATTTGTTTAAAAGTTTGTTAAAAGCAAAAAAAAAAGAAAAGTACAAATACGAAAAAGACTGATTTTTTTTGGCATGATACAAATTAGAATAACGAAGACAATAATTTGTGCAAATTAAAAACTGAACCATTCCTGGACAGTCTGAGGTGTAATGAATACGATACTGAAGTCTGTTTTCAAAAAAGTTGTTACAAATTGAAAAATATTAATATTTAAAAAAGTTACAGGGGTTTTTAGAAGTTTAAGCTTTAACTGCTATTTTCTCGAAAACTTGTTTTCGCACGTAGGTACCTTTTCGTAGACCAGGTCACATATGAGTATATATAATGTATATTTGTATATATGTATATATAGGGTTTTTCAATTGGCGCGGGTGGATTTTGGCGCCCTGTGGCAGCCATTTTGTTTTGGTGACATCTGTCAAATCTTTTGTTTATTATTCAGTTGTTTATGCCAAATCATCATGGCAAGTTACACGATTGAACAGCACGTCGGTAGACGTGGTGGCCCTTCCAATTTCTTATGGCCCATATTGAACCATATGGACCTAGACGACATGTGGTTCCAGCAGGACGGCGCTACGTGCCACACAGCAAACACCATTTGATTCCATTTCAACATCTACCCGCCCTTATTGAAAAACCCTTTATATATGTATATATATTTGGTGGTTAAACCCTTTTTGAGTGTTTGGCCGAGCTCCGCCTTCTATTTGTGATGTGCGTCTTGACAAATGGAGTGACCTAGAGTTTTAAGCCGACTCCGAAAGGTAGATATTTGTTTTATGAGGAGCTTTTTTTCATGTCAGAAATTTATATATATATATATCCATAAGAAGGGTGGTCTTGAAATCTGAGCCAACTAAAGCGAAATTCTTCTAAATATCGCATACAAGATTCTATCGAGCGTATTGTGCGAAAGACTGTAGCCCACCATCAACCAATTGATTGGACCTTGTTAGTGTGGCTTTGAAAATACCCATGAAAGGAGAATCGATACACCGCATCCTTTCGTCAATTTTACAGCCGCAAGCGATAGCATCAACCTCCCAGAATTGGGAGACTTCCCCGTGTCATTTAACACCAAACGAGGTATCAGGCAGAGTGACTCTTTGTCAAGTGATTTTTTTAAAAAAGATTGTGCGAGCCGCAGAATGTAATTGCTCAAGTGCCATTTATTATAAAGGCGTACAATTTATGACACATTCAGATAATATTGACGTCATCGCTTAAGAATATATAAATATAAGGAAGAGAAATTACATACACACACTTTCTTGCCATGGCGTCATCGCCAAAACGAACAACTGCATTTGGAGGTATTTTTATAATTCGTGCTTTCACTTTGTTTAATTTCAAAGTCACACACTTTCAAATTCAAATACACTTCTCTCACTTTCCTATGTTTATTCGCAGCACTGATCTTATTGGTTTTAACAATCACGAAAAACTAAGTAGTCGTTTCTCGAAGGCGCCACCTAAGATCTGGCCGATTTGTATTCTCATTTAAGTTGTCATCCTAAAGAAATTCCGAGGCGAATGTATTAAATAGAGAGTTGATTCATAGATGACTTCGGTATTGCCACGGTGTACAGACAGTTTTATTACTGCAAAAGGATATACCTCAAAACATTAAATGCAATAGAAACCCACATTTTTCTAAACAGAATTTATTTGTCCAATTATTTGATTGGTGTGGAGAACCGTGTACGGCATAATTTTTTTCAGTTTAACGTCTAAACGAATTGCCACGAATTTAAATTTCGTGGAACTAATAAAGTATAAAAACTTACCAGCAATTTGAAAAGCCCAGTGTTGATTATCCGATTGGCCCATTGTATTTGATCGATGTGGTGCATTCAATTAGCTATTTAAATTTGACGCTACAAAATATAACTTTTTATATTTCCGGTACTTTGTGTCATAAATATTGAGATCATGTTACTTAAAGGAAGGATATTAACATGTGAGTAAAACCCTTTTAACAGTAGATATTTATTTATGTGCAAATTGTTTATCTTGCCTCTTTTGTCATGTGCAGTGAAACCTTTCACCTCACCTTCATCGTTGCGGTGTACTGCCACTGTTAGCAATCCCAAGACCGCTATCCTTATGTTAAATATGGGCGGACCACAGCATACGGATCAAGTACCTGAGTTCTTGTTACGAATTATGACTGATCGAGATATGATCCAGTTGCCTGTGCAAAGCCGTTTAGGCCCTTGAATTGCTCAGCGCCGAACACCCGAGGTACAGAAAAAGTATAAAGAAATTGGTGGTGGTTCACATATTCTTAAATGGACGGAGTTACAAGGTGAATTAATGTGTAAAGATTTAGATCGTATTTCCCCCGAATCGGCACCGCACCACGGGTTTCGCTGTGTTAACCCACTCACTGAAGATACGCTGAAGCAAATTGAAAAGTAAAGTAATGTAATTTAATTATTAAGCATTTGAATTATATTTGTAAAATTTATTGTGCAGGGAAGCCCCTGAAAGGGTAGTATTGTTTTCCCAATATCCGCAATATAGTTGTGCAACCTCTGGATCCAGTTTTAATTCGATTTTTTACCACTACCGCCAACAGTTTGTATTCAGATGATACTTTGATGACGAACTTATTTTAGTAGTTACACGTTTTTATTTCAGTTCCCTTCCAAAGAATATAAAATTCAGCATAATTGACCGTTGGTCGACACATCCTCTTTTGATAAAAACATTCGCTGAACGCATACGTGAGGAGTTAAGTAAATTTTGTGAGACAAAACGCAAAGATGTCGTTATACTCTTCACAGCACATTCGCTGCCATTGAAAGCTGTGAATCGGGGTGATCCATATCTCTCCGAAGTGGGAGCTAGTGTGCATTTAGTCATGCAAGAATTAGGGAAATCGAATCCTTATATATTGGCCTGGCAATCGAAAGTGGGGCCCTTTCCTTGGCTTGCGCCATCTACTCGTGATACTATAAAAGTAAAGACATTAACAATTCATAAACTATTTATTAGTAATAAAATATAAATTTTGGTAATTATATACGTTATGGAGTATATGGAAAAATGTATCAAACAAAGTGAAGAAGAGTACCAGTATTGAGCCTAGTATTAATAATCTGAGGGAGCAAAATTAAAATTTTTTTCGCTGAAAAGTTATTACAAAAAAAAAAAACGTTTGTATTAGTGCTCTTTTCAATCTCTATATAAAGGGTGTTTTTTTAGAGGTTAGGTTTTCAAGATGAAATAAAACGTATATAATTTAATGTTATGGCCAAGAATTTAGCTTTATTATAAAGATAAGGGTTTGTCATTATGTTTTAAAAGTGATTTCGGGCAAGTGCCGCCGCGGCTGGCTCGAATAAATTCCAGCCGAGAGGCCCAATTTTCGACCACTTTTTGCAACAATTGGGGCCGTATGTCAGCAATACCGCGCCGAATATTCTCTTCCAAGACGTCAATCGTCTCGGGCTTATCTGCGTAAACAAGCGACTTCATATAGCCCCACAAGAAATAGTCCAGCGGTGTTATATCGCACGATCTTGGAGGCCACGCCACAGGTCCACGGCGCGAGATAATGCGCTCACCAAAAGTTTTCTTCAATAAATCGATTGTTGCGTTGGCTGTATGGCATGTAGCGCCGTCTTGTTGGAACCAAAGGTCGTCCACATCAACATCGTCCAATTCAGGCACGAAAAAGTCATTAATAATGGCTCTATAGCGCTCTCCATTGACTGTAACATTATGGCCGGCTTCATTTTTAAAGAAATATGGACCAATGATTCTCTCTGCCCATAGAGCACACCAAACAGTGACTTTTTGAGGATGTAACGGCGTCTCAGCAATGGCTTGTGGATTATGTTCACTTCAAATGCGACAATTTTGCTTATTAACATACCCATTCAACCAAAAGTGAGCTTCATCGCTGAACAAAATTTTCTTCGATGCGTCGCGCGAACCGAACCATTATTTTCGTAATAAATTTGCACGATTTGCAAACGTTGTTCAGGTGTAAGTCTATTCATTATGAAATGGCAAACCAAACTGAGCATAAATCAAGTGACAGCTGTCAAAAAGACCATCTACGAAAAAAGTAGTGCCAACTTGAAAACCTAACCTCTAAAAAAAAACACCCTTTATATACAGGAAAGTTAGTACACTTAGGGGTCAAACTTCACTTTTTGATTACACAAGGTAATATATTTGAACTGTTATCCAAAAAGACTCGGTAAATATTAATATTAACTTTGTATAATGTTTGTGCGACGAACCAAAAATGAACTAAAAGAAGCTTGGTATTGCCATTCTATTGAAATGTAGCGATAAGTAAATTTTTTAAGATGTTAGCGGGTAAATTCCTAAATTGCGGAATTATATATTTACTAATATATCGCACCCTAAATACAAAAGGGTCACAACTCAAAATGTCCCTTCTGCTCAAATATGAACGAGACGTTATCAATAAAACGGTCCGCGGATAACATATGGCAAAAATAAATTTTTTGTTTTTTGGTAGGACTGTTATAAGCTTACATGGCAAATTTCAGCGTGATATGTCACATAGTTTGTTTTCTGTGCTACTGTAAACAAGTCAAGCTCGAGTGTGGAAAATTTTGAGTTGTGACCCTTTTGTATTTAGGGTGCGATATTGGCGGTAAAATTTGGAATGGAGGCATATCTGAGACATAATATAAGATCACCAATTGGAAAATCAAAATAATAAAAAGCTTTTTATAAAAAAGCGCCTATAAAATAATGTTTTACAGGATATATGTATGTAGGTATATAGGCAAAAGAATATATTAAAAAAATATAAAGAAGTGCCGCAGGCGATTTGGAATAAGAAATCGCGCGATTTGCCTTTATAACTCAATTATTCCGAAAATCATAAGTTTTGCAATTATTTGCCTTCAAAGTGTCCTCGGGAACTTCACTATAGTTTGGAATAATATATATTATTCTAAACTTCACTTAAGTTCACAAACTATTCACTCACATGCGCGTTTTTACTTATTTTTATACTTGTATTCCAAACATTTCAATGACAATCAAATTCATTGGAATTGACAACAGTATTGTGTTGCCGGATGCCTGCAAATGAAAGAAAAATATGATATATTGAGGATTTCAACGCCAACTTTTCGCTAAACTACACAACTTTAACAATAAACTTCTGAAAAATTATAAGACTTCGGAGGATTCGGGTTTCACTTTTAAGATGGGGATACACCCCTCAATGCCCTCTTTACATGCTTTTTATTCAAAGCGTGTTGCAGTATACTAAATATAAAATAAAAAAATTGATAATTTTTTCCATGTACTCTATAAAGTATATAATCACTAAATTTATATCACCTATTTAGGGTTATGTAAAACAAGGACGCAAAAAATTTATTTTGGTTCCAATCGCGTTTGTAAATGAGCATATTGAGACGTTGCATGAGCTGGACATCGACTATTGTGATGAATTAGCTAAACAAGTAATTAAATTGTAAAGAAATTATGAACTTTAACAAACTGTATTTCTCATAGGTGGGTGTTGAGGAAATAAGACGTGCCGCTGCACCAAACGATCATCCACTTTTCATCAAAGCGTTAAGTTCAATTGTAGCAGAGCATTTAAAGGATCAAAAACCGGTGACCCTAAATTTTTGTTGCGCTGTCCAATGTGTGTTAATCCACGTTGCACAGAAAGTAAAAATTGGTATAGACATATTTGTGCTTAATCAACGTACATGCTTAGGTGTATTTGAAACGATATAACAAATGCATATCGGATTTTTAAGGAGTGCCTCACATATTGGTATAAGGGACTATTTAAATTGTCTTCAAATAATTAGTTATTGTTGATTTTGAAAAGGTTATAAAATATTTTAGAATGATGTTACGAGTATAAAAAAATTGTTTTAAGCAAAGTGTAACACATGTAATTTAAGGCGGCTCTATGCCAGCGTTGCCAATATATAATATGTTCATTTATACCAGTTTCTTCATCCATTCGCCACTTGCAACCGCTTGGCGAAAATAAGAGGCCTTTTGTAAAATAGTGAGCTATACCAGTTGTATGAGGTATAACCATACTTGCATACTCGGTTAACCTTGTTCGATAAATATGTTGTTGCTTTCGCATGCTTAAAATTACATGTATGTAAAATGTATTCATATATGTCCACAAAACGAATTAAAAGTAAAAGGCAAAAAGGATGTAAGTGACTTTGGAAAGTTTTAAAAACATTCATTTGAATTATTGCGTTTCAATTGAGTTTATTTTAAAGAAAATAATGTATAAAGATGCAAATTGCGACATTTTTCCAATAACGTAAAAACGAACTGTTTCGTTATTTTTGGTGCGTGTCTTATATCTGGCAGCCCGCCATTTCGCCTATCAGCTGTTTATCAGGCCACGGATTGACAATGCTGCCAAGTCTTGAATCCTGTTCATAGGCGCGCTCTCACACAAAACGAGAGAGTTTTGCATCTTTTTATTTATAATCTATGGTATATGGAATTCGTTTTGGCACATTCTTTAACTCTAACTTTTTGTATTTGCGGTACCTTGTGTTATAAAAATTGAGATTATGTTACTTAAAGGAAGGTTATTAACATGTGAGTAAATACTTTTTAACGAGGGTATATTTATGTGTGGGCGAATTGGTTACCTAAACTCCTGTCTCTTTTGGTATGTACAGCGAAACTATTCACCTCACCTGCATCGTTGCGGTGTACTGCCACTGTTAGCAATCCCAAGACCGCTATCCTTATGTTAAATATGGGCGGACCACAGCATACGGATCAAGTACCTGAGTTCTTGTTACGAATTATGACTGATCGAGATATGATCCAGTTGCCTGTGCAAAGCCGTTTAGGCCCTTGGATTGCTCAGCGCCGAACACCCGAGGTACAGAAAAAGTATAAAGAAATTGGTGGTGGTTCACCTATTCTTAAATGGACGGAGTTACAAGGTGAATTAATGTGTAAAGATTTAGATCGTATTTCCCCCGAAACCGCGCCGCACAAACATTACGTGGGGTTTCGCTATGTTAACCCACTCACTGAAGATACGCTGAAGCAAATTGAAAAGTAAAGTAATGTAATTTAATTATTAAACATTTGAATTATATTTGTAAAATTTATTGTACAGGGAAGCCCCCGAAAGGGTAGTATTGTTTTCCCAATATCCGCAATATAGTTGTGCAACCTCTGGATCCAGTTTTAATTCGATTTTTTACCACTACCGCCAACAGTTTGTATTCAGATGATACTTCGATGACGAATTATTTTAGTAGTTACACGTTTTTATTTCAGTTCCCTTCCAAAGAATATAAAATTCAGCGTAATTGACCGTTGGTCGACACATCCTCTTTTGATAAAAACATTCGCTGAACGCATACGTGAGGAGTTAAATAAATTTTGTGAGACAAAACGCAAAGATGTCGTTATACTCTTCACAGCACATTCGCTGCCATTGAAAGCTGTGAATCGGGGTGATCCATATCCCTCCGAAGTGGGAGCTAGTGTGCATTTAGTCATGCAAGAACTAGGGAAATCGAATCCTTATATATTGGCCTGGCAATCGAAAGTGGGGCCCTTACCTTGGCTTGCCCCATCTACTGATGATACTATAAAAGTAAATACCTTATCAATTCATATACTATTTATGACTATTTACAATACTAATTTTCCTTTGCCTATTTAGGGTTATGTAAAACAAGGACGCAAAAATTTCATTTTGGTTCCAATCGCGTTTGTAAATGAGCATATTGAGACTTTGCATGAGCTGGACATCGAATATTGTGATGAATTGGCTAAAGAGGTTATTAAATTGTAAAGAAATTATGAACTTTAACAAACTGTATTTCTCATAGGTGGGTGTTGAGGAAATAAGACGTGCCGCTGCACCAAACGATCATCCACTTTTCATCAAAGCGTTAAGTTCAATTGTAGCGGAGCATTTAAAGGATGAGAAACCGTTGAACCCTAAATTTTTGATGCGCTGTCCAATGTGTGTTAATTCACGTTGCATGGAAAGTAAAAATTGGTATAGACATATTTGTGCTTAATCAACGTACATGCTTAGGTGTATTTGAAACGATATAACAATATGCACTATAGGATTTTCAAGGAGTGTCACAAATATTGGTATAAGGGACTATTTAAATTGTCTTCAAATAATTAGTTGTTGCTGATTTGGAATGGTTATAAAATTGTTGGAATGAACTTATTAAAAAAAATTGTTTTAACTAATTGCACAAAATATGTTTTCCCCCAAGTGTTTTATGCTTAACCTCGAAAATTTGTTAAATTCTAGAGCCCAGTTTGTTTCCGGTAAGTTGATAAGAAGTACCTACAAAAACGAAGCTGATGGCATAAAACAGTTTCATATATTTCTCCAGTGTTTCATAGGTTTCCCACACTGATGTGAAGTCCAGTGATTTCATAATTTTCTCAATATACTTCTCTATTACAGTTTCAAACGATTTGTAGCATCCAAATTAACATAACAGATATACCTATCATTTTTTAAGCAAAAGGGGTATTATTTTTACTGTGTTGTTCAGCATTTGTGGCCCTATTTTTCAGTGTCCACATTATATGGAGAGATTACCAAGGGAGAGATTGCAAGCGTGAGTTTCTCTGCTAAAATATATCTGTTTTACTGAATATCTGGCATAGCTGTCTTAATATCTGCTGCCAGCTCGTAGTTTGACAATTCAATTTTCATTTTGCCGCACCGTTTCTATTCGCGAATACATCAATTTGATTTGTTTGATGCCGTTTTGAAAAAGAAGTGTTAAAACAGCAAGGTTTTCACATGAAACCGGACAAAGTCAAAACAGAAATTTGATAAACGTTAAAGCACATTTGTTGCAAGGTGTAGATATGGAGTAAGCTGATGGCAATTTCGTGTTTTTGTGAAATTTTTATTAAACTATTCACAGTGGTAGAACTAACCCGATAAAGCTTAAAGTACGTTCACATATGCATTAATTACCAATAAATATACAAAATTGATCTACCCGTTCACATATGGCAGATTACCTCCAACATTGGCAATCAGCTGTCAATACTGTTGTGAAAGGTTTTTCGTCATCGAAATTATTTTGGGAAAATATTTCGGTGTTTTGTTTGTTAGGGATAGCTAATTTAATTGTGTGATTAGCTGCTAATAATAAACTATTGGGGGAAATCAGCTGACAGAGTCTGTTTAGTATTATGTTCTGCTAAAAGCCGACTTTTTTCAAGCTTGTACAAAACTTTTATATTACTTATTGCTGTCACCAGAGCACCTTTAATATTTCATTTATTTTATTTTATTTATTTATTAAAATGGAGTATCATACATAGGTAACTTACTGAAATATTTTGGCATAGAATAATTTAATTTTATTTTATTTATATATGCTTCATCAATTTATTAATTGTCTGGGATAATTTAATATGATAATATAATAACTTTAATTACACCGGGTATGTTATCGCACATATTGACCAATTTGCTCGACCACGATTGTTGATTTAAATCCATTCTGGATTTATGTAGTCATGGTGAATGTTGTATCCCTTACAACACCAGCAACAAATTTTCGAAAACTATTGTGATTGGAGGCAAATAAAAAAGAAGAACATTAATTTAATGCAGCTGTTTTTTGTTTATATTTTTTTTCATCCATGCTCCAAAGAGTTGTTCGGTTGCGAAACACTAATTGATTGCCCTCAAGAAATTTTAATTTGAGAGACATTTGTGGAGAAGCTTAAGGCAAGGCTTAATTGTAAACTGGAGGCATAGAGTTTTCGAAGAGAGCCAATTGATGCTTAATTTGAATTTTATTTGCATTTACAACTATGTAGAATAAATTGCCTCGAGCAAGTTACTGAATTGATTGATTTAATTCGAAATCGATCAAAGAAAGTCCATATATTAATTATTACTAACTACGTATAATCTCTATTTTTATATTTAATCAAATTTTTTTTTTCAGACGAGGAGAAAAGCTTTGAACACAAATTCGTTTTTTTTTTGCACAAATTCAAAGATTACATAACTGGTGCTGTATTGTCTCTGAAGATTTTTATATTCGACTGTCCACTTTTGCACAGATCAGCGTACTGAGTTTAGATAATTTGTTCCTGAAATTATAAGTTCCTACATACAACGACCAAGTATTAATCTTATCACCATCACGGTAAACAAAACGGTCATAAAGAGAGGCTATTCCAGCTTCAGCAAATCAAATTGTAGAGAAATTTTGATTCATGTATGTATGCAAAAGAATACTGCTGGCATTTTTGCTAACCATTATTGCAGTATTAGCTACAATCGCACTGGTATGAGTGAATATAACGATATAGTCAAGTCGACATATAGGCAGGAGTGGAGTGATCTTAATGACTACCACGAACCAGAACAACTCTTGTCATCAGTAATACAATTACACCATTGTGGAAATGATAAAAGTGAGAGGGAAACTAAAAACACGAGGGGTTTTGGTGACGACGCAGCTCTTTCAGTGTGCTTAACATCGCAGTCGGAGAGGTTGGCGGTTTCGCGTTTGACTGGAGGCTATGATTTTGGCAGCAACTACTTATTAAACAGGTATGTGATTTTTTTTATTATATCCGTTTGCTTGCAGCACACTTTCTACTACATTATTCTCTCAATTTATAGTCCACGAATATACTTAATATAATTCTTCGTAAGTAATATTTTGTTTATTAAACTGAAAAAGGCGATTTACGGTTTAACCTGAATGGAGTTTCTATCCCAAATTTGCTATGAGTGTATATTTATGTATATAAATTACATGAATTAGAATTAAAATTTTATTAAAAATGTGTATGTGGCAGCTTGAGCTTTGATGTGAAGCTAAAAACTAAAAATTTAATTTCTAAAGCTTAGCTTTGCACTGCAACTTACGTTAGTAGTTTACTGCTAGCATACGTGAGAACGGCAATTCGCCATGAGCGGACTTTTATTTTAGTTTAGATACCTCGCCCACCCCAAAATTAGTGTTCAATTAACTAAATATTCCTCGCAATTCGTACTGTTATAAAGTGCAGGAGCATCATTACTTTTTTTCGACCTTTGTCTTTCTTTTAACATCATGAAACCTTCGTAAGTCTTTATGATCGTCGAGTCCTGTTTCGAGAGATTGGGTCCACAGGGAGAGGGATATTAGGTGAGTAGGTTTGATAGGGCATGTGAATACAAGGATGATAGATTTAAATTTAAAAATAATTTCACCATGATGCCTTCACATGCTGGAAAATTATTGAGTATGTCGGGTCGGGTTACCAGTTTAAACGGAAATTTAAAGGGGGAAAAATTAAAATTAAGAATTAACATCTCCAAGTAAATTGCCCCTCAGCTAATGAATAGTAGAAGCAAATATAAATAAGAAAATTGTATATCTTTCTATTCAGTGTTTCATATTTTTAATATTTCGGGGGATCACGGGATTAATACAAATTAGTCCCGGAATTTCAATCGGCGTTCATTAGAATGAAGCGTTAAACTTTTTTACCGTTGATGCACAAATGCCACTACATGTCCTCCCATGTTTCATACCTATGCCTGTCTCTTTTCATCATTATCATTATCATTATCATAATCATTAATCTTCCAGTCATTAGAGTGCCCGGTAATAATGGTGGAATTTGTTCTACAAGCACAACCTAAACCTTGGTTCCCGAATTTGTGTCCCTTTACGAGAGGTGTCCGCAAGTAGAGGTTTCACTGTATAAGTATTATATACATATTTACACATTAACTTATTAATGGCGATTATTGTGCGAGTGCTCCAACCTTCGGTTCTTGGTAAAGAACTGAAAATAAAAATGATTTTTTGGATTTCTTAAACAGAGTTCATTTCTAAAAACATAATTGTATACATATTTATATGCATACAGTAAAAACAAATATAAAACGCAATGGCTCTTAGCATTACCGTTCAGATTATAAATATCACGTAAGCGTGACGAATCAAATTTAATTGAAGTCTGTTTGTTAATTTATAGAAACCCACCTAAAAAGAAATTCATAGAAAAGATGACGGACATAATAAAAAGTCGTAACTTCGTAGTGGAAATCCCGGGACTGGCATCCCTAACGGCATCCCTACATCTATATAACATTTATGGCCTGCATAAAAAATGTCGTGCTGATATCACATAGTACATATACATATGTATGTACAGTAAAACCTCCCACAACCTGACACTTACGGCTCCACAATTTCTGCCCGATTTTGGGACTGAAGAGAAATACTTTAATGAAATATTTTTTATATTAATTTTTTATGGCCCTTTCTATTTATTCCTTGTTTATTACAAAATCAACAAGTCCTGATTTTCCTTCAAAATCTTCTTCAAAGAGGATAGTGTTGATGCAGGAATGCCATCTACCGAATAGAAGTTAGAAATTTCAATCGGCATTCATTAGAATTAAGCGTTAAACTTTTTTACCGTTGATGCACAAATGCCACTACATGTCCTCCCATGTTTCATACCTATGCCTGTCTCTTTTCATCATTATCATTATCATTATCATAATCATTAATCTTCCAGTCATTAGAGTGTCCGGTAATAATGGTGGAATTTGTTCTACAAGCACAACCTAAACCTTGGTTCCCGAATTTGTGTCCCTTTACGAGAGGTGTCTGCAAGTAGAGGTTTCACTGTATAAGTATTATATACATATTTTCACATTAATTTATTAATGGCGATTATTGTGCGAGTGCTCCAACCTTCGGTTCTTGGTAAAGAACTGAAAATAAAAATGATTTTTTGGAATTTTTAAACAGAGTTCATTTCTAAAAACATAATTGTATGCATATTTATATGCATACAGTTAAAACAAATATAAAACCCAATGGCTCTTAGCATTACCGTTCAGATTATAAACATCACGTGCAGATACTACACTTTTCCGTAAGCGTGATGAATCAAATTTAATTGAAGTCTGTTTGTTAATTTATAGAAACCCACCTAAAAAGAAATTCATAGAAAAGATGACGGACATAATAAAAAGTCGTAACTTCGTAGTGGATATATTGGCGATATTTTTTGGCATAGGCACATGGATTGGTGTAAACGGTAAGCTTTATGAAATTAAGTATTATAATCGTAAATGTATTACAAGTAATGAAAAATCGTATTTTTTTTATATAGGCATTTTCATTGAAGTACCACTGCTTGTTAAGGACGCACCAGAAAGTTGGAGTTTAGCTTCGTATCTTAGCGTTGCCGTGCAAATTGGGAACATAGGTCCGATAACGTATACTTTAATACAGCATTTCTCAAAGAGACGCATAACTGACGCATTGTTTATTTATGTTATGCTGGTGGTAGGGACATTGTCGGCCTTATTCACCAGTTTTTTCTACAATAAAACATTGGTATTATTTGGTGAGGAGCGCAGTTTAGCTTTGTATATTCTCACCTTTTCATCCGCCCTCACGGCATGTACAAGTTCGGTGCTCTTCATGCCCTACATGGGCCGTTTTAAGGAGATGTACTTAGTGACGTAAGTAAGAAATTAATTAATGCAATTAATCAAGTTTGTTTCTAAATACTACCGTCATTTTTAAACCATCTTTCAAATTCTAAAATATTTTACTTTTAGAAATTAAAGAAGCATTTCACTGCTTGGTAATATTTGGACGTTAAATCATATATGTGCATATACATATAACTAATATTTTCATAGTACATATATGTATATATGTATATTATATATATATATATTTTTTTTTTTGTGCCACTTAGTTATTTTGTAGGTGAGGGTTTAAGTGGACTGTTACCAAGTGTCGTATCACTTGTACAAGGTATCGGCAGTGACTCCGCATGCGTCTTGGTGAATACCACCTCAACCGGCGAAGAGGTCTATGAGAAACAAACACTTCCTCCACGTTTTGATTCAATGGAGTTCTTCCTGATTATTTTTGCATTGTTTGTATGCAGTGTAATTGCATTTACTTTGCTGGATCGTCTTCAAATTTCGAAACGGGAATATGCTATAGGCCAAATCGACGTTGGAAACAATTATAAATATGAAGAGCATAAAACAACTAATGATATGAACAATGCAGCGATGAAAGAGACATCGGTCAATCCGGATAAGTCAATCCAAATTTCATCCAACGAATATGTTTTACTATTGCTGCTTATCGGCTGCTTGTCATTCTTTGCCAACGGCATGTTCAACTCCATACAATCCTACTCAAGTTTGCCTTATGGTAGCTCAGCTTATCACCTGTCAGTGACATTGAGTGTAATTGCCAATCCTTTGGCGTGCTTCTTAGCGATTTTTATACCTCATACAACGTTGCGGCCTATATATGTGTTGTGCTGTTTATGTGCTGCTTTAACTACGTATGTATTTGTTACAGCCTGCATGAGTCCATCGCCGCCATTGCATGGCACATCTGCGGGATCCGTAATCGTAGTAAGTTATTTCAAGATAATAAATACATCTGCATGTGATGACGTTTTATTAACAATGATTTCATTTTATATTTTAGATCATTAGCTGGGCTCTATTAATTGGTTTGGTGAGCTACACTAAGCTGTCGATTTCGTCGGTTATGCGCGCTCAGGGCGGTCGGTCGCTCGTTTGGACTGGCGGTCTGACACAGATTGGTGCTTTATTAGGTGCGGTGCTGATATTTATTTTAATAAACTATACAAACAGTTTTCAAGAAGCGGAGAGCAGTGATTGCTAAAATTCGTTAATGCGTATGCAATATTTAAGTATGTATGTATGTTCATGTACTTAAAGCCAAATGAATGAATGATTTTATAGAAATGTACAAATTTTGTAATGTTTCATTTTAACTTTGAAACAAATTTTTGTGAAAATATGTTTTCTATGCTTCTGTTATACCTCAGTCGAACTTTTAGCTCACAAACTACATTTAGGATATCTGATTTAGAAAATATGCATTTCATGATATTTGGATTAATTTATTACAATTAACGTATAAGTAAAATTGCCACGTATGTAAAGTTTTGAAAGTTATTTAATAACGTTAAGGATATTTACATACCTATGTTTTTTCACGCTGAAACCTATTAAAAATAAAAAGTACATTCATATATGCATTTTTTTTTCTTTTTTTTCGTGAAACCAAAGTTTATGGTAGGTAAAACGTATAATAGTATTTGCTATCGTTGGAAGATCACCTGGCTAATATTATCAATCTCTGAGTGCAAATGACTCATCATATCAAATTTAAAACGTATTCGAAGCTTTTGCATTTGAATATGGTGCTGTTTATAAAAAATCAACGATGAAAAAAATGTATTTCTGAAGTCAATAC
Source organism: Anastrepha obliqua (assembly GCF_027943255.1). Classification (NCBI taxonomy): domain Eukaryota; kingdom Metazoa; phylum Arthropoda; class Insecta; order Diptera; family Tephritidae; genus Anastrepha; species Anastrepha obliqua. The sequence continues at coordinate 182,549,559 of NC_072892.1, read as the reverse complement.
ATACGAGTTTTGAAGTTCTAAAACCGTACGTCGTAGACATTTTGGCCACCTATTTTTAATTGATATTTTAAAATAAACAAATTTCTCGATATGTACATTTGGATTTTTCGAGCTTTTATTTCTAGTATTGATAAATACATTTTGCAATGTTTCATATTTGTTATTTTCCATTAGTTATAACGTTAATTCACAACGCTCAACACTGGTTGGACATATCACTAGTAGCGTTTCTAACACTACTGATTTGCGGACGAAATCTTGTTTCTCTTCCGCTTCAGAGCAAACAAATCATACTCACTATCGTCATTGTCCCCCTCGTAGCCAATTTCCAATGCGTTAACTCCATTGCTCTCATTTTTATACGTTTCTTGTTGGTAAACATTTTCTGTGGATTGATAGACATCCAAGCTCGTTACACTGCTACAACAGGAAGCATAGCAGGAGGATAATTCCGTTGGCTTATGTGGCAGACGATACGCCAGCTTCGCATTATTAAATATATTAATTCGATCTTTTATGTTGGAATTGCTATTTGTGGACATTTGTGTTCCAGTGGCCGTTATGTTAGATGGACTGGTGAATGAGACAGATGCATTAGTTAATTTTTCATAGCCGTCCACTGTGTTGCTGCTGCCATTGTTAGCAATGGTGTTTATGATATCTAAACTGGGTTTCGGTGAAGCCAATAACTCGTCATTGGTGTTATCGATCTTCGCAACTGTTGTACTCTTTCTTGTTATTGGGGGCTCAGTGTTCGGTTTGTCAACATTCGCAGATTGAGTAATAACATGTTCCAAGTGCGTACCGAGAAATGTATCGATTTTCTCGAGTGACTCTTTGGCGCGTTTGAAAAGCACAAGGCTCTCCTTAAGTACGTGGCTATCGTTTAGTTTTTCAAAATTTTGTAAAATCTTACGGATGTCTACTTTGCTTTCGATAGATATTGGTGCCTTTGTTGAGTTAGATTCTCTTGCAGTTTCGAACTCTTGTATAAGCTGTTTTATTTTGGCAGCATTGTGGTTGGGACTGGCCCCACTGTTTTGTGGCAGCAATAGCTCGGAGGAGACTTCATCAATCTCTTTTATGATATCCACTGAATTTTGTATGACTTCATCATGTTGCACACGCAACTCCTTCAGTCGTTCTTTTAGATCGTTCAGATAAACTTCAACACGCTGAGTTTTGAGCGTCTCCTCGGATACTGTGAATCCATAAAGTAATTTTCAGGACACATATGTATATACATATATAAGGACACATGTACATATATACTTTTATGTATGTGAATATTATAGTTAAAGCTTACAAAAAGGCATTTTAACGTTATCCATGGTTCCAAATCGGCAACAAAAAATTTTGAGCAATATAACCAAATAATTATCAAAGTTTGAATTTTTTTCGTTATTTTAACTGAAAGTATTTCGTAATTTTTTTTTTAAATTTTGAAAAGTTTTAAACCAGCACCTGAGACCAAATTTGTATATTGAACCGACAGTCGGTTATACGTTATAGGAAGGACCCGGATTTATATCCGGCCAATGACTGTCACTCCATCAGAATTCCCCAAACACGCATGGGGGCGTTTATGATGCTACAACAATAACAAAAACAAGAGCAACCAAATTTATAAATATACTCGTTATTTTAACTGATTACCCAAAGAGAAGATTTCGTCCCGTTTGCTGTTGTTGTTGTTGTCGCAGCCAGGACTGGGCGTAGTGCACTAAATAATTAATGCAGAATGCAGCGGATAGTTAAAACACCGAAAAACTGAAAACTTAGTGGTCGATCGTCATCGCCAAGTTCATCTAATGGTAGGTCCAGGAAACGTGTTTTTGCGACAGGCTGGGCTCAGAAGGAGAGGGGCTAAGTGAGTGGGTTTGAGAGGGCATGTGGTGGTTAGTATCACGTGGGACTCCTTCATATGCCGGACATATATTAAGTATGTCGGGGTCGATTCTGAATAAATAGGACTTTACCCTGCTATAATATCCAATTCTACATACCGGGATGACTTGGGTTTCTCCCGACTAAGGACTAACGCCACAGTTAACTATATAATTCTATATATCAGTTTCATGCGAATGTTTCAAGGCGGTGTCTACTAATTATTACTAATATTACGAACTCTTCTATGCCCCGCAAAAAATTCCTACATATTTGTATTAATAATTATTAAGCCTCGCCATATTCTGCATGGATACTGTATATAATATTAGTTATTAATATTTTAGTTAATTATTTATTATTGTTAAAACTAATTATTTTTTATTACGTTAAAAAACGTTTGTCTTCCTTTGAGGTGCTTAAGTATTCACAATATATTTTTTCTAATATATTTTTACTTTGAACTTTTAAAATGTCAAGTAATTTTATTACAGAAAAACTCAAAAAATCCAAAAAATACCTCAAATGAAATTGCCTCACTACGGCAAACATGCCACATACGAAACGTAAACAAAAATCAGCTGTTGAAACAACACAGTTGCATCTCTCTTTCTGGCCGTAGAGTCAGCTGATAAAACATAACTTTTCTCTCGTTTTAGCATTGGATTAAAACAACTCACAGTGGTTAGAAACATAAAAAATAGTTACACAAATAAATTTTTGTTAATCATTCAAATACTTGTAGAATTCACTTTCTTCAAACTTCGGACAATCGGTTCAAATGCTTCGACATTATTTGTCCTTCGAGAAAAATATAATTTTGGTAAGAAATTTAACTAAAATACTTCGTATTCTCCCAAAGTGTAGGTTTTTCCATTTCAAGCCAATATTTGGCTCAGTCCTGAGTTAGAGTATTTTTAATAAATTTAGAATTTACGTTTAACTTAGTTGGGCACAAAGTGAAAAATGCCCATTTAATACTTCGAAAAATCTATAAAAACATAATTATGTTTAATAAGTATTAGAGAGATAAGACGCTGCTACCTGCTAATTCTTTCAAGGTCAACTTTTTTACAATTTTCAACCCCAAATGAATTTATACATTTGGGTGTTACTGCTGTAATAGTTGCAGCAGTGTTTCTTTGTATGAGATAGCATCTCGTTCTGTCTCATAATTGTTGCAAGAATGCCCCCGCCACGCGTTCTGTCAGTAAAATGTTGACAATTTGCTTATTGCGTAGTACAATTTTTTTACCTCGGAGTAGAAATTGAAGAATAAAAGTAAGTTTTTATTTAAAAAATTGTACTTTGAAGTTTATCATTGTTTTTAAAATGAATGATCCACATTTTCAAACAACGCGTTCGGCGCGAAGTAACTTCTGCAATATTGTGGTGGCTAATCAGCTGGTCGCAATATTGCTGTAATTATTGTTTGCAGCGAACACACCCGGAGTTTTTGCAAAGGCAAGTAAAAGATTTGCATCGTTAAAGTGTGTCATGCACCACTGTGCAATCAACAAATCCCAACAATCAAGTTGGCTCCACAGCTGAAGCGATTGCTGGCTAGCTGGTTTCGTCGTCGATGTTTGTATATATGCCGTTCCATTCTGTATTCTTTCTTAAACAGCTATTATTTTCGCAATTGTTCGTGGTTGGAGGAAAATGGAAGTCTGACCTGTCAAATCGTGGATAGCAAATAACTTTTTCGTCTTAATTAATAGTCAATCGGTGAAAAGTTGAGTATAACGATATAGATTGCGGCAATTATAAAAAAAAACTTCACGTAGTCAATCTACAATTACTGCGGTATCAAACGTCAGCAACGTAACTTTGAGAATTAAGCAGTGTTAAATATAATTATACGAATGGAAATCGCTATTTTTCTAACCGTGGAGAGTGAAGTAAAGTGAAAAAGTGAAAAACATGATACTGCCCCCAGGAAGACACGAAACTTAATGTGCAGCTACAAAAACAGGACTGAATTTTCCGAATAGTAAGTGCATGGGCTAGTCAAAATGTCGAGTAATCAATATAAAATTAGATAAATCGAGACTGCGAATTTTAATAGACATGTATGCAACTATTTGCATATGTATTTATATTTAAATATGTGTGTATATACCCGCAAATGTGTGCTGCAATAAGTCATACCTAGAAACATATATGTATATATGTGCGTATGTATGTATATATCTGTATATTTGAATTTATGTATGTATACTGTAAGTTGTGTTTCTGTTGCAGAGAGTGGATGATTCGAATACAGTACTCGTACAGAGGCCAGGATCAACAGCAACAATAGTCTACTTTGGCCGCCTTCACTCCACCTATTTATTCCCAAGTATGCATACATATGTACATATGGACATATGTTTGTATACATGCATATACATATGTATAAGCCATTCATAGTAATGTACATTCATTGCCCTATATTAAAGTTTATTTACTCAGTTTCTGGGCTGTAAGCCTATCAGTAGAATTGCGGAGAGAATAGGACTACCTGCCATCCATATGTTACTGCGATATGGAATGCTATGTTGCATTATAGCTTCAAGCAAACGCACATATAGTACATACATATGTTGTGTTAGGTTGTATCGGTTGTCCATTATGATACAATCAGGCGCATAGCCTATTGAAGTACCGCATGAGGAACATGGCCCGGAACTCTCCTAAAACCAATACGAACTGATCAAAAACTTTCGATCAAAAACAACATCACTGATTTCCACAGGGTTGAAATGTTTTAAAAACAGGATTGAATAATTATATATGTATGTATATATATATATATGATTGTCGCGCACACCCTTTTTTGGGTGTTTGGCCGAGCTCCTCCTCCCATGTTTGGTGTGCGTCTTGATGTTGTTTCACAAATAGAGGGACCTACAGTTTCAAGCCGACTCCGAACGGCAGATATTTTTATGAGGAGTTTTTTCATGGCAGAAATATACTCGGAGGTTTGCCATTGCCTGCCGAAGGTCGACCGCTATTAGAAAAATGTTTTTCTTAATTTTTGGGTGTTTCACCGAGATTCGAACCTACGTTCTGTCTGTGAATTCCGATTGGTAGTCATGCACCAAGCCATTCGGCTACGGCGGCGTACCAAAAATGGCGACTCTTCTCTTATTATGTGTATTCAAATGGTTTTAAACTTCTCTTCTTGCAATAAAAGAAAAAAATATAAATTAAATAAACCTCGGCGTGGAATGGTTGATTTACACATATCTCTATTAGGGATCATCGGAAGATGAAAAATATCGTTCGGACACAAATGAGATGTTTAAGAATCGTGCTATGAGAAAGCTCGTTTTTTGCGATATGTTGTTCGTGTTTAATTGTACATCTGTCTACTTGACAATCATTCACATTCTCTGTAAAGCTGGCCATAAACAGGGCACAATTCCCAGCAATGTGTTACAGTTCGAAGAAAAACCCTCGTGCATGGCGAAGTGCGGGCACAATTCCCAAGTAATTGAAAGTTTTCTTTTACCTGGGATGTGTTGTTAGTTTGTGGCATAGTTTGTGGATTTTCTCATTTTTTTACTGACTATCGTCGAGGTAAGAGTAAGCGGAAAGAATTTATAGTGTTTCAAAAATGATTCATTACGGCAAATGAAAAATGAATTATTCAGAACACGTTTTTTCTTTTTTTTTTCATTTTTTTCTTAATGCACATGTAAATACCATAACTACACATTCCCATGGCAGCCGGTTCTACTTTACCGGAATGACTCGGGTTTTCTTTCCCGACCAAGGGCTGCCGCCCCAGTATACTAGCCCTGTCTAGTGTACCGTATTTTACCCTAAATCTCTCGTCACAGGAGCAACTCATAGCAGCCAGTTTGCTCCAAATACTTCTCTTCCGGGCTGGCGTCGAACCCAACCCCGGACCTGAAGTATTCTACTGCTGCATTTGCCACAAACGGCTCCACCCGAACTCCACCTCGGTTAGGTGTAACCAGTGCAACGGGGAGTGCCATCTTAAGACCTGCTCAGGCCTTAAGACACACAGGGAGTGGTCCACAAGGTATGTGGCCACGTGTTGCTCCCGCTCACAGGCGGCCCCCGCCTCTACGGCTACACTGCCCTCAGTGCCGGCACTTCACACTGCCGCCACTAATAACACCTCTACGGTAAGGAGCCCCCAAGAGCAACACAACTCCCTCTCAAACCCACAACCCTCCTGCTCCTACCCCAGTGCGGGGACAAACCAGCAGCTCTTGGTCCCCCGCACAGTCTGCTCCGTGTGTCAGACTGTAGTTCCTCGGAACTTGACAACAGTTCAATGCAATTCTTACAGTGGCTGGTGCCATTTTCGGAGGTGCTCCGGCCTGCACACCACCCGTGAGTGGACACGCGACTACATTGCCCCCTGCTGCAGAGCTCTGCACCCGCAATCGCCCCCAGTGGCGCGGCCATTGGACAACATCAGGCCACTACCCATTTTGCGGAACGCACAGCAGGACCAACGCAGACAACATCACGCATCCCTCACCCCCCGAATTACGACGACACTCGCGCGAAGCTTCAAGCTTTTGCAACTAAACTGCAACGGACTCACGAGTAAGATTGACGAGATAGTCGACTTCATGAGTCGGTTCGGAATTAAGATAGCTGCGGTCCAGGAGACAAAACTGCACGCTAGCTCCCCCCTGATTACCAGGGATGGCTACAATGTGCACCGAAACGACCGCGAGCGAGACAACGGTGGTGGCCTAGCGTTCATTGTACACCATTCAGTGCAGTATCGTCTTATTGATGAAGGCATCGACCGCAGGGACAGCACCTTAGAACGTCAAGGTATAGCTGTCCGGTCAGGCGATGCCGAGCTATTGGCAGAGCAGATAGACGATTCGACGTTCAGCACTGTAAACGACGACGCCCCCACCAGGGTAGTGGGCAATTGCAGCAGCTCGCCTGACATAACAATTGCTAGTGCAGGTCTGATAAATAGCATAACCTGGCGACCTATGCTATCGCTTGTATCAGACCACTTGCCCATTATCATCTCGATCGAGAGACCTGCCGACTTTGTTTCCGCGGATCACCGGTCATACGTCAACTTTAACAAAGCTGATTGGACCAGATTCGCGGAATTTACTGAGGACATCTTCGCAGCCCTACCCACTCCCACCGATGTGCGCGCAGGCGAACGCGCACTCCGCAAGGCGATCACAGCCGCCGCGGCTCGCTTCATACCCGCTGGACGGGTCCGGGAATTACGTCCCAACTTCCCAGCCGAAGCAGCCGTTATGGCAAACGAGCGTGACCGTCTACGCCAGGCCGATCCCGGGGATCCTCGAATAAAGAATCTCAATTCGGAGATCCGGCAACTGGTCACATAACATAAGCGGACCAAATGGGTAGAGCATCTGAAGTCCTGTAACTTCACCTCTTGTGTGAGCAAGCTCTGGTCCACCGTAAGGTCCCTGTCGAACCCGACGAAGCACAGCGACAAGGTGGATATCACCTTCAACGGTCGTACTTCGTCGGACCCGAAGAGATACGCGAGCTATTTTAGCCGGCAATTTATTTATATTGCATCCTCCGGTCGACAGATAGAAACGTTGTGCCACCAGCCGGTTGCACAAACTGCCCTACAACAGTGCACCGCTTACTTTCACCAGCGACGAGGTTCAGGGGGCCATCAAACGAATGAAACCATCAAAACCCATCGGCCCCGACGGACTAAACATGCTGATGCTGAAAAAACTGGGTCCATTGGGAGTAGAATACCTCACTAAGGTCTTCAATCTGTCCATGGCCACTCTCATTATTCCTGATAAGTGGAAATTAGGGAGAGTGGTCCCACTACTGAAGCCTGGGAAACCCGCTAACCAAGGGGAGTCTTATCGTCCGATAACTCTCCTTTCCCCAGTAGTGAAGACACTTGAAGTCCTTCTACTCCCACTCCTCATACAACACCTGACTCCAGCCCCACACCAGCACGGTTTCCGTAGAGTGCACAGCACCACCACGGCACTCACCGTCATAAACACCCAGGTAAACCGCGGACTAAACCAAAACCGACCCTGCGAGAGGACTGTCCTAGTAGCGTTGGACTTACAAAAGGCTTTCGATACAGTCGGCCACGCCACGCTACAAGATACCATTTTACAGTCGACACTCCCGCCAGGGCTGAAGAGGTGGACCGCGAACTACCTGAGTGGTCGTCACTCGTCGGTGATATTTCGAGACCAAACCTCCAAACAGAGAAAAATAAAGCAAGGAGTACCGCAGGGTGGTGTCCTTTCACCCTTGCTTTTTAATTTCTATATTTCGAAACTCCCCCAGCCACCAGAGGGAGTCTCACTGGTCTCATACGCCGACGACTGCACGATAATGGCGTCAGGCAATGACATTGATGGCCTATGCTCTAAGGTAAACGACTACCTCGCCCGCCTTTCTCGCTTCTTCACTGCGAGAAACTTAAAACTTTCTCCCACTAAATCCACGGCGACCCTTTTTACAACCTGGACAAAGGAGGTCAAGCTGCAACTTCAGGTGCACGTCGATGATACCCCAATACCGACGGTTAATAACCCCAGAATTTTGGGAGCCACCTTTGACAGCTTGCTCTCCTTCTCAGCGCACACAACCGCTATTGCAACGAGAGTACAGAATCGCAACAAGGTCCTCAAGTCGCTCGCCGGCAGCACTTGGGGCAAAGACAAAGAAATGTTGCTGTCGACTTTCAAAGCAATAGGCCGACCGGTTCTCAACTATGCTGCGCCTGTCTGGTCGCCTGGAACCAGTGGTACGCAGTGGACGAAGCTACAGACCTGCCAGAATACTGCCATTAGGACCGCGACAGGATGTCTCCTGATGTCCCCAATTCAACACCTACACGATAAGGCCAACATGCTCCCCGTTAAGGAGCACAACAAAATGCTCGGCAAGCAGTTTCTGTTAGGGTGTCACCGCAGGCCTCACCCATGCAGACACCTGCTCGAGCCCGAGCCACCTCCCAGGCACATCAGGAGACACTTACTCAACTACGTGGACGAGATCCTGGACAAAACAGACAGACCACTCCAGGATCAGACAGTATACAGACAGGCCATTAACGACATCCATCGGGAGACCCTCACGACCTTCCTAAGCTCCCGACCCCCGAATGCCGTTATCGGAGTCCAACCACCACCCATCGCAGATGAAGAGCTCCAGCTTCCCCGAGAGTCCCGCGTAATCTTGGCACAATTACGTTCTGGATATTGTAGCAGGTTAAACTCCTACCTATCCAGAATCGACCCCGACATACTAAACATATGTCCAGCATGTGAAGGCACCCCGCACGACACTAACCACCTTTTCACATGCCCCAACAAACCCACTCATCTAACACCCCTCTCCCTCTGGACCCAACCCGTCGAAACAGCCAGTTTCCTGGGCCTACCGTTAGATGAGCTAGACGAAGACGACCGGTAATTACACTACACTGACAGGGCGAAGATACTGCTACAACAACAACAACAACCATAACTACAAGAGCAGTTAACACCCCTCTTCCTCTGGACCCAAGCCGTCGAAACAGCAAGTTCCCTGGGCCTACCGTTAGATGAACTAGACGTAGACGACCGGTGATTTACACTGATCGGGCATAGTTAAGGCTACAACAACAACTGCAAGAGCAATCGCGTCATCCGGTTTTTTTGTATTGCATGTTAACAGTATGACGATCGCAACGAAATGATAGTTTATGGACTAGGCAAAAATCGCTGGGAATTGTGCCCTGTTTATGGCCAGCTTTACGTCAGCAAATCAGCTGATTGCTTACAAATCGCTGAGATCCTGTTAACGGTCTGGCGTTAGCCACTCCTTCTGAATTCTCTCCACCTGAAGGTGTTCGTTGATCTCGCAAATTTTCTTTACCTTCTAGTCGCAACTGGATACTTCGCGGTTGCCCGGTTTTATTAGCTCCAAAACTTCTTCGGGATCCGCATGGCAGTTTATAATCCAGGCACTGAATCTTCGCCTATTGGCTCCCTTACCAGAGTATATAGATCAACTGACCATTGAATGTACTACAAAACTGTATACCCAGAGAAATTGTAAAAATTCGTCTTAAATATTTGAAAGTTTTGATGAAATTGGGAAATATTCTGTACAAAGTTCAGTGGAATTCTTCCTCAATATGTTTTAAGTAATTTGATAATTTATAATGATTTTGAATAATATAAAAAACCTAAGTAGGTAAGATATTCGGTTAGCACAAGGACAGAGGGATTTTGGGACCTAGAATATTCCCTATCAATATCTTAAGCCTCGCTTTGAGGGTCAAGAAGTCCTTGGTAGCCGTATCAGTAATTTTTCTTCTTCCTCTGCGTATCCAAGTTGGACATTCGCGATTACAAGCAAATGTTATATTGATTTTAGCCTTACGATTGTACGGTCATATTATTAATTATATCATCGAAATTGTGTCCGTTTGCCGCTCCTTCTGTTAGTTCACCTATTTTTTCCTACGTGCGTCCGTTGATGTTGTATCCAACTCTGTATATCTGTAAATATTACAATTATATCAGCCATTATCCTCTTAAAATAAATACTTAAGTACATATATCTTTAAAGATCTAGGCAAGGCTTCTCATTGTCCACTAAAGTTTTCATCACTCTCTATCTCTTTGAGTATACCCACTCGGCGATCAGAGATCTAGCATTGGCCAGGTACTCAGCACAGTATTTGTATGCTTTCTTTCACTGTAGTTGAATAGTGCTGCAACAACAACAGTGTCATAAACGTGGGGGTATGTTATGTTTGTTATGTATGTTTGTTAAAATATTGTTATTGTAATTAATATAATAAATTATATAATATTATTTTTACAGTATTTAAACTTCATCGGAATAATTCGTTCCTTTTCAATTATAATTTATTTTAAATTGATATTTAGCATGTTCATATGTACCCTAAAATTCCAAGCTAAAGACGTTTGACATATGTACATATGCAAGGACTCACATCCGTATATGCGTTTAATTAAAAACATTCACATTTGCATCGCTCCGATAGTAGCTACAATTTTTGAATGGAATCTATGTATACTTAGGTGGGATTATAATCGAATAAATTGAATAACTGCTTACAGCTTAATTTTTATTTCTATGCTTACAGCTTTATATGAGAATAAAGGGATTTCTTCTCAAAATATTGATCGGTCCAAAATAACGCAGAAGAAAAATTGTTCAATATGATGAAATCAACTCAAACAACGCATTGCAGCAGTGCAAATCTCTACTATCAACTATTGCAGCGAGAACTGAACTTGTGGCCTCAACGTAATCCCAGAATTTTTTCAGGGCATTTGTATACGGAGCGCTATCGAGTGGCAAGGAATTTATTCAAGACTGATTTGCGAGCTCACTATGGTTGCGTGAATGCAATCGAATTTTCGCATGGTGGAAAATATCTCGCGTCAGGTAAAAATGATGTATATTTCGATAAATAACGTTTACTATAAATTGGCTTAGGCGTTTATTTCTCCGGCTTCTGACAAAATGTTGAGGGGTGAGAATGAGTTTCTCATTCAAACACAATACATAAAATTCAAGCTCAAGATTAGCGTGTTTTCTTGGATTATCCAGTTCAGTGTCTGGATCAAGAGAGATCGATCCGAACAATGTTCAGAAAAGTTAGTAGCAATGCTATAGAACTTCTGTTTTGGATGCTATAGAACTTCTGTGTGGATGTATTCCTCACAACATATGCTGTTTGAAATATGACAACATTGAAGAAAAATGTTTAATAAAATATGAAGGGCCTGCAAATAATACATATTTTCAAGAGAACTGAGGATCGGCGTAATATACTTTTTCAAATGGTATCAATTTGGAGTAGGCGTTTCTGTTGTAACAGCATAAGCATGCCCCATATATGCTTGGGGATTGCTGTTGACAATATTTGGCCGGATATAAATCGGGGTCGTTCTGAAATAAAAGCATTTGTGTCGCCAGCTAATATAGAGGAATATAAAGTGGTACCCCTTTTTATTTCTTAGTATTTCATATTGATAATTTTAACTGAATAGACATTCAGAAGTAAGGGATTGTTGGTTAGTATTAATCCATTCAAGTCTAACGTTGCCTGAGAGCAATTTCGTATATTTATAGGGTTATCGGCAGCATTATTTTTGTATTTTGTTTGATGACGAAAGTTATAGCTTCTGCTCAAATATGAACGAGACGGTATCAATAAAACGGTCCGCGGATGACATATGGCAAACACGTACACGCGATAGAGCAGAGTCCCCATAGGTTGTCTGCAACATTTTTAAGGCGTCTGAAGCCGAAATTTTGTTGGAATACCAAAATTTCAAACAAATTCTTTGAATTTCCATCGTTAAATTCGAAGAACACAATCGAGCTTGACTTGTTTACAGTAGCACAGAAAACAAACTATGTGACATATCACGCTGAAATTTGCCATGTAAGCTTATAACAGTCCTACCAAAAAACAAAAAAATTATTTTTGCCATATGTCATCCGCGGACCGTTTTATTGATACCGTCTCGTTCATATTTGAGTAGAAGTTATGTGTCTGCGCTAAGAGGGATCAAATAGTAACTCAGGTTAGACCTTTAGCAAGGAAATTACAATAAAAAAAAAATTCAGCAGTGTTGGCGGATACTTTTTTTCAGAATTTACCAAGACGTTTTTAAATATACATTTTTCCCCAAAAATTACAACAAAAATGATAAATGCTTAAAGGAAATAGTTTACAGCAAACGTTGCATTAAATATTTACTCAATGAAATACTGTTGCGAGCAATTTTTGTACCACCCTTTCTCAATTTTGTGACACGTAACTTCCTATAGCACACAAAATATTCAGCGTGGCGACTCGAAATTTTGAATAAATACGAGTATAAGTAAAAAATTTTAAGCTCAGCAAAAAACGAACAAACAAAAAAATTGGTTGGAAGGGTTAATGTGGAAAAGACAACACTTATAATAAATACTTACTTCAAAAAATAATATCTACATAAAAAATTAAGGAAGGAAGGGTAAATTTGGTCCGGATCAAACTTTATACCATATATCCGCGTACATTTAATAAAAGTGGGCTGGCTGTTAATTTTGGATACAAACTCTTAGTAACATTAAAGTTCTAGCAAATAAAAAGTGGGCAAGGTTTATTCGATCTCAATAATATAATATTTGTGACGGATCTTAATGAGGTGGGGAGCAATACTTGTATCAAGTATTTATATCTTATTTTATAAAATTATTTTTCACCCAGGGTATTAGTAGAAACCACGGAGTACAGACATATCTTGAACAGCATTCTTTAAAATCCCATTAGGCCATCGGAAACCAATCATGACGGATCACATACGAAAAGCTTCGCTTGGCTCGTAAGATCCGCGTAACTCTGTCAAAATTGTATTGTTGCAGGTTCCTGCGAACTCCTGCGATACTACAGTAGCCGCTGATATACTCAACAAATGTATGTAGGTATGTCTGGCATGTGAAAAACCCCATCTTGACACTACCGATCTCTTCATACACCCGCTTAAACAAACTCATCTAATACGCCTCTCTCTTTGACCCCATCTTATCGAAAGCTCGTTTCCTGGGCCATCGAAATGGCGTCGATGATTAAATTAAGTATGCAAAATAAAAAAAATTCTTGAAGCATATACTGGCTTTGAATGAGCCTATAAAAATATTATGCATTATGTACCATGTAAATTGTTTGTCTTATAATATCCTTTATATTATGTAGGTGGGGACGACAAGCGTGTTCTTATATGGGATGTTGAGAAAGCAATCGCCCATCATGGCCGGCCACGGGTGCTGCAAACGGAGCACACAAGCAATATTTTTTGCTTAGGCTTTGAACGTTGCAATCGTCTTATCCTGTCCGGTGGCAATGATGATCTGGTTATAGCACATAACTTCGAAACGTAATATTAAGAGCGGCAGTTTAATTATCGTCAAAATACATATCCCTCATTTGCTGCTAGAATTTCATAATCCAAAAAATCAAATTTCGAGAAAAAGGGCTACAAACTTTTAATTTACTATGCCTTCCTTAGTTAAAGTAAAAACATATTTTCATCTAATTATATTAGATACTGTTAATTGATAATGTCAAAGCTCAAAAAAGAGCTTATGGTAATATCTACATACTTATCTAAAAGAACTGTTTTTGGATTATGACACCCTCGCAGCAAATGAGCGATAGATTTTAATATTTTGTCATTATTTTTTCAGTGGAAAACTTATGAACGTCTACAAACACAATAATCCTGTATATGGCTTATCTATCGATCCGAGAAGTGATAGTATTTTTGCAACAGCTTGCGAGGATGGCCAAATTTTGGTATTTGACCAACGTGTTGGCGCGGACGATCCTTTAGTGGTGGCTCAACAACAGACCTCATTTCATGCAGTGGAATTTCATCCTGCCGGTGGATATTTTTTAGTTACAGCTAATTCCAAAAAAGGTGCTGCCTTCTGGGATATACGCAAACCGCATCAGTATGTATTTGTATACATTTGAATGTGCACATTTAAATATCCTTTAATTTTTTTTCTCTCATAGTCCTGTTATACAATATGGAGGTTATGTTGATGAGCCACCCAGTTGCATGAGTGCACGGTTTAATACGAATGGAAGTCTTATATTGGCACTCCGACGGCGTTTGCCACCCATCCTTTATAATACACAATCACCTGAACCAGTGTGTACATTTTTTCATGGAAATTATTATAACTCATGTACCATGAAAAGCTGCACATTTGCGGGGGAATACGATGAATTTGTGTTATCTGGTTCAGATGACTTCAATCTCTATGTGTGGCGTGTATCTGATGTGAATTGTGAGTGAACATTTTGGTGTCCGGCTAATTGTGTAAAAAATATCTCAAATTGAAAATATTTTTCTTCAGTGGAGAGAACTGATCAGTGGGTGGAGGGTACGCAAATGGTCCTGTATGGGCATCGTTCCATTGTAAATCAAGTACGTTACAACCGTCAAAAATGTCTGCTGGCCTCTTCGGGCGTTGAAAAGATTGTGAAGGTAAGTTATGCTTTTGTTAAAGAGAAAAATTTAATATAATAATATTTAACAGATTTAATGCAATAGAATGTATAGCTATTTATAGTTTAATTAGTTTTTTATAGTTCAGTTCTTAATTGCGTTTTGTATATTTATCCTCGATTTTTCTTTTTATTTGTTTAGTTGTGGAGCCCTTTTGCGCAGAAGGAGTGGTCGGGTTCCTTACTTCAAGAAGCAACATGCCCTGAAAATCCGAGAGAATTGTATTCACCTCACAATTACACTTCAATGTCCACATCTCCACATAGTTGGTCGCATATGTCACATGACTACAGTAGTCGCAATACCAACGAAGATCCACGTATGATGGCGTTCTTTGATACACTAATCCAACAGGAAATCGAAGGCTGGAATGCGGACAGTTCAACAGACGCATCGCATAGTTCCGTCGGCACTCATTCATGCTCGAGTTCGAATGATAATTCAGATAGTAGTCCAGATGATGAAAGTGATGACGATGATGACGATGACGATGGTGGAGATGGTGTTAGTGTTGCCGTTAATGTCGGTGTGAATGAAGATGTCACAGGAATTGCCGAAGAAAATATTGTTGAAAGTAGTATTCCTAACGGAAATGTTGTAGTACGGGAACGTTCCACAAATCGCGCAAAGCGACGTTTCATTAGGGAATGTATGCAAGGTAATTCAAGTAAATACTCGTCCATATAGTGAGTTTTTATAGTATAGTACTTTATTTCCTATTTTACGGTTAATTAATTTTTGTACATTTTTATAATTTTTACAGAAATTAAACGTTGTCAATCAATATTAAGAAAAAAGTCCAAGCCTCAGCGTTTTGCCAACCGCATCGCCTACTTAATTGCCACGAAACGCAATCGCCTGCGACGCTTAGCAATAAAGGGAGCTTCCTTGGGTAATAGACGACCTTACAAAGTTGTCAAAGTACGTAACCATAGTTCTAGAAAACGCGATACAAGCTATAGTAAAACGATCCGTACACGGTCTCAAATCAAACGTCACCAGACGTCTCATCGCCAGAGTCTCAGCTTTTCACGCAGAAATAATATAACTACTGATCCAGGTGCGTCAAATGTGGCTATTGCGTCTACCTCGAGAGCAGCGGCGTCTATCCAGGCACTGAGTAATATGAACTCAGAAGTAACAATGATACCAGCGAGTACAGGAAACAATCACCGTTATCAGCGTAGAAAATACAAAAGGCACTGTGTCTATGGTATGTTGGGTAGCACAAACTCTCAGCATAGACATGATTTTAATTTGAAAATAATTTTTATAGATACATCATCAGATGATGGCAGAGAACTTTCAACGTCTGTTGCAGCTATTCCAAGCAACGCTCCTAGTACAAGCACTGGCATAACCACGACATTGAAAGGTGAGTACCAATTAAAATAAACACGACGTAAAACTCCTTCGAGTCTACCCCGTCATGACAGTGTAGTTGTTGTTTTAACATCATAAAAATTCCCCATAAATGTTTCGGAATGTCATATTAGCGTAGACTCATACGCTGTTTTCCCTTCAATTATCTGTCATAGTTCTATTCCAGTGGTAAAATTTTACTTGTGAAACAAAAGCAACACTTTTATAACTGCCCTAATACGATAGGAAAATATAACAAGCACGACAAACAAACTTGGAAAAATTAGGAATCAAAGGCATTTAAGCTAACTATTAAACATATTCACTGTGTGAATTCACATTGTTTTTTATTCATCCTAAGATTTCTGCGTATTCC
Source organism: Anastrepha obliqua (assembly GCF_027943255.1). Taxonomy (NCBI): domain Eukaryota; kingdom Metazoa; phylum Arthropoda; class Insecta; order Diptera; family Tephritidae; genus Anastrepha; species Anastrepha obliqua. The sequence continues at coordinate 182,532,882 of NC_072892.1, read as the reverse complement.
ATAAAAACCTATTTGGCTTACATTGCAGAATAAGCTCCAATAACAGCGCTACTGTTGATAATATACTGCCAAATAGGATTGTGTAGAAGGCCAACTGCAAATCATTTAGGGTTAGAACTTTCCATTTGTCTCCGATCTCCTCCAGGAACCCTGGAAAATTTCGCGTTCTTATCTTTGCTTTGTATTTCATATCTCCAATCCAATGATCAATCAGTCCTGCCTGCACGATTTTCAGCAATAATACATTTATGCTCTTTTCCAAAGGCGAGTTATTCGGAAATATGAAAGCTATGTGATAGTTCTTGGGACATTCTGGTATTTTGTGAATTTTGTTCTTTATGAAGTAGTATATATCATCGAGCTCCAGCGAAGAAGCTCGAGTAACTCCCGCAAGTTTACCCCCTCTAGCCATTATGTCAATAAGACGCTCCTCCAGTTCGGCAACCAAAAGTAGTTTCTTTTCCAAATTTTGGTATATATATGAGCTATGGCCGTAAAAAAGGTCATCTCTCATAGCGGCATGCTTTATGTATATCCGTATATTCGCTTCGTCTAATTCCTTCATCGTATTAATGTCCTTGTAGTAAAGTGGGCGTATGTATACTGTTGCCAAACTAGATTCAAAAAGTGCTCCAAAAATCACACTCACCAAACAGAGCGAGACTATGAAGATGCGTTCTGAGATAAATGGTGGGTAACATACGATATTGACACGTACCCACATCACCCAAGTATCCAAATAAATGCGCATGTATTGTAGTATATGCTTCTGAGTTAGCTGGCGACGTTCCTGGGGCTGCAACGTTGGCAATTGTGAAATTAATGAATTACTTTCGATAGCGCCCAAATTTACATGCCTCAGCAGTATCCAAATAAAAGGACTGAGTAGTCCCACGATTATAAAAGAAACCCAAATGTCGAAATTTACAGCAAACAAAGGTAATATTGATTGGGGTATACGACTTGCTTTCTTCACATAACAACACAATTCGTCCATGTATACCGGAGCAGAAAATGCCAGTTTACGAGTCAAATAATCTTTGATGAAAAACCCAGTTAATATAATGTCGGTTTCAAAGCGTACCATTCGTCCAATAGCTCCACTGTAGCTCCCATTCTTGGTTCGAGCGCTGCAAGTAAAATAATAATCGATTTTTATTAACTGCATATGGTGTCCTTAATTTTTCGTAAAATAACAACAAATTCACATTTCCTATATTTCTATATTGCGGCTGCTAGAGATCGAGTGTCATTACAACTTGTGAAGTATTTGGAAATATACATACACTAGTCAAAAAAGTTAACGTTCTGGGCCAGTTTCATTGTTTTTTTGTCTCGGAATGCTAAAAACCGCATGAAACTTTTTTAAACTTAATTGTCAAGACATGAAATTACGTAATACGATAGAATTATGGTCCCAAGTCATAAGAGAGCCACCTTCGCAGCTCGCAAATATCTCTCCAACACTTCCGACACCCGGACTAATTTTTTTACACCGCTCAAAATTATGGATTGCCATTAATCATATCAGAACTTATGATTATAGGCGAATTCAAGTCTAGCTTCAATTCGGCTAACCTATTTTGATATTTTAAATTCGAATCTTCACTCAAAATTTGCTATCTTCTCTTCGTAACATTGGGAGAAAGTTCACATCTAATTTAGTTAGGGCTGGTGTTTTTATTATCTCTCTGTTACACCTGTCGTCAATCTTAGGCCTTGGATTAGTTCTTTTAATTTTTCCATAACCAGCAACAAATTGTTGATGGTATTTTTATTTCGATTTACTTTTAGCGCTATTTTGGAAACTGAGACTCCCGAATCACTATAAGCTAGAATACTGGCACGCTCCTCGGTAGATAGCTGCATAGATTCATAAAAATTATTTTCCCCGCGTGAAAATTATTTATTTGCCAATGGAAACTACTCAACTTACCTTAACGAATCTTTCGAATTGTGAAATGTGTATAAAAATATCACGCAATTTCCACAACAAGAAATAAAATCTTAACGAAAGCACTTATCTCTTACGACTATTTCCTGCAAGCAACTCAAATTCCAAGCTAAGTTCAAACGCACTTATTCCAGTGCAAAGGAATTGAAGATTTATCAGATACTAGTTTGAAACCATTTGCATAAGAATAATTATAATTATGTTAATTTCATCGTCGACATAAAGTGAAGAAACATTGAGAACTTTTTACTCCACCTAATGAGTATGCATCCTATTTTTATTTAGGGATAAGTTCACATATCATGAAAAGTATAAAATTGTCCCATAAATTTTTGTGAAATGCTACTGAAGTGACAGTACTTGACCGAGTACAAACAATACGGTTAAGAGGGTCGCTTTATAAAACCGCTGTTGGTTAAAATTTTCTTAATATAACAACTCGCACTCCAATTACATTGCACCTCTGGTGGACTTTCGGCACAACCACTTTTTTGACTTTGATAGTTTAAATCAATAAATTCTAAGTTTTCTAGGCTATTGAAATAAATTCTTTAACTATAACTTTAAATGCTTAGACAGACAGGTAGAAAGTGCCAAGTCGCTTAAACACGTGTTGTGAAAAATCCACTGATATTATATTTTTTTGATATGTATCTCAAATGTGATACCGGGTGTAACTTAGCAAAAGGTTCACTTCTAGATTTTCTGTTTGATCAACATTAAGGGATTGACGGACATTGATAACATACCCAAAAAAATCATTATCGGGCCATTGTAGATCCATTGTGAAATTCATTTTTTGTGCTAACAATTCAGCTACTTTGCTATCGGCACCGGTAGTTCCAATTATTTTACTTGTCGTCTCGTTCGTAAAATGTTGAATATTCGAATACACAGAGCTAAAAATGTATGTTCGTAGCGGATAGCTATGGAGATTATGAAAAATGCTCCCGTAACTTGAATCACTTAATCGAATCATTTCACCATAGTGCGCGCCATTTTTCGGAAAAGGATTCAGAAATAAGCAGCCACTACTGGTATTGCCACTGTTATTTGGAATGATATAGTAAATTTGTATGGCGCCCTTTCCGGTCCACATCTGTCGAGCCAAATCCAGTAATTGTTATTTATTTGGTTGATCTAACAAAATATTAATCAAGATTCCCTTACGTGAGCCGTATTTACTTAAATGCTTTGGCAAATTTTTACTGCTCACAACAAAAGCCCAATGCCGTTGATTGTCGTGAAAGTGAAGCTCTATTTGGCCCACACTCAGCTGTAGTGGGCAAAACGACTGTTGTAAAAGTTGCTGTACGATGCTATTTTCAAAATATTGTGATTCAAATAAATGTAAATTGAGAAAATCCACGCCACGCAGAAGCTCGCTAAAAGTGTTAAAACCAAGTTGAGTATTGTTCTTGTAAGAGCTCGCTTGAATTGTAACTAACTCCAAAAGCGGTTGAGTTTCTTGGTATTCTGCCATATTAAAAGCACAAAAACTTATCATTAAACACCGCTTTAAAAATTCTGACATTGCGCGTCCTTGTTGAAATTGAAATGAGCTCTCTTGTGTGCTAATGTCGTATTTATTGCAAAGTATTAATAATGCTGAACATACTCTTATTATATGTACATGCATATCAGGTTGATGATAAGTGCGTGTTCCATAATCCAAGACACCCCCTATAATAACAGTGTTTGCACTAGAGAAGTTTTGCAAACAAATTTTTATGTTGACAATTAATTGACAGGATCTTTGTTTGCCTTTATACAATGTGTGTCAAGTGTCAACTCTTGTCAGAGGACTAATATTCCAAACTTAGCTGCATAGTTCTTATCAGACAATAAATGTCGGTTGTATTTTTACCACCCATAAACGCATATACTTAGGGTTTTGTAAGTCAGCTATTCACATACTCGATACTTGCGTGTATTGATAAATGAATTGCGGACGCAGGTGGGCGGCTTTCTTACTGCCCATAATACGATAGCGATTGTATCAATTTAGCTTTACCTACACGTTTAATTACATTATTTTGGTATAGTGACAGTTGTTGGGCAAATCCAAAAAGATACGAAGGAATTTTTTTGCGCCTAAATTTTTGGTACAATGAAAACATGATATTAGTTTGGGGAAAAAGGATATGCCGAGTATGCTTGTGTGTGGTGTGCCTGCAAAGGGTCCTGGTTATAAAAGCTAATGCGGACATGAAACATGAAATTGATTAGTAGGTCTGCATATATATTTTTATTAATTTATAATTATTTATTTGAAATATATAAAATAATTATTTATTTATTTATTTTTGTTTAGTCTAGGAACAGAAGTTTCTTACCGACTAATTACAACGAAACGTAAAATAACTATCGAACATGATTTAAAACTTAAACATAGGAATATACACGTAAACTACTTAGTCCTGCCATAAGTTCGGTTACAAGTTAAGCCCGTTATAGATATGAAATTATACTATCTACTTCTTTTTAATTAAGTTAGTTTCATTTAATCATCTAAAGAAAAATTCATTCGAAATGGTCATCATTTGTTTTTACGACTACACAAGTCTTCAAACGATTAGGACATTCAGCTACTGCAGCACCCATGGTTTCCATAGATATTGACGTCGTTCCTATAACTAAAGATTGTTTGATACTCTGGCAAATTTCTGTGAGGTCTTCGACAGGCCTTGACACTCCTATTGAAACGAATACACATCAATTTAGACTACACTGCCATATACAAATAAGTCTAATTTTAAAATGAATTAAAATTAATATTCTTGTATAGCTAAACTTGACGGTTTCGGCTTTCGCTCTCAATTTCTTAAGTGGTTAATTTCCTATCTTAATATAGACTCTGTGTCGTTCGACTCGATAATGTATAGTTGTTGTTGTTGTTGTTGTTGTAACAACATAAACATTTCCCATACTTACATACGGGGAATGCTGCTGGAGTGACAGTCCTTGACCGGATATAAATCCGGGTCGTTTCGGTAACGTAGAACCGATTGTCGTGGAAACGATAAAGTATCGTCTTATTCTTTTGTTGCTTCATCTGGTGCCCACCAAGGTAGTGTCCTAGGTCCGTTACTATCTATTCTCCTTATTAACGATATTTCTTTCTGTTTCTCTATGTGTAATTTTCTTCTACAAGCGGATGATCTGAAGATCTATTATGAAATTAAATATCCAGAAGATTCTGCCACTCTCCAGCGTTGGTGTGTGCATAATCGTTTGTTTCTCAATATTAGTAAATGTGACTATACCTCTTATGCGAAAGTTTTCAATATTGTTCCAACATCTTACTACATCTCAAACTCGCCGCTAAAGACAATTAGTGAATTAAAAGACCTGGGTGTTTATTTTAACTCTAAGCTCAATTTCACCCACATAATCTATATTCTTTCTAAATCGATCGCAATGTTAGCCTTAATTCGTCGTTCTGATGCTTATATTCTCTTAAAGTATTGTGATTCGGTCCAGGTTAGAATACGTGGTATTCGTTTGGTGACCGTTTCGGGCTGTCTATATCAATAGATTAGAGTCAGTTCAGAGAGCTTTTGTGCGCTTCACTTTGCGCTCGAATGAATTCGTTGATCCCATTCCGCCCTATCGCTCTCGTTGCTTATTAATAAATCTAATTTCCTTAGAGTCTAGGCGTGCTCTGTACACCTAGATGACTCATAACATCTCCGCATTTTGCTTATCCGTGGATGTCGGCGTTTTCTCAAACTGTTGAGACAAAACTCAGCGATAAGTGATAGAACAGCCAGTGTGTTGCCCATCAACACCACATAGAATGCTAATTGCAAATCGATAACTGTGAGCACTTTGAAAGTATTTGTGCCTTCGATATCCATGCCTTTTATCATTATATCGATGTCAACTTCAGTTTTCATATCGTTAATCCATTTTGTGATTAGTCCAGAAGAACAAAACGCCAGCAGCAAATTATTGATGGCTTTCTCCCAGGGCGCATCCTTTGGAATGACATAGGAAATGGTGTAAAATTTCGGACATTCAGGCACGACATAAACTTGTTTGGCCAAAATGAATCGTAATGATTCGAGCATTATTGAATTTTGCCGCGTGACACTTGCTTTTCCGCCATTGTTTGCAATATCCAAAATAACGTCAGCGTCCCAGTCCTGTAGATGCACTAATTTTTTATTAAGACTTGCAAATAGTGGGGATGTTTCACTAAAAAACAGATCGTCAGCCATTGAGGAGTACTTGTATATGATTTGTAGATTACTTTCGTCTAATTCCTGCAAGGTGTTGATATCGTTATAATATAGTGGGTGTATGAATACTGTAGCCAAACTGGACTCGAATATAGCGCCAAATATGACACTCACTAAGCACATTGATGCTATAAAGATGCGTTCCGAGTTGAATGGTGGATATCTTACAATATTGACGCGCACCCAAAGTACCCATGTGTCGATATAAATTCGGATGAATTGACACCATTGGCTTCGATCCAGTGGTGTGTCAGTACATTTTCTAATATTCAGACACAGATTTAGGCGACGAATGAGCCACCAAATAAGGCAACACATGAAAGCAGTGAGAAGGAAACCCAACCAAACGTCGATACCAACCGAAAACAGGGGCAGTATTGATTGAGGAATGCGTTGAGCTTTTGGCACATAAACACACAACTTATCATCATAAACCGCTACTGTAAAGTCCATGTAATCCGACACTAGATAATCCTTGATAAAGAAACCCGTGAAGCATAAGTCGACCTTATCTTCGATAATTGAACCGATTGCACCATTATATGTACCATCTTTTGCTCGTTCACTGTAAAATAGAAAAAGAAATTAAGTATTCCGTGGGCATATATGTATGTACAAGCATATAAAGGGTCTTTCAAAAGTGACGCCTTCATGTATACAGATGCACAATTGTACACGATAGAATAACGTTCAAATGATTCAAATATATTGTCAAAATAGTCGATCTTTAAGGAGAACATATAGAGAACAAAATTCGTAATGTCTTTGGTAGAAATAATCGCCCGAATAAGGTTCGTAAAAATTTTTTAAGAAACCCGTTCTGTCGAGAATAGCAAAAGGACTGGCAGACCATCTGTAGACGTGCTCGTGATGAACATTTAAATTAAGTAATTTTTCACATATACGTAATCGTCAAGAGACGTATTTTGAATAAAAATAAAGAAGTAATAAAAGGTCTTTCAGCCGTTATTACATAATTGACGATCGTTCCTTTACTACAATGGCAAACCTCTGAATGAATTTCTGCCATGAAAAAGCTTCTTATAAGAAACCACCTGCAGGACATCGATACGCACATCACAAATTTGAGAAGAAGCTACAGTCTGGTTTACTTGGTTAGAGGCAATAATTTTTAGAAAAGAAAATGGTGATCTAGTAATCTAAGATTTTTTGATAATTCAAGTAAAGATTGTATTTCACTCAAAAATAAAGATGCATTAAAATATTATAACGGGTGATTTTTTAGCTATTATCTTTTTAAACAGTTGGTTTAAACAGCTGACGCACGTTTCGTGTTTTGTTTCACTGTCAAACATCTTCAATTTGGTCTATAATTTAGCCATGAATCGTCTTACAAACGAACAACGCTTGCAAATCATTGAATTGCATTATAAAAATGCGTGTTCTGTTAAGAAAGTTTATCGCGCGCTTCTTCCATGTTATGGCCAGTTAATCGACCCACTGAAGCGGCTATTTGAGCTATTGTGATTAAATTTAGAACCAAATTTACATTATTGGACATCAAACCACCAACACGCTTACGTAGAGTGCGAGCTGAAGAAAATACCGCAGCTGTATCGGCCAGTGTTAATGATGACCATCAATTATCGATTCGTCGCCGTTCGCAGCAATTGGGCCTCTGTTACTCAACAACGTGGAAAATTTTGCGAAAGGATTTAGGTGTGAAGCCTTTCAAAATACAGTTGGTGCAAGAATTGAAGCCGAACGACCTACCGCAACGCAGAATTTTTGGTGAATGGGATCTTGGAAAGTTGCCCGAAGATCCACTTCTTTATCGAAAAATTGTGTTCAGCGACGAAGCTCATTTTTGGATCAATGTATCCAGAAAAGGTCACAGTTTGGTGCGGTTTATGGGCTGGAGGTATCATTGGACCGTACTTCTTCAAAGATGCTGCGAATCGTAACGTAACTGTGAATGGTGAGCGCTACCGTCAAATGATATCCAACTTTTTTTTTGCCCAAAATGCAAGAGCTTGATTTGCATGACATGTGGTTTCAGCAAGACGGTGCCACATGCCACACAGCACGCGTAACAATGGACTTGTTTAGAGGCGAGTTCGGTGAACATTTTATTTCACGTTCGGGACCTGTCAATTGGCTACCCAGATCGTGCGATATAATGCCTTTAGATTATTTTTTGTGGGGCTATGTTAAAGCTCATGTCTATTCAGAAAAGTCTGCTTCAATTAACGCATTGGAAGACAATACTAAAGCATTTATATGTGAGATACCGGCCGAAAAATTGGAAAGAGTATGCCAAAATTGCACTAAGCGGATGGACCATTTGAAGCGCAGTCGCGGTCAACATTTGCATGAAATAATCTTCAAACATTAAATTATATGGATTTAAATAAAATTTGCATGCATTTTTCTGAATTTTACGTGTGCAGCTGTTACGCTGTGCTTGATTTATTGGATCACTGCGATGCAAGTTTTGGCCACACTTGAAATTTGTACAGGGGCATTACCCTGTTGAAAGATCCAATTAATAGGTCCAAATGCTTCACGAATCTCTGGAAAAGATGATTCCAAAGACAGGGCCGTAGAGAGCATACCCGGGCCCCGGGGGAAAAGTGCAAATGCGGGCCCTTTCCAATGATGTCTAATTCATATAAATACGTATAATCTCGAGTCCGGGCCCCTCTGAAAACTCCGGGCCCGGGGGAAAAAGTACCCGATCCTCCCCCCTCTCGTCGGGCCTGCCAACAGAGCTTTATAGCTGTTTCCTCGGGAGGCAACGGCAAACCTCCAAGTATATTTCTACCATGAAAAAGCTCCTCATAAAAAACCCTTTGATGTTCGGAGTCGTCTTAAAACTGTGAAACAACATCAAGATGCGTGCCACAAATAGGAGGAAGAGCTCGGCAAAACACTTAACAGAAGTGTACGCGCAAATTATTTATTATATTTTTATATATTTATAAATTCATAATATATTTATTTTTATATATTTATAAATTGAGTTCAGACCGAATTTTCTTACTTGTTTTATTTAAAATTATTTTCCTATCTTTCTCATCTGGTCATCCTATAGCTACTGCGAATGTGTTTGAAATATCAGATCTTATAACAAATGTATATGTGCTTAATTTGGTTAAAAAAAGTTTACTTGATGTATAATAACCTACCCGAAATAGTTAGGATCTGGATCTTGTAAGACCATTGTGAAATTCATTCGCTGCTGTAGGAGCTCTGCCACTCTACCATCCACCCCGTAAACGTCCTTTATTGATGGATTACTATTATTTATAAATGGGCGCGCATATACTGATTTAAAAATTTGTGTCCGCAAAGGATAGCCTTGCATATCGCGAAACAATACGCTTTCCAGCGGTTCGGTACTATTATTTCGACTAATTTTGCCATATTCTTGACGGGTAGCATCATACTCGAATGGGTTGTAGTAAAAAATGCCTTCAAATGTAAGTAAGAAAATGTTGAAAGTCCTATACTTAATCCACAAGGAATGGAAAACGTTACGCAACTGGGAGCGATTTTTCGGCAATCGAGTATCGGAAACGATGAAAAAAAACACACCCGCCCGATGCACAAGACGATGTGCGAGATCATGTAATTGTTGAAAATCGGTGGCAATAACGAAACTCTCACGTTCCTTATCTCGCGTTTCCAACGACTCCGTTTTATTTATTTGGTATGTGTCATAGGCTGTGATCATCACCGGCAGTAGACTACTCCGAAGAAACCATTGCACGTAAGGATTGGCGGCTTCGCTTTGTAAATACTTTGCACGTAACAACACATTGAGATAAGGTATCTGCGAGGTATATCTGTGAAGCTCTTCGCCGATTTGTATCAAATTGAAATCGTTGTTTGTTGTATTAGAAATCATACGAAAATGCCACTGCTCCTGAGCTTTTGCCACAATGTAACACATAGAAATCAGCAGTAATAAGTTATAAATCATGATTTACAATTTGAATGTTGTTTCCTCTTAAAAACACGAATGCGCCAAGTAACGAGAACAAGTAAGCAAGTACACTGTCAGGTTGTAAATTTTCTCTATCCTTTTATAAAGGCAAATTTATTGTGGTTTGCAATGTGCTTCACATGTTTGCACTTCTACCATTGGACATATTTTCGTTTGCTACACTGAGTATGAGTATTGCTCTATAAACAAACAAGCGAATGTTTTCTCAGAATGTTTTGGGTAAATAAGGATGGCCTACTCGTAACATTCGGGCCATAAGAGTTTTCAAATATTCTACTTCGTGAGGTGCTCAATCCTCTTGAAGCAATTGTTTACAAATATAACTATTTATTGACACGTTGTTATGTTGATTCTTTGATTTATAAGCAATCGCTCATTGTGTTCCCATATTTACATGTGGACACGTGTAGGTACATAGGAGTTTCACTTTCCCTGGTAAATCAAATTCAATAACACCAATTTGTGGCCTATTTTTGCAGGTATGTGTGTATAAACATTTACACACATACACAACCTTGATGAAAAAGTTCCTGAAATATATTCAAAAAATTCCAAATACAAGCCTGTTCCTCAAAAGTGATATTATAGCCTTCAAAGAAATCCCTATCAACGACAATGCACTTAGGCCAGCATTTGATCCAGCTCTCAAAACTTTTCTGGCACTCTATTTTCGGTTTTTTGACACGATCGAACAGAAATAATACAGAAATAATATAAATATTCGAAGGTATTCGTTTCGTTCTTGGTCAAAAATTCATGGATAATAATGGCACTGTGCTACGGTGCGTTGTCGCGGTGCAAAATCCACGAGTGTTTTTCCCACAAATCTTTGCTTTTTTGGCGAATTGCTTCACGTAAACGTCCAAAACGCCCAAAACGCCCAAATAATAGTCCTTATTAACTGTCTGGCCGATGGCCGCCGTAGCCGAATGGGTTCGGATGTGCGTAGGCTCGAATCTCCGTACATGGAACACCAAAATGATAGAAAGGTTTTTTGTAATAGCGGTCGCCCCTCGGCAGGCCTCCTAGTAAAAACCCCTTGCCGTTTGGAGTCGGCTTAAATCTGTAAGTTTCTCTATTTGTCGAACAACATAAAGACGCACACCACAAATAGGAGGAGAAGCTCGGCTAAACAGCTATAAAGGGTGTAAGTGGCAATTTTTTTTTTTTTTAATATCTGACCTTCGTGGTGTACAACACCGTGAGCATCGCTTCCTTTTTTTATTGAAAACGACGTGGTTTTTTGCCTTGGTTAATTCGGAGCTATCCACTCACTCGTCTGATGTCTGCGATTGCGTGTCATACTCATAAACCCACGTCTCTCGCGTTTTATATGTTTTGGGTCGGATTCGGCCTTGGAAACCATTGGTGGCATCAATACGGCCCTTTTTTGCATGAAAATCAGGTTTTTTGGGGCCAACTTTACAGCAACACGGCGCAAACTTGAATCATGAACTACAATGTCTTGAACGGATCTATAAGCAATGTTCAAGTCCTCTGCCAGCTCTCTAATGGTTAATCTGCGGTTACTGATCAACTTTGCTCTCACTTTCCGATGTTTTCATCGTAACGGCGTAACTTTTATAAATGTCAAGCAATGACAAAAAGTTTGGAACGAATGTTAGTCACAGATGTAACAAAAAAAATCAAATCAGTTGACTTAGAGCCTTACCTGGCGGTTGTTCTGGGAAATTTTTGAATGAGGTGGTACGTGTTTGGTTGCATATAATATGCAGCACGCAACTACGACTGTTTTGTATAAAATGCTCTCATAAATATTAATATTATATATAAAATAAGTAAATAGTTGTAAGTTTTCTTACAATACTTTGTTTATAAAACGTGAGGGAATCTTAAAAATATACATTCATACATACTCGTATTCACTTACATAACTACATACGAATAGAGTATATACATTCAATAGTGTCATAACTCAGAAAACCAAAATGATGGGAAAAACATCTTAAAGTTTCCAATTTTCTGTTTTCTATCTTAAAGTCTATCGATAGTATTAGTATCGATATATGTTTTTGGCTCGAAATTTATTGGCCTGACCTCCAGTACCCGTTGTAGTACTTTCCGTTCGTATCTCAGTTCTGATCACTCAAACATCGGCAGGAATAACTTACTAAAACGATCTCTAATTGAATGATGTCTGGAATAGTGTTAACCAGACCAGATACTCATCTATACGATAAGCTTGCAGCGGCCCGCAGAGAAAAATGGGACGCATTCATCAAATGTTCGGCCCACACTTCAATTATTTCATAAACTTCTAGGTGACTCATATTCCAATACGATCGATTAGATCAAACTCAAATTGTCTGAGCCGCCCGCCTTGCAGTTCTTCATGGAGGACCAGTTGGAAGCCCTACAATATTGAAAATATATAATCGAATTACCAAGTTGGCATAAGGCAGAAACCTTCATTTAACGGTTTTCTTTCCTAAACTTAGTTATTTTCATAGCGTATAAATGTTATTCTCAAGGCAATGAGCGTTTTGCTTACGTAGTTCATATATTTGGACGAAGTTGGGATGAAGTTGAGATGATCTCGTAGGTAATTTTGTTATTGTAGCAGTTCATCAAGCCTTGTCGGTACGGTGTAGTCATCAGCCGTCAGCATCAATATCATTTATCGGTAGGCCCAAGGAAAAGAAAATTGTGTCGACGAGGTGGGAGAGGGGTGTTAGGTGAGCGGTATAGAGGCAGCACGTGGATAGATAGTTAGTGTTAGTGATAGTTGTTCAGGTGTTTAGCAAAGAATCGGAAGAAAAGCTTCAAGTGTCGTCACTATGGATAAAGGAGAATTATCAAACGATAAGACCGCGCTTGGTTGGAAGGTCTCCCAGGTTTCAATGCTGAGTGAGACCACTCTCTCTATTTTCCACTTGTCAAGGATGATAAGAATAGCTCAAATTTTTTAACATCAGCATGTTGATTCCCGTCGGGACCAATGGCTTTGGAAACTTTAGCTTTTCTGATGGCCACCTTGACATCATCCGCTGGAGAAAGTAAGCGGTGCTCTGTTGTTTGCCAGATTTTGCACCGTCTGGTAGCACGACGTTTAGATCTGTTGACCGAAGAATGCAATATACATTGTCGGCTAAAATAGTTCGGGCATCGCTTCGCGTCCGACGAAACAAGCCCACCAAAGGTGATTGATTGCCACTCTGTTATTGTACTTCGTCGGGGTCGACAGCGACCTTACGGCGACAAGAGTCTCTTTACGCTAAAGATGGAGAAGCAAATTGAGATCTTTTATCCGAGGATTTGCAAAAACGTTCACGAAAAATGTGAAACGCATGATCCTTATCATTCCTAACCAGTAAGAGCCATTCAGAAACTTTAGGATATCCCTGATTTCCACAGTGTTGAAGTCTTCCAAATTGAAAAATTGCTTACCTAAAATGGTGAATCTTCGTATGGATAGAGCAGGACAGTGGAAAAATCTGGGTCGGAATGTCCTGTCTAATACTCAGACCCATATTTTTACACTGTCCTGCCTGCTCTATCCACATTAACTGAAATTAGTATGCTAAAACAGTACATAGTAGCTTACATATGGTATTTAATCCGTGTTATATTTGGAATTTTTAATATTTTAAACAAGTTCTTTTGCATTTTATAAATACTTACTTACTTAATTGGCCGTAACAGCCCATTACCGAGTTACATCCTGCCGAGTAATGTCTTGCCAGTTACTCACGCAAAGAGAAGTCAGACAAGAGAAAACAAGCCCTCCTTATCGACCGCCAATTACCGTCTCACACAGCTTCTTCGCCGGAGCAGTTCTTTCTATAGTCATCCCTAACCCAGCCACCGTCATCTACGCAAAAATCTTACGAAGTACTTTCATCTCGAAAACTCCAAGAGCGGCTGCATCTGATTGTTTGACTGCCCAGTTTTCATCACCATATAGAAGCACCGGGATGATGAGCGTCTTGTGGAATGTTGTTTTTGTTCGTCGAAAGAGGGCTTTCCCACTGAGATGCGCACTTAGCCCAAAGTAGCACCTGTTGGCAAGAGTTATCCTTCGCTTGATTTCAAGGCTGACATCGTTGTTGCTGGCAATAGCGGTACCAAGATATATGAAGTGCTTGACCACATCGAATTTATAGTTTTTAACTTCGAGCTGCGGTTCAAGATGCCGCGACTCACTGCAGGACGCCAGCATATACATACATATTTAGGTTTGCCCTCGTTTACCGCCAGACTCAACTGTGCCGAATCCTTTTCAATAGCCGTAAAAGCGGCGATGACATCCCGCTTAGTATGATGTCGATGTCATTAGCATACGCAAGGAGCTGGACACTTTTATAGAAAAAAGCTCCGTTTGGTTCCACTCCCGCGTTACGGACAAACTTGAAGAGATTTCATGGCAATGGGGGATATGACATGAAACCTCGAATGGTATCAAAAGCTTTGAAGCTTTGTGTGTTGCTCAAAGTCCTTCTGCCGTATCAGCTTAGCAGGAAACCCGAACTCAGAAACAGGCAAAAATAAGAGTTCTACGCCAACTGAAAATAAAAAGGGAATAGGAATGCCATATTGCTTTCTTCTTTTTTAAAACTGTATGTAGGAAACATTTTCAAATTCAAAAATTTTACGTTTAATGAAATCGTTGTAGATGAATTCATATCTACTACACATTAATTAAAAAAATCCAATAGTTACACAGATGATTAATAGTTGTAGACCACTGTATTCATCGGGTAAATGGCAAAAACCACAATGCTAATCGTAATGGATTGTTTGCATTCCGCCCAAGTTATTTGCCCTTGCGGCGCAAACAATCAAGAGGCGGCGGATCAAGGTGACTGTGGTGTAAGTTTTCTTGCGATTTAGAACGTTTTGGCGTAATGTTAAGATTGGATACCCCCTTTTGACAAATATTTATTTAAGAAGTTGCGCAATGAGCTCATTTGTGTTAAAGCTGTAATTTGTAAATATCAGTGGAGAAGTCTATTGGTTCACCACCGTATATTATATTTTTGTCCACTTTAAGAGCTCTTAAGCAGTTTAAATCAAGAAACCGAAAGAAAATCAACGCAAAAGCTGAAATTGTTTAAGAAAAACGTTAATTATTGAGATGCCCAAAAATGTTGGTAGCCTATTTAAAGCAGGGGATGCTTGATATAGTAAATATTACAATCATTCTATTGGCAACTACCTATGTACAGAAGGTTATGAAAGTGAAGCAAAATGCATCCCACGCTTTTAACTCTAATTTGAATTACTTTATTTGTATCTTAATTTTTGTTATAATTCTGTTCTGAGGTAGTAGACTATGGCTGATCGTTCGATTTGCTATTACTTCATTATAGGTCTCTTTGTCATTAAAATTTATTTTCTACTTTTTAGTTCGATTAGCAATAAAAGCGTGTTTTTTAGTTTTTTAAACTATTTTTTATTTTCTACTTTTTAGTTCGATTAGCAAAAAAGCGTGTTTTTTAGTTTTTTTTAACTATTTTTTATTTTTAGTATATGTAGGTGTTTAGGAGTAATATGCTATTACACAACCGCACACTAAATACTAACCTCAATGGTGGTGTTGAAACTAAAAATTCCCAATTTTTGTTTAAAAAAATACCCAATTCATGTTTCTACCGGTGTGGCAATATTGGCAAATGTTATAAAAAATGCACATTTTTCAGCGCTCTCACGAGAAAAAGAGTTTCCCATCTAGTCATCTATGTTGTGTGTTCCGAGTCGATCAGATTTTTAGAAGCCAGTGAAAATTAAGCTCAAAGATTCCGTTACATTAATTCATACATACAACCCGACCTAATAAAAGTGTGTTAAAAAGAACATTCGGGCGTAGACTAATACGGTGGTTATAAAACCAGCAGCCAAGTACTTTGCTTGTTTTCTTTTCGAAGTGTATCTGCCTTGATCGATGAAGAAATCTGCACTTTTCTGTAGTCATAACATTGCTAGAAATCAATCATAAACCACCAAATAGTTCTGAATTGGGTACAAAACGAAGTTCGATATGTAACAAAAAAAGTTCAATTGGTGGAATTTCCAACTGTGAGCTGTGAAACATTTTGATGTGAATGATTACTCATCATCATCATGACAATCTCGGGGTGAGCCAGTGCTTCCTTTACAATATCTCCCCATAGGTCTCGGTTCATTGCATTGCTCCTTCTAGTGTTTATGCGTATTCGTAGGCCTTCTTGAGTATCATTAATCCATCTTGTTAGGGGTCTTCCGCGTTTCTTCCTTCAAATAAAAGTTGAAGATCCTTTTCTTTTCAGTTGTTCTTCTTCGTTGTTTTATCTTCTCCCATCAGCTTCCTTTACTGGACCAAATCAGTATCTTTTGCTCAAAGCGTAAGTTACTATTGATCTTATTAGGCTCTTATAGATTGCAGCTTACACGACCATGAAGGCAGTTTGTTTTTGAGCAGTTTAAGATGTGAAAAGTAACTTCTGTTGGAAGCTTGGATTCTATCGCTAACGTATATTATTAGGTGGTCCGCTGTTCAGTTAAATTCAATTATAGGTCCAATGTAAAAAAGAGTAAGAGTAATAAACAAAATTTATGTATTCAAAATTTAAATAACTTTTATATAATAACTAGCGTATACTACGCCACTTCGCTAGGCGATAAATTCAATGATTTGCTGAAAGAGAATAAAATTAATACGAAACAAAGCAAATTCTTTGATACAATTTCATTCGAACTTTATTGTAACACTTTTTGGTAAACAACGTTTTTGGTTTTTCCATCTTTCGCGTAAATGAATACTGACGATGGTTTGTCTACTCGTGAGCAAGCTGCATACAATTGTCCATGAGAAAAAATTGGGTTACCTAAATTAATGCCGCACATTTGTAGAGACTGCCCTTGCGCCTATTAATTGTCATAGCGAAGGCAAGGTGAATAGGGAACTGCAAACGTTTGAAATCGAATGGTAAATCCGTTGGAATCAGTGGAATTCTGGGTATCAAAACGTCTTCTCCTTCTTTGTACTTCCCTTTCAAAGTCTGGTACCATTGCAAAGTCGTGGCACATTAATGTTGCGCAGCATAATAATCGGTGCTCCAATTTTTAATCGTAAATTATGAGGTGGTAGGCCTGGCAAATCGAGTGAGTTTAAGAATTCAGTTGGATAATTTACGACCTCATCTTGATCAGTAATAGTGTCCATTGACTTATACGCAACTATGTCACCAGGTATTTGATCTAAAATAGCTGAATTTATATCATTGACGTCCTTATTTTTCCCAGCTAAAATTGCTCTTTCGCTGAGCCAATCATGGTTTTTGTAATGTTGAACTATGTTTGGAAATACACTCTGTATCAATGCCTCTTTAGACTGTGCAAAAGTGCAGAAATTGTTAGGCAATGTTATCATTCCTGTTGTTTTTGAAAAAAGGTTCATTTTTTTGGTTAAAAAGTGTTTTTTGAAGTTTTGAAAAACACTTCGCTCTAACAAATTTCTTCTCAGTTAATTGCTGAAAATTAAATATTTTGAAAAAACAATTTTTTTTTAATTTAACGTTTTTGAGAAAATTTTGTTCTTGAAAAAATTTCATACTTTTGTAAAAGTTTAAATTGATTTGTTAAAAAAGATTTTTGTCCGCTTTGAAAAACACCCCCTCGAAAAAATGTATTCTCTATTAATAGTGGAATATGAAATGCTTTGAAAACACCATTTTTTTTTAAATTTTGTTTGGTTTTCAGAAAATTTTGTTTTGACAAAATTTCATACCCTTGAAAAAGTTTTATTTTATTTTATTTGTTTAAAATTTTTGAAATTTTTTTTTTGTAATTTTAGAAAAACACCTCTTCGAAGAAATTTCTTTTATCTTTTTGAGGAAAATTTGGTTTTGAAAAAATTTCATGCTTTCGAAATTTTTTTATTTTACTTTATTTCTTCAAAATTTTTTAAAACAATTTTTTTTATAATTTTCGAAAAACACCCCTTTGAAAAAATGTTTTCTATGTGTCATAGTGGTATTCCATTAACTTTTAGGATTATAGTCAAATACTTACAAATATCTACGCTTTCACAAATAGCAACAATAAACAAATTTCCTCAAAACCAAAAAATTTACTTTTTTTCTAAAAAAATTCTAAACAAACAACGTAATAAATTTAGAATTTTGTGTTCACGAAAAAACAGTATTGTTTTCATTGTATTAACTGAAAACCAAAATGTTGCAAAAAATCAAAACAAAACTAAATTATTTTTTTGTGTTCATTTGGTCCATATGTTCCATAAAAAGTTGATATGGTAAATAATATGCAGGGTCTGATCCACGCAAATTTCCATTGACCATTATAGTGACAAAATTATCGATCACCAATTCCAACAGGATTTCAAAATCAGAGTTGGAATGAGTTGTTGTGTGGTGTACTTCTGAAAAAAATGAGAAATAAACAAAATAAATCTAAAATTCGAATTCTAACTTTATCTTGTGTATGTTCTTATTACCTTTGAATTTTTCCAATGAAGCACCATTCATTTTAAATTTTCCAAGAATTTTTTTTATCATTTCGCGTTTCTTTCCTTTTTCATTCGATTCCAACATTTGTTCATAGCCGAAAACGTCGTTTGCAAACGCATTCATTTCCATATAGAATTGGTCAGAGAAAGCATTGCTCAATTGAATTGAAACATTATTTTCATAAATACTTAGGACCTTAACTAATGCACCTTGGTACATACCTAATGCAGATATTCATCGCGACCTTGACATCGATACTATTGATGAAACAATACAAAGCGCTAGCAGAAGACACATAAATAGACTATTAAGGCATACAAATCCTATGATGAGAAGACTACCAAATAAAGAAAAATCTACCCAAAGTCGGCTTAACCGTCAAACACCAACAGATCTTGCAAAATCCTTGTAATCAATTGTCAACTAATCGTATATATCATTGTTTGTTAACCACTTGTTTTTAAATAATATGTATATATTTCTTCTAAATGAGCTTGGGGGCATTGGCCCTTCAATATCACTCTCATTCCATCTTTTTGTAAATCAAATTACTTATTGTCTAACGACAGGTGTAATATTTTATGGAAGAAATAAAAAAAAAAAAAAAATTTCATTCGAATCATTTGAAATTTCTGTATACAATACATTTCTGTATCACAATACAAATACAAAAAATTCAAAAAAAGTTGTACACATAAAATTACACATAAAATGAATGTCGATTCGAAACTTACTTTAATCTAACAATCGAGCAAGTTTTGTTTTGGACAATATTTTGATTTTTTCTTTTTTTTATATGAAGAAAATATTTAAAAGAAATTTTTTTTTGCTAAAAACCTTCCCCTAGTGGATCCCTATAATATGAAAAAAGAACGAATAAAATTGGCCTCGTATCGGCCCAAAAAAATGCGGACAAACGAACATCATTTCATTTTTATATATATAGATTGTTGTATATTTTTTATTTTATTTGTGTATTTAATAGGACTACGATATGTATTAATAGGACTGATTAAGTCTTGTCGGCAGTATAGCCCTCTACCCTTTTGAGTAACGTAAAATCCTTCTAGGGTAACGATCTTCTATTTGTTAATTGTTTGGATCTTTAGTTTTTTCTGCATTTACCTTTTGACGTTTCTTTAAAATGTGTTTCCGTGGTGTTCTGTAAATGCATCATCTTCATCCTGTAAGATCGCGGTTCTTTGTAATTTTCCTTAATCATTTCTGAAAAACAAATTGATTAAGTTTGATTATTTTTGCGCATTGTACTTTCGCAGCCTTACCAGCCAAGGTAACTTGTGTGTTCTGGAATTTTCAGAATAAGTCTTATATTGATGTTTATTTATGCGTTTTGGCTTCAAAATTTTATTAGCACTAATGTTTTAGTGGTAGTTAAAATAAGGGTTTCCTTATCACTAAATCTTCAGTTTTTTAGTATTTTAACTATCCGCTTATTGCTTAATTACTTAGTGCACTATGCCCATCCCTGATTTGTGGACGGCATTTTGGTTTTCTGTAGAAGTGAAGTTCGTCCGGACTAAAATATTTGTGCCACTCAATTTTGATTTATAAAAGCCGATATTTGGAAATGGATTATGTGGTCGAAGTATTTATTGCCTTATTACGGATTGAGACCCTGAAAAGGATCTTCACAGCCTGTCTTGCACTTGGTTATATACCATCCCAATAGCGACGCGTAAGAGTAGTATTTATTTCGAAACCAGGAAAAGACGACTATTCCCGAGCAAAAAGTTTTAGACCAATCAGTTTGACATCGTTCGTGTTGAAAATGCTAGAACGAGTGGTGGAGAAACATATTCGAGTGGGGGTATTGCCGAGAAGTTCACTTAGTAGAAATCAACACGCTTACCAGAGTGGAAAATCATGTGAATCAGTCTTACACGATCTTGTTAGAAAGATTGAAGCCGGGCTGAAAACTGACGAATACACAATAGGCGTGTACGTGGACATTGAGCTTTTGATAATGCCACTTTCAGCTCAATATGTTCTTCTGCCGAACGACACGGAGTAAATCAAGCCATTGTAAAATGGATATATTCCATGCTCTTTGAGAGGCTGTTAACCGCTGGTGGGAACAGTGACGAACTAATCACCGTCAGGGCCAAGCAAGGATGTCCCCAACGGGGTGTTCTTTCTCCGCTGCTGTAGTGCTTGGTCGTAGACTCTCTAATAGCGGAGATGCAGGAACTCGGTTTTCCTGTCCAAGCATATGCGGACGATGTCTGTGCGCTAACATCGGATAAATCCCTAAGGAGGCTTTGCACGAAAGTGGAGATGATTCTCAACAAAATCGAACACTGGTGCATGAGACAAGGTCTTTCCGTTAATCCGAACAAAACAACCATAGACTTGTTCACGAGAAAACAGAAAATGGAGTCAGTCTTCCAACACTGAAAGGTGTGACACTTCGTCTTTCCGATGAAGTTAAATATCTAGGAGTAATCTTGGATAAGAAGCTGACTTGGGAGACACACGTTTCACTGAAGGTGAATCGCGCATTAAAGATTTTTCAGCAATGCCGTAGAGCCTTTGGCAAAACTTGGGGTCTGAAACCTGCTGTGGTCCTATGGATATACACGGCACTTATCAGACCAATCATCACTTAACCCTCTGTGGTCTGGCATGGTGAAGTCCACAATCCAGGAACTATGGAGGTTGCAAAGAAGTGTATGTTTATGCATCACGGATGCCATGAGTACAACCTCTGGTGATGCCCTAAATGCTATGCTTGATTTGCTCTTGCTGGATCTTAAGGTACAACAGGAAGCAATAAAAGCAATGTGTAGACTCCCGAAAATATGGTTTCTGGCACGAAGACGGAACTTCGGGATAAGAGAAATCTTTAAATTGCTATCTGAGCAGTATCCACTGTTTTTGACACCTAAAGACGACCTGATACCATGAGTTTCATTTGGAAGGATATTTGATGTCATTGCTCACGCAATGGAGCAATCCAGAATGCATGCAGGGAGGTTTGACGGATATTTTCTTTACCGATGGGTCCAAGAATGAAATAGGATGGTACTTAAACGATAGTAATAAGTATCACTATGCTATGGGGGAAATGGCAACTGTTTTCCAAACGGAAGTTTTTGCTATCCTGAAAGTAGCCGAATGGATTATCGAGAGGAGATGGAGCGGAAAACAGATTGGAGTTTTCAGTGACAGTCAGGCTGCACTGAAGGCCCTGGAGAACGCGAAGCAAACCTCAAAGATTGTTCAAGAATGTAAGAAGAAGCTTAATTCTGTCGCAAGACAAAACAGGCTTATACTTATATGGGTTCCAGGATACTCCGGTGTTCAAGGAAACGAAATTGCCGATGAATTGTCCAACCGTGGATCAGCGGTTTCCCCACAAAGGGAACCGATATCTCATTAGATTAAATGGAAAATTGAGGCGCCGTTTTTCTCGATTTAGTAATTAAAATATTAAGCTATCACGCCCTTCCAGCAAACGAGCGATATACAATATTACATATGTACATACATAGCACACCTTTCCGCAAAGCTTCATAATTAAACAATTTCCATCCAAGTAAAAGTGTTTACGTATTTGAATACCAAGTACTCGTACAATATAAAGTTACAAAATGTTTTCAAAATATTCGTTTGGCTTTGAAATGAATTGTCTATTTATCTCTTTTATTTCAGACGACATTATTCGTTTACGACAACAGCAGCAACACATCATCGATTCTGACGAATACGAAGACGATAATGAGCCATCGTCATCTTCATCGGCACGGCAACGACGTGGGCAAAACGTAGTCGAGGTAGAGGTCGATCCAACCGTACAACCAACAAAAAAGTTGAATGGCGTGCGTCGAATCAATGACGCTGCCGTTATGGAGCGCAGTAATAATCGTAATGAATCGAATATTAATTCAGAACGTCTGATCAGTTTTAGCGTGGAACGTGTGATCAGTGGACACTCTCCCACCCAATTAGACTCTAGTTTGCAAATTAGCACTGAAAATCCGCAAATGTTATCCAGCGACTCATCTTCCGCGACACCAATCATAAATAATACTGTGTCTGGCGCAGTAGAAACAACTCAACTACCTCAAATGCAAAGCACAGAATCAATATACAATATTTGCAATATTAGTGATAGCAGTATCAACAACAACATCAACAATAACAATAATAACAGTAGCGGCAGCAGCATTAGTCAAATGGTCATACCAAATCGTCGACGCCGCGCACACTTGACTCTTTTGGACAACTACTCGAGCCATTCGAATTCCAGACTTTCTAACAGTAGTTTTCCAGACGATGCAATCGAGTCGTCAACCTCGTCTTCATGCTGTGTCAACGACGTGGGTTCTGGTGCGAACGAAAACGGTTCGAATGTCACCAATGGTGGCAATAGTGGCAATGACGATAGCAGGCATGTCACACACATTTATTCAACACCTCTGAAACGTCGAAGGATTGCTGTTGTCCCTACACGTGACGACGAGGCTGATTCTGATCCCGATGTCGATGTAAAGTGGAATCACCATAATAACAACAACAATATAGTGCATAATGATCATGACTATCCGATTAGTAGCAACAGAATTCGCAACGTCAACAGCAGCAACAATTTCCATCACAACACAATTGAAACGAATGGAATATGTGAAGGTGCCGAAGCATCAGATACGACTGATCCTCTCTTACAGAAATCGCATCATATCGGCATTAACAACGGCAGCACTAACAATAACAATGCTAGTCACCATAGTTATGAAGTAAACGGTGCGCAAAGTACCTTTTCAATGCACCAGCAAAATGTCACTTTATTGCTTCGTACGCCGGACAGCGGAATTAGTATAGGTGCCACTGTGACACCTGGCCAAGCGAGCATCATATGTCCCAATTCTAGTGATTCGACGACTAGTCATTGGCATCACAGTAACGGTGGTTTATCCAGCAGTGAAGGCGGCGCCACACCGACCAACAACAATGGAACTGTGAGCACTCATCGTATGTTGCCACTTTGTGACGAAAACGCGAATACGCCAATGGGATTGTTTCAACAGAAAGTGGCACGTGTTCGACGCAATTATCGCCAAAAATTTTGTGAAGAGTCTGATGAAAGTGATTAAATAGAACTGAACCAGAAATAGTTACAAAAAAGATTAACAAATAAACAAAAAATCATGAAATTGAATCGAAAAAAAAGAAATGCCCAAACAAAAACTAAGAGTAGTAGTAACTAAGATTACCCTTTATTTTTATTCAACCACAGTTCGCTAGAAGCGTCTCACGTTTTCCAAGTACGCACATGGCGTCCTGAATTAAGCAAGATTACTTAACCTGTACTTTATCTGTAGACTATGCAGCAACTCATTAATATTTACTTACATACAAAAACATACTTATTGCATAAGAACAATTCAAAATTTATGACATTTTCTGTGAATACCTAAAATCGTATATATATACATACTTACAAAATCATTAAGCATTAGTGAATGCGTATTTCTATCAATAAAATAAAACGATAAGTTCGTTCTATCAAAACAAAAATCTATATATGCATGCATTTCGGATATTTGTATTCCACATCTGATGGGTTTTTACTTTGTAAAGCTACAACTTTTCACTTCACCAGATCAATGATTATGCACACATCAATACATAAGTATTTAATATATACATACATATCTAGAACTCTATCCATGTAACGACGTTCAAAATAAGCAAAAAGGATAGACCGAGCTACACTTAAGATACCGTACAAGAACTGTAACTTAAGCTACGATACTTCAGTACAAGTCTACTATAGCATTTATAAATTAGTACAACACATTACAACTTCTAAATAAGTTGTAAGGTTTGTTGTTGTCATTGTGTAATGATGTAAAGTGTAGTGGTAGCAATGACGGTATTTTTCAGTTCGAAGACTTGGCAGTTGTACGGGCGAGCGCTATATTTTTTCGAATAAAATTGCCACCAAAAACGTGCCGACTCGTGCTGAATTTCGCTGTTCCGTTTTCGTTTTCGCACGATTTTTGCACGTTTCAATTCGCAACGGCATGGAATACAGAAGACGAAATCACAATTTTTTCCATTTTGAAATCACGAAGAAAGAAAGAAACATGAAAACATACGCAAAATAAAACGAAAATTTATTAACAAATAAAAAGGAACCACACTAAAAGAAATATAAACCCATCGATTCAAAACAAAAATGATTTAATTCAATTTAAAAAATAAGACAATGGAAATCATAAAAAACCAGCAGCTACCGTAATAACGGTAGTATGTACAGCACAGTTTTACGCCAAAATACAGTTTGATCTCACAAACGGGGGAGCACCCTGGCGTTTTGTGGATTTTCATCAAGCCATTTGAACTAAAATTAGAAACAAAAGTTTGAAAAGTGCTATTATTTATTTTCGGCAGGCTCATCACCGTGGCCATGATATCATAATAATCATTCTACAAATCAACATATATGTATTGTGAGAAGTACAGCATGCGTTGCCTGAATAATTTTAATAACTTTCTGTGGAGTATAACAGGACAAAACAATTTCCAAACGTTTAAAGCGACTTTAAAGCAGTCCCATTATTCTTTCAACGATCTTACTAGTTTTGCATGTGTGAGAAAAATGTATACTAATTAAATTGAAAACAAAAGAATTATTAGCGATTTTCATATTGCGCCCTTCCAAACATGTTCGACTTCGGGCACTGTGTCCGCCCTAACATATTTAACGTTTCTTTGAAAATTCAAGACCCCGTCGTCCTATATGTTAAAGTGCAATATGTGATTCCTTTCCGATGAATCGTTGCAATCCTCCTTCCGCAAGGAATCTCAGTGTGGTTGCTAATTTCCCCTCAGCAGACATGGTTCATGTTTTATTAAGGGGTTATATACAGTTAGAAGGCCAAAAAACAGCGAATTTTCCAGAATTTTTTCCAAGAAAACTTTTAAATTTATTGATCTGACAATTTGTACACGTATTATGTTATCTTGTAACTGTATTTTGAGACTTAGTATTAGTAAGAATACCTATATGGAAAGGAGCTACAGCTGATCTCCGGAAGCTCCTCTCAAAAAAGACGTTTTGTGGTGACCACTATATCTCTGAACTGGATCCTCTGAAATTAAAAAACCAAACAGATTTCGTTAAAGCAATGTTAAATCTAGTAATTAATCGAAGGAATAAGTAAAATATTTTTTTTTGTCAAAATGGCGATTTCTCAAAATAAAAGAACGATTTTTGACCAAAACTTCGGCTTTAAACTGTTTATAAAAAAGATTTGTCGGTGAGAAAAAAATCTTCGATTAAATGCCAGCAACAATTCCGGCCTTAAACTGTTTATAAAACAGAAATATTTATCGGTGAGAAATAATCTTCGATTTATTACTAAAAAATATATTTAAGAAGCTCGTGTTAAAATTTTTGACTAATCGGTTTATCCGTTTTCGAGTATTGTTGGTCACCGACTTTGAAAACACCATTTTGAGAAAAACGCGTTTAAAGTACCTTCTTGTACTTTCAAGCACTCTGAAACGCCTTTTCCAATTTGTGTGTAACTTCGAAAATATTCACCGGAACGATACTATGTATGTATTCTTAAATATAATATATGTACATTAAGAAAATAAATTAAAAAATAATTGAGTTTTTGAAAATTCTAACTGTATATAGCCCCTTTAAGCCTTAATATCGTTTATAATACTCTACAAAGGAAAAACACCTGTAGTGCAAAACAAATCTGCAAAAAATATCGTACTTCAGTGTTGACAAGACAGCTTTGTATATGTACTTACACAGGTACTGGAATCTCCAAAGGATTGGAGTCGTCTCTTAGAAGACGTTGCTCAACTTTCATCACATCCCAAACTAATTCGTGCTAAGTGCAATTTCGGTTTCTGAAAAAAATCGCGTGATCTCCAGCTCATGTCCGATAATCATTTTTTTCCTTCTGCACCATTCTTCGTAAAATGTTTAGCCCACTTGAAGAATATTCTTTGAAATTTAAAATTAATTAAATAAAAAAAAATATGTCTTACACATTTTAGAATTAAACACACAAACCATCGTACGGTTCTGGAACTGTACAATGAATAAAAAAACCAAACATTTAAATTAAATGAGTTACTGAAAAAATTAATACAGAATAAAAAACAAGCTCGAAACTGCTTTTTAAATATGTATATGTTTTTGTTCTATATGAATATTGATAAACTATAACAATTCATTGGTTTAAAATCAAAAATTAGTGCAAGGAAGAATGTGTCCGAACTATAATAATTGCGGCAGCATTACTTTTTCTGAGGTGGCATCACGTTCCACAGTGCGGCCGCTTCCCAAAAAGCTGGCCAAAAGTCGAAAAAAAAAGTTTCTAGATAGTTTTTTTGTCTTTGGGTTGGCTACAGTAATGCCTTGAGTAATGAAAACCGTTCATAGCAACGTCCTGTACCCTAAGTATCCTCTGTATTTTCAGTCGCAACGTGGCCTTCGTTTGAGCATCGTATTACTGTCGATGAATAGTGAAAGTTGTACACATTTGAAAGATTTTGTAATGGAGTAAATTGAATAAAACCAAATGGAATCATCTTCGGAAGGTTAGTAAAATACGAGAAATCTTTAGTACAAATTACATTTATTTAACAGCCAGACCTCGTAAGATAGCCCTTGTTGTACAAATTACATTTATTGGTATTTTTATTATTATTTTACATTTTATTTGGTATTATTACTTTATTTGATTACACTTGAGCTTCATGCTCTGTTTGAGTACTCTAAAAAGACTGACTCTAATTAGGCAAGCACAACATAATGAAACCTCGCTTGACTGCATTTACTGTTGACGATGCAACACGTGCGCGTCAGATTACCACAAAACACTTGGCACTGTTTCTGCCAAAATATCCGCTGTCGCAGACATAGCGTCAGCATAATATTTTGTGGGAATAAACAAATGAAGTTAATTTGAGTTGCTGAATACGTTAACTCCTCCTTCGCTTAAGTGAGAGCCGTCCTCGGGTCTCCTTAAACTATCAATGGTAGCCTGAATGATATGACCCTGGCGCTTCTTCTTTCTTCTCTGACGTAGTTTGGAAATTAAGCCAAAGGCGAGTATGATACAAATTATAATGAGAGTGGAAACAGCCGGTCCCACAATGAGTTTGTTTTCGACTTGCGCAATGTACCGCAAATTTTCGATGCCCAGTCTTCGAAGGTATGGAAGGCTCAATATTTCTTGGTGGCCAGTAATGTTTACGATTGTAGCGGCTGCAGAATTTGGTATCATTTTCAATTCTCTTTTTAGATTTTTGTAGGTGGATCCATTAATCTGTATCTCGTCATCAAATGTGATAAGATACGTTCCGGTGATAAGCTTTTTAGTTTTTTCAATGGTTTCTATTACAGCAGTGCCGTCATTGATAATGATGATGCCGTCATCAATTACAACCAGAGGCTCTAGGTGGCTAGGTCTTGTACTGCATTGGGCTACGCTTCCAGAGTGGAGTTGTTGGGCACATGTTGGATTCAACAGCTCCCGACAAAAAGTTGATGTAAGAGTTGCATTGCAGTTTCCAATAGCAATTACCTTGTTTTCGCAATCAGCAACATTGTTGTTTTCACCGAGGTGCAGGATCGTTTCATTATGTTGTACAGGAAATACAATAATTTTCTTACACTCTAGTTTAGGCTTAGGATATTTGATTAGAAAATGTAAAAAATTATTATCTAAAAGAACTTTAACAAAGGATACTTCCATTAGATCAGTTATAGTTAAAGTTATATTTGTAGAGCGCTTTATAATCGTGTTTAAATTTTCAGAGTCTAAAATAGTAGGATTAATTATCCCTATCTTTGCAAGGGTGACAGCTAGCATTAATGTTTCAAGCTCCGAAATTATTATTCTGTTTCTCGCGAGCAGAGTTTCATACAGGTGGGCGGTATCTATTTGGTAAGTTTTCGAATTTTTAATTATTACGTTAACTGTTTCCGTTAATTTATTTATTTGGGCCTGTGTTTTTGTATTTATAACAATTTGCCTATTTTCTGACTCTATTAGATTTTGTTGATTGAATCTGATTTTTTCGAAGTCATCGAAATCCGGTGTCCCGGCGACAACCTTAAGGGCAGTGCCTAGAATATTGATGCTCCTGACATGTCGGTGGTGGATGTCAAAGGATGCCAATATTGTTTTAATTCGGGCTATGTCTGAGTTTAGAATCTTTACCATATGAGATAAAGGGAAGTGGGTTGTCAGATGTTTTGTTTCGTCTGCTATTTCAGAGTACATTGTCAAGTTGCTTGTATGTTGCATGTATTCGAAGTCTTGCCATATGAACACATTTCCATCCGCAATAGGAATGTAGTGTGAGTTAGAATAATCTGTTAATTTTGTAGATATAATTTGAAGTGGAAGTATTATAAGCAAAGTCCTATAACGTTTTATCTTAGCATTAGGGTTTCGGTCTGAAACCGCAAATGTAAGCGGTTGGTGGTCGGTATAAATATTTAAATTTTTTACGCCGTAAAGATAATTCCTAAGTTTTTGTAAAGCCCATACTATGGCTAGTAGCTCGCGCTCGTTAGTTGCGAAGTTTAGTTCTCTATCCCTTAGAGTCCTTGAAATCATTGTAATAGGTCTACCTTTTTGTGACAAAACAGCACCTATCCCCGACGATGAAGCATCTGTTACAAGATCAAATGGTAAGTTGAAGTCTGCGTAAGACAACATAACCTCCTCTGAAGCCAGTATTTCCTTTAATTTGACAAAGGCTTGAACTTGTCTTTCGTCCAAGTTCACTTTTATCTTTTTTGACTGGTGAGCGCTAACTTTTCCGTTTTCACCTTTTAATATATCAGTAAGAGGTTTTGCTATTGTAGCAAAATCCTTGATAAAACATCGATAGTAACTTGCTAGTCCCAGAAAGGACCTAATGTTAAATAGCGTTGAGGGTTGCTCATAATTTCGGATGCCATTTACCTTATCTGGGCTTGTTTTTATCCCGTGTTTAGAAACAACAAATCCGAGATACTCAACACTTTCCTTAAAGAAATGCGATTTCTCGCGAGACACTCTCATGTTTGCCTCATACAATCTTTGAAGTACCCATTCAATGTGATTAACATGGGCCTCTTCATTTTCAGAAAAAATTATCACATCATCTACATAGACGTAACATGTCTTTCCTATTTGTTCTCTGAGAACGTCATCAATGGCTCTTTGAAAAATGCTGGGCGCATTTTTCAGCCCGAAAGGAAGCCTACAAAATTCGTATTTTCCATTTCCGACAGAAAATGCCGTTTTTTCCCTGTCTTGCTCTGCTAAGGATATTTGATGGAAGCCTGATTTAAGATCAAGCGTTGTGAAAAATTTTGCTTTACCAAGATTTGATAAAATAACTGTAACGTCCGGAATAG
Organism: Anastrepha obliqua; assembly: GCF_027943255.1. NCBI lineage: Eukaryota > Metazoa > Arthropoda > Insecta > Diptera > Tephritidae > Anastrepha > Anastrepha obliqua. The sequence goes on along the minus strand of NC_072892.1, from coordinate 182,502,839 downwards.
GGTACTTGTCATCAATGGTCTTTTGATTTAGTTTCCTAAAATCTATTACCAATCGTTTTTTAATGTTTCCATTTTCATCTTTGCCTTTCTTGTCGACGACCCAGATAGGATTGTTATAGGGTGATCTAGAAGGTCTAATTATGTTATTTTTCAATAAATCCCGTATTTCACTGTTAACAAAGTCAGCTACTCCCATCGGGTAAGGGTACAACTTTGAGTAGACTGGGTCATTATTTTCCGTACGAATAGTGCCCACAATGTTTGTATTGAATGGTAAAGATTCATTAGGGTTTGCAAAAACTCCTAATAACTTTTTTATCATTTTTCTAAATTTTTCTGTAACATTTTGAGGTACAACTATGTCTTCTATTTGTGTGAAATTTACATTTGCACACTTTAAAAATTGTAATTTTTCCAACCCGCTTTGGGTTTGGATTTCTTTGTTTTTGAAATCAAGTTTTGCCCTTAATTGCGTTAGCAAATCAAGGCCAATTATACCATCGAATGTCGACAGTGACGGTAAAATAAAAAAGTTGCTGTTCGTATTGAATACGTTAATAATACATTTTTTTTTAATGGTCGTGAAACCGTGAATTGATTTCACTGAAAAAGGGTTATCTACAGGGGTTACGTTCTTTAGTTCCCGTAAGGGTTTAATGTAGTTTTTCGAAGCCCCTGTGTCTATTAATAGTTTAATGGTTCTCCCTGCGACTGTCCTTTCTATGAATGGTAGCAGGGAGTTCTGTCTAAAAAATTGACCTGGTCAAATTCTTCAGCATCGATTTCTGACGCAGCTGAAACTGCCTGTTGCTCATAACATTCGAGTTCAGCTGAGGCATCCTGATGGGAAAAGTGGTTAATTCTTTGTTGCTTTGGTCCCGTAAATCTAGCGGAATGTTCAAACTTACGTTTTACGGCCTGACCTGAGGTTTGATTATTGCCGTAATAGCCATGTGGTTGTAACCCGGTCCTCATTGGCACTTGATTATTATAATACTGTGCCTGGGGACCAATATTAGCTGGTTGGCGTCTTGCCGATTGTATAGTACGCATTGATTGATCGTAATCCGCTTGCTGAACTAATTCTTCTTTTTTAGGAGTCCTGTTGCCGAAACCTTGCCATTTAAAAAAATGTGGGTGTTTTAATGTCTGATTACCTGTACTAATTATTTTATTTTGTGTTTTAAATTCCCCTTTTTGTCTTTCCTTGTCCTCTAGGCACCTAGCATAGTTGCTGGCAAATAAATACCGTTCATGGTTAGATTCAACCTCTTGGGCTAATGCTAAGGCCGAGGGTAAATCGTTCGGCCGAGCCGAAAAAAGTACGTCGCTTAATGCTTTTTTTGTTCCAGATATGAACACACGTAGGGCGTCCATTCTATACTTTTCGTTAATCGAAGCCGCGGTGGTCCTATCATATGACATAATTGTCTTGTTCGTCAATAAGGTAAGTTTCTTCTCGACTTCATCATAAAACTCTAAAAGGGTCATGTTTCCCTGGCGGAGAATTGAAAGCTCTTGTTCGATTAAGTAAATCGGCCGTTTGTCTGAGTATGTGAAATCAAGCCGATTAATAATTGCCCTGAAGTTCAGGACTGTGTTGAAGGAGGACAACACCATGTCCGCTGGGCCTTTAATTTTATTCCTAATTATGGCTACTGCCTGGTAATGCTTGGAACTGCCCTCCGACTTTTCAAAAACCTTATATGCGATGTGTGCCGCTTGGCGCCACGAAACATACGTCTCCTGCTTGCCTTCAAAATCAGGCAGAGATTTAACAATGTCCAGTGGCTCATCACATTTTTGCCCCTGTATTATCTCTATGTCTTTGTATGTTTCAACCTTGGGGGTGTGAATGACACACTCATCGAATTTTTTCTGAAGATCCTCAATTTGTTGGTCGAAAACCTGTTTCTGAGATCTTAGGGCGGTTCCAATGGCGACCTCTACCATTGCCCTTAATTGTTCTGTTGTGAGAGACATTGTTGTGTTTTCCCACCAATTAGTTGCTCCTAAACTATTTCTATTTTGTATCTTATTGACTTCTATTCCGTTGATCCCCTCCAAAACTTGTTCTAACTCGTTATCAGATTCACTCATAGAAATCAAAAATAAAATCAAAAACAAGGAGCCAGATCAACCCGTGCAAAGATTTACAAAAAAATATTTTTAGTTTCCAAATTTAAACTTTGTTATTTTACGTAAAAAAAATTGTATTTATTCTTATAGAAACAAAAACAAGGATATGACACTACTTTTGCGCTCTACTTACTTAAGGTATTGCATTTTTCTTAAAATATAAGACTCCTTTTGCTGGTTTCCTCTCTGGTGCTCCGGTAAATTTTTTCTTTAACTTTTGCTGCTTGCTGCCCAGGCTATTTCGAAGCTCTGGTGACTTTTCTCCTTTTGCTGGTTTCCTCTCTGGTGCTCCGGTAATTTTTTCTTTTACTTTTGCTGCTTGCTGCCCAGGCTATTTCGAAGCTCTGGTGACTTTTCTCCTTTTGCTGGTTTCCTCTCTGGTGCTCCGGTAATTTTTCCTTTTACAATTTGCTGCCCAGGCTATTTCGAAGCTCTGGTGACTATTTTTTATTTAAAAACTTGTTGAAAATATTTTATTATTGTTCTGCATAAATTTTTTATTTTCAAAAAACTTTTGTTAAAAAGGTTTTATTATTTTTTTGAATTTTAATTTAAAAACTTCACTTTTTTACTGTTCTGGATTAATTTTTTGTTAAAAAGATTTTATTATTTTTTGATTAGTTTCTTAGTTTTTAATTAATTTAATCCGCGTTGGGCGCCAATTACATTTATTTAACAGCCAGACCTCGTAAGATAGCCCTTGTTGTACAAATTACATTTATTGGTATTTTTATTATTATTTTACATTTTATTTGGTATTATTACTTTATTTGATTACACTTGAGCTTCATGCTCTGTTTGAGTACTCTAAAAAGACTGACTCTAATTAGGCAAGCACAACATAATGAAACCTCGCTTGACTGCATTTACTGTTGACGATGCAACACGTGCGCGTCAGATTACCACAAAACACTTGGCACTGTTTCTGCCAAAATATCCGCTGTCGCAGACATAGCGTCAGCATAATATTTTGTGGGAATAAACAAATGAAGTTAATTTGAGTTGCTGAATACGTTAACTTACATATCAATACCTCGACACAAAATTTTTAGCTACAGCAATACGTAGATACATTTTTTGCAATTTTTTTTATAAAATTTGAGTTTTCAAACTGTATAGTAATACAACGCCGTCATATGCTGCTTTGAAACCTATTAAAGGTTACTCAAAAAAGTAATGGTTACTGAATAAAACAAGATTCAGCTGCCACCACTTGCTACCTTGGCTTTTATGCTATTTTTTGTGTTACATGCATCTTGATTATGTTCTAGAATATACGCTATTTCACGTGAGGGGGTGGCCAATAGGGGTGGAAGGGGGTGGATTTTCAAAATTTTAAGATCAAATTCGTAATCAGCGACCCCGACAACCCCCGAGTAAGAAATTTTGAATCAATTACTTAATTTTTTGAGTTTTGGCCAGCTTTTCGGGAATCGGCCGCACTGTGCGTTCCGTCAAAAAATTTCCGCAACAATGTCAACGTTACGCATTCTGTTAGTAAAATGTTGGCAATCAGCAGCATTCAGTAACTAATCAAGTGCAAAAAAGCTTTCACGGAATTCAAATAGAAGGGAAAGGTAAGTTTTTATTTAATAAATACTACTTTAAAGTTCAATGTTGTTAGCGCAAAATAAAGTTCAAAGTTATTGATTCGTAAAATTCCATATTTTCAAACAACGCGTTCGGCGCAAAACTACTTCTACATTAGGCCATCAAAAAAGTAATAGGGTTTCGGATGATAATCGGCTCTCAGCGAATTTGAAGAACTCAGCTGATTTGCAGACGTAATAAGGGGTATTGCAGCAGTTTTTTAGCAACACAGATGAACAAAAACTGAGATTGTTTTGATGATATACGAAAAAACTCAACGCAACCCTTGCCCCTGGTAGAGCCAAGCCTTAGACTTACCTTAGTCTTCATAGAAACCTAGAGGTTGTTGTCTTTCATCGTCCACGTTTACAATGTTTTGCTTTATTGTTGTTGTTGTTGTTGTAGCAGCATAAACACTCCTCATACATATATGGGGAATGCTGGTGAAGTGACAGTCCTTAGCCGGATATAAATCCAGGTCGTTCCGGTTTCGTGGAACCGCCTATCGCGGGAACGTTGTTTGCTTTGCCTTTATTTTCGCTTTGACGCGTTTCTATGTTTTACATTTGTGCGAAAAAACAATTATGTATAGCATATTTGGAGAAATTCCATTCTAAATAGGTAAGAAAATTATAGATATATAATTGGCGCTTACACCTTTTTTGGTTGTTTGGCCGAGCTCCTCCTCCTATTTGTGGCGGGCGTCTTAATATTGCTCCACAAAAGGAGGGATCTAAGATTTTAAGCCAACTCCGAACTGCAAATGGTTTTTTATGAGCTTTTTCATGGTAACAAAACCAAACGGAGGTTTGCCATCGCCTTTGCAGGGACGACCGCTATTAGAAACCATTTGTTCTACCATTTTGGTGTTTCACGGAGATTCGAATCTATGTACTCCGAATGATAGTCACGCACCAACCTATTCGGTTACGGCGGCCGATATAGCAGCACGATTTTCTCACGGATCTCAATTTTACGTAAAATACAGAATTTAGGAACTTAAAAACTTTTCCAAGTTAAATTGAGTAGAAGCTAACCAGAAACATGTGATGCGGCTATGGAAGGTTGGCCTAAGTTATGTAAAATTATGTCCAAGTCTTAGTTAACAACGATTTTACTTCACTGCCGTCTGAAAACCGACTGATTGGAATTGTGCTGTCAAGTCTCCAATGACGTAACAGCCAAAGTTACCTTCACAATTTTGCTTCAGATGACCAAATGCGTGACCCTTTATATAATTACATTAGGGTTATATTTTCGTAATAAATTTCTCAACTTTTCATAATTCCTTACAAATTTTTACATCATAAAAATATGTATTATAATAATATACCCTCTGATCGAAAAAAACTTGGTCGATTTACGCAGATTCAGATGAAACTATAATTAAGTATCAGGATAACTGGTCGAAGTAGGGCTCTCAGTCCATCATTGCAATATACGGCAAAATCAACGTATACACTTTTTTTGTGAAGATTGAGTCATAAGTAAAAAAGTAATTTATCCGTATTTTTGAGCACTCATTTCCATTTTTTACACAAAATTTGATGCAACTTGTTTGGTCCATTTTTTCGATAGCAGAAAATCGCCGAACACGCAAAACACTTGTCTTATTTATGTCTCTCATAAACAAACTAAACAGACTGTATTGCGAAAACCGTGAACATATCTTCGAGACGAGTGTACCCACATAAAAAAAAAAAAATAATCGCAAGTCGAATGTGCGTAGCGCGCCAAATTTGAAACTTTCACCTCAATTTTTGAACACACCTCGTATGTGCTTTGTATATAAAAATAAAAAAAAACTTTTAAAACGAAAAAAAAAACTATATTTTAGAACAAGGCAATTTAACAAAAAGAAAATTATTAATTACTAATACTATTGAGTATTTTATAAATATAAAAAAAATAAAACCTTTCATATAAAACAAAAGAAACTTCCACTTTCACACGGTGTTTTTAAAAATTTGGATTTTTATCAACACTTATGAGCACTTTGTTGCCTTAAAAATCGCGGTCATCCTACATGTCGTGATTTGGAAGTGAGTAAAAGAGAATACAAACAATATATAATATAACAGGGTGAGTTCATATGAGCTCATGATAAAGTTCTTTCGAATTAAAAAATGCCGATCAAAACTGCGAAGTAAAACTGCAATGGAAATTTGTTTTATTTAACATTTATTATAAAAACAAATTTGCTAAACATAACTCCAATTGTTGAATCAATCTATAGCAATATTGTGATCAACCAATCATAAAAGGTGAGTCTTGGGTCCCAGCATGAGATCTAGACCCTGATATAGTCATTCCAAAAATGGTAAAAGAAGAAATTAATCAACTGATTTCTGGGGTTGCTATAATTTGGTATAAACCGGGTAATTTACGTTCTCCCGACAGTTGGTTCTACGTTACCAGAACGACCCGGTTTTACTATATGTCACTCCAGCAGCACTCCCCGTACATGTATGGGGAATGTTTTTGCTGCTACACCAACAACAAAGTAACAACAGTGTAGAACAGTGAGTAGAAATCATCATATATTTTTTTACGTTTTTTCAGATGTCCATCACCGCGATATTATAAAATTGCATACCCAGAAGTATTCTAAAAATTCTTATTAAACTTGGAAGTTTTGATGATTTATAAAAATTATCTCAAAAAACCTCACTTTATATTTACTAGAATTACCTAGTATTAATTTTAATTATTTGCACACATTAATTTTAAATAATTTTTTACTAAAGCCCTTATTTCGAACTTCGAAAGCCCATATTTCAAAATAAGAGGATAACTTCAAGAAGCGGGTAAATTACTTTTTTACTTATGTGTGACTCAATCTTAAAATAAATAGTTTGGTTCAATACCCACCCGAGTGCTGTACACGTTATATTATCATATCTATTGAGTTTGCAAATATTCCGCCAGCCATTTTGAAAAATTCAGTTACTTCGAAAATCTTGTTGGAAAGTTTAATTATGATTAATGTAACCGAATACGCCTAGAACTAATATTTGTAGATATCACTTCTTAACGAAACAGAACTTTAAAAAATGTATACCAAGACAGATTATTGGGGATGTCTTGGGAAGCGATTTATGTAAAAATGAAAGGAAAAGTTATTTACATATATAGAAAAACTCTTTCTTGCAAGCAATGCCATGCTTGTTTTTGTTGTTGTAGCAGCATAAACATTCCTCATACTTACGTACGGGGAATGCTGCTGCAGTGACAGACAGATATAAATCCGGGTCGTTTCGGTAACGTAGAACCGACTGTCGTGGAAAAAAGCAATTTCATGTTGTTGTTGTAGCAGTATCTTCGCCCTGTCAGTGTAGTGTAATTACCGGTCGTCTTCGTCTAGCTCATCTAACGGTAGACCCACGAAACTAGCTGTTTCGACGGGTTGGATCCAGAGGGAGAGAGGTTTTAGATGAGTGGGAGCAATGTCATGCTCTTGTTACCTGCTGTTAATACATCAAACGAAATGCGAATTGCTCTGCCGTCGCGTTGAGGCGTCTGTGGGATACGGTACACTAGACAGGGCTAGTTTACTGGGGCGCAGCCCTTGGTCGGGAAAAACCCGAGTCATTCCGGTAACCTGCAACCGGCTGCCATGGGAATGCTAAGGCATCTGTGACAGTTCGCTCCTCTTTCCGGATTGATCATGTCCGAGACAAGCACTTCGTGGGCAACTTGGCTATCTGAGTAAATTGAAATATTATTTTTTTAACAAATGACGCTTGCATCCCGAGTTGGTCAGCATCTACATATACTGCTCCCTATTTTGGATCAATCAGTGCCGAACCAAATGGAATCATGTGAACATGCACTTCTTCTTCTTCTTAATTGGCGCTATAACCGCTTACGCGATTTTGGCCGAGTTTAACAAAGCGCGCCAGTCGTTTCTTTCTCGTGCTAACCGGCGCGAGTTGGACACACCAAGTGAAGCCAAGTCCTTCTCCACCTGATCTTTCCAACGCAGAGGAGGCCGCCCTCTTCCTCTGCTACCACCAGCTGGTACCGCATCGAATACTTTCAAGGCCGGAGCGTTTGTATCCATTCGGACGACATGACCCAGCCAACGTAGCCGCTGGATCTTTATTCCCTGCGCTATGTCTATGTCGTCGTAAAGCTCATACAGCTCATCGTTCCATCGTCTGCGATATTCGCCGTTGCCAACGTGCAAAGGTCCAAAAATCTTACGCAGAATCTTTCTCTCGAACACTCCAAGCGTCGCTTCATCGGATGTTGTCATCGTCCAAGCTTCTGCGCCATACGTTAGGACGGGCATGATGAGAGTCTTGAAGAGTGTTAGTTTTGTTCGTCGAGAGAGGACTTTACTGCTCAGTTGCCTACTTAGTCCAAAGTAGCACTTATTGGCAAGAGAGATTCTACGTTGGATTTCAAGGCTGACATTGTTATCGGTGTTAATGCTGGTTCCTAAATATGCACTAAGTATAGAATATTTCGGTTTTGCCAGAATTGAGACACATTTTTATTTATAGAATTTTAACTTAGATCTCAAAAGGTTTATTTATTTTAGATATAAATATGCAAACTTATATGGTTCCAATAATTTAATAATAGACGTGAATATACTTGTCTTGTGGTAACGTGATAAAATTAGTTATTTTTTTATTTTTCAATTTGAAATTGTTCTTACTCTAGGCTTAAATACGAGTTTTCTTAAGCTTACAAAATTAATAGCTATTTTTTGCATTAGAGAAGCATTATGTGAATTTCTTAAAATTTTCTAAATGCTCGTAACATTTTAAATATATGAGACGGCTTTATCCGAGTGCTATTTACTTCGAATTTCGTATCTTAATTAAAATGAAAAACGAAACGTAAAAAGAAAACACTGTACGGGATTTAGCACTAAATGTATATAATAGCAGTAATAGATAACCAAAATATGCGTTTATAAGGATAAACATTTTTATAATGCAGACACTAATTAAAATTGCAGCAGAAAAGTTCACAAAACAATTTTTATATGAAAAACTCTAATTTAGCATTAACAGACATTGCCATTCTAAACTGATTTTTATATTTATTGAGAAGAATTCATGTCGCTGGGTTTAAATGGTAAATTTAGGCATTTACATTGCTCTATAACATACTTCTCCAACGTAGAACCAGCGCTGAAATGACAAACAGTTTTAATACGGATATACTACTTTGAAATCCATTGCTTGACTTACCTGTAAATTTCATTGCCTTTTACATTGTATTCATCGCAATTTTGAAAAATCAATTGAATATCTTTCATTACTTCCTCATTCAGCTGGTATGCGCCCATATTAAGCTTTGACTTCACCTTTGCCAAATCCATTGGTGTTTTTATAATCTTGTGATAGTCCGGTACTTCTGCCTGCGAAACCGGGCGCGTAAACGGCCACGCATCTTCATGTTTCATTACATCATCTAGAAGCTGATATAAGGCGGCACTATTCAGTGGTAAATGGTCACCGGTACGACGAATTGAACGTCGTTGTGATGCCGATTTAGCTGCCTCGCGAGGGCTGCCGTGCCCATTCTGCTGCTGATAACCAGAATTACGTAAAGACGACCGTGACGGTCTTGTGCGTTTCACAAGCGGTTCGGAATCATCATCGTCGTCATCGTTTGAAGAGTCTAGAATATGCTTACTATTCCTTTTTATGCTCCTCGGCGAGCTTTTGTCGCTTCCGTTTACCGATTTACATTTTGGACATATGAAATTGTAACGAGGTGCTCTCTTCATATTGATGCACTCTAAATGGAAAGTTTCCTTGCAGCGTATACACATTAAATCACTTCCATCGTATGAGCAAACAACGCAAACATTGTCATCTCTGTTTGGAACAATAAAGTTAAAATTAAATCAAAACAAGTGTTTAAATAGTGCAGATGCCTCCCATGACTTTTATGGCCGATCTGATTTGTAGAAGTAGTATGAATACTTGAATTAAACAAAACATTTATAACTAAATAATGTGCTACATTCAGATATCATCACTTATTTTAATCTCTACTATTCAAGTTTTGATATTGGGTACGTCCCATTATTGGGTATTTGACGCATATTATTAGCATTAGCTTTGATAAGGAGTAGAAAATAATGATTCGAAATTCTAAACTTTACTATATCTAGTCTTTAAATTTAAATTTGGTTGTAATTTTTATTGAAAATCCTTAACTTACTCACCCAAAGACCCACCGACAAAAAAAATTAAATAAAATGATTTAACACATCTAAGAAGAGGACCAAAAAATATTCGTTATTACAGAAACATTGTAATGAAGAGTGTTAAAGTACTACTCGAATCCGATTCCAATTTAAATAAGTAAATATCACTATTGGAGACGCTATATATAAGTGCACACATTCTACGTGCTCATCCGCATTAGCGTTGCAATCCCACGGAAATTGGGATTTTTAACAAAGCCAACTGAAACAGTAACAGGAGTTATGCATTACCGGAGCGACGTTTCCACGACAGTCGGTTCTGCGTTATCGAAACGACCCGGATTTATATCCGGCCAAGGACTGTCACTCCAGCAGCATTCCCTGATACAACAACATTACCAGAGCGACCCGGATTGTCGCTCTAGCAGAGTTCTCAAACATGTAGGAGGAATATTTGCGCCGATACAAGAACAGCAGTCGTCCACATATTCCTATCACACGAAAATTGCTAACGATATACCTGATATGTTGCGCATGACAACAACAGACGAAGCGATAGCCCTAACTACAGCGCTAGCGCAGAAACGCTGGGAGCAACAATGACATTAGCTGAGAATTGAATAAACTACTCTCACACAGTGGAAGAAATTAATTTTTGGAAAACAAAAAAAAAACTTGATTTATTTTTACTTAAGCAAGGTATAGCCACTTACTCCTCTTGTTCTGTGCCATCCTCAGATTTCTTCTTATCAGCCTCATCATCTTCAATATCTTCGCCTTTATCACTACCAATTTCTGCATCATCATCCAAGTTTTCACTATTATTTTCATCAGCGTCAGAATCACCATTGTCATCTTCATCACTGTCTTGCGCAGCCTCATCATTGTCATCTTCCAATGCTTCTTCGATTTCATTCGTTTGCAAAGGCTTACTACTGCGGCGTCCACTACTGCGTCCACGTTCGCCATCTTTAGTGCCATTTACCATACCGTCATCAATATTATCATCAATATTGAAAGTACGCTTCCGTCTTTGAGACGCCGATTTACTATTTTTTTCTTCGTTTTCGTTACGTATACCCAAACGTTTGACGCACCGTGCGCAGTACCAATTACCTTCAGGCACTGTCTTCATCTTAGGTTTCATACAGAACATGTGTGTGCCACCATTGCATTCATCACATAGCAACATTTTGTCTGGATCACTTCCTCTGCGACATACTTGGCACAGGGATTTGTTCGTGGAACGAGCCCACAAAATGCAATCATGCAGAATGTTCAAATGAAGGAATACCTGTGTTAGAGTGACAAAAAAAAGTTAAAAAAAAGAAAGTGATGTCAAAAGAAATGATATACTCACTTGTGAGAAACTTGTGCTCTCTACTAAGGACACCTCCCATTGTTTCAATCGAGCGAGACCCCATTTTATTTTACGTTCCAAAAATTCTTTATCCTTTACATCTTTTAAGGGTGCACCAAACGGCTCCTTAATGAAACGCCGTTCTATTGCCTGTTCTACCTGTAGTAGAGCATAGGCGCAATTCTGTACATTGGTTCGGATTGTGGGCGAATCATGTAAGGAGATAAGCTCATCACCACTGTCCTCCGAGTCAATCTCGATTGTGTCACCCAACACATCGCCGGGATCCTTAAAGGGTCTGGTTGCGTATTTTCCACCATCTTTTGCATCTACCTCAACATCATCTTCTGCATCGTCGTCAGCACCCTCATCGTCATCCCCCCCATCTATGGCGACTTTTGGGCCCAACTGCAATTTGACTTGTGGATCATATTGGTTTGATTGAAGGTCTGACCGCCATTTTTCCATATCCTTCACCTTTAACCGACCCAAATCACCCGTATAAATGTCGCTTTCGAATTGTATTATTCGATCAATCAGCGCCGCATGCATTACTTCGTTCAGATCCCCGCCCTCGCCAAAACCAAAGTTCGCTTTACTATACTTTCGAGAAGTTTCAGACATCATTAACGATTTGAATTTACGAACTTGCTGGTTATCATCTAATGTAAGCAATTCTTCTGGACATTTTTTGCAATGGTTAACAATAAGTTGACGTAGAGTAGTTAGTTGCTCCTTTAATTGAGACTCACGCTCTCCTAATGGATTCAGTGCTGCAATAAGTGCATCGATATCTTCTTTTTCGTAGATATAAGTCCATCTCTGTCTGTCAGCGTTCCGTTCATCATGAACAATACAATTTCTCGGGTTGCCCGTACACATATATAATTGATATTGTGATGGAGATTCTTCGGCTTCGGATTCAATTACTTTCTCCTCACTCTTTGTATCGGGCTCGTTTCCTTCGGTAACATCTTTACCATTAGTGATACCATTTACTAGATGATTTTCTTTATCTTCCTTGTTTTCCTGGGACCCGCTGAGGGAGATTGTATTTTTCGGAGTCTTAGCAGCTTTATCGGCCTTAGCTGCTTCTTTATCTTCATCAGTATACATTTTCAACAAATATGCACGTATGTCTTTGCGATTTTTTGGCAAGTTTGCGATATTTGACTGTATAGAATTTCCTCCTAATACATTTTTGGGAGGATCACTTAAACAAGTGTCTAAAGCATCGGGTGCATGCTCCACAAAAATGCCTGGCATCGATTCCAATACGTAGTATTTGCGGTATGCACGATCCATGCCAAGATAGACAAGAAAATTAAATAAAGATGAATTGAATCCTTCTACCTGCTGCTCGTATTTTCGACGCTCACGTTCAGACTGTGCCAACAGCTCTGCAATTTTTTTATTCAATTTTTCTTCAAGCTGCTTTTTCTTTTCTTTGTTGCTTTTTATTTCATCTTCCATTAATTGCTGATGAAATTCATTAGTAATATTACGCTTCTGCGTTTGAACATTTGATAAACGCGTATTCTCCATCGTTGTTAATACTCGTAGATCCATCCGAGTCGTGGACATTTGCTCCATGCGTTCTTCAATAAGATTTATGGGACTTGAGTAAGTCAATATCTGCGCCATCAGACAACGCGCAATACGCACAATGTCAGTAAATGGTAACTGATAGATAGTGTACAGCTTGAGAGAACGCAAAATATGTGGATATCGCATACGTAGCATAAGTCCAGGATCCTCTGAGGATGAATAACCATTCCGATACTTAATGCGCCATTTTTCCGCACGCTCTTTGACTATAGCTCCAGACGACAACAAATGCAAACGCAAAACTTCACTCAAAGTCATCGAATCTATTGGCAACTCATTTATCTTGAAAGAGAAATGTCGCTTTGCATACTTATGAGCCCGGGCCGCTTCACTCATCGTTATTAAAGGTTCTCGATTTTTCAGCTCGGAACGCGCACGCAAATATTCAACGCTACAATCTTCCTCTTCTTCTTTCTGCATATCAAAAACAGTTCCCAGAAGTATCAGAATTATGTCCGACAGTGGTCCCGACACTTCACGAATACTAAAGGCACGAGACATTTCAAAAAAACTCAAATTTCCACGAAAAACTTCAATGCCTGACAATATGGTTGGGAAAGAATGAATGAATTCTCGAATCATGAATGCATCGCCGACTAGTTTAGCTGGAATATAAGTTTTAACAGGTCGATATAAGGGCAATAAGCGTTGGTCTGTGCGCTCCAAGTCATCCGTCTTTGTAAGCAAAGCGTTACATTCGGCATTAACACGTTCCACTAACTTCCGCTTCTCCTCTTTCTGTCGTTCCTGCTCAGCAATGCGTTTCAGTTTATCAGCCAATCTAGCTTCTTCTTCTTCAGCTTTTTGTGCCCGTTTTTTCTCTCGCCTAGCTTCTTCCTGCTCACTTAGTTTTCCACCGTTCTTTACATTATTTTCATTTTCAGTTTTCCCATCTTTAGCAAAATATTTATTCAATGTGGATTGCTTTTTACTGCCTGTATCTTGGGATGGACGTTTAATTTTTGCGGGTGTAAAATGTGGCATTTTGCCGATGAATATATTTTCGAAAGTGATACTTTGATTTGTCACATATTTTTGGTAAGACTCCGGTTTTGGTCGTAATATACCATCCACACGAGTTACATTATCTTTCACGAACATTTGCAGATTCTCTGTAGTGAACTCTTGTCGCTGACGACGGATATTTTCAAATGGTACAATTACTTCTGCCTCATTTTGTCCTTTCCGACGCAACTTGTACTGAAGTTTCTCAGTTTCTTCATACACGCCGTTGGCGGGAGGCGTGTTACTAGACGGCACAATACCTAACACTGTGTAGGCGTTATATGTAGAAGTTTTATGGCAGGCAGTTACTTCTTCATTGATAAAAAAACGCTTGCGCAGAAATTTGCATAAAATTACACAAAGTGTGTTCAATGAGGATTGCTTCGAGTTTTCAACAACTAGCATTACCGGTGCTCGAAGACAGTACTTAAATAGTTCCAGTTTCTTGCGCGCTCTTCGTTCACTACGTAATGCCTCTGCATAGGTGAGATTATCGCGACCAGTGGCTTCGCACTGCCAAACAGTGGAATTTATTACCATTACATGGCGGAAGTAGTCCCTGCAAAAATATACACAATTAGAAAACATTGAATTCGTTTACAGGAATAATAATACTCCGGATGGTTCACATGGCAAATCTTAAAAATACAAAATTTATCCGACACCAAGAACTTTGAATAAAATAACAAACCCTAAGTCCCATTATTTTTGGATAATGATATTTATTTTATCATATCCAAGTTATGGCTCAAATAGGGTTCGATCATGGCATATACTTGGCAACACTACACGCGTGCGTTGCTCGCGAATAAGTTCCCGCCAACCGCTTTCCGTAGCAGCTGGTTGGACGTTTTTGATTACATTCTCAATTACGCTTTAGCGTAAAATTTATTTGTCTTCTTTTAGTTCCCTGTTTCTTTTTGTAGCATCGTTTTACGCAAACCAATAGGGCAACGGCTAATACAAAAAAATGCGAAGCTTAAGAAAATGCAAAAAATTGGCCATCCCTCATCATGTCATTGAATTTATATAGCAATAATTATGATACTTACTCGTAGTCGCGAAATATCTCCCTTGTTACTTCACAAAAGAAAACCTCGTCGTTGTCATGAAAAGTCTCGTTTCGATTACGGGATGGCATATTATCGAAGCCATCACGTTTACAGATAGGCATTTTCCAAACAATTACAAGTGTATTTTATATGAATAGTACTACGGTGCACTTTTGCGATTCTTTTTTGCAGCACAGAAATAGAGGAGTTTCGGCAAATTGCTCTAGCGAGTGTTGTTGGAATGGATGAAAGCCACAAACACTTTATACACGACGCGAATTTTCAAATTAACAGTCTGCGTATTCACAGCACTTCTCCACAATTCCTGCAGCATAAATATATTATCCGTAAACCCACTTCGTTTTATCTGATTATTTCACAAGTTATATTTAGCAAATTAATCAGAAATTTAAAGGAGTTTGCACTTTTCACGCGCCAATAAGATTTTTACTTCTTCTTCACGAGTTGGTTGTCTCACGCTTTTCACTTTTAGAACTCAAACATAGATAACACTCAGAGTTGCTCTGAAGTTCGACGGAAAAGACATACAATAGAAACGTCAAGACTGTGTGGTAAGGCGAATTCGTACAAAAGGTGACGTCTTCCTATAACAGTTACTTCATTTTTCGGGGGATTCACATCATAACAAACAAAAAGAGGAGAAATTACATGTTTGAGAAAATTCAGTGAATCTATTGGTAATATAGTGAATTGTGAGATTAAAACTAAACAAACTAATGAAAACAAAGTGTCGCGTGTTAAATTGTGAAAGCACAAATTAATATAAAGCCTCCAAATGCAGTTTGTTTGCGTTTTTTATGCGGAAGACGCCGTGGCAAGAAATTGTGTGTGTGCATAATCTCTCGTGCTTCGTAATTTCTATTGCTTTTGCCTACACTTCCCATTCACAAACAAGTTATTCTCCTTCCTTTTGGTAAAAAAAGGCGAAACTCTTTCATTTTGAGTGATAGCGCGCCCATGAATTCGTTTCAAAACTTAGCAGCATTCACACATCACGGGATGATGAACAGCTGATAAGCGAAATGGTGGGCTGCAAGAAAATATGCGTCAAAAATACCTATCGAAAACAGTTCGTTGGTGCCTAATGGAAAAATGACGGGATTGAATTCCTTATATCCTTTTCGGCTTCTACTTTTAATTAGCTCTGTGTACATTTGTGAATACATTTTGCATACATGTAATTTTATTGAAAACTGTGTGTTGGTTTATGTCTATAAATATTACACGGTTGAAAAGCGTGGGTAAGGTTAATTGAATTTGAGTTTGAGATATTTTACAAACATACTTTTGCTAACTATTTTTAAGTTATAAAAAATTAAAGGTTATCTGCTTTAACTTTTTCTATTTGTTGTTTCAGCATTTTATGTTTTGTTACCCACTTTTAGTTATGTTTTTGGGGTTCATTACTTTATTATTATTATTATATTACTTTTGTATTTAAAATTTTAATAATTTCATTTAAATATCAATAATAGCTTATTTATGTATTTAATACTGATTGCGCTTATTTTTATTATATATATGTAGGTGTGTACGGGCAACTGGGCAACCTCAATGGTGGCGTGAAAACCAAAATTCCCAAATTTTGTTAAAAAAATACCCATTCAATGCTTCTTCCGGTGTGGCCTTGCTGACGAATGTTAAAAAATGCATATTTTTTATACTTTTTCTATACTTACGACATAGCGAATTCGGAAGGCGCAACCATGTATTCTATCATTCTTGTCCAAATGCAATTTTTTTCGTTCTTATGCGGAAGACGTCTTGGCAAGAAAGTTTGTGCGGCTAGATAATTTCTTGTGCTTCGTAGTTTCTATTGCTGTCGCCTACTCTTCCTCTTCACAAACAAGTAATTCCCCTTCGTTTGTACCTCAGTGTTATACTTGGTTATACGTTAAGCATGATAGAGTACAATGTTACTCCTAAAGGTTGCACCTTCCGAATTGGCTGGGTCATCAGACTCTGTAAATAAATAAACAAAAGAGAGCGCCATGTAAATGAAAACTCATTATCGTGTACTTACGACGGTACATTTTTCGTATACTTGTGCAAAATGAAAATTTGGATTTTTCCGTGAAACCGTGTGAGCTGATTGCTTTCTTAACGCACTAAACAGTACATTTTAAATTCATTAACAAAATAAAAGAACTATGTCCATATGTTGGTTTTCGGCTTTGGTTTATTGTTCAATGAAAAATTGTTATTGATAGTGCGGATGTGTGTAGATGTATGTATAAAAGAATATGAATGACAACACTGTCGATACAAGCAAACACAAACCAATGTATTGTGTAAATATGTAAACAAAGAAAGCAGCTGTACATATGGGCAAAAGTTTTGTTCAACTTTGTTTATCTCACGGGAAACTGATGCTGAAAACAGTGAACACCGTAAACTCAATCCCGACTCAACTGTTCCGATCAAACTTATGAGAACCCCATGTAAATGAAAAGTTTCTTCCTTCCGTATCGTAGTACCGTAGATTTTATTTCACGATTGTTAAAAAAATCCCGTAATACCGACTCAGCTGATTGCTCTCTCACCACACAGTGTTGCCAAGCAGTACATTTCGAAATTATTTACAAAATAAACTTAGAAAAATGATAATTTTTGTTAGAATAGCTTAAAAATACTGTTGAATAATGTTAATTATAGATAAATGAACTATTTGCATTTGTTGGTTTTTGGCTTTGGTTAATAAACCAATGAAAAATTTTAATTGATAACGCGGATGTGTGAAAAAGTGTGTAAGCAAAAATATCAATGGCAACATTGTGTAGATACAACCAAACACATACACACACGCAAACCGATGTATTGTGTAAATGTATAATTAAAAGAACGCAGTTGCTCTCGGGGGTGAGTTTTTGTGCACGGTAAGGGACTGCGGTAAGGGATTCCGTGCGGTCTTCACTGTTTTCAGCATGACACTATATACGGTAATGTTGGTGTATGTGGGCACTGTAATTCTATGATGTGCTGTTTGCTACAGGGTATGTACCCATTCGAAAAGATTACACTTTATCGAGTATGCTTTACGGATAAGCAATTATTGGTATCGGTCATCTCTACTCTCAGCTGAGTTTTGTTTAGGAAATTTTTAATTAATTGATTCTTGTGGCTTTGCTTTCAAATGAAATAATGGCGAATATATTAAGACCATATAGATCTAATAGTTTGCAGAAGCTACTAGGCGTAAGTTTATAAATTTATATATAAATTTATTTTAAGGCTAACCTTACGATTAAAGCAGAATATATGTTTACGAAAAAGGCAATACTTTTCAACTGAAGCATCAGAAAACAACGGCAAAGCTGGACCCATGGTATTAGTTGATAAGGATGACCATATCACGTTAATTGGTTTAAATCGACCAAATAATCGCAACTCCATTGACAATAAAACCGCGCGTTGTTTAAGTCAAGCCATCGCCAGTTTTGAAGCGGACGAAACGTCGCCGGTGGCAGTGATTTATGGAATAGGGGGCTCTTTGTGCACAGGTCAAGATCTGACAGAATTAGAAGCGCGTTGCAAAAAAAGTGATTTTAACGAGAATTATAGTGCGCTCTCTAATCATAATTTTTTACATAGGCATTCGAAAAAACCAATTATTTGTGGAATTAATGGTTATTGTGTGGCCGATGGGCTAGAATTGGCGATTTTTTGTGATCTTCGCATTATGGAGGACACTGCAGTGTTGGGATTTTTTGGCCGATGCATTGGGCTCAATCTAAAGTGTGGGGGAACAGCTAGGCTACCTGCTATAATAGGATATTCACGATCAATGGATTTGTTGTTAACGGGTCGGCGCGTGGGTGGCCAAGAGGCTCTTCAAATAGGGTTAGTAAATCGTCTAGTAGCTACAGGTACGGCGCTTGGGCAGGCAGTAAATTTAGCTTTTTCCATTGCGAAATTTCCTTTAAAAGCCCTTCAAAGAGATCGTAACAATTTATATGCAAATCATTACGAACGGCGCAATGGTTTTTGCGCAGCGATAGGCCATGAAACTGCCCCAATTCATTCTAATATTGTAAACGAAATTGGAGAAGGTGTAACAAGGTTCAAAAATTGTAAGTAATATTTATTTAGAATCCCATTAACCACGGTCAAATAGGTCCTTATGATACTTATTGAAGTTTTGTTTCAGCAAAAACAAATGGATCGAAGATAGAATCGTGGCAGGTAAAGCCGAAAGCTTTACAAACTTGGGAAAAAGAAGAAGAACTTCACGAGAAACGGTTTGCATTAAACGCAAATACGATTCAGAATAATTGCTGACTAAAATGCATAGCTACCGTTTTCACTCAGTAGTCTTGGAATTGGTCCAAGTTACATTTCGGCTTACGAGTAAAATATAAGTATCTACCTATACTTTTGAAGCAAATATATGATATAAAAATAATACACTTGTTGTTACCATAGAGGTTTCGAATTTTTCGAACAAATACTTGCAAGTATTTTACTATTAGTTAAAAAAAAAGAGTTTTAAAAAAATGTTTTCCTTTTTTTCTTCTAAAGGGAAAGTATGTATGTTCCGTTCCAAAATATGTACGTGGTAGCCAAATCATATGGTATATTTGTCCATGCATTTTTGGAGTTATAAAAAATTTTTTATATATATTACGAAGGAGTTTGTTTAATTCAAAAACGTTATATAAAACTACACATATCAAACCAAAATAATTCTACTTTCAACCAACATTGTACAAAATTGAACGAAAAAAGTATGTGATTATTCTATAACAGGTTAGTAGTTGTATATGATTTTTTTATTTATTTATTTCTTTTTATCATTACTTATTATTAGTAGTCAGATTCTCATTGACATTCACGACACCACGTTGTTTAAAAGACGTTTTGATTGTTACTGTAATATTTGTGTAAAGGCAAAGTTTTTTAAATTAAACAGCTATTCAATTGTATGTGTGCCAGTGTGTCCACCATTACAGTCAATGACTTTGTGTATTCGAATTGGCGTAGATAATATTCGATAATCCTACTGCAGGTTTCTGTGGGAGTGGAACACCATAATTTTTTTTTATATTTAAGAAGAATAATTTAAGATGATTTCTTTCCGATTCGCTTCTTTAAATCTCCCCAAAGGTTTTCAATGGCGTTTATTTCGGGTTGACTGGCTTGGTCAACCTATAACTTTAACATTTGTAGTATTTTTGGTCATTGGCTTGCATAAAAAGCCACGGAAGTGGCATATTCGCCTCAGGAAATGGTAGCATCTCTTCTTGAAGCATGGCCTTGTAAATAAATGTGTCCATTTTATTGGTTATGAGGTGAATAGAATTTGAGGGTGTTTCTCTCCATACCAAGAGAAGCATCATATTATCATGTTGCCGCTACCGCGATTGACTGTTTTTTTTTTTGTGAACCGCGGTGAGAACTTGTCACCTTTAGGATGGCTGATAAAATGATGAAATAAATTTATTTTTGTTTCTCGCTCCAAAGTATTTCGTACTATTTTTTCATACCCTCTGGTCCCCACATGACTTGTGCTCTTGAGCTAAATTTTTCCTTCTTCGTTAAATAGCTTGTTTCAACAGAGGAACTTTAGAGCTATTCTACCTGGAAGGTTCATGTTGTGCAATCGACGCCGAATAGTTCTAGCTGTAATTCCAGCAGGCCTCTTGGTACGAGGCACAATTAAGTTATCAGTAGTGTAAGTCGTTTTCTTTTTATCACCACGTAGTTCATGAATTTTTTGGGCTTAATGGCATGTAGGACAAAATTTTTGGACCGTCCTAGTGACTCAACGATATATTTGTACGATTGTTTCTATTTTTGATGATTGACAATAAGCCACCGCTCCTCCGCCATCTTTGAAAGAAATTCATATTAATTATTATTTATTTATGTGTTATTAGTATTAGCACTACTGCTGTTGAAAAGTTATTTATGAGGCCTTGTATGTTCGTAAGCGTCCCTATTATTTGCTGTTCTTGCTAATATCCAATTGTTTTTTTATAATGTTCAGTTTTATTCATACATACTGGACACAGTTTGCGCGGAAATAATTTTTTTCGGACTAAGTTAATATGTTCCCCTTTTTGGTTTTGCACACTGTGTCATTGTTTTGATGTTCTGTTTGATTGTATTGTTTCAAATTCACCGTTCAAATTAAAAGCAAAATATATAGAGCTGCCATTGTTTATTTCTTACGTTAAAAATCTCAAAATTTATTTCACCAACGATACAGATCCTCTATCTCTATTTAAGTATCATTTTTACCCATACTTCGATTATTTAATATCACCACATTATCTAAAGCACGTCCGTTTTGCCTTATACATGTGTATATATTCAAACATTAAATGAACTATCTTATTCGCTACTTACATTACATTAATTTTTTTTATATATTTTTCTTTTCACTTAAGAATTATCGGCAAAGTACAAAATTACACTTGAAAATAATAGAATCTGTGCAACTAAAAACGCGACTTAATATAACGACTCTTAAATTCACAACGATGCAATGATGTCATTTGTAAAAAAAAAACGGAATTTCAGTAATAGTTTGAAATTTTTCCAAACGGTACAAGGAAATCAATAGATGAAGGCAACGCACCTATTTTAATGGCCATATGTGTAACTGGCAAATTCAATATCAAAATAAGCGAATAAAAAAAGGATAGCAAAAATACGTTCTAGCCAAGCTGTTAAATTCAATTTAAGTTTTGTTCAATTGCATTTGCACAAAGTAAGAGTAACAAAATTTGAAATTAATATTTATTCCCCATTTTTTCCATGAAACAGAAAAGTAATGAACACGAAAAACATTATTATAAAGAAGTACGTAAAATATTGCTATTGGATCGGATGACCTCTGCCAATAATACAGAGAAAACACCTATATACTTTTTATTCGGTAAATATCGCGATGTAGTGATATTTCTTTATTTCAAATTAGGTTGCCGAATTTTAATGTGGTTTGTTAAGCGTACAAATATAAAAAGGGAAGAGAGATTGGTATTAATATTAGAGATAAGATACGGCGCAAAAATTGGTTGTGTGATAATCGATAAATTAGTAATGTTACAACAATTGCCCTTGGCCCTAAGCTCTACCCGGAGCTTAATATCCTTATTATTATATACATGTATATAAAATATTGCAATTTTTGAAAGTAAAAATAACGATCAACGAAGATAACCTTTAATTTTATATAACTTAAAAATAGTTAGCAAAAAAGTAGGTTTGTGTGATAAAATACCTCCAACTGAAAAGGTCTCAACTTAAATAATAGGATTACATAATTACATGTATGCAAAATGTATCGAGTGAAGTGTGAAATTTGGCACACCCCAATCAATGTTTTTTCCAGTGTGGCATTACTGACGAATGTTATAAAAAATGCACATTTTGACAGCGCGCGCACAAGAAAGAGCTCGCATCTAGTCATATATGGTTACTAATGCCCTTTGGTAACAAGGTAATTCGTGAATTATGTGCCGTGGGAACATAGCATAATTTTAGGCTTCTATGTTCAGTACTTCAAAGTCGATTTCTGTTTGTAATCTCTATTAGCGCTACAGTTTCATAGATGACATAGTTTACTACAAAAAGAGTTTGTTGTGATATCATAATTTTATAACTTTAATAATTTGAGTTATGTTACGACAACTGGTTCAGCATCTTAGCAAAAGGGGTTTTCTGGGAGCTCTCTCCGCCGACGTTAGAAATATAGGGGCAAGAAGTATTTACACTACAGATTGCCTGCAAAAAAATGAGAAAGGTGTGCCACCCCGTTTTCGAAGTGACATAAGATTTGTGTAAAATAATTTTTGTGTTTTAGGCGGACAAACTGCAACGGATATTATAGTTGACAAAGACAAGAATGTCACATTGATAGGCATAAATCGACCACATGTGCGAAATGCTATTAATGCTGCCACTGCCACACAACTTTGTGAGGCATTCAATGCTTTTGAGGCTGACGAAACATCACCTGTAGCAGTTTTGTACGGCATTGGTGGGTCCTTTTGCGCTGGTTATGATATCCTAGAGCTTGGAAAAGATGGTGGAGAACAGGTTAGCATTGACATTTTAATGGCGCATGAAGGGTCAGTGGGGCCTACTCGGCGCCATATACAAAAGCCGGTAGTGTGCGGTATCAGCGGTTACTGTATAGCTAATGGATTGGAACTAGCATTAATGTGTGATCTGCGTGTAATGGAGGAAACAGCAGTACTTGGTTTCTTTAATCGACGTTTCGGAGTCCCTGTTATCGACGGTGGCACAGCGCGCTTACCTGCGCTGATTGGTTTTTCCAGAGCATTGGATTTGATACTGACGGGACGGCAAGTTTGTGCCGACGAGGCACTCTCTATGGGTGTTGTTAACCGTGTTGTTCCGGCCGGTCAGTCATTAATTAGGTCTGTAGAGTTGGCACAACAGCTGGCGAAATTTCCGCAACGTGCTCTTAATCACGATCGAAATTCGTTGTATTCAGCCGTTTTCGATGCAGCAAACTTTAATCAGGCGGTGCAAAATGAGATTATGTACACATCAAAAGAAATAATTGAGGAAATGCAGCAGGGTATTAAATGGTTTATACAAAGTAAGCAAGATATAAATATAATATGGTATAATTGGCGCTTACACCCTTTTTGGGTGTTTGGCCGCGCTCGCTCCTCCTCCTAATTGTGGGACGGATACTATGATGTTTCAGAAGCGGAGAGACCTACAGTATAATCCCGAATGGCAAATGGTTTTTGTGAGGAACTTTTTCATAGCAGAAATACACTTGCCGAGAGATGACTGCTATTAGAAACAACTTTTGCGCTTCCGAATGGCAGTCACACAGCGGCTACAGCGGCCGCCCTAAGTAAGATAATACTTTAAATTTCCATATAGAAATTTTCTTTGGGCAAAGAAACATATTTTAATCTGTTCGAGAATTGCAGCTGTTTATATTATATGTATATCGCTCATTTAATGCTATTATTTTACGTTGTCGATAAGAGTTATTTTCCAAAACACAGATTGCCATACTGGAGCGAAAATAAATTTACGCAAGTAACAGGTAAATGAGCGTTTTTTGCCTTAAAAATTATGTTAAGTGACAAAAGGTATGATTTGGGTGATGCAAAATCAGCTTTAAGGTTTTTAAATTTCACATTTGTTTTAATTAAAGAACATCTTGGTTCTATGCTCCAATGGGAGAAACAGGAACTGATGATGATGGAAGAACATCCTAAATTTTCTACGAAATGCAAATGCCTGAATCAATATGGAATTTGCCAATATTCGAGATTTGAAATTCTAAAATTAACTTTTATCTAAAGTCTGTTACAAATGAACCTAGTTGTGCTAGGAGTTAGAGGACAGTTATCGACAACGTAAAAGATATTTCATAATAATAAGTGTAAGGAGACAACTTTTTTATTTTAGTTTGTGCAACTTTTTAGCTTATTTTGGTTACCATGTATTTTTTAAACCGCATAAAAAGAACAGCTGATTGCAATCCCTGCATACTTATCTAAAAAAATATTTTTTTGTAGCGATGATATATACAATGAATCAAAAAAAAAATTATCCGGCAAAGAGTTTTGTCTTTGACTTGCATTGCCCATAAAGTCATTTAAGCTTTTAGATTGCAACCACATGTGTATATATATATTTTCTTTTCATTTTGAATAATTCATTATATTGCTAGACGTGTAAAAAAATGTATGTAACTCCTCTTTAGAAGGCCATAAACTTGTACACTTGAGCTGGAAAGACTTTAAATGCATTTATTTAGTAAGCAGCGTTATTTTTATTTACTAATATATTATTTTCGTGTTGTGATTGTGTGAGTTTTTTGCATTGTGTGTGACTTTTAAAATAATGGCTTTGAAGGTAAATTATCCAGTTTATGGTTAGTTTATTAAAATTTATTAAAAAAAAGTCAAGGGGGGTACTAATAGATGCATATTAGCCCCAATATTAATAAACTGAAGGAGCGAAAGGATTTTTTGTTTTTCACCGTAAAAAGTTATCAAAAGATTTTTGTATAAGGCTATAACTAAATACAAGCATTGCGCACAAAGTTCAGACTTTAACCCCATTGAGCAGATGTGGACGTGTGGGCAAAGTGCGTGATTATTTTTTTGATATTTTTACTTTTTTTGGAATTTTGGGTAATAAAATCAATTTTTCAAAATCAATTTTTTCTATATACTTATTGAGAGAGAATAGTATATTATTATACTTACTATTGTTTAAATTTTAAAGTTTAATATTGTTTTAGAGACAATGCATGTCAAAGACAAAACCTTTGGTGTACAAGTTTGTTGTTTGGTTCATAGTTGTGTATTATTATATTATATAGGTATATTGGTTCCTCAGTGCATTTTCTAGCTCGGTGCTATTTCCGACAAGAATTTCGTGCTTTAATTATGGCGGTTGATCACAATATTCCAAAAATTAACTGGGAAGACATAGCCGCCGTAGCCGAATGGGTTGGCGCGTGAATGTCATTTGGTAGTGCCCGAAATTGTAGAAACAGTTTTTTTTTATTAGCGGTCGCCTATTGGCAAGCAATGGCAAACCTCCGAGTATATTTCTGCCATGAAAATTTTCTCGCCGTTCCTTTTGTGGAAAAATAGGAGGGCGCACATCACAAATAGAAGGAGTAGCTCGACCAAATACCCAACAAATGGTGTAAACTGCAATTATATATACAAGTCGTCCAAATTCTATCTGTTATATGCTTTTATTTAAATCAAGTTAAGAATGTAATTCCAATAAACGTTTACTTCCAGCATTTAAAACCGATACAACGCATTCGTGGTTAAAGCGTGAAAAGTCGATGGCGGACTGGGATGACAAACAATTGGCTGCTGCAGCTGAACAAAAAGAGGCCGAAAAGCAGGCAGCAGAAGCAGCGCGTATTGAGGATGAGAAAAAGTCGAAGGAGGCAAAACAGAAGTCCAGTGAAAAAAAAAAGTAGTGTAGGGAGTAATTGAAAGCATAAGGCATAAGATTTAATTGACAGCTTTAAAAGAAACCCTTGCATTATGTTTGAATAAAATTCTAAACCTCTATTCGTGTATGGTATATAATTTATTTGATTTCATGCTACCTTCATATGTTATATACATTACGTTAAAGTGAACTGAATTAAATTAATTTCCTTAAACTCTAATACTAGTAAATAAATTTTTACTTAACATTTTTATATGCACGTTCGCAATGAAATGTTCAACGTTGCGGGTACAGGGAACCTGTTAATTTTGAAGTATAGAAAAATAAACTTCATAAATTCTGACAAAAATAAGGTATTTTCAGTTAATATACAGTGCCGCTCAACTGAATAGGTTTGAAAATTATTTCTTTTATTTTTTCTTCTCTCTTTGTTCCTATGGCATTTTTTCCTTCTTTCTTTTTTGTTTTGAACATTCATTTGTTTACTCATAATATGACAAAAAAATGTAACGGGTTCTATGCAATGGTAAATCAGAATTTGGCTTTCGTCGTGAAATTCGCAAAATGTGTGGTCTATTTTTAGCTCATCTGATTAGGTTTGACAACTTTGACTTCACTTTTTGATTGACTGCGTGATTGAAAACATATCATTTCTTTGGTCTACTTAAATTTAAAGTATTTGCTACCATTTTTTTTAATATGGGTCGGGGAAAATCTTTAACCGATTTTGAAAAAGGTCAAATTAAAGGCTATATTGAATCTGGCCTAAAACATAATGAAATAGCAAAGAAGATTGGTCGAAGCCAAAACGTGGTAAGCAATTTTCTTCGTAATGGAGCCGATTACGGGAAAAAATGAAAGGAGGAAAAAAGTATGCTACAACGGCATCAGAGAGGCGACTAATCCTTCGAACTGCTTCGAACTCCCACCTCTCTGCCAGTAAAATCAGGGATGAATGCGGTGTAAATGCTAGTTTGGCAACGGCAAAACAGGTTATTCGGAGTGCTAAACACTTAAAGAGATTAAAAATATAAAAAAACCTACTCTCAATGATGCACGGAAGGAAGCGCGCTTCGATGTGCGCGGGATCACATGACATGGAACAAGGAGTGGAAGGCTGTGGTCTTCTCCGACGAAAAAAAAGTTCAATCTAGACGAACCGGATGGCTACAATTATTATTTTCATTCCATGCCACGATATGCAAAAAGGGGAATGCTTTTTGGGAGCCATATCGTTTTATGGAACTTGTGAGCTGCAGTTTGTTTCATCAAAGATGAATGCAAATCTCTACAAGACTGTGATTCAAAAGGCTTTTCCCCAGTTTTCCGAAATTTTTGGACCTATTCAATGGACGTACCAACAAGACAACGCCCCCATCCATACAGCCCGGGTTACAAAACAGTGGATTAAGGACCAAAATGTCAATTTTCTCGACCATACTCTCCAGACATAAATATTATCGAGAACATTTGGGGACTTTTATCCAGGAGAGTGTATGAAGAAGGAAGACAATTTCAAGACTCGGCGACCCTGGTTGAAGCGATTAGAAAAGCCTGGTCAACTATTTCACCGAGTGAAATTGAAAAATATTACGATTCCTTATCAACTCGAATGTTTGAAATAATTAAGAATAAGGGTGGTCATACCAAATATTAAATAATGCAGAAATAGTGTATTTTATTATTTAAGTTACCAAGTGCCATGAAATATTACTGTGAATAATTTTTTTTTATAGTTTGGTTGGTCAAACCTATTCACTTGAACCAAAAATAATGTAGATTTTCAGCTATGTTTTTGAAAATATAATAAAAAATATATAAAAACCAAATCAAAAAAAAAAAAACTTTCGTATTTTATAAATAATTGATCGTTTTACTTAACAAAATTTATTTGGTTTAAATCTGAGTGCTCGTTATGAAGATATTATGTTCTAAGTCTAAAAAGAAGTCAAACCTATTCAGTTGAGCGGCACTGTATTTATATATAATTGGCGCGTACACTCTTTTTGGGTGTTTGTTGTTCCACAAATGGAAGGACCTACAGTTTCAAGCCGACTCCGAACGGCGGATATTTTATGAGGAGCTTTCTCATGGCAGGAATTCACTCGGAGGTTTGCGATTGCCTGCCGAGGGGCGACCGCTAGTAGAAAAATGTTTTTCTTAATTTTGGTGTTTCACTGAGATTCGAACCGACGTTCTCTCTGTGAATCGCGAATTGTAGTCACGCACCGACCCATTCGGCCGTCAGTTAATAGAAATAGAAATAATAAAATAGTTCTTATTTAAAACTAAAAATGTATACTAAACCTACAATACTATGGAAAACTTATTTAGGGTAATTTGATCCCTCATAGTGCTAAAAATAGTATGTACAGATGATTATATTTCAGCACTCTTCAATTACTTTAAAAATTACTGCGTAAAACACTAAAAATTACTAATTTAACTACTGAAAATTACTCTGAAACATTTTTCTAATAGCGGTCGCCCTTCAACTTAAGTTCCTTTTTCTTGTGCAAACAAGAACCTGAGGCGCCTCACAGGCACGTCAGGGGGCATCTCTTCAACTACTCTGGGCCGGACAGTATACAAACACTAAACGACATTCATCTTCCTGCACTTCCGACCTCTGAATGACGTCATCGGATTCCAACCACCACGATTGCAGACGAAGACCTCCAGCTTCCCCGAGAGTCCCGCGTAACCTTGGCACAGTTATGTTCTGGACACTGTAGCAGGTTAAACTCCTGCTTTTCCAGAATTGATCCGACATACTAAACATATGCTCTGGTCCCAACCTGCCGAAACACTTCGTTTCTTGGGTCTACCGTTAGTTGAGTTAGATGTAGACGACCGGTAACTATATCGCACTGAGGGGGTTTAGTAAGTTGCTGCAGCAACAACAAGAATGCAGAATAGGTTACAGATACGCTTAATTAATTCGAAATATCTACTCGTCAGCTTGAGTAAATTTCATGCTACACGAGTGTACGGAAGAGTTCTGAATACAGAGGGGAATTAGGCAAGGCGATATGATATCGCCTAAGCTATTCACTCTAGTGTTGAAGCTTGCTTCTAACAAACTAAATTTGGACTGTCCCAAGGATGGAAAATTGATGGTTAATACCTGAGCCACTTACGTTTTGCTGATGATATTGTGTTGATATCCGAAAGTGATGCGACAGAAATGATAATAGTAATCGCAAGAAGCTGCAGGCAGCGTTGGCTTAAACATGAACGTACAGAAAACAGAGTTTATGACAAATTTAGTAGCAAATGGTAATCTTTTAATAGATGAAGGTTTTGAAGTGCAGCAGATTTTTAAATTACATATCTCGTACATGAAATCACAGTCGACAAAGATAACCAGACTCAGGAAACTTCTAGCATGAGGAGCTTTTGGAAAGCCCAAAGAAATTTTTAAAAGTGAATTACCTATATGCCTTAAAAGAAAGACTTATTTATGATCAGTGCGTTCTACCTGTTGGCTGCAAAACATCTACTCTTACGAAAAGTACTGTATAGAGATGAGACGTGGGTCAAAGAGCAATGGGAAGATCCATACTGATCGTAAATAGAAAACACAGAATTTCAAATGCAGCTCTGAGACAGAAAACCAAGCAAACACGAAAGAGTTACCAAAGCTGGCTGGCCACATAGCGCGCTTTACAGAGAAAAAATGGACAAAAAGAATCCTAGAATGGAGACCAGCAGAAGACAAGCGGAAAATTGGAAGACCGCTCACAAGATGGAGCGACAAATTGGGTAAAAAGAGCACAAGTCAGAGAAAATTGGAAATCAATGGCAGAGGCCTATGTTCAAGTGGCCGCAAACGTCTGGATGATGATGATAATCTAGATTCTGTAAAATTCTGGTTCCAACAAGTACCGCACAACTGTCTGCACTACGTAAAGGGTCATTCCTTTAAAAATATATAGAGAATGGTGTATGCTGTTACAACAACTACAACCTCAACCAATTCAAATAAGCGTTGCTAAAAGATTAAAGGAAATTAAATTTCGGATATGTTTGCTCATCTAACTGTAAACATTTTTGATTGTTGTAAAACTAATCACTGTATCCCTAAATCACTGAAGCAATTTCAGTTGAAGCAGTATTATGCTTCGGCGACACGCTCATGCATTTGCTGTCCAGCAGCTTATAAATATGTATGCGTGTCGGGTGACACACGTACTTGCTTCGTGTCACACATACTTGTTGTCGCTGTTGGACAGCAAATGCACGAGCGTCGCCTAAGCATAATACTGCGGGTATGTTCAACAATGCATTATAATGCGCAACATACCATTTCAGAGTGAGCAGTGCGTTCAAAAATGCAAATATGGCAGTACTGCAAATGCAACGCGTTCTTAAACGTCATTTTTGTATCAAAAGTCGTGCATTATTTGCAGCAAAAATTTTCACACTGCCAATAAATACGCTAGTACAATGTCTGATGAAAAGTGGGTATTTAATTATTTATTTTAGCTTTTAATACAAAAATTTATGAAAAATACGATATTTAAACTTTATTTTATTATACTTTTCTTGGTTTTAGTGATTACTTTAGTACATCGGAGATAAAATTACTGCTCAGAGTCCGACTGAGCATGGAGAACGAGTTCACATCGGGAAGGAGGAAAAAGAGCGTGCTCTGGGCTAAGGTTGTAGATGAAGTAAAAAAAGTTAATAAGGATTTAAAAACAGATAGAAACATCGCCCAGCGAAAATTTTCTAATTTACTCATCACATATAAGCGAATAAAAAAAAGATATTAAACTTTTGATATTAAACTTTTGACAAGATATGTCCTTCTTTTAAGCTTGACACGGTTTTTTTTTCTTAAATTTAATAAAAGACTATCGGTTTTTTCCTCACATACATCGTCCATGACCAAACTTAGTAACAATTCCATTTTACTGCACAGCGCGTTCATAAATGCAACAAATCTATTTGCAATTTTTCAACAAATCTATCAGTTGCATAAATTGTCACATTGACAGTGCTGCCAGCGCTGCATGTACTGCGCATTATAATGCGTTTCTGAATATAGCCTGCTTCAACTGAAATTGCTTCAGTGATGTAGGGATACAGGGCTGTTGTTGTAACCGCTTGCCTACCGCTACATGCTAGCAGGAACTCTTTGCTGAGCAGTGTGTTATACTACAATATAATGTAAACAAATTTGTTTTTTGGCATGCATACTTACCTTCGGTGAAAAAGCCCGCTTTAATAAAACCTTAAATTATGATTGTTTTTTTTTTGTATTTAAATTTGGTTCACATTGGCCAACATATTTATATGTAAATAAGGATAATGGAATCACTATAAGAATTTAAAAAATAGTCGTTTGTATTCTTTTAGTATTAACCAACAATTTATATGCAATAGTTTATATTTATTTTTAGAAATAACATATTTTATATAATATTATCTGTTTTCATTAATAAATACTAAGAACCCCATTTGTAGTATAGTAAAGTTTCTAAATAGCGTGTATCGTGTGGCATTTAGCGTACTAATAGTAATGATTTGGACCACTGAATTTGAAATTAATAAAATTTATTAATATATTAATTTCATTGCCGTTAAAGTAGTTCATGGAACGTCTTAAGGTTTTTGGTTACAATGCTATCGGAATTAAGCCTGATTTCTGAATTCATTTAGTTTACATTTTTCTCTTCTTTAGCCGATTATCAATTCATTATGCATGCAATTTCAGCACTTATATTTATATTTGTATGATTGTATTTACATATTAACCTCCGGTGCTTACGCAAGTAGGTCCTTAGGTCAATGCCATCTTCACACACCTCGAAAACACATAAGTTAAATTAAAGAGATGTGGAAGAAAAAAATGTCTAACAGCACATATGTATAACATCGATAATTCATAAGACAATTACTCACAGATGTAATGAACTATTTTGTGCTTGCGTACAATACACTGATCACTTCACAAAGATTGGTTCAGTTAAGGTATTTGTTTACATTAGAAAACTTAAGTTTCAAATTAAGCTATTTAATGCCGTGCAATATATAAACTTTTGTTTGTTTCTGTTAGCCTTTGAATATCTAGAAATTTGCTATTAGATTGATTCCGGTACTCCACACACTCAAATGATTCCATTTCATTATTTTTTAATGCATTCCAAATCGCTATATACATACTTGCATTATTATTGCCAAGAAGGCAACTGACGACTTAACAGTCGTTTTCCATTCCTTTCACTTGTGATTCACCCACCCACATTTTTCCAAAAATTTTTACCAATTCTCACATACACACACGCTTACGTTCATCTGTTGATCTTCGCTGGATATTTATTTCTTTGTTCATCTTTTTTATTCTACTCATCTTTTCTGTGTGTGATTAACGCATCCGCCATTTCTTCTTTAGACTGATCCTGATCACCCCAGCCCCAAGTAGCATGTGAACCATCGCCTGTACGCTTGACACGTTTCTCGATAATGTCGTGAGACACCTGTTTTAAATCGTAGGCCCAGCCGATCTTGGCGAAGAAATCAATAAAAGCCGTGGTCAAATTCAGGGAATAATCGCCAAGTTCAGCTGTCTTGTAGTCCCATGGAAATACATGATGATAGTTGTGCCAGCCTTCACCGAAAGCAAAGAACGCGACCGATTTATTTTCTGATGGATTGATAAATCTGTATAAAAATGGAACATGCATTACTTGAGAATTCAGTTGTTATGTTTAAGTGAAAAGCAAAGTTGTATATATTTGGTTCCATAGTTTATGTTTCACATATGCAAATGTATTTACCTATCGTACGGTTTTCCGCCAAATTTATGGGCAGCACTATTCACAAGCCAAGTTACATTTAAAGTGAAACACCAGCGGAACATAGCAACAACAAACCAAGAATTAATGAAACTTTCATTCCATAAGTACATAGAAGTCATGGTTGGCACCAAGAAGCATAATATTGGCATGAGAATCATGTAATATCTAAAAGATAAAAATATACAAAATTAAGTTACTTTTTACTATTTATTTAATAATTGTACTTACTTCTTCTGGAACATTAAAATGGGGTCGGCGCGCAAATCAGACAAATCCATACCTTTGCCTTTAGCTTTCACCTGAGGGTGTTTTTTACACAATAGCCAACCCATGTGGGAGAAGAAGAAGCCTCGTGTAGCATTATGTGGATCAGCATCAGTTTCCGAATATTTGTGATGTACACGATGGTCACGTGCCCAGTGGTAGGCAGCATCCTGGAATGCGATTGTGTTGAAAATCATCAGAATCAGACGCAATGGCCATTTGGCCTTGTAGGCGCGATGAGCCCAGAGACGATGTGCACCCGCAGTTATACCCAGGCCAGAAATCACATATAAGGATATAGCTGTGAATAAAGTCAAATATAGAAATCTAAAGTAATTTAATATTCAGAGCACTTGAGCGGATGCAGTATTTGTCCATATTATATCTTTTCCAAAAAATTTATGTTTCCAAGTATTGCTATTTGAAAGTTTGATGGATATTCTAAACACTAAGTGGTACACACTCAGTATTAAAGAAATTGTGAAGAGTTGTTCTTAATTTACTAAAACAAGTAAGAAAGTGCCAAATTCGGTCAGGACCGAACTTTATATACCCCCGCATGTTTAACAAATCTAATTTGGGTTGGATATTAATTATTGGAATCGGACCAACTCATAGACACAGAGTTATCGCTTGTAAAATCAAAGGGACGGATGGATATTTAGTCTTAACATATAAACGTTGGGCGGCGTGGTTTTTAGGTCTGTCATGTTCTCAAAAAACTAGGGGAAAATGAGAGAGCAAAATCACATTTCATTTTGAGGGGAAGTTGCGAAGCAAGTTAGAAAATTTCTATATGTAAATGGAAATGGTGATTAAAATGGAGAATGTAAGTAAATATTTATATTTTAGACAAACTTTATAAAGTTTATTTGAAGTCATATATTAAATAGAAATCGGCCAACGAACCACAGCCTCCAGTTGCCGTTACTGCAGCTTCCGAAATATAAATCGAAAGCAATGAAGGTATCTTCTGTGGTTTATGCTTGTACTTCTTGGATATAATTTGGCAATATATGTGTGTTCTTCATCTGGCAGCGATGATGAAATGGAACCAATTATTGTGGACGAAAGGAAATCATGCGATGTTTTTTTTAATTTAATACGAGGTAGCCCAACTGAGTTTTTTTTACTTTTTGTGATTTTTCCCGCCAATAATTTAATCAGCTGTTAGTGAAATTTTCAAATTGTTACTGATTTTGGGTTCATATACTTTCTTGATATTTTTCTCTTTGAGAGTGGATTTTCGGAAATTAAGTTATTGGCAAGTTACTGGATAATATTTATATGAACAGACCTTATGTATAACAGGACAACCAGCATGTCCTTTAATTGAAATAGTTTTAGAAAAGGATAGAGTTCGAAAGTCCTGTATGTTATTCGGGATTAAGAAACTACACTGGGAATTCAGTCCAAATGCAAAAATAAAAATCTCATGCTGATTCCATGATTCTATTTAAACAAATAAAGCTTTTCCACTCATACATACATTTAATATTAATATCTATAAAATATTATCTTTCAATAGAAACTACTAGTCGTTGCTTTAGACAAATAAAATATTGAACCCGTTTCTTTTCAGTTAAACATTCACACACTATCACTTTATATAAGACTGCGTGTAATCAGGCAACTGAGATATAGACGACTTTTGTGAAGTAGCAGCAACCGTATTAAATGTGTTTATTGTCTGTCTGGACACACACGATTTTGACATTTGATTTTGATTATTTGTAGTTTTGCTTGAGGATGCTGCAGTCCTGTAATCAGAAGCTGACGTCGACAAGTCCTGTGTTTGAAGGTCTCTTTCCTCATTTTCTTGCAGTTCATTTCTTGCATTTGTGCCTTTCGTCTCCTCATTCTGCTCTTGTAACGGTGGTGTCTCGACTATTTTGCGAATATCCACAATGTTTTTTACAGATGTAATTTCAGATATCTCCAGCGATGGTGTGGGCGTCACATTAGCAAGCATAAAATCCAAGTCCATTCCAAGTGGGTATTGGTAGCCTCTGGAAGGACAACATTCCTGCAATTGTGTGTGTGGGTGATGTAGTGAATAGAGGTCTTGAAAAATCAGAGGTGTATCGATAGATGCATTTATATGGGACATTTGAGTGGTTGAGCGGTTGTGTTTGTGTTGACGTACACGCGGCAGGTATGCCCAACGACCGGTGTGTCGCACCTTTTTATTATTTGTGCGCATGCGCTTGCGTGTGCGGTCGATGTCATCACCTGAAAGAGATTCCTCATCAGTACAAGCACGCCCACGTTTCGTATTGGGATCCAAAGTACTTCGACTGCACCGCCGTGGATCCTAATCCCAAGAGATAAGAAAATATGAGAATAGTATACCTATAACCTTGAAGTGTAATCTTTGACGAATATGCTCACAGTTCCGCGAAACACTCGACGATCTGGAGTTATAGAATTAGGTTGTGCATTTGGGCCTGGTACGACAGCAGCGCAACGTCCAAGAGCGTACCTATACGTGCCAAGTCGCTCAATCAATCCAACTTCGCTTAGGTTCTTTAATGACTTTTGCACAGCGCTCTCTAGATTCGGCACAGGTACTAAGTTTCGCATCTGATATTTGACTTGGTTTATTATATTTGAAGTGATGATGACCTGATGACGAGAACCGCCACTCAAAACACCCAATGCCTTCAATACATGCCGGTTCACTTTCTTAGGTATATTAAAATGATCCATCGCTCACACTTTTTTTATAATTTCAATCTCGTTTTTTAATTCTACGGGCTAAGCGGCTACCTCGTTTAATATGAACTCTCAATAACTCGAGAGAATACACAAAAATTTTGCAAATATAAACTAAAAACAAAAACAAAAAATTTTTCAAACAACGCGAATACAATTTTTTTTTGGAATACAGAAAATAGAGTTTATAAAAAATAAAATGCTAAATGAAACTTTTTGTATAATTATTCCAATGTCTGACTGAAATGTCAATTCAAACTTTGATTAAATGATATTTTTTATTTTTTATTCTTTTTTTTTCGAGTAGGTCAGATCGGAGTGCCTGCTGCTGGTAACAATGGCACACATTGGCCAAAAGTAAAACACATTGGAGTAAGTTGTTTAGAACTACTAGTAGCCAATAAGTTTAATAAAACGGTTGCGTGTGAAATAACCTAGGACGGTAACTGTTATGCTTTTTTTCATAAGAGTCAGTAAATAATTGTTATTTTTCCAGAAATAACCTAGGACGGTAACTGTTATTCTTTTTTCAGAAGAATCAGTAATTAATTGTTATTTTCCCAATAAAAATAAAAGTCAAAATGTTACCCTTAAATAAGAGATCTGGCAAGTGCCAGCGACACAAGTCAGTGTAGAACGCGCGTTCTCAGCACTTAAGCTTGCGCTCCGTGATTTAGGATACAATTTGATCGATCAGAACTTATTTATTGCACATATAATTGCGCTACATAATGAAATAATGGATTGAGTGTACCTTGACCGATGTGGTGTTTCATCCTGTTAAATAATTCTTATTGAAAATTTATTATTGACGGTTATTCTTTTGATAAATACATATCATAATTCTGCCATGAAAAATCTTTCTCATGAAAACCGTTTGCCGTTTGGGGACAACGCAAAACTCTAACTTTAAAGAACACACCGCACGGATGATCAGATTTTTAAAAATTAGGTTGACAGGATGCGCTACTGTGGAGTTAGCGGCGCCAACCAGATGAATAAAATCATGTTCCATAGATAAAGGATAATTTTGAGTTGTGTTCCTTTTTTATAATCGTCAAAAAGATACTTGTATTTGGACCAATACATAATGCAATGATCGATCACAAATGAGCCAAAAATACTTACCAAACGCAATAGTTGGCCATTTGGCCGATGTCAACATAAGCCAAAGTCCATAAACTGCTGCCAAATGCACGTAGACGAATGCGATTATATTTCGCCAAACAAGTTTTAGTCTTCGTTTCTCAGCTTTCTTCAATTTTTCAATGTCCTTCACTAGGCCGCCATCATAGGTCTCGGCATCTTGTTCGAAGAGTACACCAGTAGAGTTATCAGTCAGAGTCTTTGAATCAGCACTGGCGTCCGTAACCAACGAATTGGTTATGGATTGTGTATTTGCTGTGGCGTTTGGTGGCATGATGTTATTGTTACTTTAGCTGCAATGAAAATTGAAACAAATTCAGAATTAAATCTTTGGTTTATTATTCGGTCAGTGATGCCAAAAGGGGGCCAAGATAAACGATTGAGTAGGGCGTGCAAATAATGAAAATTTACTATTATATTATTGGTTGAGATCATGATTATCTCTCGAGAATGTGACGTAATTGACTACCAAAAACGTGCAATTTGTCCCGCTAAATTTTTTCATAGTAGATTTTCAG
Source organism: Anastrepha obliqua (assembly GCF_027943255.1). Classification (NCBI taxonomy): domain Eukaryota; kingdom Metazoa; phylum Arthropoda; class Insecta; order Diptera; family Tephritidae; genus Anastrepha; species Anastrepha obliqua. The sequence goes on along the minus strand of NC_072892.1, from coordinate 182,465,517 downwards.
AAGTTTCAGGTCTCTGCAAATAAGCCGCAACCGACCGATCACCTCAAAGTCAACATAATCTACGTCACTGCTCAAATTCAGTGGGATCTATGCAGCAGTCATTGAAAACTGAACTCTTCAAATCCATGATTTTGTTTTATTTCAATTCGTACCGAGCTTCTTTTAAAACCTTATAGTTAAAATAAATGAGAATTCATAGGGGAAATTTAATTTGGGACAGAAGCAGATGCCTAATTCCTAATGTCTAATGTCTAATGGACTCGTAATATGTATGCAATATATGTATTTTCTGAACAATTTCACTTTCGACATACAATACTTACAATCACGATATATTATACACTTTTCCATATACATATACATACATATATACGTATGTATGTACTACATGTGTATGATTTTAGGAAATCAAATATGTACTTATGTAGCACGCAGAAAAAATCAATAACAATATGTCCTTGTGGAGGGGTGCTAAAGCAATGTCCTTCGATGCGATTTCGCCGTGTCCCCTGCATTGACGGTCAGTGGAAGCCGGCTTCCTGGAAGCTGCTTTGACAAGGTAATAGACTAGCTTAGTATGTGTGGGCTATTTGGTTATCAGAGCGGCGTTGGCGCAACATGCGTTTGTTTTTTGTTTCCATTCCGGTCATGAATGTTTTTGTTTTAATATCATAGGTCTTAAGGTTATAAATTAGTTATATTGACAGTCTTATTTATATATGTAATTAGACATTTTTCTGTTGTTACTACTGTTAAAAATTTCGAGAAGTTCAGCAAGAGCTGGAGCGAGAAGCTACAATGCTCTTAAAAAATCAAATGAGATATTTTTTTTTATTGTATTGTAATTTACGGAAATATTTGTTTACCCGTAATTCACGATAAACCCAAATACTTTTAACATTTTCTAAATTTTTTTCTTCAAATTTCACATTCCTGGATAAATTCTCAATATTTACAGCACAGCAGCGGCTTTAGTGATGGTCGAATCTAACAATATTCCAAGTAACTTATAATTTCATCTGATCTTTAAATGGAGCAACATTTCTACTAAGCACAGTAGGAATCATTTTACCATATCTTTGTGATTATAATTTCTTAATCGCGCAGGCTATGACCGAATAGGTGGAAGTTGTCAGGTATCAACAATTTTTTTTATTTAGAATGTTTTTTAAATTCTATTTTTATAATATAGGCTATTTATTTATACGATTTTTTTTGATCTGGCAGCGTATGTATGAACACTTCCCCTGTGAGCAAATACGGGCACTTTGTAGGACGAGAAGTAAACTATTGTATTTAATAATTTTCCTGCAGGGCGAATTTTAACATTTACTCAATTAAATCTTTTGTGTTTTTGTTTTGTTAATAATATTTATATTGTTTTAGTTGATTAAAATTGGAGATATGTATGTCGATTTCCCCACAGTAGTAACAGTATTCTATATTTTTTATGGATTATCGCATTTTGCATATTACGTGTTTAAGCAATGACAAGAGACTCGAACCCACCGGTCACATAACTGTTAATTATTGCTACAAATTGTATTTAACAACTGAAGTTAGTAGTCTTGACAATTTCAAGGGGGAGGAATGTTAATGACTACAACGGCACTTAATTTCACAACACTTTACTAGGTTCCGTATCCTCTGACACACATATCCACACGTACTGTTAAAGTATATTTACATGAGTAATATGGTATAGCTTAAATTGTATTAAGGATTTTATGTGTCAGTCACATCAAATTTAATTAGGGAGGCAACCTCGTATTTCTACTACACCACTTAATGTTAAATTTACGAACCTAGTTGAAAATTAACTACGAAGAATTTATATATGAATTTCCCGTTTGTTTAATAATTTTGTCCAATCTCTTGTACAACGCTCCCAATCAACTCAGCGACTGGTTTGAAAAGTTAACTTGCGATTTCAAGTATTTGAGAGAGTACAATCGGTTAACGCGCTCTTTCTCCAACTCAGTGGCACCTGCAGGTGGGTGGCAGCGAATGCCTAGAGAGTCAGGGAAGCACTCTCAGTTGGCAAGTCACGTATTTTCAGGCGCCATTTCCCCAATGAACTACAGCTACACAAATGTTAAATATTGTTGCATATTTATATGTTTGCATCTTAAGGTCAAGGCCTTTCAACTTCGCATGTAAAACGAGTGCGAAATTTACTACATTTCTACAATACGACATACATACATATGTGTGTATGCAACAAACTTAACAGTGGCCAAACTACGAAGCTTGTTATAGACGACAAATTCTGTAGGTATATCAATAGATTTGTTTTGCATTTAACCAATGTCTACTTGCTAGTCATTATATTAACCTTTAACTCATATAAAATTAGCCGACTCCAACGTGATGTACGTACAGTCATACACGTATAAAATGAAAAAAGTATCGTTCCTTGGTCTTGAACAGAAAAGCACAAATCAATTGAACACGCAAGTCATTATGCGCAAAAGTCATAACTGTGGGAGAACAGGAATGTTTTTTTCCCTGTTTTGTATACGAAATTGTAAAAGCCGGCAAACAAAAACTGATGAATATCCGAGGCAGAGTTGCTCTTTCAAAGAGTTTATATTTATAGAGAATTTGTATAAGACATTTTGTTCTCTTTATTATGCAGAAATCTACATATATAAAACATGAAATAAGAGTTAAATGCCAAAGTTGTACGCTAATTACGATACGAAAAAGCACTCAATAACTTTTTACAATTGTTTAAAATTGTTAAATTAAATGTTCCATAAAAGGTGTACAATATTGAACAGAAACTACCCTTCTATAAATTACATTATATCGACCAACGAACAACTTGTTTAAATAACAATGGTTGCTGTATGAGCTTTATACGATTTTATTTTGCCATTACTTTTTTAAACGATTCTTAGTAAGTTATGCTATATGTGGACGTTATGTGTAATGCGCATGCCGTAGAAGTAGTGCTATGTGCTTTAGCATTGAATAAGACTGATACGTGGTAGTATTTTATTAACGTTAAGAACATTGAATTTACTTTCGCATGCTACTTTAGACTCTAAAGCACATTCTACGTATTAACCCATTTACGTTCGCTTTATCTTATGGACTGCGATTGAACAAAGTGTTTCGAAAATTGGTTCAAAACGAATGCAAAAGTGTATTGATCCTCATGTTGAATATTTTAAAACACAATTAAACCGTTTTTAATCACTATTGCTAATTTTTAAATTGTTAGGTTAGAAATATAAGTAGCAATCCTCAAAGTGCTACATCAGGCAATTATGCTTTTTATTTTGGAACATAGAAAACATCTTAAATATAGAATATTTATTTCTAATATTACGTCCGTGATAAACAGCGTTATGCAATACTCGGCGGATAGTTTGGGTACTACATTGCTTTCCAATTCCACTTCAGATTTCAATTTGTGGACACTTATCTTAGAATTTGTACTTATTTTGCGTATGATTACACTATTTTCACTGTCACTGAAGGCCCGTGGGTGGATCTTATTAGAGGTTTTTCCCGCACTTTTATATATTTTTTACCATCTTTTGAATCGTAGCATGACTTTCATCTACGAAACGACCGTTTTCGCATAATGGTTTATTCTCTTTGTGATATTTTACTATCAAACTTTTCAAATCATCAGAAAGCTCATTCGTGTGCATATGAAAGAGTGTGCCAATATGCAAATGCTATGTGTAAAAACTTATGATTACATATTGGGAAACGCGTTAACTTCAATATTTTCCAAAAACAGAGCTGGTATGGTTAACTGTGGGTATTAAGTATAATGAAACTAACACCTCTACTCGGAATATGAATATTAATAGAAAAATATCACGATAAATTATTAAAATTGTTTTAATAAAAGTATGAATAAAATATACCTTATATAAAAAAATCATAGTCAACATGCACAGTCATGTTAAATATGTATATGCACTTTTTCCTCATGATTGGTAAGTGATTTCCATTCTTACCTGTTTAGCAACTACCTTACATTAATATTCGTGTAACTTGGTAACCCCAAAATCTAAATGCTCTCATTATAACGTCAAATAACCGGCGAATTGTGTAGAGTCGAATCATGCGATTCAGCTGTGAGAGCCAATGACGGTGTGAGCTTTCATGCACATGTTTATGCATACTAGAGCTATCGATTCCAGAATCCCGGCATTTGTGTGTATATATGTATACAATAACTCAATAAAGAATTCGGACACCCAAGTGATATGGTTTTAAATAAAAAAAATATTTATTAAACTGCACATCTAATGCGTTTATAGGTCTTCAAGCGTTTTTCAAAACAACAAAAAACATGAACAAAACTTAACTTATTCGCACATAAAAAATACAAAAATAAAAACTTTGCAAAATACATGACAAAGAAGAACTCGGACATTTATATAAAGTAGAGTTAGGCAAAAAATATTCAAGAAAAAAACAATATAAAGCATTCAGTCTTCTCGGCATGGATTCGACCAGTTTCTTGCATGTCAAAGAATCTATCTTATCCCATCTTTAATAGCATATCTTAAGTTTTTCTTGTTTCTAATAACATGCTTTTTCAGTGGGATGTCTGGGGATTATGGAGATGTTTCAAGTTCTTTAGGGCAATTGTACATAAGCCATAGACGGACATCAAGTGCTTTATGCTTGGGATCGTTGTCTTGATAGTACTGGAAATTGCCCTTAATTTCTAACTTTACAGCACTTTGGACCAAATTTTCTTTCCTAATTGTTAGGTATTGTTTGTGGTACATATCGCCGTTCATGAAGTACACATTTCCAGCACCAGCAACGGACATGCAACCCCATACCATTACCGACCCAACCCCATGTTTAGCTGTCGAACGCAAGTTTTTTTCCAGCAACTCTTCATTAAGTCTTCTCCCACCATATGACTGTCCATCTGACCTAAATATGTTAATCTTGCTTTCATCAGCAAATACAACATGCTTCCAGAACTCGAAATCCTTATCCCCACGACGCTTTGCGAATTTTATTCTCTTGTGTCGGTTAATCTCGTTGATGAAAGGTTTTTTCCGTGCAACTCTTCCATTTTAATTATTAATTTGTTGCACTATCCACCGTTCATCTGCATCCGACAACAGATTTGGTCGTCTCGATTTCTTCTTATTTTCCACGGATTTTGTTTCTTTGAAACGTTTCATCACGTCGCATACTGTCGAACAGGGTCTATCTACTATTTCTGCGATTTCCAAACGGTTTTGCCCTTTTCACGATGACTAATAATTAAATTTTTGACTTCAATTGAGCTTTGTCCACGCTGTCTACCTATGTTTATAATTTAAACTTTTTTTCATCAAAACACGACTGAAATTTTATTTTAATTTATTACGTTTGGTTCTTTCTTTGCACTATTCTACCCAGAGTAAATTAATGGTGGCATTCCCCGTTTTAAAGTGCCAAACTATCGCAATAATGCCAGATGTCCGACTTCTTTTTTGACAACAATTTTGCGAATGCTGCATTACAAATTTTTTATAACAAGGAGGTAATAGATTTGTATATTATTATTACTATTTTTAGAATCTTATTTGAATACCCCATAGAAAAATATAAAAATAAAAATTATTTAACTTGCATTTCTTACAAAAATTTGGAATTTAAAGCTGCATGCTATGTACATATGTCCGAGTCATTTATTGAGCCACTCTATGTGCATATACATATATAATAAAAAGTATAATATATTTAAAATCCATTTATTTATTACTTATTATATGGTAGGAGCTTGTATCATACAATATTGATGAATTTTTCGAGTTAATTTCTTGCTAAATAATGACTATCTAAATAATAATAATAAAAACTAGTCCCGAAAGATCCGGGATGGTAAAATTCGAAAAGTTAGCAACCCTAACGTATGTACGTACGTACATATAGTACACTGCTGTACCGTGAGCGTTGAAAGATGGTGGGCTAGAGGTTTGGGGAAGCTTCATATTGAAAGAAAAACAAAATCTAAGCAATAGCAGATATGAGAGCAAAGCGAAACTAGCAGGAACCACATGAAACCAAATCGGAGCGAAAAGTATAAAAAACAGCAAAATTGAATTGAATGTATGCATGTATGTAAATGTACCTTAAATTGAGAGGGCAGATCGAAGAAATATAGCAATGATATTCGTATACATACATACATGCATGCGTATATATGCGCGTAGGCAAAGTTCTATTGCTCTCTCCAACATACCAATTGCATCATCTGTGAATAGAATGTATATGTAGACCAGAGGAATCTATTTTAGTTCTGCATCAAGAATACAAATTAAAACGACTAAAACCATTTTTAATTTTGCAATGTACAACCTTGACAATGAATTCGCTTGTACTGCTCGATGCTGATATTGGAGAATTAGCAATTGTTGTTCAAAATTAGCGGAATTTACTTGCAGTAGGCAACAACACTATAAAATAGGTGAGGAACTTAATTTAATTACCTTTTATGAACTGAACACTAGAAGCGTTAATGTATGCAAATTTGTATATATAGGGTTATTCAATAGGTGCGCTTCAACTTTTTTCCGATAGGGAGGGCGAACGACGCAATATTTTTTATTTTTCGCTTATCATTTGTAAACTTCATTACTATACATTTCATCATGGAACGCTACACACTTGAGCAACGATTGCAAAGTTCAAAAGTTGAAGCGCTCTTACTGAAAAACCCTATACTATACGAGTACATACAAGACTTCGAAAGTTTCACTAACGTAGTTTAATTGTACATACATACTTACTAATGAATTTATTTAGGATCATTTTATTTTGATGCAGACAACTCTTTCATACGTTGCTGGTTTTATGGGGTGTCATAAAAAGTCGATATTATACCGAAATGTTTAATTCCATAACAATTAAAGCCCTTAAGGCGAATATCGTCTGAACTAGTCGAGAGATATACCCAGAAACTATAAAGGTCATGAAAATTCGGTTATTGAAAGGGCGCGCAACTAAGAACAACCAGCCGATGCAGTTACTTTAATGAAAACTTATTTTACGTTTGTGTTTCTGCTTTAATATTTGCGTTTTTGTTTTAATATTGTAAATACTAAAAAATAAATTATTTTTGTTCACCTCATTTTTTTTTTAATTATTAAAAACAAAATCGAAATAAATAAACGTCAAATGTCGTGATTCCTTAAAAAAGCGTTCTAAAACTTTTCCAAAATGTTCTTCAAATTTTTCCTAACTGCGAATTTATTTAAAGTATACAAATATGTTTTGCTGCAAAGTGTGCCGGTGAAAGACCAAAAAGAGTCCGCAGAAGTATCACTTGAAGAAGAGAATTGTTTTTTTCGAAGAAAGTCTTACAATTGATATGTTAAGCACCCGAGTTTATCTGAGGTTTCATTCTACAGGTTGGTTGAAACGTATTGAAAGCGGCACCTATTATTCAGTGGAGAAATCAAAATTTCCTAGGTACATATTATATATCAAATGAATGAGTAATAGATATTTCACATTACATTGTAATTTAACAAAAAGCTGTGCAGCCCTATTTGGCAGAGTGTCCAGAAAATCATTGCAGAGATGGTACAAAATTATTGGAGGATCATTGGATAAAAAACTTATTTCATTTAAAAATTCACAATCCTTCATTTCTGTTTTCTTACTTTTCTACGAATATGAAATACATTTTAGTGAAGCACTATTGAACGCGTGATTGTTGTGGAGCTCACACTCATCAATGTACATAGTCCCTTTCCGTTGCCCGTAGGATACACAAAATTGTGCAAAACTTATCCCGTAGAAAACAACTGCGCTCTTTTAATTACATATTTACACAATACATCAGTTTGTGTGTGGTTGTGTTTGGTTGTATCGACACAATGTTGCCATTGAGATTTTTGCATACACACTTGCATCAGTTACTATTGTTCATTGTATAATATGCCAAAGTCGAAAACCACCAAATGTAAATAGATCATTTATCATTTGTTTTGTAAATGATTTCGAAATGTACTGTTTGACAACACTGTGTGGTGAAAGAGCAATCAGCTGACGCGATTCTACGGAAACATTCCACAATCCACGTTAAAGATCAACGATGCTACGGAACGAAACGGTGGTGAGAAATCATTTACATAGGGCTCTCATTAGTTTCATTGTGTCAGCTGGCACGGGCGTACGTTTACGTTGATGAGTGTGACCACCATTAGGCAGCTATTGGGTAATGCCGTAGTTATAGGGTAACTGAACTGGTAGAAAAAAGGGAAAACGAATTGTTGATCTTTATGCTGATATGGATTTAAATATGTGCCCAAATTTTTGACTTTATCTAAACAAAAACACTTTCAGCCATTAGGATATGCTATACATACACACAAGCATTTTTCTAAGCAGACGTGCATATGATTGCACCATTTAAGTATTATTAAGTTATCATTATACTTATAGTTTCCCTCTGTAAACTGCTTGCCAAAGATCAAAGTTTGATAACTTAATTGGAATTACGAGTTTGTATCGAACTACTTACATACAAATAGGGAACCAGTTTTTTTAATATTCAATTCATAAATGCATAACTTTGCCACGTAGCTGCTGTTTGTAACAATACTAGTGCTAAAGTTAGTGTCGATACACTATTATTAAGCTATTTTTATAAGCACTTTTGAAAAATCTACAATTGATTAACTTTACGAGTTTCCTATACAGACACTTTTCCCATAGCATACGTCATTTACAGTGTGAAAATAAACTTAAACAAATGTAAACTTAAACTTAAGTAATTTTAATTTCCAATTCTTTCCATTTTAAATGAGTTGGCTCATGAAAATTGCCTATTGTAAAACCACTTATAATAAAAGAACATAAAAACCTCATTAGACTACGATTATCCGCTTTTGTTTTTTAGCTGTATGCATTTCCAATTTTGCTTGACACATTTCAAATAGTTTTAGCACTAATCTTTGCTTGAGTCACTTGTTAACCCTTAACGGTCCGGAAGTATTTCCAATTTACTTCCCACCAGGTCCAAGCTCTTTTTATAGCTGGGTATTTAATATTTTTATGAATTTATAGGAAAGAAAATATTTGTATTTTAGTAAAACATTTTTTAATATTTAGAGTAATTGAATATCAAGATGCTTTAAATTTTATATTTTTTAGGTTATGATACGCTCAAAGCACTCTTGGATAGGAATCCCTGGCTTGAGAGCGTTTCTCTCTTATCGAAGCTTTTCGATACGAGCATTCTGTGCAGTTTTTTTTAGTTCCACTGCAAATGATATGGAGTGCTCCAGCGCGTTAACTGCAAATACTCTATAACGCGAAAATATGCATATGTATATACAAAAAGATACATAATAACGCAAGATAATAAAATTATATTTCCCGCCATAAACGCGCCATTAGATCCACTAAGTAGTATTGCCATGCCGCTCATAAAGCGGCCCGTTAAGGGTTAATATGTGTAATGAACCTGCATAGGTATGTACGTACTTACTTATAATAACACTAAATACCCCGTCATAGTGGGATCACATATCAATGAACTGCGGGAGAATACTTAATCGACGGTGCTGTATACAATCGACAATACTATAAAATAATTAACCATATGGGAAATTTAATAGGAGTCGATTAGAGGTGAGGAACTATTTAAGTTAAATATGTATCTATGCACTAAAAAAGACTTTTAAATGCACCCTGTGTCTGCAGTTCAAAGTTTTTAATTTGTATATACATATATATTCCAGTGATTCTCCTGTGGAAATACAATGTATATTTTTTATTGGAAATATGTGCGTTTGTACGTATGTAAGTATGACGACAAATGTCGATCGCTTACCTAGCCAAACGCGAATTTAGTGCATTTACGAACTTTCACGTTTTTATTTGCATGTACTTATCATATTTACATATATGTTTTTGTGCATATTTCTTTATAAGAAGGCAATTCGAGAAAGCTCTTAACGTACATATATCATTGAGCTATGTTAGCTCTTGGTGACATTCTTCCTTCACCCTGTGAAATACTGTCACGCCCATTCGGTCGTCGAACAACCGCAATAAATAGTGTTTGGTAACAGTGCCTATCATTGATCCAATGAGGGACGATTAAATATTTTAGATTTGAGCTGTCAGTATAAGTAACAAGTAATGCTTTGAGAGACAAATGTAGAAGAACTCCGAACTACGCAGAGCTCTGACCGGAATATTAAAGGAAATCCTCTCAAAAACCGGGCAGTCAACGGCACCACGGATCAAATCGAAAATTAAAGACAGAGATAGGATTATTCTCCTGTTCTGCAATGATTTTAAGTTAATCAATCAGCATGCGCTTCATAGATAAAAATAGGATCCGAAAAGTGTAAATTACGCACCCGAAATGTAAGAATACTTTCTGGATTCGTGCAATTCTATCAGCATCGCACATATCATACGGAGGCCAAATGCAGCATGCAAACAACGCATACAAAAGCTTCAACGTATGGTTGGTTGGTTGGTTAGAGTGGTGATTCATCCAGAATCCAACTAGCGCTTCCGCACCATTTTGTTGCCACATCCTCGTTACCAAATTGTTTAACAGTTATTTACAGCAGGACTATATCCAGTCTGTGCGGTTTAGGAACCTTATTAGGTTGTTGACGTCTAAGCCAGACAGCTGCTCGAGACTCTCGAACAGCGGTTTGCCCAGGGTTGACATTCTGTCCTTCTATAGGGCAGGGCATTCACAGAGAAAATGGAAAATTGTTTCTTTTTTCTTCGGTTGTTTACAACTATGACAGTAGCTTCAACGTATAAGGGCCGGAGAAAGCGGAGCTATGACGCCTAACAAAAGCAAGCATGGCGTAATATTTGGTAATCACTAGCAAAAGTAAGCTTCGAATCAAATATTACACGAGCCTTTCATTTTACTTACATGTGACAGGGGCGTGCTAGATATGTGATAGGAGGTGCCGATGACAGTGGCACGCTTAGAAAAGGTAATTCGCACGGCGATAGACGATTATTGATACACCAGTTACTGAAATTATCTAAATCCATTTGCATCAATTCAGAATCGAGAGAGCTAGTGATCGCCAAATTCGCCAAATAAATCTTAATGTAATCTTAGCTGCATTGCAGCTGGCTTGGAGTTTATCATGCAGATATTAGTACAAGTTCCAGGCATAACCGCTTGTTTGTTTTTGTTCTGGCAGCGGCTTACAGATGCCTGTTTCGACAGGATGGAACGAAAGGGAGTGGAGCGTTAGATAAGAGATAACTCGTGACAAAAATAGGCGCTACTCGTTGCCCCTTTCTATTTTGCTCCTAGATGTAGTGATACCGTAGAATAAAAGGAACTGAAAAGCCACTGTGTAGAACTACGCCTGTGCGCGACTTAACCCTATACACATAACCTTCTAAGCTGCCCTTTTAAACATAACCATTCGTCATTTCGACGAGCTATTATTCGCGATATATAAAATCGGTTGAAAATATATATTTCTGAAAGTTTTAATACACAGTTATATTAACCAAGTATATCTTAAGTAAAACACACAATAAATTTAATTTTATGTTAGTATATTTTTTTATAATCTATGTTTTTATAAAACGCTCTCTTTTGAGATCACTGTAAGATAACATACGTATAAAATCTAAAAAAAAAAAACAAACGCAAAAACAGCCTCTGCTTCTTTGGCGATATTTAACTATATTCATTGCAAATTTTTTGAAGCACATTGTGTGTAAAAGTCGATTTTGTGTTCACCACAAATCGCAATATTGCATTTCACAATTTCTTCTTACATTTGATCAGTCATAAAATGCTCAAATAATGCAAGTGGATCAGTTATATTTTTGATAGAACGGGCAGGCCCTCTAGCAACATGTACAATATTAATTGAAGATGTTCTTTTTGAGCTACTCCCTTTACTTTTAGCCCAAGTATGTCGTGAGCGACTACGAATGTTACTCGTAGAAAAGCTTAAAATACATGGATTGTTTTTTGAAAGTTGAACTGAAGGAGAACGGGACTCTAGTGAACGGTCCAGCGAAACAAGAGAATATTGATCTTGTGTATTTAGGGAGTTATCCACACTATCTGAATAATCGTCTACGTGAACGCTTTCTATATCATCCAGCTCCACATTATCTTCAAGGTCGCTGCCAGGCGAGTCATCACACACACTGGCACCTTCCTCCTCCAATAAGAAACGAAGAATAGCTTCCTCAGATAACACTCCTCTTGACGACATTAAAAAAACTACACAAAATAAAAATACTAAACTGTCACAAAATCTACACAATTGTAAAGAAAAGCACACAAATACTAACCATACGTCGAAATGACGTACAATTTCTCGGAATCTCAAACAACTACACAACTACGCGCCTCACACCTAAGCTTCTCAAGAGAGCTCAATGAATACTTAGTTAACAAGTAAAGGTATGGCGATCATCCTGCATATTAAAAAGTTACAACGATATTTCTATCTTCTGTTCGACGATTCGACGAAGGTTATGCGTATAGGGTTAAACGACCAGCTTTTGCCACCAGCTTCTTTAGATCCGTTTCCAGTATAGTCGTATGTTTCCCATTCTACTCTCTACGCTGCGCAGAGCGATGTTCTTTCGATATGGATATTACTAGAAATTAAATTCTATTGAAGCCTGCTTTCAATTGAAAACTGATATTTTGAAACTTCATGAATGTTGTATACATAACCTTAAACCCTTTATTCCTCATAAAAATAACATCACAAAGGGCCCAACGGTCTTCTGCATGCTGGTGTAATTGTCAGGCTATTTTAATTCTAGTTATTTCAACAATTTAAGCCCTTCAACATTCAACATAAAAGATAAATAATTTGTGAATGCCTTCAAGGAGAATTAAGCGCCAAACAATGTACTTGACGCAGCAAACACATATGCAGACATAAATACAATACATAGTATGTGTGTGCCAATGTATGCATTCATCTTTATGCATTCACATGTTTATTTAAATAATTTAAAATACCTTGAACTTTTTTTAGCGCGTTAATGAAGAATGAAAAACTATTAAGTATACATTTTTATGCACACACTTCTTTTCCTTGAATATTAATGAGAGGAAGATGCCGCAGACAAAACTGGTTACTGAAAAATTCAGTAATAATTCAACTATTATTGAAGAATTATGGTTAAGCACTCATGGTTCACTCGATTCAGGCGCATTGGTAAATAGTAAATCAGCCCGAAATTAAAATCGTGTTATGTTGTCGACAAAATATTGCATTTATTCTACTCTGTAGTTGTCAAAATATCGTCTTCTTCTCTCAAACGGTTTTCCTATTGCCCCACAAAACCACAGTACCTTTTTAACCTCAATCAAACGTACTTATTAGCGTTGAATTGATACTTTCCTTATATTTTCTCCAAATATTCTTTTAGTTTGGATTTTCACAAGTTCTACTAACCTTTATTTAGTTTCCACTACGAAAATATCACACAATAGTATTTTTGTTTATTTTGTTCTCTTTTCAACAATCAAGCACTTATTTAAGCTTTAAAAAGCGCAAATACCAATGGATATTTATTTTCAAGTTAATTTTCGGTATGAATATTTTAATTGTTGCCTTTATATTACAATGTTATGCCGAAGAACAACACTACCGGCGTTTGAGTGCTATTCTGGAATGTTGGTGCCACCGCAATCGCTAATCCGCAAGACGTTTGTCCCCTTTGCGATTTCTACTCGAACTGATCTTGTCGGCGCAGAGTTTGTACCTATAGGCAACAAAGAGCTTTGCGAGTGCTTAATAGATCTAGCGGCGTGTGTGTTCTCGCTTGCTTTAGGTGACTTCCCTTCTCTACATCCGCACAGCATGAAGCATTATATGTGAAATGAAATTCAGCAATGTTTAGTTTACTCAAGCAACAACAATACACACCAGGTTTGTATAGCAAAATGTACCTTAATAACATTCGATTTTAATGCCGTAACATGCTGTTATGGCGTTCCTTGAATTTTATTCCCTTATCGCATTGAAAAAATAAACGAATTAATACATATGTATGTGCCGACTAATCCAATTATTAGTTGCTATTCCGTAGTTTAAAATTTGCAAATATCATCACCGAGTTAATCGATGATCGTGTACTTAATCTTCAATTTTGCTAATTTTGTATGTGTATTGTTGACGGTCAACGAGAACGAATGAAATGCGATACGCAATAAAAGTTGCATGTTTAATGCTAACAATCTTACAATTGATTCAAGGATGATTCACGCATATGGCAATAATTTTTTGGCGAACGCAATGAACTGCACGCACTATGCATTTGTATACATACATACATATGTATATGGAAATATACATAAGTATATAAGCCAATTTGGAAATTACAAAAATTGTGATGAGCCTTTTAATGTTTTCCTTTTAATGTTTTCCAAAATAACTGGTAACAGAACAACAACAAAGACTTCGCGAAAAAATAAATGAGTTGCTCATATAATTAGACAGACGAATGATAAAAAAGCCAATTGCCGTGAATACTGTCAAGCTAAATACATACTTTTTTCAGTATTCATTGAGACCTACGCCTCAACAAAGTTTACAAATTGTACAATAGTAATACGAAAATCGACGCTGAAAATTTTCATCGCGCGCTCAGGCCAACTTACGGTATTCAGCAATGAGGCCCATTTTTGGCTTATTGGCTACGTCAATAAGCTAAATTGTCGTAATTGGTCTGAAGTGCAAGTCGAAGCCATTCAAAAAAGGCCATTACATCCATTGAAAACAATCGTTTGGTGCTGCCTATGGGCTGGAGGAAACATCGGCCTCCTTCTTCTTCAAAGACGAGGCTGGCGTCAATACAACAATTAATGGCGAACGCTATCGCGCCATGATAAACGACTTTTTGATGCCGGAAATTGAAGCCCGTGATCTCCACAACATTTGGTTACAACAAGACGGCGCTACGTGCCATACAGCCCGTGAAACAATGGATTTACTGCCTCGTCGTTTCGGTGAGCAATTTATCTCTCGACTCGGACCAGTGGGTTGTCCACTAAGATCGCACACCTTTGGTCTTTTATTCATGGGGGTATGTAAAGTCTAAATTTTTTGTGGATAAACCAGCTTAGATTGAGGTATTAGAAGCCAACATTAGGAAATACATTCGGAACTTTTTCAAGCCAGAAATACACTATTATTATTTTTCTATTACTTGGTGTTTCGTCGTCCAGGTTTCGAGCCTGGTAGTCACGCACTAACTTATGTATGTAAATGTGTCCGGATAAAAAACGATTGCGCCCACAAGTAGAGGTACTATATTCACTCGCATTTTTGTTGTTCTCGGACGCTCTTTTACTGAGTTAAAATAAAATATATGGCGGCCGCCGTAGCCGAATGAATTGTGAGTGCGAAATAATAGAAAAAGATATTTCTAATAGCGGTCATCCCACGGCAGGCAATGACAAACCTCCGAATGTATTTCTGCCATGAAAAAGCTCCTCATAAAAACTGAGGGGACCCATTTGTGGAACAACATTAAAACACAAACCACAAACAGGAGAGGAGCTCGGCCAACAGAAGTGTACGCGCCAATTATTTTTTATTTCCTTTCCGAAATAAAATATATGCACGTAATATTGCTTCTTTGTTCAAACCCACTTTTGATCGATGGCTTAAAAGTACAAATGTTATGAAATTTTATTACAGAGATATGTATGAAGACAGTCCGGAAAGTTTTGCAACAGACTCTGTTTTTTGATTTTTGAATGTCTTTTTTATTTTAGTTTGAGTTGGTAAATTGGACTTGATTGAGTTGGAATGATTTCTAATAGTTTAGTAACACTTTCTTACTTAGAAACACTATCATGAATTTTTTCCAGTGGGCTAAAAGGCAAATTTATAGATTTACATATTACAATTCAATTTATGATAATATTGTATTATACCTAAGAACGCATATATTCTCGCAATGTGAGACTGAGCTCAAAAGGCACTGGAAGTAGTTATAAACAACTTCCTCTTTTTTATATTATTTGTGTTATGTTGGGAATTAAATGCTTTGACTTTCAAATGATATTAGTACGTACTCATACATTTCAAGCGTCATTTGCTTTTCTTCCAAGTTCAATAAAAATTATAATATAGAAAATATGATCTTAGTGTTGTTATCTGTTGATGCTGACTCCTAATTTTTTTAAAGTTTGACATTTGAGAATATTAAGTGCATAATAATATAATAATAAAAAACAATAATTTACTACAAGCCACTATACAAAAATTTCCTCAGCTCAATATATGCATATATACATACATACTGCGTGTACATACGTAATTTAGATGCATAAACAACTGGTTTCTTCCTCTTGATTAGTGATAAGCTTAAGCGCCTAGGTGATTTTGTCCGATTATCTGTCAAGCACTTGAATTTTATTGTATTTTAACAATGCAATAAGATACGACCAATTTATAAGCTCTCATAATACATATATTCGGTAATCAACATTGATAGATTGATGAAATTAATTCGAGGGAAGTTTTTCAAAAATTGCACTATTCTCTATCTTGTGGCTGCTTTAGATTATAACAACAAAACTATTATTTTTTTAATTCGTTTTCTCATCACAACTTTTCCATAAACAAAAACAGTGTTCCATTTCATGTGAAATAATCTGGCAAAATCCATATAAAATCAAAGAAACGAAAAATGCCTTAAACTTCACAACAAATTTGCGCAGTTATACTCTGTTTACGCCGTTTTACTCTGTTTTTACTCATTTTTTTTAATATTTGCAGTTTAAAATAGCGTTAAATTTTATTAGAACTTAAATTTACCAACAAACTATAAGAGCAACGAAAGGTTTTTTGTTAAAACTAATTAATTTTATATAAAATAACCACTTTCCGACTCAGCTTTGTTGCGAACGTTCATTTCGTCTGTTGGTGCTATGGTATAGCTATAAACATACATACTTACATATGTACATCATACGATATCAAATTAAAGGATTCGATCCGTAGATGCGCAATAAGGTTTTGCTTTTTCGTTTAATTCTCCAGATTTTTCCAGACATCGGAAATTATATCATAGTTTTCTAATACTGAAACCCCATAAGGTTTAACGATAATGCTTGCTATAATTTTAGGCGTCACCTATTATTTGATAGCGAATTTGATGTAACACACAAATTGTTTTGTTTCAACACGATTTTCAATATTTTATGAATTATTCTTGACTCTCATAAGTCAAATAGAGTGAGATTTTTCAACACATGTAGGAAGCGTTTAAATTAATCTCAGGAAAAGTCTCTGAGACTTTGATTGATTTTGATTTTGCACTCACCGTTTATTAATTTATTTTTCATAACATATTTAATGAATTGAAATGTATCAGCACAAAATAAATTCTTAAGTGAACCCTAAAAGAATTTTTTAATGTTGTTTTCATCTAATTCTCTTTTTACACAATTTTTTGGGAAAGCGTCTATAGTGTAAAAAGATAATTAGGTATATTCCCCTTTTGATGTTAGCAACAGGCGTTTTGGAAAACGCATATTGTAACACAAACTAAAAAGTAAATTGGTGTGTTGAATAATAGTCACGCACCAACCCATTAGGGTAGTAGTAAATTAATATGTTGTATTGTGTTCCTTTTTGTCAATAACAGCTTGGAGCCTCTTAGAACTGATTCCACAAACTTCGCAGACATTAAGAATAAATATTTTATAATTCCTTTTTTAAAGTCTTTTTGAGGTCAGATTGATTTTTTTGTTCGACTCTCTTTAAATAGAACCGACCGCAGGTTCTTAAAACAATGCACATTGTGCGATTGCGCTGGCGTTTGAATGATAGGCAGGCGATTTCAAATGATCCAAAATAACTGAATACATTTGCCATATTCTTCTTGATTGGTGCGATAAGCACTTACACGATTTTGGCCGAAAAGCCGAACAAAGCGCGCCAGTCGTTTCTTTCTCGTGGTAACCGGCACCAGGTGACAACACCAAGTGAAGCCAAGCCCTTCTCCACCTGATATTTCCAACGTAGAGTAGGCCTTTCTCTTCCTCTGCTACCACCAGCGCCGCATCGAATACTTCCATCCATTCGGACGTAGCAGCTTGATCTTTGTTCGCTCCACTATATACTTGATCCTGCCACAGGTTCTGTTATATATATTATTATAACACTTTTTTTACTGAAATTTGTTTTATTTAATCACTAGTAAACCCGGCCCGCTTGGCTGGGCACACTAAAATAGAATAGATATGGTTTAGAACAGAAAAGATATGGTTTTCATATTATTTATTTCTTTATTCTTTATTCAAGCGCTTTGGCATAAACAATATTTTTTGTTTTTCTATTTGTTTTTGAGTAAATATAAAATATAAATTGAAAATCAGGAAAAAAGAAGATTGTTTTTAAATTTCAAATCAACGCGAATGAATAACTAAGAAACAATCGTCTTTTTTCCTGATCATCCATGAATTTTTCGTTCAATTTATATGTTTTATTAAGCATTGGAGCTTTTTTAACCATTATCCATTTATATTTTCAAAAAAAAAAAAAAAAAACGAAAAAAAAATTTTTTTCCACGAACACATAATTTCATTTGAACATTCGGATTTCACATTAAATTCTCAAATTTCGTAAGAAATTATTCACTGTTCCAAAATCCACTCCAAAAAAATTCACAAAAAATTTTTACACTTTGCACTTACGTCTTCTCCTTATGGCATCCAAATCAGAAAGAAATATTGACACATTGTAACTCACACTGTCAATTTGACAGCGTTAAAAAAGTAAGTGACATTATGGCTGGTTCAAAAGAACGCTGTACCCGTTGCCACTGCTCCCAATTACAACCAAACTTTACGAAACCCATTTTCAATACTTACTTAACAATGTGTGTAAGTTTGGTTTAATTCGGTGCAAAGACCCGTCGGGTCCACGTTTTGGCATATATTTCGAGACCCTAGTCATCAATAGGTATGAAAATTACCCCGTATTAAAGGACTTATCAACAGCTTTCATTTGATACCCATATTGTACATACACAACCAAAGGTTAGCCGGGCCTACGTTTTGACCTATGTATATCTCGAACCCTATCCACCAATACGTATCCAAACTATACGGAAACCATCTTCAATACCTTCTTAACAATGTGTGTAAGTTTGGTTTAATTCGGTGCAAAGACACGGCCGGTTAGCGAACACACACAAAAAGTTGACTTTATTTAATATATATAAGATGTAAATATTAAAAAAAGTTTACTTTTACACAAGCCGTCAAACGATTAGACCATCCAGCTATTGCAGCATGCATGGTTTCCATGGATGTTGACGTCGCTGCTGGGCTGGAGCGGAATCTTGTTGGAAGATCCAACGCTCTCCATTAAAGAGAGTACTCAATTGCTTCACCACGCCTACTAAGACATCCTCCTGGTACACTTTTTCGCAGAAATGAAGAGATATAACGCATTTACAGACACTCCCTACCAAAACATTACGGAGGTTGGACAGTGGCCATACTGAACACTTGGAACAACATTTTTTGCGCATTTAGAAGTTTGAGTATAGATTTTGTCGTTTTGCTTATCCAAAACTTCTTCAACAGCGAAAATTTGCTGATCTGTGAAAAGAATAAAAATTTCATGGGCGTTGACCGCGTGCCACCGAAGAAGCTGCTTACATCTTTCGAGTCTATTTTTCTTCAAGTACGCTGTCAAAAGCAGTGGAATAATTGGACCATATTTTTTTGAAAAGAATCGAGGGCAGTTGAGCATTGAACTATTGTTTTCTGCCAATAATCAGAGCACATCCTTCCTTCAGTACACACTCATGGTTTCAGCAAGAAACATCACACACGGTCAGAGCGACTATGTCGACACTGAGTGATTTCTTCCCTAACAAACTTCGGTGACATATCCTAGACACTCAGGTCGTCCGATCTTACCCATATGGATTTTTTTCTGTGGGGGTACCTCAAAAATAAAACATATGAGGCTATCTCAGATTTAAAAGAAAATATAGTTCGCGAGGTTAATGGCAGCGCATGGCACGCAGTACAGACACCAGATTCCCAGAATGTACCCGACGCAACGGTCAACATTTAGAGGAAGTATTTTAAAAACATCCGCACTTGTCGTCTTTGTAATAGTTATTGAAATGAACTTTGGTCATTAGTAATTATTTTTTAATTTAGCTTTGAATTCGTAATTCTGCCATCGAACTGTAAGTTATATGTGAGTATATAAATATTTTACGTGCATGCTTTGATGTGTTTTTACTTTATATTTTAGCTTTATATTGCCACAAATGAGTTTTTTAAATCAGTTTCTCCCATAATCAGTTTTAACGAAGCGAAATGAAAATTTTACTGTTTGCTTGGTTAGTGATTGAATTAGGTTAGGTTGTAGCTGTTATCCACTACGGGACACGCGGGCTCATAGCCCATTGTGATGCCGTATGGGGTACTTGTCTTGTGTGAAATTCCTTTTGGCGTTTGTCGTACGCCAAACATATTTCCTGTAAAGGCAGATCAGTGAAAACTGAAGCATACTGTATATTGTGTCATTTTCATAGAAATAGTTCACAGGGCGCTACATACTCGACATTGAGAGGGGTTTCAGCAATGCCCTCCTGAAAGCAATTACTAGGTCTTTGGATAAACTGGGGATCGCAACCGACCTTATTAGGGGTTCTATAGAATGCTTAGCGGTAGAGCGGTCGTGGGGCGGCGCGCTTTCCTTCAGCAGATGAGTAGGCGCACTACGGTAAGGCGGTGTTCTTTCACCATTACTCAGGCTTGTGGGAGGAGCAGGAGACGAGAAGCTGCAGAGTGGTTGCCTACGCGGATGACGTGACACTTATTGTTTGAGGGAAGTTTTTAGATACTCTGTATGAACTGATGCACGGCTACCTAAATATAGTGGCCATGAATTGCAACTTCTTGGTGAATCCTTTAAAGGCGTGGACATTTAACATCAAATGATAGAAAAGGGTTTCCTTAGTTGCGGTGGCAAAAATATACTCGGAGGTATGCCGTTGCCTGCCGAGGAGCCACCGCAACTAAGGAAACCCTTTTCTATCATTTAATGTTAAATGTGCACTGTGGGTTTCGAGCCCTCCGAGTGTATTTCTGCCATGAAAAAGCTCCTCATAAAAAATATCTGCCGTTCGGAGTCGGCTTGAAACTGTAGGTCCCGTGCTCGAAACCCGGGTACTAATATTAAGACCAAAACAGTATTAGTCTCGCAGCTTAATGGATAAACATTTTTCTCAACAAACACCGCAGTGAAGTTTTTCTAGGCGAACAAAGCTCACTTTTAACATCTAACATCAGAATAAAGAAGTTACTCGAACGTAATTTAATACATCCGCAGTAATTTTATGGTAAAATATGCAGTATCTGCAAGTATCAATAAAATACGATACGAATCTAGTATAAAATGTAACATTATTTACATGAGTAAACTTTCGGAGGCCAACTCGAAAGGATGACAAAACAAATACATTGGATGCGTCGAAGATGCTCTTAGTGGCCTCATCTGCACACCTTTTCCATTTTGGAGGAATGTAAGATTGTCGAAAGATTTTTGTATGTGGCCTTGTATCAAAACAATGAATTCCTTCTTATTTTTAAATTTTTAAATGTCTTTATTGAAGAATGCCATCTTGAAGACGTAAAGGAGGGAACGTACATACGGAGAAGAAAGGGGAAATGTTTTAATACTGACTGTCTTCTTTTGATACTCAAAAATTCACCTTCAGTGATGATTTTGAGCTATATTTACGGTAAACAATACAATCCGACTAGTGCCGTGGTGTGAAGAACTAGAACAATGTTTTGGTGGCACCTCTAGAGTTTAAAGAACATCCATCATTATTATTCACCAGACATTTTTTGCAAAACGGTGCACCTAATTATTCAATCGGAGCAGTCGCGTGCACGAATAAGTAAATAAATATGTTAACTATACAAACAGATGTGAGAAGTGAATCGCGGAACATTGCCTTAGCAGACTTTACATCTTTGCATGCACTTGGTTCGATTACATAGGTTTATGCGTTGCGCGACAGCAAGGCCAGCAATGATTATCGTGTTGCGAATATACATATATTTATTTTTTCTTATTAATCCACGGTGCGTTGGTGCGTGATTACCATTCGGAATTCACAGCGAGAACGTCGGTTCGAATCTCGGTGAAACACCAAAATTAAGAAACATATTTTTCTAATAGCGGTCGCCCCTCGGCAGGCAACGGCAAACCTCCAAACCTCCGAGTGTATTTCTGCCATGAAAAAGCTCCTCATAAAAAATATCTGCCGTTCGGAGTCGGCTTGAAACTGTAGGTCTCTCCATTTGTGGAACAACATCAAGACGCACACCACAAATAGGAGGAGGAGCTCGGCCAAACACCCAAAAAGGGTGTACGGGCCAATTATATATATATACCATATATATATATAATCCACTATTAACCATATCTACCGGCTTATACATTCCATCCATCGGTTTATACTTTACCGATATTTAAAGGTCACATTGAATTTCACAAAAACTCATTGACAGCCGTCTGTTGGTGCAGCCAGTTGTGTGATATAGCGTTCCGAAGTGGAGGTATAGTGGAGAAAAGCGAGCGACTAAAAAAATATGTTCGGTTTATTAAGGCACGCTCTAGTAGACCAACTATTCACAATACCAACAAAATGTGAAAATCGTTCCAATGCCAGTGAACTGCCTCATTTGCATAAGGATGTCCTCAAACAGATGTTTGATGTATGTAACCTTTTGGGCCGAATTGACGACTGCGATTATTTGCTGAACATCACGACATCGAGTAATTTTTGCAGCAGATGGTGACTGGCAATGAAAAAGGGGCCACGTAATAGAAAATTGTGAGAGGAACTTTGGCTGCCACGTCCCTTAGGAGTTTGGGACGATCATCTCACATGCATTCACACATTCGCCCAATCAGTCGTTATTCAGATAGCACCCAAATATCGTTAGTTGATGTCTTCGCATATCACCAACACAATCTCAGTTTTTTTGTAAACACATCTCAAGTGCCGAATAACGGTCTGCTAAATAAAGGGTTTTCGAATAAGAGGTGTTATTTTGATATTCAAAGAAAAATGCTATTTTTTAATAATATATATAAGTGATCGGATGTTTATTTCATTATAAAGAGGAAGGCAAATGACCACCACCACCACGCTTACAGAACAATATCCTTTTCATGAAATTTCCCATAACCGAATGGCAAAGTGGCTGCCCTATGTCCTCGATAGCCTCACGAATTCCATCTTTGAGGCTTTGAATCGACCCTGGGCTGTTGGCTAAGACCTTCTCTTTAACGTGGCCCCAACGAAAAAAGTCACAGAGTGTTAAATTACAAGATCTCGGTGGCCAATTGTGATCACCTCTTCGAGAGATATCACGGTCCGGAAACTTTTCCCGTAAAAATCGTTGCTTGTGTGGCACGTAGCGCCGTCTTGTTGAATGTTGAATGAACGTTGTCCAGATCAATATCATCCAATTCCGGCCATAAAAAATTCATGTTATTTGAAAACCCTTTAGCACACCTCTAAAAATCGTTTGACCGTGTCACGGAGTGCCCTTTGTGAGATGCAGAGATCTGCTCGGCAAATGAAATGATTCATAGTTGCAGGCGGCTAGGAAGTGCGGAATAGCTAAATCTAAATCTAACTAAATTTCATCGTGTCTATAATATTATTAGTCTCCAATATATGTATATATTCCTTTAAAATTACATTTGTCCTTTTTCATATCCTCGAAGCATTTTTAATATGCGGTTTTTGGTATGGCGATGAGAGCTCTTCCTCCAATGCGATCTTTATCTTTTGAATCCTGAAAAAAGTCGGAGGGGACCAAGACCGGTGAATACAGTGTGGACGCACTTAGTAAGTATTTTGGCCAAGTTTCCAATTTGACTTTGTCCTGCAACTTTCTTAACCTTTCTGTTACATTCCGGTCATTTCATGACCTTTTTTTGGTTGAATTTCATCATATCTGCTAATATTAACAACATTTCACAATTTCCTTTCATGACTTTGTGTATTGACATAAATCCAATAGAAAAAGCATAAAAAAAAATGATTTTGATTTAATAAACAGGTGGTAACATCAAAACTTACGTGCGCGCACCTTCGGGTCATTCGGTGACCATCAGCTGTTATACATATAAAGTGTATATTTCGCGCCTTTTTTGTGGTTAGGTTTTTGCTGCAAAAGCTTGTATTTGTTAAATTCTTATAAAAATGGAAAGATTCCAAGCTTCTGTAAGTATTTTTATTATAATATTTAATTATTATTGGTGTGTTTATTTATGAAAATTTGGTTTAGACGCCAAATCGTCTGACTCAAAGCCAAATAGAGCATATTATTGACAATGATGAGGATTTTGATGAGTGTAGTGAAGATGGGGATGAAGATTATATAGTGGAACAATTTGAATCAGAAGGATCTTCTGACGAATATTTAGATTCTGATAACGATGAAGATATAGTACCTGCATTGGAAAATGAAAGCAGTGTTCCTATGTATTATTGCAAGGATAGAGCTACTGAGTGGTCAATGGAACCAGTTGGCCACAATAGTGGCAGGGCCAGAATAGAAAATATAATCCACAGAAGACAGGGAGTTACTGCATATGCAGTACATCGTCTTTCTACTATCAAGGAATCATTCGATCAATGCTTTACGTACCAACTAAAGCAAATTATAATACAATTCAGCAATATAGAGGGCGAAAAAAAAATTGGAGCTGGATATAAAAAAATAGATGAGATAGAACTCGATGCATATTTGGGTATTTTAATTTTAGAAGGTAGATAAATCAATATAATTTTCCGTATTTATGGCTAAAATGAAGACATAAATGTATTTTTTTACAGGAGTATATCGTTCACACAGAGAAAGTATTCGAAGCCTCTGAGATGAAGTGCACGGCTGACCATTATTCCGTGCAACAATGTCACTTGGCAGGTTTCTTGAAATTAATCGTGTTTTGAGGTTCGATGAAGGGCTCAAAGAATGAACGACAAACTTGCTCCGATTTGCGATTTGTATGAGAAGTGGGTGGCTAATTTACCGCTACTTTTTGTTCCATACGAAAATATTACAGTAGACGAGCGTTTAATTCCTTTTTAGTTTACATGCCAAGTAAACCAAGCAAATATGGAATGAGAGCCTGGGTACTGCGGATGTGCGTACAAAATTTTGCCTTAATTTCCAAATGTATTTAGGGAAGGAGTCAGCTTCCGCTCCACCGGAACGGAATCAAGGCCAGCGCGTTGTGTTGGATCTCGTTAGTGGGTATGAAGGGCGGAATATTACAACCGACAACTTTTTTACTACTCGGGATTTGGCACTGGAGTTATTGAAGAAAAGAATTACTTTGGTAGGCACCGATTTGTACCGGTTTGTGGTGGTAAAGTGGAGTTAAGGTGTCTACCAGTGCTAAGCAGTCGACATTTCTTTAATGGATCAGTTACCCTTGTGCAATACATACCCAAAAAATATAAGATGGTGACTGTTTTAAGTACCTTGCACCATGATAAAAGCGTTATGTAAAACCATCCAAAAAAGTTGCCAGATATCATCAATTTCTACAACTCTACAAAATCTGGAGTGGATACTATTGATCAACTTGTAGAAGCATATACATACAAGAGACAAACTAATCGTTGGCCTGTAGCAATTTTTGTAAACATCGTAGATACCTCAGCGTTGAATGCCTTTGTATTATGGACAGAAATTAATACTTCGTGGAATGCTGGAAAAACATATAAACGTAGACTTTTCCTAGAAAATCTTGGCTTAGACCTTGTTCATGGGGAAATTGAACGCAGAAAAACGCTACCAAGAACTCAACCGTCAGCAGATATTATACGCAATATGAGAGCGGACGCAGAGCAACCAAGCACTTCGGCAGGAACTGTTCCGAAAAGAAGAAAACCTAGTCAGCGAGCCACCTGTGCAGTTTGCCCTAGCTCAATTCGTCGCAAAACGTACGAAAGCTGCACGGTTTGCAAAAACCTGTGTGTCCACAACATCGTTCAACGGTTACGGTTTCAAAAACCTATTGTTTGGAGCATTCAAATTAAAAAAATGTGTCTAATGTATTTAAATATGTATATATAACAGCTTAATAATCAATAAAACTAATGAATTTTAAAAACTTCTATTAAAATTATAAACTTTTATACTGATATCTAAGCAAAACACAGGTAAGGTCATTTCGTGACTCGAATATTACATGTGTAAATTTTTTTGAATGTAACAGAAGGGTTAAGCCACCTTTATCTGGCAGATAGTTTTATTTATTTATTTGTACGCTGGCGGACAGTGCACAGTTCCTCTTTTTTTTTCAAACAACCAAGTAACAAAGAAACAACACCTATAAATAATAATAAATACTAAGAGAACTTTTAAGTAATGTTTAGAGTATTATTAAACATTTCTAATAAAAAATCATATCGTTGGTCAAGAATTTAATATACAAATACTCGCGGGTTTCAATCAACTCATATTTCTATGATCCACGTTTGCAATAATATATATACATATGTATGTATGTATGTACATATCTACAAGTACATGCACATATGTACATAATTATAAATATTTCCATGAGAGTAAGAGGTTGAACTACTGTAGATAACACAAGTCCTACGCCGTCCAAATTTAAGATTTAAACAGGGTATTTTTTTTGAAGTGATTTTTATTGTCATTTCATTAGATTTTCTTGTTTCTTAAATAAGATGCATATGTACAGTTGTCCACAAAATAGTAGGAGTGCCAGCATGGAAAATATTCCAGGCTAAATTTTCAATAGAATAACGGTTTTATTCCCAATTTTTTTTTTTTGCATATAATAAATAACATAAGTTGTATTTCTCTTTCCGCAGTTCACATATGTATATCAATCAAAAATAAACAAAAATTAAAATTTCAATTTAAGCAAAACGAATTAAAAAACAAAGCTCCGGCTTTGAAAGTATTCAATGCAGTGCCACCTGGTGGTGGCAGAGGAAAGATCACTTGGTGTGCCCAACTGGTGCCGATTAGCACAAGAAATAAACAACTGTCGCGCCAATCAAGAAGAAGAATTTATATAAGGTTGTCAAAAAAGTCTTGCGGTATTTCCGCAAGCTTGTCTTTGCAAGCGCGTAGTTCTAGTTGCATTCGTCGCATCGGTTCACGCTAGAGCTTTTTGGAAAGCTCTTTTCACGTGCTAACACATGTTTGATTAATTGTTGTTTGCTTTTAGTCGTTCGTGAGTTATAGCGTCGCAAACATGGAGCAAAATAAAGAGAAAATACGGCATCTCATGCTGCCAATAAAATTTGTGCAGTTTATGGACCCGATACAGTTTCCATTTCCACCGCACAACGATGGTTTCAACGTTTTCGTTCTGGTGCAGAGGTGATCGAAGATGCGCCACGGTCCGGAAGGCCTGTCGTCGGAAATTGCGATAAAATCGCTGAATTGATCGAAAGAGACCGACATAGTAGCAGCCGTAGCATCGGCCAAGAGCTGGGCATGAATCATCAAACCGTTATAAACCATTTGAAGAAGCTTGGATTCAAAAAGAAGCTCGATGTATGGGTGCCACACGACTTGACGCAAAAAAAACATTTTTGCCCGTATGGATGCATGCGAATCGCTTCTGAATCGCAACAAAATCGACCCGTGTTTGAAGCGGATGGTGACTGGCGATGAAAAGTGGGTCACTTACGGCAACGTGAAGCGCAAACGGTCGTGGTCGAAAAGCGGTGAAGCTGCCCAGACGGTGGCCAAGCCTGGATTGACGGCCAGGAAGGTTCTTCTGTGTGTTTGGTGGGATTGGCAGGGAATCATCCACTATGAGCTGCTCCCCTATGGCCAAACGCTCAATTCGGACCTGTACTGCCAACAACTGGACCGCTTGAGTGCAACACTCATGCTGAAGAGGCCATCTTTGATCAACAGAGGCCGAATTGTCTTCCATCAGGACAACGGCAGGCCACACACATCTTTGGTGACGCGTCAGAAGCTCTGGGAACTCGGATGGGAGGTTCTTTTGCATCCACCGTATAGTCCGGATCTTGCACCAAGTGATTACCACCTATTTCTGTCCATGGCGAACGAGCTTGGTAGTCGGAAGTTGTCCACAAGAGAGTCCTGTGAAAATTGGCTCTCCGAGTTTTTTGACAATAGGGAAGCGAGCTTCTATAAGAGGGGCATTATGAAGTTGGCATCTCGTTAGGAACTCGTCATCGAACAAAACGGCGCATATTCAAATTCAATTAAAATACCGCAAGACTTTTTTGACAACCTTATATAATAAAAGCTCACTGTACACTGTTTGCATTAAGGCTTTACCAAACAACACAAAAAAAGAGCAATACTTCATTGAAGAGTCTCTACCTTTCAGCTACATCACATTTTTTTGGCATAGAGTCTGTGAGATCTTGACAAAGTTTTGATGAGATTCCTTTCCCTGCATTTTTTACTACCTTCCATAAATCTTTAGAATTGGTTGGTTTCCGTTCAGCAACAGTTTTTTTAATGTCGGTGCATAAGTTTTCTATGCGGTTGCGCGCGGGACACTGAGCAAGCGAACGCATAACATCAATTTCGTTGACGCTAAACCATTATTTTGAGACCTTACTGATATGTATGTTTGAGATTATTATCCTGCTGATATAGCGGCAATTTTCGTGGACTTCTTGAGAGTAATTTGTGTGGCACTAAACGTCTACGCGCAGTTTCGGCACTAACTGGCAAACTAAGTTCGTTGTTGATGATCTTAGCTGATGCAAATGGATTACTTTTCCAGAAACGTATTATATTACGATCGTCTTTAGCGGATATTTTGCGCTTTCGTTCGCGAGTTTCATGCTTATTTGTATAATTTAGGGCACTTGCTACCATTTGAGCATAACATTTAATCTTGAATTTTCTTGCATCTTTCCATGTGTTTTTTTAGCTTTTGATCATTGCTCGCTTTTCTTCTTTACAGTGCTTTCCTCTAACCACTAGGATCAAAAACGTTAGCACTACTACTATATTGTCTCAGAAAACAAGTACTCCTGCTCTAAGATAACTACCGCAGCCAAGAATGATAGATTACAAGGTTTGCTCTTTAACTATGGTGAAAAATAAAATTGTGGGGGGAACTTCGGCTGACACGTTACTTGGGAGACTCAGCCGAATTCTGCACGATCGCTTCACATGTATTCACACACTCGCCCACTTGTTCAGATAGTAACGAAGCAACATGAGCGAACACTGTGCTGATTTTTTTTTCGTATACCACTAACACAATCTTATCACCAGCCGAAATATGCACAATCAATTCACACATATTCACACACTCGTCCAATCAGTTGTTGTTCAGGCGGCAACGAAGTGTCATTGGTTGATTTTTTTTTTCGTATATCACCAACACAATCTCAGTTTTTTGTAAACACATCCCAAGTGACGTCAGCCCATCAGCCGAATAACGGTCTGCTAAGAGCACTCTAAAAATATTTTCACCATGTACCGCTTCTGTCGTCTCGTTAGGTGCACCGCTATGGTGCAGCGTCACTTACATGTATTCCAAAAAAGCTATGCATTCGTGTACATTTTCATGCCGCCACTCCTATTATTTTGTGACGGACTGTATGTGCACACACATACATATGTACTTCTCCACGTTTTTCTTTTACTTTGCTGATACATTCATATTTCGCATGAAATCACGCCATGACTTGAACGTTTTAATATATGTACTCTTACACACATACATATACATATGTTACATATTGAATAGGTTTATGCACGGAAAAAAACACTGAGTGTATAGTCTTTTTCAAAAGTACACAAACTTGTGAAATTTTTCCACCTTTTTACTTTTACATATTGTACATGTAAAAAGTGTTTTATTTTAACTAAACTAAGTCATTAATTTATGCGAAATTGGTAAGCTTTTAATTAATATAAGCAACAAAATTAAAATTTATTTTATTGTACTAGGTTGTTCAATAAATTTTACGGTTGGATAGGAGAAGTCCTTGCTACTAGCCCAATTGTTCTTTTTTTATATTTACCCTCTTCATGTCAACGTACATACTATGTGAAGTTTCATTTCAATCTGTCAATTCCTTCTTTGTTTACAAGCCATTTAGTATCGACGTACCAGAGTATTTTCTACAATGGAAGAAATCAAGTATCGTGCAGTGATTGAATTTTTTTAGAATGTTTAAAAGCAAAGGAAATTTATGAGCGAATGTTGAAAGTGCATAAGGACTCTTCGCCGTCAATTATTATAGTAGGAAAATGGGTTGCTGAATTTAAAAGTGGTCGTACAAGCCTTGTGGATATATAAGAATTCTAAGAATACCCTGGACAGATAGAGTAAAAAATGCTGAAGTATTGCGTAGAATTCAGCATGATCGACAATTACTAACCACCATAAAAAGAAGAAAAGCTGCGTATTTGGGTCATATTATGAAAAACGACAAAAATGTACTTCAACTAATCCTGCAAGGAAAAATAGAAGACAAACGAGGCATAGACAGAACACAACTATCCTGGCTGAGAAATATATGTAAGACATTGGACTGGAATCGGCAATGTAGGAACTTTATTGGAGACAGCGAGAAATTGAGACCTTTACCATGAAATTATAACAAATTTATATTAAACGTAAAATATTTTTGTAATTCGATATTTAATTGTAATATATATTGTATAAATTGTATGATCGCCTATATTCGGAATCGAATCGGCAAATAAAGAAGAAGAAGTACAAGTCTTGAAGATGATCCACGTCAAGGACGGCCAAAACCAACAAATCCTAGAAAAAATACTGGGTTACGTATTGGAAAATCGTCGAGTGACTGAAAATGATTTAGTAGAAGCCCTAAGCATCTCATTCGGCAGTGTAAGCAATATTTTGACTGAAGTATTGGGTTTCAAAAAGCTGTGCGCCGTATTTGCTAGCAATGGAACAAAAACACATTCGAATGCGACTTTCTCACGATTGAAGTTCGAATTGTTGGGACATCCACTGTATTCACCAGATTTAACCCTTAGTGACTTCCATCTGTTTCCAGACCTTAAAAAATTCATGCGTGGAAAGAGTTTTTTTTCAAATGGTGAGCGTATTTTACAGCTCTTTCAGATTCTTACTTCAGGGATGGAATTCATAAATTGGAATATCGTTGGAACAAGTGTATTGTTGTTCAGGGATACTATATTCAATAATAAAGTGTAAAGAATATAAAGTTTCTGGCGAGGTGCCACATCTGATCTGCTGTAGGCCCGCTACTCTGAGCTTTGAGTTAGCGCAGTTTAATCGGAGCCAGCGTTAATAAAAAGCAAAAAATTGGGCGAGATCGTAATATCACAGCCGGGGGACACGAAATCACCTCTAGACTAAATTTTAAGACACATATTGGTTATGCAGTAGGGAAAGCTGAAAAAGTAGCAGCGCCGTAACCTTGGCGTATGGTGAACAACGTAGGCTGTTGTACGGAAGCTATCATGCTTCCGTACGGTGCACCCATCTAGTGCGGATAAAACCTCATATGCACTCGAAATGAGACGATTGTACCGGCTCTGCGGTATGAGAGTGTGTAGCTCGTTCTGAACTACATCTGACGAAGCAGCGCTTATAATACTATCTTGGCTTTGCCCAGACGACGTTATCGCAAAAGAGAGATGGCTGAATCCTCAAAAAATAAGGTGAGGAATTTGTCGATGAGCAATTCACCGAACCGACATTAGGCTTTTCGCTTAAAGGGATGAACTGAGCAATAAGGTGGGGAAGCCACTTAAGGTTCACAGCCTCCGGGATATTGTGTTGTTTGCAATATGGAAAAGAAAATAATCACATGGTAGTCATAATTACGTCATGCGGAGCTACTCCGCAAATCTTTGTTGAAAAGTAATAAGCCGCACCCTCTCTGCACACACAGAAAAAAGATGGCAGGTGGGACGAGTTTTTAGTGCGGTGAGCTGGAAGGCAAGTCACACACTTTGGGTTTCAATGCTTTGTGCCACCTCTACAAGCAAAAACAAAAAAACAAACAAAAAAAACCTAACCAAAAAAAAAACACCAAAAAACAAAATATTGATGAGTCTGGGTTCGAAGCATATTGTGGGCATGAAAAAGTTTTCCTTAAAAACCACCTGTCGACTGTCCAAACATAATTCGGCAAAAAACTTTAGGCCCCTTCATTTGTAGGCAAACGTCTCTTACGCATTTCACCAACTGTGGCCGCATACCTCCAACCGAAGAAGAAGCTCGGTCAAATACCTAATGAACGCGCCTCTTATATATGATACATCAGGTGTTTTTTAAAAGATTGAGAACTTATTGTAAAATGATAATACTAAACAGAAATATTGTTGGAGTGATTTCTTTTTATTATAATCTGGTAGAAAAAATTCATGGAAATAATTTTTTTAATATGACATCCAACATACATACATACATACATACATACATATGTCCGCCGCGACTACGAGTTACATAGACCATTCGATCAGTCCTATAAATCGATTATTAAGCGCGCTATATGGGAAGATGCATCGTCTTGTTGGAACCGAATGTCGTCGATGCTTAGCTGATTAATTTTTGGAAACAAAAATTCAGTTGGTATAGCTCGATGGCAGTCGCTATTCACCATAAGGGCAGCTAGTTCTTCATTGGACGAACTTCGCGAACAGAGTTTTTTTTTTCAAAGCAAATTTTCACCATTTGAAAACGTTGTTTGGTCTTAAACGATTCATGATGACTTGTCAAACCTTACTGAACAGAAATGTCAACACAATTTGCCATTCTCGGCTGCCAAACCATGGTTACCGATATGCATGAGAACTGCAGCTAAAAACACCCGATACGTATACATATACAGTTATAAGTTAGTCTAACTTGCTAGGTATACGAGTATGCAATGGTTTTCGAGCTCAGCAACTTTATCCCAGCTAAATTATTCTTAATCACTTCACTTTTAATTTTTCTTTATTTATCTGAAGATTTCTCAAACTTTTAATGTTCGCATTATATAATAAAGGGTGTTTTTTTTAGAGGTTAGGTTTTCAAGTTGGCACTACTTTTTTCGTAGATGGTCTTTTTGACAGCTGTCACTTGATTTATGCTCAGTTTGGTTTGCCATTTCATAATGAATAGACTTACACCTGAACAACGTTTGCAAATCGTGGAAATTCATTACGAAAATAATGGTTTTTGTTCAGCGATGAAGCTCACTTTTGGTTGAATGGGTATGTCAATAAGCAAAATTGTCGCATTTGGAGTGAACATAATCCACAAGCCATTGCTGAGACGCCGTTACATCCTCAAAAAGTCACTGTTTGGTGTGCTCTATGGGCAGAGGGAATCATTGGTCCATATTTCTTTAAAAATGAAGCCGGCCATAATGTTACAGTCAATGGAGAGCGCTACAGAGCCATGATTAATGACTTTTTCGTGCCTGAATTGGACGATGTTGATGTGGACGACCTTTGGTTCCAACAAGACGGCGCTACATGCCATACAGCCAACGCAACAATCGATTTATTGAAGGAAACTTTTGGTGAGCGCATTATCTCGCGCCGTGGACCTGTGGCGTGGCCTCCAAGATCGTGCGATATAACACCGCTGGACTATTTCTTGTGGGGCTATGTGAAGTCGCTTGTCTACGCAGATAAGCCCGAGACGATTGACGTCTTGGAAGAGAATATTCGGCGCGTTATTGCTGACATACGGCCCCAATTGCTGCAAAAAGTGGTCGAAAATTGGGCCTCTCGGCTGGAATTTATTCGAGCCAGCCGCGGCGGCCACTTGCCCGAAATCATTTTAAAACATAATGGCAAACCCTTATCTTTATAATAAAGCTAAATTCTTGGCCATAACATTAAATTATATACGTTTTATTTCATCTTGAAAACCTAACCTCTAAAAAAAACACCCTTTAGTTTTTTATTTTTGTATACTCGTATGGACAAGCTGAACAAAGTATGTAAATTTTACCGTTACATTGCTTTGTATTTTCTCATTTTCTTTTACGCTTTTACGTGCAATTTTGTTGTTGAATAGTATAATAAGCACTTGTAAATTAATAACAAATATTTGATTTTGCAAATCGCATTAAGTGCAGTTTAAAATACAAATATGAACCTAGAAAAAATACATACATACAAAGATACATACAGATATTGGCGGTGAAACATTTATTCGCGTTGGATCGAAATCAGTTCTTTTTGCATGACATTGAAGACACTTTTTAGCCTCCTTAGAATGATCCAGCTTAGAGACCCTTGCCTCTATTGGAAAGCTGAGGTGAATTTTTCACCAATAAAATCATCCACCACAGACATGAACAGGTTGTAATCACTCAATGCGAGGCGCAGAGTATAAAAAGAATGCATAAGAACCCCTAAGCCAAGCTCTCGGAGCTTCTGGCTCGTCACTATCGATGTGTGCGAACTCGCGTTGTGCATTTTAAACACGGTTCTTTTCCCATTGGCCAAAACTGGCCGCTCCTGGTCAATTTCTTCCTCCAGACAGCGTAATTGTTGCGGTACAGGCCTCAATTAAGAATTTGACCGCAGAAGAGAATCTCATAATAGATGATTCCCGGGCAATAATATCATACGCACGGCACAACCTTGTTAATGGCATAACCAATTCAACGTTTCCGTTTACTCACGGCCGATTTTGTTATGATTCTGAAGCATTTCGGGCTTGACTTTTTTTATAGGGAAGCATTTTTATGGGTTAACTCTCCTCTAATTCCAATTGAATTTAATAATAATGTGACTAAATAATGGCTCCATAGGTATATTTCCCGCATATGAGTGATACGCCCCTTTATACATATACATACATATACTCATCCCCAAATAACTTGAATGATCAGGTTCACTTTATTCGGAAAAAAAGTATTATTACTTCATGGCTTAAGCATAGTACTAAATTCGCGTTTCACGTGAAATGACTGTCAAAATCCATACAATTGCCTTACCGTGAAATATACATGGAATTTTATATGTATTTCACGGGAAGTAATACTCAGTTCAAGCCGCGCAACATGAAGTCGGCAAAATTGTTTCACACCAACTTAAAATGCACCTATCATTTTAGTTGAGCGAAAACTGACAGTTCGTTAAAATTGACAAACTATTGACAATTTTAAATGTTCACAAATCGCTTGATGTTTTTTAATTAAAAATATCTACTTTCAAAACTTAAAATCAACCGTTTCTTTATTTTGTGTATAGCGGAGAACACAGCAGCCACCATAAAAGGACGAAAACACAATTGAATAATGAAGAGAGGAAAAATGACTAGTTACGGTTAAACAATTTCCATGTATTTGAGACAAGCAGCGAAAGGATCACAGCAACCGAAATGCACTATCGAGCGCTTTGTACAAAACCGCCCAAATCGTCGGTAAACCTGGTAAATTGTATGTCTATAGTGCATTTAGTTTACGCAATGCCAACATTACAGAGGAATCTTGCAAAGCAGCGTGGAAGAGCATCAGAGACAGCAAGCGTACCGTTTTTCAGCGAAGAGAGCAAGCAAATCTTCTTTATATATTATTTTGTTTGTGCCAATATACACGTATGGTAATCTGAATAATATAGAACATTTTCAAGCATGGATAGTCCAGAAGCAGTCACCAGTATCGTTCACCCCCGGCTATAATTATGTAGGGTTTAATATAAGCTTCGACATTTTTTAACATAAACAACTTAATGCATGGTTTTCCTATTCTATTTTCAGGCGTCGTTCAGGCGACATCGGCAAAACGCTCCAACAATTCTAATGCCACTCTGCAATCTCCAACAGAAAATTGTGGAACAAATGAACATTGAATTGGAATTAAGAAAAACCGAGATGGCTCCAAATTCCAAAGTGCTCAAGAGGCTTAAGTAGCACTTCTGGAATAATTGCCGAAAAGCAGAGGAAATATGTTGGATGTAAAACTCCCGCAAATAGCCTACGATGAAGGTTCAAAAGCACCATAGAAGTAGTAATGAAATTTAATTATATTTATTTTTATTTAATTTGACTTCATTTTAAACATAAGCGAAATCAAAGAAAAAATTAATGAATTAAAACTTATTTCGATTGGGATTTTATATTTTGCTTTAAATTTAAAGAACAACCAAATTAATGTGAATTTGGGCATCTTCATCTAACGTTGTTGATACCTTGCTGGTTCCAAAAGTAACAAAATACTGATAAATGTAGTAAAACCTGTTCAAAAGCATGCAATTAGTTATATTATTATATTTAATTCACTTTTCTCACCGAAATTTGCCAATTGCTTCTGGGGCGATACTCATAACTTTGTTTGTTTTCATTTGTATAATTTTCTTTCCTAACAACATTTCACGACAAATAAAATGCGTGTTGCTGGCGAAATATCACGGCTGTGAACTTAGTACCAGCCTTTAGAGGTAATCAATAAACATAGAAAATATTTAGTACAATATTTATTTTTTTTGACGTGATAACGTCTTATAATTCGATTTAGCCGGCTGCACGCACGAAAAAATGTGTCGTTATCTTGCTCAATAGTCGTTATCTAGCTCAATCGTCGTTACCTTGCTTGAGCTGCAAGCGAAAGCGCGGAACGAACGACAAAGAGCACAATCGGCCCCCGCATTCGGCAACGTTCGATATCTGCACACCTACTTGAGTGAGCATATATATGGGGCATTCTTTCTGAACGTGAGACCCCCTGCCCCCAGAATAGATTTTGACGAAAAGAGGTCTATGAGGGCTTAAAATGTAGGTAATTATGCTTACTTTCGAAAGCAAAGTGGCACTTCTTGAAATTCAAAATGGCGGATCCAATATGGCGGATTCAATATGGCGCAATTTTGCAGTTCGTGCATCAGATTTATGCTATTTCGTGTTTTCTTTATTTATTTTTAAGTAAAATTGTTGCATTGGATTTAATTTTACATATTTCCAAGTTAATTATTTATTTTTATTGGTCACTGATTATTCATCACATTTTTTATCATCAGTTCATAGCATAAATCTGATGCACGAACTGCAAAATTGCGCCATATTGAATCCGCCATATTGGATCCGCCATTTTGAATTTCAAGAAGTGCCACTTTGCTTTCGAAAGTAAACATAATTACCTACATTTTAAGCCCTCATAGACCTCTTTTCGTCAAAATCTATTCTGGGGGCAGGGGGTCTCACGTTCAGAAAGAATGCCCCATATGTATCTATATGCGCATATGTACATATATAAATTCACATATTTGTATTTGCATATCCCTTCTTATTGATTACGCAGGTCAACAACGTTTTGTTCTAGGAAAGTGTAGGGTCATTTTCGAAGTAATTTTTTGCGTAGAATCCGAATCCGGGGTTTAAATTGCTCTATCACGTCAGGATTTTGAGATATCCTAACCTAAAAGTGCAAAAACGCTGTTTTTGCCCATTTTTGAGGTTATGTAGCTACGCAGATTTTGCTCTTCATAAAAAAGTAAACATAGTATTTTAAAGTATAAGTCTTCCTCTTTTAAATGCCGTTGAGTTTGCTTAAATATCTTTATTTTTCACTGAGATATCGCATTTTGAAGTTTCCATGTTTGTGAATTTTTCGATATTCGAAAATCCATTGAGATAACATGAGACGTGATACGGTCGATTACATAGTCGCACAAAAAAAATAAAAAAAACTTCAAAATGCGATATCTCAGTGAAAAATTATTAATTGATTAATGATTTTATTATTAATTTATTATTATATATGAAGGAAAAAATGTATGGTAATATTTACCACATACCTTATAAGATATGTTGTATACTAATACATATATGTATGTATATAAACATGCATACATACATATACTTTGGTGCAATTTTCATAGACTAATATACATATGTACATATATACGCGCCAATTATATATATATATATAATATACATATGTCCTATGCAAATACATATAAGCATGCATATATAAAATTTCGCGCAATTTGCAAACAAAAAGGACAAATCTTTATGTAAAGATGCATACAAGTCATATGGACATATGTATCAAATGTACGAATCTATTCTGTACGCAAGCAAATGTAAGCTAATGTACATTGCTTGAACTGCAAGCGAGAA
Source organism: Anastrepha obliqua (assembly GCF_027943255.1). Lineage (NCBI taxonomy): Eukaryota > Metazoa > Arthropoda > Insecta > Diptera > Tephritidae > Anastrepha > Anastrepha obliqua. The sequence continues at coordinate 182,427,412 of NC_072892.1, read as the reverse complement.
CGCGGAACGAACGACAAAGAGCACAATCGGCCCCCGCGTTCGGCAACGTTCGACATCTGGCGCTCTCCTACTTGAGTGAGCATACATAAATATGTATCTATATGAGCATATGTATGTATATAAATTCACATATTTGTAATTGCATATGCCTTCTTCCTGTGTGCATGGTAATGAACCATTTCTCTTTTGAGAATAGGACGATGAGAGGAAAAGTAGGAAATATGAAAGGCAGTGTTTCGAGTGTAATGTTTCTTGAAAAAGTCAAATCGATCATGGTGCCTCTTAGTGTTGTCGACTTATTAACATCTGATGCACAATCGAAATTGAACATATCTTTCATGAATTTGATAAATGTTTCGTCATTTTTCACGTTTGTGTAAATGTAACTTGACCTATTCCATTGCGATTCCATTTACCTCCTTCTCTATATCCATACAAAATATCTATCAAACAAATAAAGTTAAAATTTTGTTTTGAAAATTGCAACCATTACATCAGTATTTTCTTATGACGTTGTCACGTTAAACTATCGTCAGTAAACCGACTTTACAGACAACCTCTTTTTTTTGAATATTCGAATTTCTAAGCTCGGGGTTTGAGATGCGCTTAAAAAAGTTTTTCGTCGAAACGGCACGAACATGCTAAAGGAGAGTGCGATGAGTTAGCCTTTAGAAACGAAGAAGCTGAACAAATTTACAATAAGAAAAATATTTTTGTAATGGTCACACCTAAAATGGCAAAATCAAATGCTTTCAAGCATGAAAGAAGTTCGCATTTCCACCTGCCATTGGGAAAGAGATATAATCTATTTTTAAGAACACACACCCTAAACTTATTGGTATGCTTGGCCCAAATCTGACAACTTTGTATACACAACAATTTTAAAATAAATATATAAATTATTGCATTATCAAATGAATTGGCGATACTTTTGGTTTGGCACCATGGATTTGTGTTTAAGAGCACGCGACAGTCGCTCGCCGCGTGTGCAGCTTGGATTTTTTTACTTTCGTAGATAAGACAAACCGAAGAATAGAAATAAAAATATTTATTCAGAGAAATATTATTAATGATTACGGGAATAAAGTTATAGAACTACGTGAAAAAAGTACACAGATGATGAAATAATACGCAATAATTTTAAGCTGCAAGTATTGTTTTTGTTCTAATACAGGTACTTTTGGCAACGAAACACCGTTGAACAGTCATTTTGTACGCTTTTAGACCTGGTCGAGAATAACACAAACAATGTTCCACATTTTCCTATACCTATTCTTTATTTGTTGTTAAAAAAACGGTTTTTCGGTACTTGCTGCGTTAAAAAACCGACAACTTCGCTGTTTTTTGCCAATTAAAATTTTGAGACGCTTTTATAATGAGTAAGCTTTGAAGGTTGCCATCAAGAAAACACTAAAATTTTGTCTTTTTTAAACTTTTCCAACTTTTAAAATTATTTAATTTTCATTTTTGTAATTTTATTGTGAAAGTAGTTATATGTACACTTTCGAAATACATATGTAATCTCGAATAAAACTAGCGTTATTCCAAATGAAGTTTCTATCTATGTACCTTTTGAAATCTCCAATAATCGAATATGCAATTTCGAAAATGGCACATTTGGCATATTTTCGATATCAGTGTGTAAATGTTTTCCTATACCTATTAAGTTCGAATTAGGAACATCTTCGGTAACTGTGCAAAGAAATGTGATAATCTATGATTTCCAGTAGTTCAATAATTGTGAAAGAAAATTCTCAGTCGTCAGCAATATATTGATCTTGTAATACAGTCCAGTAACACCGAGAAATTTAACGTTGAAAAAGTAAATACACGGCTCAACTATATTTTAAAGTTAAACCATTATCAGTAAGAGATGTATAGTCGAATTTCAAGCACAGGTTCAATGAGTTTGTTTTTGATTAAAAAAAAAACCTCGTGAAATTTTCGTTCTTTTTAATATAAAAGGTACCCGCAGTAACTTACCAAGTCAAGCTAATCGAATGGAGTAACACTTGGTAGCGGAGTTCCTCCATCTACTTCTGATTTAGGCTGTCATCTAGTCCTGATTTTTCATTAATACTAATCAAAAATATTTATTGTTATATTACATATCGAAAAACCAACTATTGGTCCTTAGGTCTACATATGTGATCCTGGTTCAGGTCAACCTAACCTATATATCGAAAACATTATTAAATATGTGATCATTCCACCACCATTCCATTTACTAATCTAGCACCATTTCATTTGACAAAAGTTTCCAATTCAATTTTACCACGTAAACTGCAGTTCATTGGTTTACAGTATTTCTTTAATATGGATAAAATCTTGTCTCTCCAATAGAACTTGATTTATAGAAATTGAAAACTGCTAGATCTTTGCAGCAGGGAATGAAAACTGAACTTCTCGAATACACGCCACCATGTCACGCCACGGCGGACATTTGTACGATGTCCTATTTCATACATAATAACATGCAAAGTACTTTCAAATAAAAATCTCGTTAAAATTTTTTTGATAAAAATGCGAAATATTTTATGAGTCCATATATTATATAGAAGAGCCCTTTTTAAGTGGTTCATTCATTTAGTTATCATGCTAGTAAGAGTTTAAAAGCCTATCCTCCTTCATCCTCAAAACTCTCGAGCGATTGTTGGATGTATATCTCAGGGAAAAGCTTACAGACTCAACGATTTCACCAACTCAACATGCCTATCTCAAAGGAAAATCCACAGAGACAGCTCTTCATGAGGTTGTAAGTGAGATTGAGAGGAGCATAGAATACAAGCAATACTCACTAGTCGCTTTTCTCGACATAGAGGGGGCCTTCAACAATGTTACGACAAGGAGGGAGGAGTCTTATCCCCTCTGCTGTGGTTACTAGCCGCCAACAACATCCTCACCAAATTTAACCGAAAGGGAATTAAAGTGGTGGCGTACGCGGACGACATAGTGCTTATGGTTTCAGGAATGTTTCCAACCACAATCAGTGAGATTATGGAAGGAGCTCTGGTATTACTCAGCAATTGGGCCACGGACTGTGGTTTAAGAGTAAACCCGAGTAAAACTGAACTGATGCTATTCACCAAGAAAACCAAGGTGCCAAACTTTAATCTCCCAAAACTAAACGGCGTTTGCCTCACGCTAACCAAACAGGCAAAATACCTAGGGGTTATCCTGGACCCCAAACTCAGCTGAAAGTCCAACGTAGAGTACAGGGTAAAGAAACCGAATATAGCACTTTACACTTGTAAGAGAATGTTGGGGAAAAAATGGGGTCTCCAACCAAAATTATCCAACTGGTCCTACACAGCCATTGTAAGGCCAATACTTACGCGGCACTAGTTTGGTGGCCTGAAACAGAAAGGAAATACAACAAAACTAAGTTGAACAAGATACACAGAACAGCGTGTATCTTAACTACAGGAGCGCTTAGCACCAGTCCTACTGAAGCGCTCAATGTACTAACACATATATTGCCATTAGATTTACACATTAAAACAATAGCTACTTGCAGCGCGGTGAGACTCAGAGACATAGGAAGCTGGACAACAAGGCCGTACGGTCACAGCAAGATCCTCCTACAGGGACCCCCGCTGCTCAAAAACGGATCAGACTACACAGTCCCCGACCTCAACTTCAAGAAAGGCTTTACGGTACGTTTTCCACCGAGAGCCGAGTGGAGCAAAGGAGATGTGATTGGAAGACACGATATCGAAATTTATGCCGATGGTTCTAAGATGAACTGTGGTGTGGGAGCTGGCTTGGACCTCACTAAATGGATCTGACTTGGAAGAAACAGAAAAAAAACATCTCATCATTTCACGAGATAGTGGTAGTAAAACGGTGCTGGTCACTAATTAGGAGCATTTCAGCTCAGAAATGTTCAACCTCCTCAACAACAACAATAACAACAAGAGTTTAAAAAAAATTCGTCTGTTTTGTTCTTCACCACATTACATTTTTCTTCGCTTTTACGCTCATTATAAATTTGAAATAATTCAAAGAATTGCACAGTCAGCTATATTTATTTTTGCTTGTATTGGAGAATATATAGGTATTGATTGCTCTAATCTATTTGAGTAGATAGGTTTCAATTCCCATAGAAATTTGTTTTTCAAACTCCCTTTCATCTTAATGCTGTCAAAGCAAATTATTTTCCATTTAAAGTTTTCCGCTACTCATTAGAATCTAATAACGTCTCGGGGCGGATTAATATTAATTTTCTTTACCACGATCTTTATTCAATTTCTTGCGTATTGTAATCTGTTAATAAATGTCTGAATAAGCTTGAATTATATGAATATATATATGAATTTATAAGAAGCGTTGTACACATGTACAAGGAAATAAATTAAATGTGAAACAAGTCGTGCTTTAATAGGGAAGCAGTTATTTGCACAAAGTATGATTTTAAACTTGGGCTAATGTTTTTTTGTAATAACGCTATTTAAGCGGTCGGAAAATCTCCTTTATGAATGCAAGCTTTCGTTAGCGTCGTGAAACTACAGATACATTGAACCATGATAAGGCTCGGAAAAGATGGTAATATATAGTCGGCACTATTTATTGTAAGCCCCAAAAAAGAGTTAGTTTCTTGAAACTAAAAATTCTTGTTTGCTATGAATTTTAATGAATTCCCTTTTTATTAGAATTTGCGATTGGCTTACCCAGACTCGCAGAATTTAAGTTTGGATTTGATCCTTCAGTTTTGTTAAGCTCCAGCCTCTAGTCTTTAGGACTTGATTCCCGTAAGTAATAAATTGTTGATTTCGACTATTATTACAATTTGTGCTTCCAAAATAACAAGATAACTCCGTTGCTTACAAATGAACAAAACCAAAACTTCCTACAATTCCCGTTCAAAAGAAACAAATAAACATCTGATTTTATATAATTACCTTTTTGCCGACAGGACTCAGGCGTTGCCATATATCTTGACATTTATTATTTCCAGGTGAGTTTTAAATATCTGCATATGGATAGTTGTTCTCTTAGAGGATCCATACAAGGTGATATCAGTAGAATAAATTCCCGTTGGTTATTCTCCCTCAAGGAGAAAATTTTCGAAATTATAGGCATGTTTTTAGTAGAATGTTTGTTGTTTTAATTTAAAAGTGTGAAACGGAAGATATTCAGAAATTGAACGTAATACTTGGAAAAATTATCGTATGTGCTGGGTACTAATTTTCGTTACTTTCTGTATCCTAGTTTTGCCCTTAGTATGACGACGGATATATACGAGTTTTCTGGACATTAACTAATTCCTCCAGCGGCATTAACTAATTTGTTTGTATCTATTTAGTATTTTACAACAACAACATACAAAATATTTACTTGATCATTCATATTTTGTTGCTTTTGTAAACAAGTATTGTCAGAAAATTACCATGCAATATGGATGACGAATGACAAGTATGAACAAAACTGATCTATATAAGTGTTGTTTTTTTATTTCGCGCATTAAAACAAGATCAAAGCCTGATTCAAATTAACAATATTTTAATTAATGTCGAGTTTAGTAAGCTCAATACTTTAAGTTGTGAATCCCTTTTAATATTTTTATATAGCATATGTACCTTTAATTATAAAATTACTGCTTACCCTTAGAAGGGTCTTCAGTATGTCTTCAATATGGGAAATCCGCTAACCAAGGGGAGTTTTATCGCTCGAAAGCCTCCGTTTCCCAATGGTGAAGTCACCTGAGATCCTTCTATTTCCGTTCTTCACGAAACACCTGGCCTCGCTACACATGTGCATGATTTCCGCAGCGTACAGAGTACCACCACATCACTCACTGCCGTAAACACATATGATGGCTTGTGTTCCAAAGTACCCGCGCAATTTTGGCTCAATAACGTTCTGGATCAAGTAAACTCCTACTTATCCAGAATCGACTCCGACATACTCAATATACATATTTCCGACATGTCACCTAATTACATGCCCTCTTAAACCCACTCACCTAACACCCATGGTAGTCACGCACAGAAGCATTTGACTACGGCAGTCGGTTTTTTTTGGATCGACTTTCATTAAAAGTTTAATATCAGATGTTGGAAAATCTTTTTTCAGTTTAGGTACCGATGAAAGTACTTCCCTGGTTTTCACTGATTTGAATTATGACACTTCCAAGCACTTTAAACCACCAATTTTTATTATAAATAATTCGCATAATTATAGTGTATATTATACTTTTTTAGTATTTTGGGTCTTTTTAATCAAAAACTTAGCAACACTGATTGCGTTGAAGTAATAATCAATTTATATAAATTCACGGTGTTTTGTTATTCTTGATATAAAAAAATAATTAGGCGTTTTATTTAAAGCAAATTCGTAGAAGGCGAGTTCCCAAGAACAACAATATTTACAATTTGCAATTTAGCTGGTAATCAAAAAGAATATAAACAAACAAATATGATAATAGCCTAGAAGCAGGGCATTTGGCATAGCAAGCAGGCAATCGCAAGAAAAAATATCAACTTGTTTTAGAGAGTTCTCCTCGTTCGAATTCGTCATGTCTTATTCTTTTATTTCTAAACATCCATTTTTAAGTATAAATTTAGGCTACTTTCGGCTCAAGGGCCCAGGTCACAAACAGGTAACGACTTTTTAAAATCCAGAATTCTTTTTCATGAAAAGGCAAACAAAGTACATAAATTTCACATTAATTTCACTTGTAAATCCCAAAAGGTTTTCGGTATTTCCTAAAATGCAGATAATTAAATGTGTGAGGAATACAAAATGGGTATAGAAATTGCCAAAGTTTTTAAATGTCGATAATAATATTTTTATCGGTGCAGAATAGGCCTGTTAAATTTAGTTTAAACATCCGTTATTACAAGTCAGAATTAGGATTCATTCCATCATGTAATATAAGAGTCTGGCAACAATGCTTATGCAGGGTGTCAATAAGCAGCTGATACGAAACACAAGGTGACACAAATTCAAGAAAATGAAATATAGTGCTTTTTCACATAAAAGGCGAACTGTTTGCGGCCACCAATGCAAATGATAATCAACAGTTTAACATGACAAACGTATTTTAATTTGACAAAATTTGTTAATAACTAGATTTGTAATGATTATCAGAAGTCTCGTGATTTGAACAACAAAATAATCATATCTTTGAGCAATACGCGCTTTAATTCGAAAGAAAGGTTGAATATACTTTTCAATGAAATTACATCTAAATGATATTAATTGGGGAATTAATGGGGAAAAAAATCTTTTCATGTAACTTTTTGTCGTATTTTTCATAAACATGCTATTTTCCCAGAAACTTACACAAAAGCTTAAGAAGTATTTAAATCAAAAGAAAGGTATTTTAATTGTTTTCCAATGATGTACTTGGTTTTTTAAAGCTTTAAATTTCGTAAAATTCGATATCTCTAGTTTTAGTTTTCGCATAAAGTACTGTTGTAATCAGTATAAAAAGTTCTATCGAACCCTATTTTTGGTTGTTAGCTGACTGAAATTTAATTATATACATACATATGTATGTTCATTTACTCTGGAGCGCACAAGATAATAATCGAAAATGCAATATTTTTGTATTTATTGGTAACGTTGTAGTTCCGAGCATCAACCCCCAAATTATTTTAAATAGAAATAATTTTTTTTATGAAGAATATTACTGGTGTTAAGTGGTAATTAGTTGGAAAGTGTGTATGTACATATATCTTAAAAACTACTACATGTTTCCCAAAAAAAAAAAATGCCCACTCTCGGTAGACCTATGTTAGTCCATGAACGATTTTTGGAGAACGTTTACTTGCCATAAAATTTAATATACCTCGATTAGCAGTAAAAACATGTAAATGAAGTTATTTGATGAAAAACACCAAATGCACGTAATTTTTACATAATTGAAAGATGCGAAAGTCAAGACAATGCAGATTGGGCAAAGTTGTACTGCCTTCTAACTTTTTAGCAAAAATTTTAGTTTCTATGATTTTTAAATACTTTTTCTTTAGAATTTGTTCTCAAGTTAATATGAGCTGGAAGGGGACCGCGCTAGCTTCGTTATTCGTGCGAGTTATTCACATGGGGAAAAGGTTTTCAGAGGTGTGGCCAAGATCAGACCGTTAATTGGCTCTCAGCGATTTTCAAGTAATCAACTGATTGGCTGACGTAACCGGAGTCATGACTGCGAGGTAATATTGGAGCGATTTTGTACAGGTAAACACTATCTTTTGGAGTGATGAAGCCCATTTTCAATTAAATGGAAGTGTAAATAAACAAAATTGCGGTTACTGATTACCTATTATATATGGTGGTTAAGTTTCAAGGGCCGGTGTTGATTTTGAATAAAATACAATTTTTTTAAGAAATTATTGTCATTTCTCTTTATTATGATAATATTGGTATGGCTGAATTACGTATGGAACAAAATATCGGCCAAATGACCGCCGCGGCCTCGGCGGCACGCCTCCATCCGATGGTCCACATTTTCGATGACGCTGAGGCATAATTGAGGTTCTATGACGTTAATGTGCCGAATTATCTCCTCCTTTAGCTCTTAAATTGTTGCTAGCTTATCGACGTACACCTTTACTTTCAAATAACCCCAAAGAAAGAAGTCCAACCGTGCCGTTGACGTTTAGGTGTGGGTCACATTCAACATCGGCCCTTGAAATTTAACCACCCTTTACTCACTATTAAAACATAAACAGCCACTTTACAGTCAAAAAGTTTGGTGTGCATTCTGTTTTTTTTTTTAACTATTATTTAAATGGCGGGTTAAAAATCCACAAAACGCCGTGGTAGTTAACCGTCTGTGAGATCACTATTTGAGTTTATATAGACCAGCTTATATAGAACAGCTCGACAAGGAACTGCACTTGTCTGTACCCTTATTACGGTAGCTCCTTATTTTTATTGTTATATTATATTATATGGCACGATAGGCGCGCCACGAACCCCCCAGGTACAAGGGCGGTCTCACCGCCGGTCATTCTGGCGGGTGATGGTTCTACTAAGCTTCAGCCTGACCAGCGCCTCGATATAAACTCCACACAGCTGTCTGCCCGGCGAAAATTTCGTCAATGGGATATGGCGAGCTCAACCTTCGTCAGAGCACATCCAAGGGTGTGGCCAAACCATTCTATGTATATATAGAAGGCTGTTCGTCCACGATCTGTGGCTTTGATCGGAAAACTGGGGCTTGTAAATCGTCTGACTGATGCAGTAATCAAATACCTCAAAAGTCGGCTGATGCCTCAAGATATTGGCTCCGGCCCTGAAGCCAACGCGAAGGGCTATGACGGTGCCATAAGGGTGACGTGCAGGCCTCTGGCCAACTTCGAGTGAATCAGATTCTCCTCATGAAAAACTATCTGCCATTCGGAGGTGGCATAAGACTGTGGGTCCCTCCTTTTGTGGATAAGCATCAAGACGCACACCACAATTAGGAGGAGGAGCTCGGCCAAACACACTCGCTGGTTTCACACTTCTTTTGATTGTTGAATATTTTTATTTTGTATGAGCTCGGCTTGGAAATTAATGAATTTCGGCAAAGATTTTCTTTTTAACACACTTTTATTAGGTCGGGTTGTATGTATGTATGTATGTATGTACGTATGTATGTATGTATGTAACGGAATCTTTGAGCTTAATTTTCACTGGCTTCTAAAAATCTGATCGACTTGGAATTTTGCACATCTATCAAGGACTGATGACAATGCAATAATTTGATAAAAGTTTTCCGTTATCCTTATTAGGATTGCCAGGATTAATATTTTCTTTTTTTACCTGTGGGCAAAAAGTAAGGTGAATTTGGTTGCAAAATGAGAAATCTTTATTTATTCTTGTAAATCAATTTCATTCCCTTCAAAACAATCCCCGCTCGATGAAATACACTTATGCCAACGATTTTTCCAATCCCCGAAACATGCCAAATAGTCCATTTCCGGTATAGCCATCAGCACCTTCTTCGATTCAGCTTTTATCTCCTCAATCGACTCGAAACGCGTTCCCCGGAGTGGTCTCTTGAGTTTTGGGAATAGCCAGAAGTCAAATCAGGCGAATACGGTGGTTGCGGAACGATATGCGAGGAATTTTTGGCGAAATGGTCACGAAGAACGAGTGCAGTGTGAGACGGTGCATTATCGTGATGCAAAAACCAAGAGTTGTTGGCCCATAATTCTGGTCTTTTTAGATGAATTTCTTCACGTAAACGACGCATAACGCTCAAATAATATTCCTTATTAACAGTTTGGCCAGGTGGAAGGAATTCATAGTGCACCACACCACGAAAATCGAAAAAAACTGGCCAATGGAGTGGGGTAGCCGTTTCTCAGGCTCCCTCCACGAAATAAGTTCTTCATCCCGATTACTTCTTTATCACGGCCGATAACTGCATAGCTTTAGACTCACAGTTGATAAGAAAGGAATCAAATATAACACGAATATATCGAATCATTAATTCACTGACTGCAATGATAACAATAATACTAAACTAAAAAACACGCTTTTTTGCTAATCGAACTAAAAAGTAGAAAATAAAAAATAGTTTAAAAAAACTAAAAAACACGCTTTTATTGCTAATCGAACTAAAAAGTAGAAAATAAATTTTAATGACAAAGAGACCTATAATGAAGTAATAGCAAATCGAACGATCAGTCATAGTCAACTACCTCAGAACAGAATTATAACAAAAATTAAGATACAAATAGAATAATTCAAATTAGAGTTAAAAGCGTGTCGTTAAAATTTATTTTCTACTTTTTAGTTCGATTAGCAATAAAAGCGTGTTTTTTATATTAGTTTTTTTAAACTATTTTTTATTTTAATTCCGCTTTCTTTAAGCATGACTTCGAGTTTAAATTCATTTTAACATTAAACTTTTCTTATATGGGCGAATTTTTTAATTTCACTTTCTTTACATATAAAAAATAAGCAGTGGAAAAATTATACTATACATTTTTCAAAATCGTCGAGCAATCAGTCTCTGTGTGCAGTATCTCTTATTGGCGTATGTTGAGCGACATGGTTTCAGGAAGAGGGCGCCACGCCACACACGACCAGAGTGACCATGGAGATACTGCGTGATTTCTTCCTTAACAAATGATAAGCCGTTTCCCCACAGAGGTCGTACGATCTTACCCCTATGGACGTTTTACTGTGTGTGTTTCTCAAAAGTAAAGTCTATGAAACAAACCCAGCGACTAACTCAGCACTAAAACAAAATATCGTTCTTTTTTATTTTAGCTTTCAATTCCTAATTCTGCCACCGGACACTCTGTATAACTTCGTAACGAAGTCATACGGATGAAAAGAACACAAAAAGATTGAGTACCTATTAGCACTATGAAAGAAAAAATAGAGGAAGCGTCTGGAAATTATTGCAATACTTATTAAAGTTATCAAGCAAACCTCATGCTTTATCATTCTTATTACTGCCCTAGAAAGATCGAGCACAGACGAATTATATGAGATAATGGGAACATTGATGAACATCACTAATACGATATTAAATAGATCTCCTATATTGTAACCTTTTACAACGTAGGATTATAACTAAATTTTAAATAATCATTTACATAAGTCTTTCGGAAGATTCACTTTCAGCATGAGGATTATTTCCAAATATTTACAATCGCGTATATGCATATAATTTGTTTTTCCATTCTATGTTTTGCACTCTGTCTTAGGATTTTCGCACGTGTCATCGTAATTGTCCAAAAGAAGATTATTTATGGAATTACTGAATTGTGTGAGCGAGCAAGGCGCGCTACAGTTCGGTATATGGATTTCTTTTGGAAACTTGTCGTCGCTGTTATAGTAATATACGATCTATTAGAGAAAAAGATTATCATTAAATTATTTATGCACATTTATAAAATATTGTCAAACTCACCTTCACTTCGAAATCTTCCTTAAACAAAGAACTATGATGCAGTTCGAAAGATAGTGCAGAAGCATAGCTTGGTAAGGTATCAGTCTGATCCAGAATATTCAAAGTATTCATAATATTCACCAATGTAATATCGTGGCCAGAATACAAGAATATTTTACGATCGGGATTCAAATTCTTTCTTCGCTTGTTCTCCATCTTTTTAATTATCTCGGCTAAGAAAGCACCACCCTTTACTTTTTTCATTAGATTCGACTCAGTATAAAGTGAGTAACTGCGTGCCGCTAGTGCTTCCAGTTTATCTGGATAGATGTTTTCCGTCCAGTCAGGTAATACCAGGCCTGCTTCAGATTCGACTTTCAATGTAGTGTAAAGCATTTCGACATCCATTAGCGTAGAAATATTCTATAATACGTAAATACATTGAAATCAAATAGAAATATGCAAACATATACATGCATACACATACATACATATATATTATATAATAGATATATTTGACTCCTCTACATTATTGTTTTATAAAAAAAATGCGAACATCAATGTACTGCTAATAACGGCATAATCCATTTTAAGGGATTCTTAAGTGCTTCAGGTATACACTATCGAGCTGTTTTAATCAGCATTAAGATGTGAGTAGGCTCGCATTCACTCAAATGCACCATTTTTGCAGAATTTTTTTATACTGATTACGGCTGCGCAAACTAAAAGAGTAAGTCGATAAGCTGAACAGTTTATCTATTTATTTTTATTTTTTTCAAGAGCACAGAGCAAGTCACGATAATAAAACACGGTGGAGAGAATTCAGAAGGTGCGATCAACATCAGACTGTTAACCGGCTCTTTACGATTTTGAAGGGATCAGCTGATTTGCTGGCTTAACAGGGTTTGTCTACGACAAAACTAAGATTGTGTTTTTGATATTAGATAAAGTTAACCACAAATGCAGCACAGATAGTGAATAACTTAAGGTACTTTGATATTGTGATTGACAGCAATTTCAGCTGTTGTTCTAACTGCATTTTACAAATGATATATGTAGCACGCTGTGCGTTTTCCATTCCAAACTACAATATCAGCTTGTGGGCAGGTGCGTCTGCCAACAAATTAGCACCGCTAAACCCTGCAGAGGAATGCCATTAGAAAAATATTTATTTACTTGCCTAAAATTCTCGCGAGCTCTAAAATTAGATCTTTTAAATTCTTCCTCTAAGAAATTTATAAAATATTGTGATAAGAACTTGTTACATACAAAGCCATTGTTCTATTAAATACTACTTGAGGAGCAATCCTACAAACTTTTGGCTCCAGTTCCTGTCATTGCCAACACATTGTCGTAACTTCTACACTTTTGTGTGATGTAATCTATTTAACAGTCTTCCTTCTAATATACGTACCATAAGAAACCTCCTCATAAAAAATATCTGCCATTCGGAGTCGGCTTAAAACTGTAGGTCCCTCCATTTGTGGGACAACATCAAGACGCACACCACAAATAGGAGGAGGAGCTCGGCCAAACACCCAAAAAAGGGGTCTACCCGCCAATTATATATATATAAGAAACCTACTCGGGCGGCCGCCGTAGCCGAATGGGTTGGTGCGTGATTACCATTCGGAATTCACAGAGAGGTCGTTAGTTCGAATCTCGGTGAAAGCAAAATTAATAAGAACAAATTTTTATAATAGCGGTCGCCCCTCGGCAGGCAATGGCAAACCTCCGAGTGTATTTCTGCCATGAAAAAGCTCCTCATAAAAATATCTGCCGTTCGGAGTCGGCTTGAAACAGTAGGTCCCTCCATTTGTGGAACAACAACAAGACGCACACCACAAATAGGAGGAGGAGCTCGGCCAAACACCTAACAGAAGTGTACGCGCCAATTATTTATTTTAAGAAACCTACTCTCTTAATTACTACGAAATCGAAATCTTGTTAAAATCAGTCATTTAATTAATTATTAGTTAACGAGTCATTCAATAAATTATTTGGTAACCATATTTCTTGTCTATTTTAGTTTGCCGTTAATCATTTATAGTCGACAACTGACCCCTTGTGTTCATGTTGGTATATATGTACATTATTCTTGTCAAGTCACACATCACTCATAATTGCAACTACATTTGTATGTATTTAAGAAGCGACATTAAAAAGTTAAGGCTCTGCTTTTAACCCGAGGCTCATATAGAACACCCTAACTGGTGATATCATTTTGGTGTTGTAATTCCCACTCTCTGCTTACATTTCGCATGCCAAAAAGTTAAACCTTTGCAAGGTTATTACAATGTTCAACTGTAATTATGTACATGTAAATACATTGGCTAACAATACACACCTTGCTTGAGTGTTTTGTGAGTAATTTGAACAGTTCCGTATTTTCTTCGTTAAGCTGCCGCAATTCGGGTGGTGGATTCTTATACAATTTTTGCAGAATTGTGTCATATTTCGCACATGGTTTCTTCTGCGCCAAGAGCTGCATAGAAGGTAAGAAATAAGTTAATGTAATTAAACGAGTAAAAAAAATGTATATGGTATTTTTTTTCTACTTATGTAGATATGCATATGTATACATATGTATGTATGTATGCATATATAAATGAGACAGAAGCAGTCTAGGTCATAATCATACAAGAATAACTGATTTGTTGTCCCAAGAAACACTTGAGCCCAAGAGTATGGTATTAGAATTTTGTTCACATAACAGGCGGATGAAAAAGCATAAAAGAATCAAGCTAAATAAATATAAGCATATTTATACCAAAATGCTCAAAATAATCAAAATAATGATCGGAGTCGATTCAGCCAAGTGGCTGAGTTTTCAAAATTTTTAGATTAAAATTTCGCAAATATTTGCAAATTGTTTATCTTTGACATGTTAAAAAGTTTGCATAAAACTGTTTGATGTTTATTTTTTTTTTTTTTGCTCAAGGCCAATCAGTAAAAGTCTGTGAGCGAATTTCGGATAAACAAAGCTGAAAGTATAGTATTTCCCAAAGCGTTAAAATAGCGTACCAACTTAAAATAGTATAAAAAAAGGCACACAGCAACTCGGGCCGGTGTTTGCTAGCTTATTTGTAAGGTCCAATTGGCCAATACGGAAAGCCAAAAACTTACTATGTCTTCACTGCGCGGTATTACATTTACGGCTGCTGGCTGCCAAGCGATCGGCTAAGTGTAAAGAGAGACATTTTTAAACAAACCATAATTTACTTTGTTTTGTAGTCACTCACCAAAATGTTATTGTGGTCCAGCGGTGGTATAAATCCTGCTAAAACACTCTGCGCACTCATAATACAGCGCTCAGCCGCTGAGCTAAGTGTGAGCACCTGCTGCTGCGTATAGATACCGTTGGGCGGTAATAGACGATAGTAACGCATGCGCAAATTTTTCCCCAGATTATAAGCCTGCTGACTGCCTTTCTAAAAGGATTTAAAAATATTTATTCATATATGTATGTATATACATTAGGGTGCATTACATTTTTCTTTTATAAATAAAACTAGTTTTTGAAATAATGTTTTCCAAAAATTTACCTCAAATGATAGATAGTTGACGCTTAAAAGGCCAAAATAATAAATAAAATAAAATAGTATTAAAAATTTTTATTTTTCTAAAACCCTTTAAGGGGGGATTCTACTGTAAAAATCAAATTTTCATGGATTTTGTTTTCATACTTGTATTAATTTAATTAGTAAAAAAAAGTTTAGGGTTACATAAACACAGGTCTTGAGTGTACAAAAAAAATTTTTAAATTTATTTTCATTTCAAAATGGCAGCTGTACAGCCGCTCCCCCGAAACGCCTTTTGAAATCTGCCCACACTGTCGCGCATTTAAAAAAAATCTGAAATCAAAAAACCCAAATTTTTTTTATTATATATCATTATTTTTAGTTGTTAAGCCTATTACTTGCAAAAAAAAAATTTTTTTGTAAAATTTTTGAAGTTTTTTAAAAAATCGACATTTTTTTGTTGTCATTTTGTTATTAAAAAAGGGGTTATAAATAATAAATTTTTCCCCACCATAGCTTTAAAAACTAGTAAATATTGTTAAAAATATACTATCAAAGTTTGAGCTTGATATGTTAATTTTTCACGGAGCTGTGATGTGGGCAATTTTGAAAACGTGGTTTCGAGAAAAACACGCATATGACCGTAAACCTCTCGAGCGCTCAGTTTATACCTGCTTTGCTAAAACTTTTATAACTTGAAAACTATTCAAGATTTCTTTTTAAGATTTTCATGGAATATTCTGGAGTTGTTTCTGAGTATGTTTCAACAAAAAGTAAAAAATCGATTTTTTTTAAGTTTTACAGTAGAGTCCCCCCTTAAGGTGAAACTCTCTTCTCTCTGAGGTTAGTTTTTGGAGCAAATTTTTTTTAAATTTATTTGTTAAAAACCAAGATTTTTTTAAATCTTACGTACTTAAAATCATACGTAAATCTTAAATACTGAAGCCTTAAATTATAATGGCGTGCAGTCATAGTCGAAAATAAGCCGGTTCTATATTTGGTAAACAGGTTTAATAGAAACCATGGTTTATTTAAACTCGGCCAAAATCGCGCAAGCGGTTATCGCTGCCATCAAGAAGATAGTTTATTTTAATCATAGTCGAATTAGTACCTGTTTTTTAGCTCAGAACCGGGTCTAGATTTAAAACGACCACAAAAATCAAATGAAATTTACGAATGTATGTGCACCTAATAAAAATGTTATATTTTCAGTTGAAAGAGATTTTAATATAATAAACCACAAAATATTGGTAAGAGACCCTAATCCATTTGAGTAAAGTGAAAATGATTTTTTATCAACAAACAAATATTTTCAAAAATCAACGCGAATTCGAGCCACTTTAAATTGGCACTTTACTGTACCTAAATTTAATGGGCTATAAAACTGCTTACCACATATTGTTATGAAAATCCCATTTAAAAATTTGTAAATTTTTAAGAAAATCTTTTACATTCTTTAAAATACATACAAAATGTGAAACTTTAAGTTATATGATTTTGTTTTATATATTTTTAATATTTATATTTAAATTTATTTATATTTAATAATTTTATGATTTATATTTATGTCGCGTTGCCATTATCGTGAACATATGTAGGTGTGCATCAAAATTAAATACTCAACTTTAATTGAAATTTATTAATTGCTTTTTGCTATTCTGCCGTTTTTAATTTTCAAAGTTAACAACAAAACTAAAATATTTGAATGTAAACTTATATGTATGTTTGTGTGTCAGATGACACTAAATGTAATAGACTTGTACTTGTTCAAAACTGGTTCTTACTAAAACAAAATAGGTACTACATTCACTATGATAGTAAAGAAAATAAACCCAGTTCTAAATCTTTAGTTCTACTTTAACTAAACCTGGGTTTAAAGCCGAACTTTGATTAAGCGCCAATAAATTGTATTATTCTGGTCGAAACCACACAACATTTTTTGGTGAAGTACCCCAATATATTTGAATGATTTTCTTACCTGTGTCAAGGCCCCCAGACCATACGACCAGTCATGCAGGGCATGCGGATCGGTGGGGTAAAAGGAACTTGGCGTCTTCTCACCATGCCGAAAGACCTATTAATAGAAAGCACAGCCGTAACACACTTTATTGCTTACATACATATGCACATAGTTTGTTGGAATGTACATTAGTGCGATATTGTGTTCATCTATCTGTTATCTTTGGATCATTAAATTATCACACTTTTTTATTGACATTGGCATGTAAATATTTACGAACGTATGAAAACAATCTTATTTATTCAAAGTGATGAAAACTTACAATGGAGATCATTCTTAAATTTCGCAAGCCCTGTTCATCGTTGTTATCGCCGAAAACGAAATATGCCATCATAACGGTGCAGAGTGCACCACCCAAAATAATCACCGATATTTTGGTGCTGCGTCTCGACTGACAATCAATGTTGACCATCTTGATGGATAAGTGATGTTTTTAATTTGAATTTTATTCAAATGATTTTGCCACAAATTTTACGCAATCACACTTTTCTGTACTACAACATGTTTTTTTAATCCAAAAATAATAAATGGGCCTATCTACATACATATTATGAACATATGTCGTATGTATAAATATGTTGTACTCATACACTTGTATATTATTTTGCGTTATCGTTTTTTTTATATTTATGTCCGAATATATCTCATGAGATTTGTATTTCACGCGGCGACCGCAAACAATTGACTGATTTGCCTGAGTGCAGGAAAAGTGAATTCATAGAAGTCGAGTTCGCTAGAGCAACAACATTTACATGTATTTTGTTTTTGTAATTTGGATTGTTCAAATTTCAATGAGAATGTAAACCAAGAATGATAGAATATAAGCAATAATTGTTGCGTCTTCCGAATCAGCTGAGACATCATCTCTTCAACTAAACAAACAGAGAACGTTAATGTACCTATTAACGTTCTCTGAAACAAACAAAAGAGAAAGAAAGGGAAATTACTTGTTTGTGAAGAAGAAGAAGAAGAAGAAGCGAAAGCAATAGAAACGACCAAGAATTATACATACACACTCACACTTTCTTGCTACGGCGCCACCGGCATAAAAATGCAAAAAACTGCATTTGGAGGTATTTTTATAATTCGTACTTCCCCAATTTCATACGCGGCATTTTGTTCTGATTAGTTTTCTTAATTAAAAAGTCAAAAATCTTCAAATTGCAATATTAACAAGCCATTCACTGAATATTTACAACAAGTAATTTCTCTTTATTTTGCTTGTTTTGTTTTGAATTATTCCAAGTCATGACACAATCTTGTTTGCTATCATTCTTGCATGTGCATAATACCTTTGTAATTTCTACTTGATGTGACAACTCATTCGATCATGCATGCATTTCATATTAAAAAAAGGTAACGAACGAATTACATCAAACACACAGTGGAAACAGTTACTAATTCTTTGAAACCCAAAATCTGCCAAAACTCAGGGCTTGTCTTTCGGGCAAACTTGTTATTACATATTAAATGGACATACAATTTTATGCTGCTTCCGAATGGCAAACTGCTTTTTTATGAGCCAACATTTCTAT